>NC_052622.1:27839712-28446114 GCF_016545825.1 Eucalyptus grandis | reverse complement strand
ACCCTCCCAGGAGATTCACCGTTTATCGTTGCAACTGATTCAATTGTAGTTTTCATCTTTTCATTTAAGGTGAAATCAAGACCCTTCTACTTCTAATAGATGGATCCTGAAACTCTGTATCTAGCATCAAAGTATCTCTCTACATTCGTCAAATATTAAGGGGTTCAATGAAAAATCCTTGTGCATTTGCCCATGAGATTGATCTAAATTCAAAAGTTCCACTGCAATTTGATGCCAGCGATAACTCATGTCTGAATAATAAAAAAGAAAAGACCTTACTTTTAGTTCAATCCAATCCTTTTGATTTTATCACACAGAGAGAGAGAGAGAGAGAGAGAGAGAGAGAGAGAGAGAGAGAGATGGGTCGTGTTTACTGCCTTCTGTGCAGTCCCAATTCGATCTCTCATTATGAGTGAGGTTTCACCTGACTGCCGAGAGAGAGAGAGAGAGAGAGAGAGAGAGAGAGAGAGAGAGAGAGATGGGTCATATTACTTGTAAGGCTCGTTTAGTATAATGAATGAATGCAAAATCCTGTTTTCGACCACAAAAAAAAACTGCATTTTGTGCAGTCCCAATTCAACCTCGTCATGAGTGAGTTTCACTTGACTGCCAACATCATAAGCTGCTGATCAACCGAAACATTAAGAAAGGCGGCCAGTTAATTTGATCTCAATAACTCGATCAATCCATGTCAAAAGCAACCAAACTCAAATCTTTCACAATCTCTCATAGTATGAAAATGAGCTTAAAGAAAATTATCTGCCAACTGACAAACGAAAAATTACCATAAATTTCCACTGTGGTAGAGAAGGATCTATCTGTGTAACACGCCAAGGTATTGATTCCTATTTTACAGGAAAAAATAGAGGGCCCTATTTTACAGCTACAACATGTGACATTCACAGCACAGACTTTATTCTACAAAATACAGCGATCCAATTCCACCCCAGATATCCCATTCCCATGTAACCAATTAAGCACGATCAATACAAACCAAATCCAGAAGTCAACTGATGGAAAATCCTGCCGCAATACTCAATGCAATTGGTGCACAGAATTAGAAATTTATAATAACTAGTGAATAGCGAACCACCTCCATAACCACATTCTTTGCCAAAGCAAATCATACTAATTACTCACAGAAGTATCCACCATTTCAATAGAGACCCTTTTCTCATCAGCAGGAGTTCATGATCCCAACTCCTCATCAGAATTATCAACCGTATGCACTTCTATTGTAACAGGTTGTCAGCCAATTATGTCATAAAACTAATTGATCCAGCATTGATGTCTATAAGGAGGACCACAATATTCCCCAGCATCCAAACCATGCATTAACCGAGCAGGTTAACTATATGTAATTAAATCTTTGCAAGTTATACTATTGGGTCTCAATCATGGACACTGCAAGGAACTTTACAATCAGTAGTTGTCGAACACTAGGCAGAGCAAAGTTTTCAAGAGCCAAGTTCTCATCACCACCAACAGCGTCCAGTGTACTCCTCACAAGAGATTCAAGGAAGCCCATTTCCACCAGCCGTTGTACCTACATCAAAACTCACTTATTCCAGTTGCTATCATTTAAGCAATTTTCACTAAGAATGCTAAGGTGATAACTGATAAGTCATGCAAATCTGGAGTCACAAATAAATATTTCAGGCTGTAAAAAATTTTAGACTTCTGTTGGGAATAATCTTACAAAAATGCATTCTAATGTTTTCCCCCTGATAGTTATACACGTGAAAGCACTAAGAGATTACAGCATATACAATGCCCACACAAATACACACATTTACATCACCACACACACACACACGCACACACCCAAAAACAGAGCAGCATTACCTTTTCTTCAACCCCAAGGGCAGATGTCTTGGCAAAGGTTTCAGTCCAATATCGTGCTGTGCCAACGAATGTCTGGTAGTCTTTAAGATACTGTAATATCCTTATACAGACACTTTATTACATTACAACTAAATCCATCAACAAAAATATGTAAACAAAGAGGCAATGCCAGCAGTGAAGGGAACCTGTTGTGCTACCACCGCATCTTGAGGGTCATCAGGTTCAGGGGCAGACAACAATGCTTGTATAGAAAGAAGTGCAGTCTTCAAAGTGAGTGCTGGGCTCCATTGGTCCTTCAAGATGTCCAAACATATTGCCCCACTTTGGCTGCTGATATTAGGGTGCCTACACAATTTAAGTACGCACAAAATACTTATATCTATCAATCTGAATTTTGATTTAGCAACTTACTACAGCTAGAGTTCGCATTTTAGCTTCATATTCCTCACATAATGAGATATCGAGGAGACTGAAACCGGGTCCACAAAGTGTTCTTTGATTACTTAAATTTTCAAAGGCCTATGTGGGGAGAATTTAATGCCGACTGAGTACAAAGAGAAACTCAACTTAAGCTTGGAAGTCATTCCAACAGGATGCTGTTTCAATAGAGAATGTTAAAAGATGCACAAACAAGTTAGGCCTCCATCTAAGTAAAGTGCAGAAAAAATGATGAAAACAGATAAATTTATCAACAAGGTTACTTCAGAGAATTCGTATGGTTAAGGTTTGGTCTGGAATGTTTAGACTGGAGTTGCACAAAATATGAATAAGGAATGAGCCATAATTAAGGCATAGAAGTTTCCCTGATTCCTGGTTATCCAACATGAGTAGGGGTGACGGCATTAAGTGCCCATCACATGCTTGGGCTTCCATCTCATCTTTCAGTAACAAAAGATTAGCTACCGTATGCATTACCTAACAACGACAAGAAAAAAGCAGCAAACAACATTTCATCCTACCAAACTTTGGTCGCAAACTGCATTTTGGGGGCTGGAATGGATATGCATCTGCACCAAGAAAATGAAAAATAATGGATATCAATCATTACAATGCAAGATCAAAATGTCACTCTTTCTGCACTTTATAACAGCAAATAAACTTACACCACATAAATGAAAAAGAAAGGCACACGTAACAGCGCAGAACCGAGAAAAAACAAGCGGTGCAGACATTGTAGTCATTCTAAATCACTGTCTTGAGTTCAAATTTGCCATTTTTAAGGAGGATCCCTCCAACCCACCCACTCATCGGCACACACATACACACATACGGCAAGTACCGCTCAGTTTTCAGAGGGTGTCCAACATCCAAAATAGACAGATCAATGAAGCAAATGACTTAAAACACAACGGCACTCCAGGTGCCGATTCGGTCCATAATCGTGTCTTCTCAGAACCGAAAGTCGATGTCCCCAATTAAAATAACCGCCGGGAATTACACACGGACAGTGCTTAAACCATCTTCGAGAATCTAGCTATGAACATACACGCTCTCTCACTCCCACGCGATACCCAGCAGACAACGAAACCGGAGGAAAAGCTAAACGACACACGCGAGACGTGCTCGACCCACACTGAACTCCAGACGACGAGAAAGACGAGACAGGCCCCCGACGACGCAGGGACGAACTGCGAGGCAACAGAAGGGCGGGAAGGTACCGGGAAGAGTGATGTCGATTTGGAAAGTGCCGCCTTCGTAAGGGGTGCCGATCGGACCGGGATGGTGCCGACCAGGCGGGCGAGGTTGTCGGCTTTAGGGCTCACCTTGATGCCCGACGCTTGGGAATCCTTGCTGCATTCCTGGAGCTCCTTCTGCACTCTCCCGAAGTCTATCATCTTCGACCTCGAGACGGGACGACGGGGAAAAAACCCTAGCCGAGCTCCTCGCACTGGGAACGGAGAAGAAGGCAGGCGGATTTTGGAGAAGAATACTGGAAAGGTAAAGAGTGAACAAGAGATAGAGAAAGAGAGAGAGAGAGAGATTTGAATGCCCTTGGGGCTCTCGCTTTATTTTTGTAAAATGGTCCACGTTTGGTGGCGATGCGAAAAATATATATATAGAAATCACTACTCAATTTGCGGTCCCCAAATAGTATTACGTGTTACGTTCGTCCCGTTTCGATCCGATTCTTTACTTGATTCCCAAGACGAATTGGGTGTATCTTAAGCGTGAAGTATGCCCGACGATCTTTCGATAAAGACAATGGCACGTCTAGCAAATCGTTCGTTTGTCCATCTTTGGACATTCTTGCATGGAATTTTAACTCGCCATCATTAATCTGTGCCTTCATGGATCATTTTTTCGCCTTCTCTTTACAATACCCGGTAACCCTATCATCCTTCTGCATGTGCACTTTGAAGTTGCTTCCTAAAACTTCTTCACTCGGTCACTCCTTGCTTGTTTTTGATGAAATAGGATCAGACAACCGTAAGCCATTTCCCAATTCACACATGTTTTTTACCTTGTATGCTGCGAAAAGCAGACCAGACAGGAACAACTCAAATAACCTCTGAAACACAAATAAATAAAAAGAACAGGGCAATACATGAAATCCATGAATGAATAATGGAGGTTGACGCTTGACAAGAACGCAAACGCGGCGAAGGCTTGGTCTATGACTCAGAATCCTACTCAAGTGAGCTCCACACCCTCACAACCAGAGAGTGCTTCGAAGGAATACACAATCATGCAATGTCTCAAGAGATACTAGTCTTACAAAGAGGATTTTGTATCGGTATATTATATTATATACGATGGCTGCCTTACTGCAGCTCTTTGCTGACAGCCTATCCATATATACAGTAACATTTACAACAAGTATCCTCGTCATCTCCATCGTCTTCTTTTATCTTTGATATAAAGCAACAGATATTTCACCGATTCAGACAGTCTCGTGAATCTGCCTAAGGTACCCAAATCTCTGATGTACCATTTCATCATCTCCAGTCGGCAATGCAAAAACTTCACTAGACATATTCCAGCCTGCACTCACCCTTCAAAGTTCCGATGCAAAACAATCAATCCGCGATCATTTTCAAAACCACCATCAGTAATCCTTACATTTGTGCTATGTCCAGATGAATTAATACTATCTTCCTTTGCGCTATCTCCAGTTGGATTCATCTCCGTTTCTGTACTGGCAAGGGCCTCACTCGTCCTAGAAGTCATAATCCCATCCTCCATTAGGTGTGAAATTTGAGGCTCGTATGGTAAATTCACCTTACCGACTCTTTCTGATTCAGAAATTGATCCCCCACCATGTTCTGTTCGATAGTTAATGTAGATCTCTCTGTCAACATTTACAAACTCTTTCAAGGAGCCATTCTGGCCAGCAAAACCGCCATTCATTCTTCGAGAAGGAAACTGAGGCTCCTTTGGTATCTTGGCCCTGAAATTGTTCCTTGATGGAGGTATTGGAGAGAAGAATACCTCCTTGAAGTTCCCTAAGACCCCTTTATTAAAGGGATTATCTTGTCATCATAGCGATACCTGAAGTTCTCATAAGTAGTCTGCAAGAGCACATCAACATTGCAAAGCATCAAAGGACATGTCATATCGTATGAGAAATTGATGTCTTGGATTTTCATCATAACAGGGCAACTCCTGCTATGATATGTGAAACACAGGCAAAGAGAGGCATAATCCACTAGATAGTGAGTATGGAAAAAATTTGAAAAGCAGCATTCAACTCCAAAGACTATTATTTACAGGAAGTTTTTGTGCTTGCTTAATCTATTGTGAAACTCTTTGAACCCAAACTTGCCTTTGCCAAGCCCAAACTCCAAAGCAGCTCAAAGGCCTTTGGCTGTCCAAAGCTACTTTTCAAAATTTTCCCAGACTCACCATGTAGCTATATAACTTGAGGAAATTTGCTAACCTGGTTTGTGCTGATGAGATAAAGATGGAAGACGGTCAAGCCTCCAACAAACCAAACTGATAAGAAACAGTAAATTATCAGCACAATGGAGGCAGGACTTTTGATTAATGCTCTCCAGACTGAGACATGCTTGTCATCCATGATTCTAGCAATATAGACCCAGCAGAAGCTGAAGATATATAGGCAGAGAAGAGTTGCAGAGAAAACGAACATGAGGAAGAATCGGTAGTTCCGCTGACACAGAGAAAAAAGAGCCTTAGTCAGTAACATCACAGCCACTAGCTAATAAAGTAGAGCAGTAATGATAATTCTCAAAGCACACATGTGATAGAGCATAGCACTCATATTACTAGTTGGATCCAATCGGACAATCATCATCTGAGCAAGAGGGCATTAGATGCGATAGTGCATAGTACCCATATTACTAGTTGGATCAAATTAGACAATCATCATCTAAGCAAGAGTGCAATAGGTCAACACCCACGTATTTAAAATATCATCAGCGTACGCCCAACAAACACTTTAGATATATGGTCTAATCTAATGATGGGAAGTATAAAGATTGATATGGTAATCATTGGTAAATCCAACTCAGATATTACCTGCTGAGACACCAAAAGGTTTCCCACCTAATTACTATCTGATGCTTCTATTACATAATAAGGCTAAATAAACGCCAATCCAATTAATTATATAAAGGAAATTGGCTAAAGGATCACAGCTGCAGAATCTATTTTGGCTAATCTTCAAGAACGCATTTCTTCCCACTATGTTTCGAGGCAGAAAATTTACTGTGTCGATCAATTCACACTTTTACCATCCAAAATGATTTTCCCCAATGTGATGAAACTTCCTGTTTCCACAAGAAAAGAAGTTGACAAAATGCTGTGACATTTGATCATTGATGTGTTCTCTACAGCAAAGTGCATGGCACGGGTGGATCACTGCTTAAAATATAAACTTGATATTTTCTTTTAAATTTATCTTCTATTTAGGTTAGCTATCTGTCACAATCAGTGAACCAAAAAAAAACTGCTACAAAAATGAACTTACCAATCCTATGCATTGGCCAACCCAAGGGCAATGATGGTCAAATCTTTCAACACAGTTGTTGCATATTGAACAGTGAGAACATCGAGGAGGCCTGAATAGCATGCAAGTACCACAGTATTTGACCTTCACTGTTATTCCATTGATCATCACCTCTTTTTATTCGTGAGTCGTGTCCCTCGTTTTGAGAAATCTCATCTGGTGGGTGAGTACTACGAGGAACTATACCAGGATCTCTTGCTGATACCAACAGCAGGAAAATCAGAACCTGATAAAACAGATACCAAGAAATATCAGAGGAAAGCACATATGAACCAGAAGGATTAGCTGTTGTTTGTTCTTTCATCTATAAATCCTTAATTGTATAAAAATATCTCATACTAATTTGACCAGTTATTGCCATAAACCTAATAGAAAATTTACGAGGGTCGTGGAACTTTACTAAGTGAAACTTGAATTAACACAAAAAGGAAATTTTAAAGTAGATAGGGACCAGACTTACAGATAAGGTCAATACGAGAACAATGACCATTATCAAGATTCCCAAGTGATGCTGAAAATCATGAATCAATTTTCTGGCAACAAAGATACAGAAAACAGCAACAGGACCAATGATAAGCAGTAGGGTTAAGATAAGAGATCTCGCATCAGGTCCAAATATTAGCCTCCCTTGAAGAACAAAAACCTGCAAATTGGAACAACCAAACATAAATACGCCAAGTTAACGAAATATATACAAGTTAGTAGGGCAGCGAGCTGTGGGTCAAAGGACATAAAACCTTTGACGATGTTAGCACTTCCCAGTTATCCTGCCGTGACAGAATTAATCATGATTTGAATAAGAATTCTAGATGAATACAACCAGCACAGGACAAACTATATGATGACTTCCTTGCTATGAGGACAACGAGCACCCCTACATGAGTCCCAGTGGCAGCAACAGAACGACTGGTGTCTAGTTTAAGCCATATTAGCCGTCCACTGGACAGATTCTTCAAGTATTTCACATTTTCTAGAATCATATTTAATTGCGTTATCCGGGGAATCCTCCTTGCGTTCCCATCATGCCAGTGCAAATTGAAATCGATGTTATTATTCTACAAAGTAGAACCTTTTGAAATCATTGTGCTTGGTTGCGTACATGCTAGTATGCGACCTAGCCTTGAAGTGGAGCTCAACAAGCATCTAATAGAGAAAAGTTCGATCATTTCAGTACACGGACACATACTAGCATGCAAAACATCCTGCACAATCGCCAGAGAAACTATCAAGCGGCGAGAAGCCGCTTCACCGACAGGGCATAGCAACTTGCATCTCTAACCAACAGTGTTAACTGCAAAGAAGAAAGACAACATTGTATGTATGTCGTCGTTCAGATTAAAACGCCCAAAGTGATTGGTTGATCAGATTCAGCTGAGGACCAAAGCACCTCGGGTCAATCTGATGTTCTTGCTCAGCGACTACGGCTAAGACGGAAAAACACGCGCGATCAGAACCGACACTAGCTCGCACAATCCGCCGCGAAATCCCAATCCGCGCACGAGAGCGCGATTCGAAAAGTCAAAGAAACAATCGAATTTAGAACGAGCGGAGTTGACTCCCGGAGAAATCGGAGAGCGACGGAGAGCAGCGAGGGAAACTCACATTGTTGCCCTTCCAGGCCTCGTGTGCTCGGAGGAACCCCGCGCCGTCGGGGCCGTGGCCGGAGTCCGCCGCCGACGGAGGCGGATGAAATGCATCCGCCATCATCTCCCCCTGTCCTCCTCCTCCTCCTCCTCTCCCGGGCAACGCAATCTGCAAGAGTCAACGGACCGAAATGGCGATGCGAGAAGGGAATCAGGTGGAGGGAATTGAAGGAGGAGAAGGTCAAGAGAAGGCGGCTCCCCTTTTTTCTTAAAAATAAAAAAAATAATAATAAAGAATAATGACAACAAATGGGAGATGATTTTGTGTAGGAGGAATTTGACTATTCAAAATTCAAAGAAGTTGAGTTGGGACGTCCCATTCCGCCAACTACCGCCGCCGCCGCCGCTGCAAACGACGCCGACCTTCACGCGGCGAGCGACGCTCACTGTCATTCCAATTCCGACTATTAGAAAATGAAATCCAACCTGCCAGTTTTCTTTTTGGTCTGTCGTCCGTTTTTTGTTTGTTTTTGTTTTGTTTTTCGCAGGAGAATTTCGAGTTGGGCGGAGTCCACGCCACGGCCCGGTCCGATTCCGACCCGTCCGCGCACTCAACCTCGCTGCTGTCGCGCCGAATATTCAACTCCTCGCGGATGAATTCACCACCAGAAGAAGCCCCCACCGACGTGCTTGCCAATGCGATGAAGAATTCCTTCCTTTCTTCCTTTTTAGTTTCCCTAGATTCTCCGTTTTTCGTTTTTCCCTATCTTTGAAATTAACATACAGGACTCGCGACATGTGTCCATAAGCTATGTATTTTGTTGTGCGGGGACCGGAAATAATTAGACACCATTATTTGTTAGTTATCTGTCTTTTACTTGTAAGTCCGTCTATACATTTGGAGGTGATAAAAGATGTTAGCTTTAAATTTTGGTGTTGGAAGGTCATGAGTTAAACGGCTTTGGAATGATTGTACACCATCGAATCTCAATTTGACTTGTCTTCCGTATAGGAAAGGATTAAATAGGGTTATCTTTTGTTGTTTAGTTAGATAGATAGTTTGACAACACATATATAAGTTTGATCAAAGAATTTTCTATACTTAAATATGGTACTATCTAAGACCATATGCATCCATGTTCATCATCTCATGACGTGTGGCATGTCTTATATACATAGAATTAGTAGTACCCATTATTTCCCAACATGGTATTATATATAGAGAGTTAGCTACAAGCGGTCTACGCTACATGTGAAGAATTATTAGGTGTGCAAGTATTATCTATTAAAATCAATGTGCGCTATCTTATCTGGTGAAATTTATATGGTCATAGGGAACCAACTTTTGAAAAGTCCTAAATCCTTCTAGTATATATAGAGCGTTCACCTAATAATTTCTACTATGTGAAGATTCACATGTTACCATTTCAGAAATCAAGTATCTTGATAAGAGAATTGTTGGAAAGTTTTGTTGGCATGTATATATATTGGAGAAGAAATTAACGATTTTAACTGAGATTTGCAAAGAATGCTCTAGATGATTGATAGTTCAAAGATGATCACAAGATGGGCAACCTCATTTTCAAATTCATAAACTCGTAATGTGAAGAAAAAAAACCGGCATGTGCGAAAATTGTTAGAATAAGCATGATAATTAAGATAGGGAAAAATCTCACTTAAGAACGAGGAAAAATTTACAATAACCTAGTCCAGGAGAGGTGAGATATAAATGTTTTGTTGGATATATCATAAACATTGAAATAATATGTACTAATGAACACATATCGTAAGGTCAATTAGTGCATCGAAAATTACAATAATTCCATATTTGATGATTTAACAAATGTCCCAAGAGCACATTTCAACAAAATATAAATGAATAATGCTTAACTGACTGTCCTCCATAAAATAATGGAGTAACAGTCAAACATGGGCCACAAGAAATTTTTGTGGAAATCGTTGACTTCCTCAATCGGTTTCATTTTTACTCTATTTTTTTTTCTGACCTGTATAATTCTTTATCACAAGCTCAAATTGAGAAACAAATCAAAATAATAATATCCATACAATAAGAAACAAATCCTGCAATACTAATCAAATGATAAGAAATATATGAAGAACTCAATTGCAACTTTTAAATGAATGGATACTATTCTTTGGCCAAAGAAAAAGATTATGTGAATATTGTTCTCAAATTTTGAAAAAAAAAAAAAACTTAATAACTCAAAAATAGGAATGTAATTATCTTTTGTGTGTGTGTGTGTAGAATGTGTAATTATCTCATATGCTTTGAACTTCCAATTATTGTATGATTGTGTAATTGAAAAAGTCATAATTGTGGAGAAAGGTTCATTAATCTCTACTTTTCCCATTGCAAGAAAGTAAGAGGTATTCATTGTTGTCAAATTTTAGTTTGTATCTATTTATTTTAGACATATAATTCTTAATTTTCCTCTAATCTCATTCAAATGGATAGAGTTCGTATTGAAAGTAACTTTGCTATTGAAAATAATGGTAGTAATGAAGAAGAGATAAGAAAAAAAAAATCATTTTTTGGCTTATTTTTGATTGATGTGATCCTAAGATTGGTCTTGTCATGTTTTAGGTCCCGACACGTCTTCATGTATGAGATTTGGATCAATGGGTATTTTTTTCTCTACTAATTCAATTTTCTTATTATGATCTATTTTTAACTTCATTTGTTTGATACGTAATAGATATTTTTTGTCTTAGTTTTAAGTTACTAGAGAATCCTTCTAGAGTAATTTGATTTCGGCGAAAGGACCGAGAAACTAATTCATTACAATGATTTTGTCATTAGTTGCAAAGTCAATGTTTCAAGTATTTTTTTTCATTTTTTAAATTTAATAGATCTATATAATGACATTGACGATATTTTTAGTAGGTGATAAATTTTTTTACTTGCAATTATTTTTCTTTCATCATATTCAAGAAAATTGATTTTGTAGGCCCTCTTATGATAATCTCCCTCGATTTGAGCTTGCAATAAGAAAACATTAAAAAAAAAAAAAAAAATAGAGTAAAAAAAATTGAAACCAGTTTTCCCAAAAATTGTTTGTGATCTATGTTTGACCGTCACTTTGTCATTTTACGGAGGGCGGTCATTGAAGCAGGACCCAATACAAATTATCGCATTCCAAGTAGCAGAACAACAATTCACATATTTGATAATTTACCAAATTTGAGAGACATTTACCCCCACGCTTTATAGGCAAACAGCATATTTACCACTAGGAAAAGAAATCTTATGTACTGGAAAAACTAAGCTCAAGTAGCACGAAAATTATTAATGCATTAATGCATTTGGCAATTTATCAAATCGATTGGCATTTGCCAACCTTAACTTTAAAAAAAAGCGAGTACCATATTTACTAGAGATAAGTGAAAATTACCAATCTATGGAAAATTACCAAGATTGAGTACTGCATTTATTGCAAATATATTTGTTTACTAAATGTACCACATAATTATATTGACCTCAGATGTAAAGACCTTATCGTATCACTACATGAATATATGAAATTAACCATCTATCAAAAAGGTTACTAGCTTAAAGTAGCATGATGTAGGAAGAGAGAGTGGCACACATCAAACAGTCCAATACGCAGATTTACAGGAAATGTGTACGGCACATGGTAACTAAAAGTATTTTTCCAGCTTAAGGTAAACAAAACAACATTTTTGTGCTAAATCTATTACACCATGACAACTACGACACATTTTTTTCCTTGTTGGGTTAAAGGCTTGTTTGTTTTTCAACTTTATGTAAGTGTTATCTAACAAATGTATAAATCATATACATGTTAAACAATTAAGACGTGGTTTGACGCAACTTTCACATGGTGGTTTTATTAGTTGTGAAAACGCAATATCATGATCTCCATAACTAAAACAAAAATACATATAATCAAGTAGAAATATTAATGTACCTATTTTGGAATCAATCATTTTGATGCAGAAAAGTGACTATCTAGCGAAAATGCTTCTCACCCATTGCCTTCTATATTACTAGCTCAATGAGACGATCTCATCTTTAGCGCTTAGCAAATGCTCATTTGTGAGGATAATTGTGTATTAGGTTTAGAGGAGAGACTTGACAACTATTTATAAAGTTTTCACTTAGGCCCTCTCATTATGGGCTAGGCTCAACTCGGCTCACACTAATCAACCCCATATTATACTAATTAAGAAACCTTCCATCTCACCTTATTTGACTAATCCCATAGATTGGAAATTACAATATCAATTAATGTAGCCTACATTAAAAACTCTCATATTTTTGCACTTGGACTATATTAATTGAATTGTACCATATATGCACCATTAGTCTAGAGATAATTCTTAATAGTCAATACCATCTATAAAATCTCAAATATCGAATCATGAAGGTAACTGCACGTACACATAGAGAGCCTTTTATTTTTATGGTTATTAGTGCCTTCAACTTTGTTGATATAGATTCAATATAATAGTGTGACAAATGGATAGCACCTCTCATAGAGAGTAATACCTTATGTGTCCATCCCCTTTGTACCTTAAGTGTCACAAATACCTATGTCTCTAGAGAATATCTTTATGGTTCGATGAACTTGCATATGTCTTATCCTTATGATTAACCTTTCTTTACGTGTAACAAAACATGTGCTCAAGACTAATAACTGGATGCTCTTAGTTTCACCCAAGATTTATACAATACATTGAGGTTTTTATCAATATGTATTCAACATGATAATAATACATTCATAAATACTTTATTGAATGCAAAAGTTGATACATATGAAAACGTTACTAAATGCAACTCCCACTAAATAACATCATCTCATGATGCTCCTAAGCCCATGCTAATGACATGCCATTTAAACACACAAGAGCGTAGGCATTTAGTTAGTAGATTTGCCACCATATCATTTGTAGAAATATGCTATGCTATAATGTAATCGTTATGTACTGTCTCTTTTATGGTTATAAACTTGACCGCCATGTGTTTAGACCCCTTAAGACCTTTATTGTTGTTAATAAACAACACTGCAGAGTTATTATCTTAGTACAACTATATGGACGTATTCACAAAATAAAATACGGTTAATAGTGCGTTTGTTTGTGTTTCGTTCAAAAATTGTTCTAAGGAATAGAAATAGAAAAAACTATTTCTATTCTAGGGAATAATTTTTTACCAAAAAAATGCATTTGGTAAACTTGTTCTAAAAAAAAAAAGAATCGAAACACGTTTGATAAATTTGTGTTCTTTTTTTGTTTATTTTAATTTTTAATATTTTTATTTTGTTTTTCCTTTTGTTTTTCTTTCTTTTTTTCTTTTTTCTTCTTTTGGCCGGTTGCCGGCCCCTCGGCCATGGCCGCCGGTCGGCGACGAGCTGGCGGCCTGCCTTGGCCGGGTGAGCTCGGCCTCACCGGGATTTGGGCTCGCTCGAGCTTGCCCGGCCAAGGCGAGGCCGAGCCTCGCTAGGGGCCGCGACGGCGAGGTCGCCGGCCTTCGACGGCCGATCCACGCCATGGGCCGAGGCCGGGCGACCGGCCAAAGAAAAAAAGAAGAAAAGAAGAAGAAAAAATAGAAGAAAGAAAGGAGAGAGAAAATTTGTCCTTAAAAATTGTTCAGAAACAAGAAACAAGTTTTTTTTTTTTTTTTTGTTTCATGTTTCTACTCAAATTTGTTCTTGGGAACAAAAAAATAAATTTGGAACAAAAACGCAAATAAATGCGTTTGTTCTTTTTATTTATTCCCAGAACAAAAAAAAAACAGAATTTTTGCTCATAAACAAAAAAAAAAGAATACAAACATGCAGGCCCCTAACTCTCTAATGAAGTTTAGGATCAAAATAGCCTAAGCAAGATATGAAAATCAGGCTATAAACTCTGCCGTATAGTAGAAGATGATATAGATTTCTATTTCCTATACTTCCATGATATTGCATCTCCTGCTAACATAAAAATGTATCATATTTTCAACTTCGTATTATCATAGAAGCCATTAAAGTTTGCATCCAAATACCCTACTAACTGCAGGTTCAAAATATAACTATAAATCAACATATAATCTCTTGTCCTATTTAAGTGCCTTAAAATCTTTAAACAACAACCTGGTGATTGTGTCTTAGATTTGATTGATATTTTCCCAAAAGTCCCGTCGCAAAACGATGTCTAGTCTAGTGCAAACTTGGGCATACATGATACTTCCAATTACATTAGCATAAAGTGCATCATTCATTTGGGTTTCTCAAAATTTGAATTAGGGCATTGTGAGAGATTCAATTTATCACCCTTAATAACAGAAGCAATTCCTAAGTTGTAGTGCGGTATATTGAATCTCTCTAAAATACGATTAACATATGCCCTCTGAGACAAATCCAATATATGGTGAGAATGATCCCTATGGATCTTAATGCTAAGAACAAAAGATGCCTCACCAAGGTTTTTCATCTATATAAAGTATGAAAAAAAGTATATTTCCTCATACTAACCTTGTAGTATATTTACTCGATCTATTTTGTTCTCAACAAATCCGAATGAAGTGACAACATTATGAAACTTTAAGTACTATTGTCTAGAAGCTTACTTGAGGCTTTCAATTTACATACAAGTTTACTCGAATCATTTGTTGCAAAACCTTAGGGCTGGACCATATAAACCTCCTCATTAAGGTCTCTATTTAGAAAAGCAATTTTAACATCCATCATGTGTAACCTTATATCAAAATGCACCACTAATTCCATAATTACTCCAAAAGAATCTTTAGAAGAGACTGAATAATCTATTCAGTCTTTTTGAGCGAAACCTTTAACCTTTAAACTTTTCAATTTTCCTTTAGAATCCTTTTTAGTCTTATACACCCATTTGCACTCAACTCCTCGCAGATGAATTCGCCACCAGAAGAAGCCCCCACTAACGTGCTTGCTAATGCGATGAAGAATTCCTTCATTTTCTTCCTTCCTTTCTCCCTCATTTTCCTTCTTATTTTATTTTTATTTTTTTTGTTTTTCCTTATCTTTGAAATTAACATATAGGACTTGTGATAGTTGATGCGATATTTATATGTCCATAAACTATGTATTTTGTGGTGCAGCGACCAAAAATTCGATGCTTATGACTTGTTAGTATTGAAATTTTACTTTAATTTCAGTGACCGAAATAATTAGAGATTATTGTTAGTTATCTATCTTTCACTTGTGAGTCCATCAATACATCTAGAGGTGATAAAAGATATTATCTTTTAAAATCTGGTGTTGAAAGGTCATGAGTTAAATGGTTCCGAAACTATCGTACGCCTTTGAATCTCAATTTGACATGTTTTCCTTATAGGAAAGGACTTAATAGTGTTTTCTTTGAGAAATTTTCTCTACTTAAAAATGGTCCTATCTAAGACCATATGCATCCATGCTCATCATGTCATGACATGTGGTAGGTCTAATAAACATAGAATTAGCAATACCCATTATTTCCTAACATGGTATTATATATGGAGAGAGTTAGCTATAACTAGCCTACACTATATGTGAAGAATTATTAGGTATGAATGTATTATCGATCAAAATCAATGTGAACTGTCGCATCTGGTGAAATTCATATGGTCATAGGGAACCAACTTTTTGAAAAAGTCCTAAATCCTTCTAGTATATATAGAGCATTCACCTAATAATTTCTACTATGTGAAGATTCGCATGTTACTATTTCAAAATTCAAGTATCTTAACAAGAGAGTCCTTAGAAAGTTTTCTTGGCATGTATATATGTTGGAGAAGAAACTAACGATTTTAACTGAGATTTGCAAAGAATGCTCTAGATGATTGAAAATTCAAAGACAATCACATGATGGGCAACATCATTTTCAAATTCATAAACTTATAATGTGAAAAAAGAAGAAGAAAAAACATGGCATGTGTCAGAAATTGTTAGAATAAGAATGATGATTAAGATAGGGAATAAATCTAACTTAGGAACGAGCCAAAATTTGCAATAACCTAGTCCAGGAGAGGGAGATATAAATGTTTTATTGGATATATCATAAACATTGAAGTAATATGTACTAATGAACACATGTTGTAAGGTTAACTAGTGCATCAAAAATTACAATATTTCCTTATTCGATGACTTAACAAATGTCCCAAGAGCACTTTTCAACAAAACACAAATGATAATGCTTAGTTGAACATCCTCCGTAAAATAACGGAGTGATAGTCAAACATGGGCCACAAGAAATTTTTGTGGAAATCGTTGACTTCCTCAACCGGTTTCATTTTTACTAAAATTTTCTTTTTTTTTTTTTTTTAGATCTATATAATTTTTATCGCAAGCTCAAATTGAAAAAAAAAATCAAAGTAATAATATCCACACAATAAGAAACAAATCTTGCAATACTATTCAATTGATAAGAAATATATGAAGAACTTAGTTGCAATTTTTAAGATAATGGATATCATTATCGGCCCAAGAAAAAAGATTACATGGATATTGTTCCCAAATTAAAAAATAAACTTAATAACTCAAAAAATAGGAATGCAATTATCTTTTGTTGTTGTTGTTGTTGTTGTTGTTGTTGTTGTTGTTGCAGAATGTGTAATTATCTTATATGCTTTGAACTTCCAATTATTATATGATTTTGCAATTAAATAAACCATAATTGTGGAGGTTCATTGATCTCTACTTTTCTTATTGCAAGAAAATAAGAGGTATTCATTGTTGTCAAATTTTAGTTTGTATCTATGTTTTAGACGTATAATTCTTAATTTTCTTTTAATCTTGTTCAAATGGATGAAGATCAAGATTGAAAGTAACTTTGCTATTGAAAATAATGGTAGTGATGAAGACGAGTTGAACAAAAATTATTTTTTGGCTTAGTTTTTGACTCATGTGACCCTAACATTGATTTTGTAATGTTTTAGGTTCCAACACATCTTCATCTATGAGATTTGGATCAATGGGGTAAGTTTTTTACTCTAAAAATTCATTATTCTTATTTTGATCTTTTTTTCTTCTACTTCATTTGTTTTGTATGTAATTGATATTTTTTGGTCTTAATTTTAGGTTATTGGAGAATCCTTCTAGAGTAGTTTGATTTTGGTAAAAGGATTGAGAAGCTAATTCATTACACAATGATTTTGTCATTAGTTGCAAAGTCAACATTTCAAGTGTTTCTTCATCTTTTAAATTTAATAGATTTATATATAACATTAATGATTTATTTTCAGTAGGTGATACAATTTTTTACTAGTAATTATTTTTTCTATCATCATATTCAAGAAAATTGATTTTGTAGGCTCTCTTATGATTTTGTCTCTCAATTTGAGCTTGAAATAAGGGAGCATAAAAAAAATAGAGCAAAAAAAAAAAAAAAAAAAAAAAAAAGAAACCAGTTTCCTCAAAAACTATTTATGATCTACGTTCGACCGTCATTTTGTTATTTTATGGAAAATGGTCATTTAAGCAGGACCCAATACAAATTACTGCACTCAAAGTAGCATTACAGCAATTCACATATGTGATAATTTACCAAATTTGAGAGACATTTACCCCCACGATTTATAGGCCAACAACATATTCACCACTAAGAAAAGAAATCTTATGCATTGGAAAAACTAAGCTCAAGTAGCACATAAATTATTAATACATTAATACATGTGACAATTTATCAAATTGACTAGCATTTGCCAACCTTAACTTTCAAAAGCGAGTAGTAGAGAAAAGTGAAAATTACCAATCCATTGAAAAATTACTCAGATTGAGTACTGCGTTAATTGCAAATATGTTTGTTTACTAAATATATCGACATTTATATCGACCTCATATGCGAAGATCTAATTGTATTACTACATGAATATACAAAATTAACCATCTATCAAAAATATTACTAGCTTAAAGTAGTATGATGTAGGAAGAGAGAGTGGCACACATCAAATAGTTCGATATATGGATTTAATGTGTACAGGACATGTTAATGAAAATACTTTTCTTGCTTAAAGGTGAACAAAATAACATTTGGTGCTGTTTTGTCAATTTTAGATCCAGTTACAAAATATCTTTCACCAAGTGTTATATTTTGGTTTTTATTAAAGGAGACTCAAGTTCTATATTAGCTTTGGACAAAGAGGATCAAATGCGAATGGGACTAGGCCCTGTTTGGTTCAGCATTTGGAATGCTCATTTGGGCTCTAAAGTCCCTTGGCCAAATGCAAATGTGTTTGATTCATTTTTTTGCGCGACTTTGGTGAGATGCAATTGCATCTCCAAGTGGCTCTAAGGGCTTTTAGCCCAACGATGCTCTTGAGGTCCTTTGGAAAGTTGCATTTCGAATGCAACTTCCGGATTGTTCATCTCTTCGATCGAGAGTTCGATCGACCGCCCGAATAAAAATAAAAATAAAAATAAAAATAAATATGTTTATATTTTTATATAAAAATATATATTTTATTTTTTATATAAAAAATATAAACATATCTATTTTTTATATTTTATGTTTAATAAATATATATTTATAAAAATATATATAATATATATTTGTATAAAATATATATTTATATATATTTTATATAGATATAAACATATCTATTTTTTTATCTCCGATTGTTTTTATATAAATATATATTATCTATTTTTTTATATATATTTTATGTTTAATAAATATATTTTATGTTTATACTTTTATATTTTTTATATAAAAATATGTTTATATAAAAATATAAACATATTTTTTATTCAAGCGGTTCGGCCGCCGGATTCGGTGGTCCGGTGGCGGACTTCAAAAAAAAATATAAACATATTTTTGCTTTTTAATTTAATAAAAGTTAATTATAAATGCAAATTTTACTAAACGGTATTTTGGCCAAAGTTGTTTCTCAATGCAAATTTTACCAAATGACATTTGCATTTCAGAAAACCCCCTTCACCCAAAGATATTTGCATTTCTGTAAATGCATTCCCTAAAAGCCGAACCAAACGGGCCCTATATCTATTATATAACCTCGAATCTAAAGAAGTCGCTTAATGTGCTTAACATGAGCTTAATACCAATGATAATGAGTGCGGGACACCTGGAGTGCCATAACTTGGCACGCCACACTTAAGCCATAACTTTAAAATGGTACACTTAAGTGCCATCATCGAGTAAAATGGGACACTTAAGTGCTACTCCGGCGAAAATCCGGCCAAATAGCTGACGTGGCGACTTTTCCGGCGAGCTCGGTCCCAAACGGCGTCGTTTTGCACGCTGACGTGGCGGAGAAAATGCAAAAACGACGCCGTTCACGTCTACGTGTAAATAATAGTATATAAATTAATTAAATTAGATTTAAAATATTCAAAAATTTAAAAAAAATAAGAAAAATTTAAAATTTTTTAAAAATTAAGAAAAATTTTAAAAATTAAGAAAAATTTTAAAAATTTTAAAAAAATAAGAAAAATTAAAAATTTTAAAAATTAAGAAAATTTTAAAAATTTTAAAAAATTTTAAAAAATTAAGAAAATTTTAAGAAAATTTTAAAAAATTAAGAAATTTTTTTTTTTAAATTAAGAAAATTTTAATTTTTTAATTTAAGAAAATTTTAATTTTTTTAATTTAAGAAAATTTTAAAATTTTTAAAAATTAAGAAATTTTTTTAAAAAAAATTAAAATTATAAAAAGTGGGAGTGGGAGGCCGAACGGGCGGCTCCCTTGCCGCCACCGCCGGCTCCTCACCACCGCCACCTCCGCCGCCGCCGCCTCCCCCCTTTTTTTAATTTTTAAATTTTTTAAATTTTCTTATTATTATTTTTAAATTTTTAAATTTTTTAAAATTAAAATTTTTTAAATTTTATTATTTTCTTTTTTTTTTTTTTAAATTTTTTAATTTTTTAAAATTAAAATTTTTAAAATTTTTTTTTTTCTTTTTTAAAATTTTCTTTTTTTAAAATTTTTTAATTTTTTTAAAATTAAAATTTTAAAATTAAAATTTTTAAAATTTTTTAAAATTAAAATTTTTAAAATTTTCTTATTTTTTAAAATTTTTTAATTTTTAAAATTAAAAATTTTAAAATTTTCTTTTTAAAAAAAGTTTTAAAATTTTTAAAATTAAAAATTTTAATTTTTTTTTTAAATTTTTTTTTAATTTTTATGCTTTGATTTGGAGCTCCGCGAGCCACGTAGACAAAAAAAAAAAAAAAAAAAAAATATTGCCACGTAGGATTTCGTGAAGGGTCGCCGGAGGTGGCACTTAAGTCCCACTGAAAAAAGTGGCACTTAAGTGTACCGTTTGAGTTATGGCACTTAAGTGTCATTCCTGTGCCAAGTTATGGCACTTGTAGTGTACTTCTGCCGATAATTAATGTCGAAATCTAATCAATGGTGCAATCTAAACTCACTTCAACATAATAATGAAAGCCCATTAAAATTAAAGTGGTTTACACAAAATTGAAGATGATTCGGCAACGCTGGATATTAACAAAATAGTCCAAAAAGCATTGCTTTTCAATAAGTTTGAAGACATAATATCGGAATTTAATCAACGACCTTGGAGAATGAGAGCAACATCTAGTAGACACTGCTCCTAGATGAATATGGGGACACAACATCGGAATCTAATTGATAACATTGGATATTGGTGACAAACCTAGTAAACATTGCTTCTAGATGAGTATGATGATAAAATGTTGGACTTTAATTGACGATGTTACATAGTAGTAACAATACCTAGTAAACACTGCTCCTAGATGAGTATGAGGACGTAATGTTAGAATTTAATCGACAATGCTGGACAGTGGGTTAGCATTGGAATCTAATCAGCAGCATTGCCTGAGATAGAGACACTCATCAGAATTGAATTTACGATGGGAATCTTAAACTATAGCTAATCCATACTAAGTAGAGACAAAAGTAAGATAATGTAATTTTGTGTGTTGTTCGGGGCGCTCTCTGTTGGATTGCATGTGGTATTTATAGGCTAATTTGCTAATCGTCGATGGTCGGTTGCTTCCTCCTCAAGAATCTCTCCACGTTTTATGTTGAATTGGCTTTCCACATTTGGTTTCCGACTTGTTCGACAATGCTCTCATGGCTTGCCCAGCAAGTTTTATTGCTCCTCTTGGGTTTGGCACCCTTTTCATCGTTCCCGCCTAAATTTGTTGTCGATGTTATGTCCTTTGTTTTCATAACCACTATGGGCTGGGCTGACGTAAATTATAGCTCACATGTGGCAACAAGAGTGATTTTAGAGGTTTCTACCCCTTGTGACAAACATGTGTTTGCAGTGGTATTTTTGGGTGTCAACATATGTTCTCTTTTAAAAGAAGTAAGTTGGAAATTCATTTCTTTTAAAGGAAATACCTTGTTCTGCGCACAATCTGCTATGGACAATCATTATACCTTTCTATTCCCTGAGATATTCACAGCTGATATGAATCAACGGCTCCTATTGCATCTTGACACGTCGTTTAAGCTTTTGGCAGATATCCTTAATTTTGAATCGTCGTCTCCTACTTTGAATAGAAGAGTACGTCTCATCGTCTTTTTTTTGTACTTTAAACCTAAACCCTTCATATTATGTTCATTAGTTTTCCATGGCTATTGAAGCTCCCAAATTCGAGCCCAAGTCCTATATTTTGAACTTTGGCCGCCTTTTTCACACGGAGGAGGCAAACTATTGTCAATTTCAACTGGTGAGCGTTGTAGAGGAGCATCCAGAATCATTTCTCCTTAGGCTTGCCCTTTTGGACCACAACCATGTTCCATCACCTCTCAAACCTCTTTTTCCAATCAGGAGGAGTGAGAAACTTTCCATACAATATTCTTTTGTTAAGGACATTTGGACATTTGCTCCTACCAAGTTTCGGAGCTTCCCTCTATTTATAGAAAACTTCAATGCCTAGTACTTACGATTGCAGGATGATTTGAGAACTTGATTGTCATGGATGAATGCTGGTATAGGGATGGCGTTGGAGGTTAGCATATTGTCTCATGATTTAAATAGGAGGTCAGTGGATTCTGTTGTCTGCTTTTGGTCCCCATCTACTAATTATTTCTTTTTCCCTTAGGACCATTTCCGTAACCCTTTTGGATGTTTTCATTATCTCTGGGTTTGTTCTATATGGTATTCTTGAAGATCAAGGGCATCCCCAATACTATTCTTGATGAGTATTGTAAAACCTTGCGTCCTGTTTATCCCAAAGAACATATCGTCTTTTTGTTTTACTGGCTTTCAAAATATGCTTTCTTTAATCCAACTCCCAAAGTCTCAAAGGATTTCTTTAGACTTTTTGCCAATCTTGCAAGGGGAAAGAAAGTAGTTTTTAGCCCACTTATTTTGGCCGTCTTGTATAAGAGTCTTACCCATGCTGCCCTTTTGATGATGTCTAAAGAAAGTGAAGTCCTTTCTAGTCTATTCTCGATTTAACAAGCATGAATGGCTCTCTATCTTCCTTTCTTATTCAGCAAAATTCCTCACAATCTTTTGTTTAGCCCATCATCAAAGTTCCAAACAACCAAAACCACATGGCTTGAGTTTCTTTGATGGCCTATCTTATTGACAAAAGCATTTTAGGGGTAATTTCCACTAATCTCCTTGGTTCCTCCACATGTTACCTTGGGATATCTACATTCTCACCTTGAGCAGGTTGCATAGACGATGACTCTGCATGTGGGATATCCTTCATTGATGGTAAGGGTTCATCTATGGCATCGTCTATATTGTTGTGACTTCTTGTGTGTGGCATAACACTCTCTTCGACTAACACTGTGTCTCACCAGGCGTGCCAAAGATGTTTTATTAGTTTTAGATCCCGCAAAGAAATATCTTTCACCAAGTGTTATATTTTAGTTTTTATTAAAGGAGACTTGGCTTTTGTGTTAGCTTTGGATAGAGATGGTCAAATGCGAATGGGACTATATCCATTATATAACCCCGAATCTTAAGAAGTCACTTAATGTGCTTAACACGAGCTTAATACCAATGATAATCAATGTTAAAATCTAATAAGTGGTGCCATATAAACTCACTTTAATATAATAATGAAAGCCCATTAAAATTAAAGTGCTCTATACAATATCAAAGACGTTCAACAATGCTAAATATTAACAAAAAAAGTCCTTAAAGCACTATTTTCCCATAAATTTGAAGACACCGCGTCAAAATTTAATTGACAACGTTGGACAATGAGGGCAATACCTAATAGACACTGCTCCTAGATGGATATGAGGACATAACGTCGAAATCTAATCGACAACATTGGATAGTGGTGACAACACTTAGTAAATACTGCTTCTAGATGAGTATGAGGACACAACATTGGAATCTAATCGATGACGTTGGATAGTGGTAATAACATCTAGTAAACACTGCTCCTAAATGAGTATGAGGACACAAATTTGAAATCTAATTGACGACGTTGGATAGTTGGTTAGCACTGAAATCGAATCAACAACACTACATTTGATATAGACGCTCACCATAATTGAATTTTCGATAGGAATCTTAAGCTATAACTAAACTAGACTAAGCAGAGATAAAAGTAAAATAAAGTAATTTTGTGTGTTGTTTGGGAGGGAGCTGTGTGACGGCCCCCGACAGCCCGATCCGTTAGGGTTGCCACACTTCTTTCCTTATCCTGGATGTCCTTTATTTTGATACCATTGGATTTTGTTGAATTTGTGAGTCTAGGGGTCTATTACATTTTTCATTGGTCCCTACGCAATTTACATGGCGGAAGTGGATCCAATAACTCCCTTCCTAAACATTGAAATGATGCACACTAGATACACACAGATATCAACCAGGCACTTTTTTATTAACATAAACTTGATAGACGTCTTAAACTCGGTACAACAAAAGCCAAAGTTTCCTATACTTGGCTATATCAAAAACTAGACCGACATTTTCCATTAGCTATTCACAAGTCATCTTTCAGCAAGCATCGGTGTCCAAAAATTTCGATATTGACCATACCTTGTGTCCTTTGTCACTCCATTCCGCTCAAGCCTTCGTCATTATCCTCTAGCGACGGCGACTTTATCACTCGTAATATGTTAGTCCCCACGATGGGTGAGTATGACTATTCAGCAGTCAAAATTCTACTAAGCTATATTACGGAGCCTATCGTCACCCAATTCCACGCAATCCAAGTCAGTATGCATAATAGTAGTAATAAACATGCATTAAATCAATAGAGTTTCCAACGAAATGGCAAGCCCAATTTAATAACCAGAACACATCATTTCAATCACATGGGTCCCGATTATAAAGCCAAACCATTATGACACGTCCCATACCGTGCCACACAATTTTGTCCCATAATTAGGCGCAACTATCAAAATGGTGTAACTCAACAGAACAATCGACTTTAAAACTCAATAGATTTTTGAGTCACTATCACTATCTCTCGGAGGACCAGTCTTTGCGTCCCTCCAGGCATTCGCACCCAACCTGGTGTCACGAAAACCTCCGGTTCCATATTTTAGTCACCGGGCATCCAGAGCGTGTTATGATTCACCTCTAGGCTTCTCGCACCTAACCTAGCATCATGAGGAATCACTAGGGCTCACTATGTTACTAGTGTCCCCTACCCTCTGGAATGTGTATCGTCATACGTTCGAGCATCCCAACACTCGAGGAACCTCTAGGGCTCACCACGACAATGATGTCCCACAAGCATCCAGAGGCATCGCAATCACGATCCTCTAGGCAACCTGTCTCTCGGGGCTTCGTCGTCCCGAGGGTCCGATGGTAGAAGTAACACATCAACCATGATGTAGCAGTTAAATCATTTCAATGTGAAAATGTTTTCAAATCACCAATATGGAGAATTCTTTGGCTCATCAAAAATCCCACTTTATGATATCAAGTAGTGTAAAATAGGGATTTCAAAGACACATAAATACAACCACAATAGTCTTTAAAAATAGGTCAATCTCATATCGATGAAATCAAAAGCTTGATACTGAATCCATAAAATCCATTTTCACATTTAAATCTCAAAGGTTTTTTGAAATCCACATGTAAAGCCTCGAGTTGCACTCGCACATCATGGCTCGAAATAAAGCAATTTTTCAAAACCATACATAATTTGAAATCGGCACATCCGCTTTGACCCTAAAGTTTTCAAAGTAGTTCACGCACATAAAATCTTAGAGCTTCAAATATCGGAAATCAGCACGTACGTGGCCTCCAATTCGGAGTTGACCACAATAGTTATAAAATCCTTTCCCATATAGCTCAAATCAACCCGATAACCTTCGAGTTTGTTGGGGTTTCATGAATCATGTATGAGAAAAATTAACGAAATAAACACAGCGGAAACAAAGATATATTTTACACATGATTCTCCTAAGGCGTTGTTCGTGTGTTTTAATAAAAATCTAAACATAAAAGGGAGTTAAACGAAATACCTCTCGAAGCGCGCTTTGAAACAAGTCGATTCGGATGTTCTACAGTTCGAGTCCCACAAGCGTCGGACCTCTAGTTCAGACACACCAACAACGAACGTCGAACAAAAGAGAGAACTTTCAGATATTCACCACTTCGATCGTGCTAGCAATCACGTGGAAAGAATCCGTCATTCTTGATGTATAATAGTCACGGCCCAAAGGAGATAACGCTCTTCTTTCTTGCGTCTAAAAGACACAAGAACACACACACACTTTTCTCTCTATTTTCAGCAAAGCATCACCGATTTGGTATCACTCTCGAACAAAACCAAAACACAATGACACTTTTCTCTGTTTTTCAACAATGAGCTCTTCTTCTTTTGCACCAATTTTTTTAACACTTTTAAGGCATTTCTTGGACGAGCACTTCACGGTTTAGCAACGGTTGCTGATCCTCACGATTATGCACGATTGTGCATAAACGGTCAGCAACCGCTGACCGTTCGTGCACAATTTCATGCATGATGGTCAGCAGTCCATGCTACGTGCATGATAGTCAGCAACCGCTGACCATCTTGCACGATTTTGTGTAAATCGTGCATGTGCACGATTTCGTGCACATGCACACTTTAATATATATATATATATATATATATATATATATATATATATATAATTAGATTACTAATAAAAGGCAACGCACATATCATGTGCGTTGCAACCATGTGTACATTAATTAATTAAACGAATAAAGGATTAATAAATCAATTCCTTTTAAAATTAAAATAACATAATCCTTATATGTACAATAGAAATCCCTAAGATGTAACTATTACATAGCAGCTTTAGGGCATACATCTAACAATCTCCCACTTGCACTAAAGCCAACTTGTTTGGTATGTTAACATATATCCACTTTGGGCATGCGTGTGCATCATATGCAAGTAGGCTCGTGACTATAATACAAATTAAATTAAATCTCATTTAATTTAATTTCAAATCGACTCAATTCGATTGCAGTAATTACAAACGCATTTGCAATAATATTTCTCTCTTGTTCCACGTCATCCTAATTGTTTATGGTGTGTGACATCCCTAGGTTCATCACTAAGTTGGTAGTAAGACTTGTACTAACACATTAGTACTTCCAAAAGAATTAATTGTCCCGATTAATCTTTGGGTCTTACAAGCCACGATTGACATCTAGCAATATGTCATGGCTACCTAGATAGTGTGAATACTTTAAGAACATAATAAACCTGTTAGCTTTGGCTACAGTGTGTAATTCAATCCCTCTCGTCTTACTATGTCCCGATCAAACAAAGACCATGGAATATTTGTCAAGTCATTAATTCGATCATATGCACAAATCTAATTGACATGCATTTTATTCGAGACATAAACAATTTATTCTCGGTTACAACCTCGGCCGAGGATTTCAATGCAAAGTCACAATTATATCGCATAGGACATCATTATCATACCTTGCATATAACAAGGAGACATCATATTGCGCACACGTGTAACTTTATATATGAACAAACTATGACCATCAGGTATAAAGACGGATCATTGACCCGGCATTATGTGCACCTGTGAACCATAGTTGTTCAATACACAAGTTAACACTATGCCTTAGGTCTAAGGATTATTTACACAAGACCAAAGCATGAACAATTAGACATTGACCACGCTAAAAGCTTCCATGTCGCTAATCGTTCCATATGCGTCACGTTCAGTGAATTTGTCTAATGCAAACACTGTTCTAACTCAGGCATCATAATACCCAATGACATGTGACTCATCATTTCCTTAAGTATCCAATACTTAATGGCAAAGTTAAGAACACACCTGTCTCAATAGGATTATTAATATCCACTTAATAATCCATCGACCGGGAACGATTTAAAGATTCAGTCTAATTATGAACCCGTCACATATATTCTTGACGTCTCAAGAATAGGTCTAGTTGCAACTGATCTTATGGAATCATTCATCAATATAAAATAATTGGACAAATGAATGAATACGTCATTGCCATCAATTAAATAATAATAATGAAAATACAACTGAAATCCCTAATATGTAACCATTACATAGTAGCTTTAGGGCAAGCATCCAACAATCTCCCGTTGCACTAAAGCCAACTTGTCCGGTACCTCAAACCCATTTTGTCAATATGTCTTTCAAAAGAAGACGAGGTAAGGCCTTAGTGAAGGGATCTGCCAAGTTTTCTGCTGAGGCAATTTTCTGCAAGGCGATATCACCTCTCCCAACAATTTCTCGATGAGATGGAAGCGTCTCTCGATGTGCTTGGACTTTGGTAAGACCTTGGTTCCTTAGCTTGAGCTATAGCCCCATTATTGTCACAAAACAATGTAATCGGTTGCTCAATTGAAGGAACGACTCCAAGTTCATAAATAAACTTCTTCATCCAAGCGGCTTCCTTTGCTGCTTCAAAAGCAACTACATACTCTGCCTCAGTGGTGGAATCATCAGTTATACTCTGTTTGGAACTTTTCCAACTAACTGCACCACCATTGAATGTAAAGACAAACCCGGACGTAGACTTATAATCATTAGGATCCGATTGAAAATCGGAATCGTATAAGCTACAACTTTAAATTCTCCTTCTCCATATATCAAGAATAAATCTTTAGTCCTTCACAAGTACTTAAGAATATTCTTAATTGCTATCCAAAGTGCTCTTCTCTTGGATCGAGATATATGCTAGTAATACTTACAGCATGCGCAATATCATGTCTAGTACATAGCATAGCATACATTATGCTTCCAATAGTGGATGCATATGGTATTTTTGCCATCCTCTCTCTTTCTTCAGGAGTGTTGGGACACATCTCCTTAGAAAGACGGATCCCTTGCCTAAAAGGCAATAATCCTCTCTTGGAACATTGCATGTTAAACCGTGTTAACACTTTGTCTATGTACGTAGATTGTGAGAGGCCAATCAATTTTCTTGATCTATCTCTATAGATCTTGATACCTAAAATGGAGGTTGCCTCTCCTAAATCTTTCATGGAGAATTTCTGTGACAATAATAGTTTTATCGATGATATCATTGGTACATCATTTCCAATCAAAGGTATATCGTCGACATACAAAACCAGAAATACAATTGCACTCCCACTGATCTTTTTATATACACAAGGTTCATCCGGATTTTTGATGAAGCCAAACGATTTGACTACCTCATCAAAACGGATGTTCCAACTTCGGAGGCTTGTTTGAGTCCATAAATGGATCTCTTAAGCTTACACACCTTATGTTTTTCACTATTTGATTCAAAACCCTGTGGCTGTTCCATATAGATGTCCTCGCGAGAAAACCATTTAAAAAGCCGTTTTGACATCCATCCGGAATATCTCATAATCAAGGTGTGCAGCTATAGCCAACATAATCTGAATGGATTTTAGCATGGCCACAGGTGAGAAAGTTTCGTCATAATCAATTCATTCTTTTTGACGATATCCTTTCGCCACCAGCCGTGCTTTGTAAATTCCAATTGGACCTTCAACATTCATCTTCCTCTTGAAGATCCATTTACAGCCAATTGGTACAATACTATCAGGCAGGTTAGTCAAGGTCCAAACCTCATCGGAATACATTGAATCCATTTCGGATTTCATGGCTTCTAGCCATTTTCCAGAATCGATGTCCAACATCGCCTCCTCATAGGTTTTAGGATCACTAGGTTGATCACTATCATTCACAATGAATAATGGTTCAATATGATCAACTGAGTATCTATAACGAGCAGGTGAGCGAGACGTTCTCGCACTTCTCCTAAGAGGTTGTGTATCATAAGCTCCCACTGAATCAGAGATTGGTATCTGAACTCGGTTGTTTGATACTTCATTATTTTCTTCTTGTAAGACTATTTTCCGCCCAGCACCGCTTTCTTGGATGAACTGTTTCTCCAAAAAAAAAGCGTGCTTGCATACCAAAATTCTTTGGTCTGAATGAAAATAGAAATAATATCCAAGAGTTTCCTTTGGATATCCAATGAAGCGACCTTGTTCAGATCTTGCCTCTAATTTTTCCATTTTCATCTTTTTCACAAAAGCTGGACAACCCCAAATCTTAATATGATTAAGACTAGGTTTCCTACTATGCCATATCTCATAGGGCGTAGTTGGAACAGATTTGGACGGCACTCTATTCAATATATATATAGTTGTCTCAAGGGCATATCCCCAAAGGGATATTGGCAAATCGGTGTAACTCATCATAGATCGTACCATATCTAATAAAGTACGATTTCTTCGTTCAGAGATACACCATTATGTTACTGGAGTTCCAGGAGGTGTCCATTGTGATAAAATGTCATTCTCTTTAAGATAGTCCAAGAATTCAGTACTAAGGTATTCACCTCCTCGATCCGATCGAAGAGCCTTAATACATTTTCCCATTTGTTTCTCAACTTCAGCCTTGAAATCCTTAAACTTTTCAAATGATTCAGATTTATACTTCATGAGGTATAAATAACCATATCGTGACTGATCATCAGTGAAGGTAATGAAGTAATTATAACCACCTCTAACAGTTTCATTAATTGGTCCACATACATTTGTATGTATTAATTCTAATATGTCGGCGCTCGCGCATTTTGTCCCACAAAGGTGCTTTGTCATTTTTCCTAGAAGACATGCCTCACAAGTTGAGTATGACTCAAAATTTGAAGGATCAATGTATCCATCATTACTCAACTTGTCAATTCTGTCTTCTCAATATGACCTAATCGGAGATGCCAAACATACTTTTTTATTTGGACCGTCTCTAGGTTTTTATTAGTTATGGCATTTATATCAATTCTATTTTGCTTATTGACATTGGTAATCGCATTACCAGACATTGTAATGGTATAAAGATTGTTGGTTAATAAGCTAGAACCAACACATATTCTATTATGATAAATAGAACATACATCATCAGCAAAGAAAATTCATAATTCTCTTTACCCAAACGAGGTATAGAGATGATGTTCCTAATAGCATTCTTATAATGCAAGCAGTTCTTTAAAACCATTACATGTCTAGAAGGGAAACATAAACGAAAAGTCCCTATAGCTAATGCAGCAACTCTTGCTCCATTGGCAAACGTCGGACAATCTCATTTCGCCCTAACATCCCGCTTTATTTCCAGATTCTGCAAAGACATACAAATATGTGAAATTGCAGCAGAATCTAGAATCCATGAGCTAGATTCAGCACTAACCATAAGATTAGTTTCAATAAGCATAGACACCATACCTTCATAAGGTCGGTTCTTTGGCTTGACCTTCAAGCTCGCGAGGTACCTCCTACAGTTCCTCCTCCAGTGCCCTTTGACACCACAGTAATGACATTTTCCTTTATCAATCATGGGTTTTGGTTGCACAACAGGTTTGGCAGGCCTCTTCCATTTATTCTTCTTTAAAACGGTCTTACCCTTTGAAGAAGAAGCCTTAGCCATAGCCACTACATTTGGCCTCGTGTTATGCATTTCCTTCTCATAAACTACTAACATGCTATGTAACTCAGCAAGAGTTTTCTCCATCTTATGCATATGGAAGTTTTGGACAAAACCGAGAAAGGAATCGGGTAAAGATGGAGGATCAAATCCACAGCTAACTCATTGTCCATAACGAGATTCAAACTAGCCAATTCGTCAATGTGCCGAGATCATTTTCAAAGCATGATCATTAACATATGATCCTTCAGCCATCCTCATATGGTACAATGCTTTAGATATCTCATATCTAGAGGTTCGACCATTCTCATCAAAGTATTCCTTTAAATGCAAAATGATCGACCTAGCATCTTCCATAGATTCATACTTCTTTTGTAATTCATTATTCATCGAAGCAAGCATATATGACCTAACCTTTAAGTCATCATCATGTCACTTATCATAAGTGACACGCTCCTCTTGGGTCCCACCCTCAGGAAAGGAGGTTGGCATCTTTTCATCAAGCACATACCCAATTTTTTCTGAATTAAGAACAATTCTCAAATTCCTCACTTAGTCAGTGAAATTGGGTCTAGTCAAACAATTCTTGTCAAGTATAGAAGCGAGTGGGTTTGTGGTCACCATTTTCAGAGTAATAATATATCTGTTGCAGAAAATAAATTGTTAGCCGTTGTATCTTTCAAAGTAACTATTTCATTTTGGCCTTTAAATGAAATAGATCCTCCCACTAAATTTATATTCGAATCCCATACTCCCACTAGCCCAAAAGTTCACCTCACCTAATAGTTATTGGTGTCCTATGAACTTAGTGAGTGAACCAGCTTGTTCAACGCATCATATGCGAGTCTCAATCATAACTTTGGCCTCTAGACCATGAAAGCCCCACCTAACAGTTATTGGCATCATGATCATAGTTAAGTCTAGCCCATTGTCTCATGCAAGTATTGAAAACACAAATGATTCCCTAACCTAACAGTTATTAGAAATCATTTGGCTTCAACCCCAAGTATCATATGCATAATGGAGTGGTCCAATATTATAAATGGTAATTAACCCTATGTATCCATAACCGGTTAGTTAACCACTATAATATTGGATCAAAAAACCACGACGATGGAAGGCCACGAGTCCGAAACCGTTTCGACTTAATATTCTTTGTAAGGAGATTTGGGTCGTTATTAATGGTCTCACTTTGCACATTAACTAGTTTAACATGCATGATATCATAAACACAATAAATAAATAGATATCACATAATATCTATCCTATGTGGTGATCATGGAATTATGGTGCAATGGGTCTCGAGCCAAAGAGACCCATTTAACCATTTAATGTTTTAATAATATGGACCTGCTCTTCACTTTTTCTTCAATCTTTGAACTCTTTAAAGACCCGGACCTAAGAGCTCACCGGTTTAATGGCTCCTCCAATGGCTCCTCCTCTCTTGTAGTATTTACATCAATAATTGAAATACTAAACTATACTAAAATTACATATCAAGAAAAATTAAAGTAAAATAAAAGGAAGGACGCAGCCTCCATTTAATAATTACATCCCCAAAAAGAATACTTGTAATCATCATACATTCATCCATACAGCAATCACAACATTTAGGGATTTTTCCATGATCACCACCCTTCCTTACGAGCCATAAATTCAAAATTTAAAGCTCTGGAAGGCATGCATAAAATTCTGCATATCATTTGTAGAATATAAACACAAAGTATAACAAGTTATGGATTTTTGATTCAAAATTGATTTAGTTCTAATTTTTGCTTAGTTGATTAAATTTATCACATAAATTAATTAACTTCTATAGGCCACATAAAGGTAAGAGAACCAATTCTCTTAACAAAAAATAAATTGGCCATTAGAATGCAAAAATATATTTGAACTACAAATCAATTAAACGCCGAAAAAAACGCCTAAGGTTGGCTTTGATACCATTGTTGGGGTTTCATGAATCATGTATGAGAAAATTAACAGAAATAAACACAGCGGAAACAAAGATATATTTACATGATTCTCCTAAGGCGTTGTTCGTGCGTTTTAATCAAAAATCTAAACATAAAAGGAGTTAAACGAAATACCTCTCGAAGCACGCTTTGAAACAAGTCGATTCGGATGTTCTACAGTTCGAGTCCCACAAGCGTCGGACCTCTAGTTCAGACACACCAACAACGAACGTCGAACAAAAGAGAGAACTTTCGGATATCCACCACTTCGATCGTGCTAGCAATCACGTGGAAAGAATCCGTCGTATTCTTGATGTATAATAGTCACGGTCCGAAGGAGATAACGCTCTTCTTTCTTGCGTCTAAAAGACACAAGAACACACACACACACACACTTTTTTCTCTATTTTCAGCAAAGCATCACTGATTTGGTATCACTCTCGAACAAAACCAAAACGCAATGACATTTTTCTCTGTTTTTCAACAATGAGCTCTTCTTCTTTCGCACCAATTTTTTAACCCTTTTAAGGCATTTCTTGGACGAGCACTTCACGGTTCAGCAACGGTTGCTGATCATGGGATTAGCAACCGTTGCTGATCCCACGATTATGCACAATTGTGCATAACGGTCAGCAACCGCTGACCGTTCGTGCACAATTTCGTGCATGATGGTCAGCAGTTGCTGACCATCCATGCTACGTGCATGATAGTCAGCAACCATGACCATCCTGCACGAATTTTGTGCAAATCGTGCATGTGCACGATTTCGTGCACATGCACACTTTAATATTTTTATAATTAAATTACTAATAAAAGGCAACCCACATATCATGTGCGTTGCAACCATGTGTACATTAATTAATTAAACGAATAAAGGATTAATAAATCAATTCCTTTTAAAATTAAAATAACATAATCCTTATATGTACAATAGAAATCCCTAAGATGTAACTATTACATAGCAGCTTTAGGGCATACATCTAACAGTTCACAATTCAGCACGAGTATACCAAAATAATCTTAATATACAAGATGGTTTCACCAAGCGATGAAAGCATTCACGTTTTATAGGTTAGTAGATATCGATTTGCCTTTGGTTTGGGGCGTCAACGGCAAGGCAAATCCGGGGCTATGGATCACGAGCGTAGTCGAGACAAACTGGATGACGAGCTGACAGCCGAGTGATCCTGCGCTGGAAGATGGACAGCTTGCATGCACATGCAAGGGGACGTGTCCATCTCCTCTTGCTCTTGCACTCGGTACGCTGGCCGAATAAGGAGAGGGTCGCTCGCACGTCAACAGCTGAGAAGGATGTGGCTTTTAGCTGCTCCTTCTCGGTCAACATTCTCTTCTGTTGACCATCAAAAGGGGCGTGACTCTTCATTCCGGTGTGAATATGGGCTGTGAACGTGGGGCCTTCGATTGCTGCATGGAGGGGAATTTTGACGTGGCTGCATGGGTCAACTTCTTCTTCTTTGGTTGACCCCTATAAGCGTGGGCCTTCTTCGCCAACATTGTCGAAGCCTTTATTTCCCTTTATGCCGTTCAGCTGTGGAGAACCGGCCTTGATTTTGCATGGTCTTGCATGGGAATGCATGGTCTAATGTGGCTGAAGTTTCGGAAGTCTATGTCTCCGCGTGTATGAAAAGCTCACTTGATAAGGTATCAATGCTGAAGATGGTAGCCTTGTGAGCGACGTCATGTGAAGAAATTCTAGATGAGGTACTATCGCAGAACGTGATGAACGTGACGTTCGATATGGTGAGAGTGGTGACGAAATGGCATCCACAAATGGTGCCAACCATGTAGTCCGGCGACAAATTCATTGACCCGTCTCGACAATCACATATTCAAGGTCCGGTGAAATTGGATGTCGCAAGCTCTCTTTGTATTACTTGTGGTATTTATAGGCCAATTTGGTAATTGTCGGTGGTTAGTTACTTCCTCCTCAAAGTCACTCCATGTTTTATGTTGAACCGCCTTATCCACATATGGTTTTTGACTTGTTCGACAATGCTCTCATGGCTTGTCCAGCAAGTTTTAACTGCTCCACTTGAGTTTGGCACCCTTTAACCATTCCTATCTAATTTTGCCATCAATGTTATGTCTTTAACAGTGTCTCTTGAAATGGACTTGAGACAATCAATTACTTCATCATAGAATTATATGTCTCTACTTGTAGGTCCATCGAAATCTAGCAAGGATTCTTGAAATCCTTGGTTGTCCTTTGTTTTCATAATCACTATGGACTGGGCAGATGTAAATTACAGCCCACATGTAGGCAACGAGGGTGATTTTAGAGCTTTCTACCCCTCGTGACCGGCTGGTGTTGGAGGGGTATTTTTGGGTATCAATAGGTGCTAAATCTATAAAACCATGACAACTATGACAGTTTTTTTTTTTTTTTTTGGCTTATTTGTTTTTCAACTTAATGTAAGTGTTATCTAACAATTGTATAAATAATAAACATGTTCAACGATTAAGACATGGTTTGAAGCAACTTTCCCGTGGCAGTTTTAGTTGTGGAAGGGCAATCGTAGCTTTTGAAAATGTTTGACAAGCACCTCAACTACAACATCTCCAAAACTACAATAGCTTGTGGCAAATTTTAGAAAGACTATTTCACCCAACTTTATGTTGTTTCAACTTTAAAATGCAAATTACGAAGTATTTAAATCACAATACTTCATAGTACATCTATATAGAATAAAGCTACAATTCAATCACAATTATACCAAATGGGATCTAAATAGTACCCACGATGCTAAGCCATCACACCAAGATAGTCGGTTTCGATTGACTTGGTTGATTGGGCTGGCAACAAACCACCATGATGCTAAGCCATGTTGATTGGGCTGGCAACAATCTATTTTAAACCTAAAAATTGAAACTTTTGATGTGGGAAGAACAAAGGGAAAAAAAAAGTCTTAAAACACAGCCGTGTTTGACTATTTAATTCTGAACTTTTTAATTGTGTAATAGTCCATTAGATAATTTTGGTTGGAAATCCACCAACACAAACAGGTCATTCTATGTGTTATGGCCCGATGTTACATGAATAATTTTAATAATATATATTTTTGAATTTTTATTGATATTTTCATTCTTTTCTTTTCTTTCCTTTATTTATTTTTTTATAACTCTAGCCAATGAGAATCGGTACTGGCCATCGTCGGCCATAGGTGAGGGCCCATCACCCTCGCTTGTTGGCCGGTGAGGGCAGCATCTTGGTGAGGCCTAGAGGCCCATTCTTGTGATTGACAAGGGCCATGACTCCTTGCCCGGCCAGGGTTGTTAAAAAAATGAAGAAAAGAAAAAAAGGAAAAAATAAAAAGGATAAGAATAAATAATAAAAATATTTAAAATATTTTAAAATATTTTTAAAATTCATCAACATCAATGCTGGTCATCCTATGCTAGGCATGCCATGTAGGATGGCTGTCAAAGGAGTGCATTCATATCGGCAATTTTAGGCCAAGCGGGTCGAATGAGACTCAATTGGTAAAATATGAAAATATTTAAGAACTTAATTTGCATAATTAAAATGTCTACAATTAGATTAGTAAATTATAATAGGTTTGTGACTCTTTAGACATTTTTTCCAATAATAAAGTATGGCCGAGGTTTACTGGTGAGCCGCTAAAAGTGTTTGGTGGAAAGTGAGCGGGCAGGTTGAATCGCTCCACTTCCTTCTGTTTTTGTTCAAAAGGTTGACACCTTTTCCTAAATGATGAGTCCTCACGACAACGAGACATCCTGGGTGTGCGCCCCCATGTATTATAGAAATCACCTGAGCCACAGCAAATATCTATAGCCAAAGAAATGCGCTGTGTGCTCATGTCAACGAAATCTTAAGTTCACAAAATATCTTAAGAGATCCGATGAGCTAACCATAGCATTCGGGCCACTAGAGGTCAGAGCACTTAGAAAAACAAATCTTTATCACTTCAGGTGGTCATACATATTCAAAGATCCACTACCAATTTTGGGTAACCTACGATATAAAGTGGGGGTGAATTATGGAGAGCTAGCGCAGTTTTTCTATTTAATTTTATAACGAGGCGAACTCTGAACACAAAACCTTAAAGTGACATGAGATCAAATCATGGATCCGGGGCAAACCTTTTAATTTATGGTGTTCCACAAGAGTTAGAGAAATACATATAAATATTACGAGATCAAACGTCGCCACTTGTCCCAGTACAGAAAAAGACGTTACATTCATCGTATACGCGTAACGGTCAAAAAAGCTGTTGCAGATGGAGCGCCGTCCCATCAAGTTCTTTCACCATTGGATTTATTAAGCCGAAAAGATTTTCCATTCATAGTTCAGGGACGCGCCAAGTTGATCGGGGCCACCTGTCGTCCATTCACGTCAAAACTGATAGGATGTGCGAGGCACAGAACAAGCGTCTAAAAACCTGCAAAAATATATGAGAAACCTTATTTATTTAAGAAGCCCGAATGTGTTGCCTGGGTCCAGCTCTTATGGGGCCCAGTTGACATTGGGCAAAAGAAAAAAAGAAGAAAAAATCAAAGAACAGCAAACAGAGGAAAAAAGTAGGTTTCGTGCAAGAGGCCCGAGAGAGGAGGGAGAGGAGAAAAGTGAGCTCACCCGAGGAGCACCAACGAAACAGGGAGAAAAGAAGAACAAGAGGGCTGTGACTTTGTGGTCTCCATTTAAAAGACCAAATATTAACTGAATCGGTTCAAATTTGAATTTATTGTTTGTGAGACCAGGGTTCCGAGCCTGATGATTTTCTTTCATCAAGAACGCCTCCGAATTCTCCGATTACGATTAGGGTTTTCTAGCCCAGTTTATGTTTATCCATCTTTGTGGTGATAAAATGAACTTATATTGTTGATATTGTGCCTCTAATATGTGACTAGAAGAACACTTTGTATATCCTACGGTGGAAACTTTGAGCAATCCGTAGTTTTTCCTCCATTGGTTTCCACATTAAATGCTTGGTATTGTTGGTTTTTATTCTCTTATCAATTTTTCATTATATTGCTTATATCGAAGTTATATTGGCTGGTTGTTATTGGGCTAAGTTGATTTTGATCAGTTTAATTTCGGGAGAGGAAATTGATCCTATATTAGTTTGGCTCATAGTGAATTGTTGTCTCGGGTTCTCCTAACAAAGTGGTATTAGAGCTAAAGTTGAGATTCTAGTTATTAATGGAGAAACTAGCGGCATAATACTTAAGTTAAATGCCTCAATTACTCTATTTGGAAGCCTCGGATGGAATGCATGTTTATATTGCGAAAAATTTGTTTGATCCAGTTGAGGATGATGAAGTTAAAAGGAGATAAAGAAAGACAAATAATGGGAAGAATGAATCTAAAAACGGTTGGTTTATCCAGCAATAGATTGATGATGGCGTGTTTTATCATGTTGCTAAAAAAACAAGGTGGACACTTTGTGAAAGAAATTACAAGATCTCTATGAGAGGGGAACTCACAAAATAAAGCTCTTTTAGTTAAATAACTTGTGGTGTGAGATACAAGGGAGGAATAACATGTTGGAACACTTAAATTTTTTTTTCACCAAGATATTGTAAATCAATTGACAAATATTGAGATTCACCTTGATGATGAATTGCAATAATGTTTATTGCTTTCGGTATTCTTCCCAATAGTCCAGACACCTTGGTTGTGGCATTAAACAAATAAGTGGGTGTATAAGTTGAAGACGGAAGAGAGTAGTTTGTAATTACGATATAAGGCTCAGCTTGTTGTGAAAGAGCTTTCATCAAAAGAAGGGGATTGACTTTGAAGATATTTTTTACTAATTGTGAAAGATGTCTTCTATTCGAGTTGTTTTTGGGTTCGCGCTTTTGAATTTAGAAATTGAATAATTTGATGTAAAGACAGCTTTTATTCTTGGAGACCTAAAATAAAATATATATGGAGTAATTGGAGGGTTTTGAAGTTGAAGACAAGGATCACCTTGTACGTAGATTAAGGAAAAACTTATACGGTCTCAAGCAAGCGCCAAGGTAATGGTACATGAAGTTTGAATCATTCATGGAAGGACATGGATTTGGTAACTAATTCGATTCTTGTGTCTTTATGAAAGATTTTCAGATAATGATTTTTATTCTCCTATTTATATGAATATGTCAATTGTTGGGTATGGTGTAAGAAAATCAAAGAGCTTGAAAAAATGAGTTCATAAAACTTTTGCAATGAAAGACCTAGGTCGGCTAAGCAAATTCTAGGGATGAGAATTACTCATGATAGGAAGAAGAAGAAACTTCGGCTATCTCAAGAGAGGTACATTGAAAAGATGCTTGAAAGATTCAACATGAATACATATAAATCGATAAGTACTTAACTTGTAGGCAATTCAAAGTTGAGTAGTAATGAGTGTCCTTTAAGTGAGAAGAGAAGGAAGAGATGATGGATACCTTATACATCGGTCGTGGATAGTTTGATGTATGCCATGGTTTATATAAGACCTAATATTAGTCATGCAATTGGTGTTGTGAGTAGGTTTCTCTCAAATCTAGATAAGTATTGGACCGCTTATGTTATAGGCACTTCTACACTTTGCTTATGTTATGTAAATGCGAAGTCTGAGTTGAGTGGCTATTTGGATGCGGACTATGCCGAAATCGGGTTATATGATGAGCTTTGCAGGGAGTTGTTTCATGGTAATCGAGATGGCAAAAATATATTGCTTTGTCTATAACTGAAGTGGAGTACACTACCATTACCGAAGAATGAAAGAATGCATTGTTGGGCTTGAAGTAAGAGAAGTTTGTTCTATATTGTGATAACATGAGTGCTATCTATCTTAGTAAAAATCTGGTGTTGCAGTTAAGATCAAAGCATGAAGTATCATTAAATCTGAAAGAAGTTAGAAGAGTAGCTCTTCCTACTTGAGAAAGTCCACACAACCAAGGTGTTACCCATGATAAAACTCGATTCTTGTAGAAAGGAAAAGCGAGCATGATGGATCTTCCCACAAGAGGTGGAGGAGATTTGTTAGCTGGGCCCACCTATTGTGGGGCCCTAAAACTGTTTATTAAACAAAAAGAACAAAAATGAAGAAAAGTAAAAGAAAAAGGTAGGCTTCGTGCGAGATGTGTGCCCAAAAGAGAGGAGTAAAAAAATTGAGTCCTCTCACCGAGAGTATTAAAGAAATAAGGGGAGAAAGAAGAAGCGGGCTGTGGTTTGTGGTCCTCATTCAAAGTCCAAACATTGTGGAATCGGCTCAAATTTAAGTATATTGTTAATGAGACCAAGGGCTGTGAATTAATGATTTTTCTCTTGTTGAGAACTGCCCTCCGAATTCTCTGATTGTGGTTAAGGGGTTTTCTAGCATCATTTATGTTTATCCACCTTTATGGTCAGAAAATGAGTTTGTATTATTGATATTGAGCCTCTGGTGTGTGACTAGAAGACTACTTTGTGTATTCTATTATTCTTAGTGATTAGTAGAAGTTTTTGGGTGGTCCATGCTTTTTCCGCATTGGGTTTCCGCATTAAATTCTTGGTGTTATTGTTGGCTTTATTTCCACATCAATTTTGCGTTATATTGCTTATTCGAGGTTATATTAGCTAGTTGTTGTTGGGTTTAAGTTGATCTAGGTCGTTTAGTTTTGGAGAAAAATTGATCCTAGGTGGAGTTTGACTTGTGGTGGTGTTGTCTCAGATTGCCTCAATAGAATGTATGATGGAATGTTCAGGTGAAAGGGAAGAGAAAGTCTGTAATGCGTAAGTCTGACGGAAAAATATTTATAAATATAGATATCATCTGACTAGGTATTATTATCTTTCGGAGGCGCAGGTTGTTTGTGCTACCCCACCCAACCAATTATTTTGGTGATTATAATACTCTACATCATGGCCCAAGACGGTGTGGTCTTTCTCCTCTCTCTATATATACGCACGGCCAGCGTGACTAGAGTTCACACAGTACAGTTCATCACTGAGAGGTCGAGACATAACTAGGGCATCTTGTGTTGAGCCGTGAAATTCTCAAATATTTCCTTCCAGTTGAGCTGCCACCCTTGATTTCCTGAGAAGTAGAGAGGCAATGGCCATTTTTCTCGACCGATAATCCCTGGGCTTTTGCTTTTGGCCTCCCTAGGTATATAGTTTTAGCTAGACATGATCTAACTTGTAATCTCACTTAGTATCTTCATCAAACTAAGTCAACATGCGCATTATAAGTTGTGCCACCACTAATCCCCATCTCATCAAGATATTGATTCCCTCGTAAGGCCATGGACTGATTCATTTGTCGTCTTTTTTTTTTTTTTTTTTTTTAATTCTTTGTTCCAGGTAATCTCATATCTTTCATGGTCTTTTGGCCCCAGTGTAAGTTCATCTCTTGATCGTTCATCCTCTTGATCGACTTTTTGTTTAGCTTAACAGAAGGGCCTGGAAGTATGAACATGAACGAATGATTAATGAGTTTCTTGCAATCTTTTTTTTTTTTTTTTTTTTTTTTTGTTTATGTTGGCAGACCAACATTTTATGAGGTATGCAAGGAAGTCTACCGGTTTCAATCCAGTTCCGTACGTGGTTTCTTTGCTCAGCGCCATGCTCTGGCTATACTACGCCTCCATCAACTCTGAATCCAATGATTTCCTTCTCGTCACTGTCAACTCAGTGGGATGTGTCATAGAGACCATCTACGTTGCTCTCTACCTTGCTTATGCTCTAAAAAGCTAAGGTACATAGTTACCTATCCGATCACGTACATATGATACCGTCACAATTCATACCCGATCGATATGTAACAGGGTACGCATTCATTAAAGAGTTTTTTTTTTTAATGACAATGCTTTGCATGACTGCATGCAGATTTTTTTTTTTTTTTTTTTTACAGCGAAGCTGATGGTGATGGGCTTTGGAGGTTTTGTTCCTTTATTCTCTTGTCCCGCTCTTAACAGAGGGATCAACCAGGGTCAACTTCTTGGGTGGCTTTGTGTTGGATTCTCCGTCATCGTTTTTGCAGCTCCTTTAAGTGTTATGGTGAATGATTGGAGTAACTCTTGATTTCTTAATTTATACTTTTCCCTAGTTATACTTTTCATCATGCACAATTCCACCGAGTTATGTGAGACAAGTTTTGCATGATGCTTATTTTCGACGAATATTGTGCAGAGAATGGTGATACGAACCAAAAGCGTAGAGTTCATGCCCTTCTCTCTCTCATTTTCCTCACTCTTAGTGCTGTAACTTGGCTCCTCTACGGTATATTCCTCAAAGGACATCCACATTGCGGTATGCACCGACTTTCAGCAAATACTAAAATTTATGCTAAAAGAGTTTTCTATTGTCCAAAGAAAAAGTTTGTTGCGGAGACTATGGTTTAGAGGTATCACTTTATTTTCTGATACATTCAATAACGTAAGTGTGATCATTTATGTAGGTTCCAAACGTATTAGGGTTTATCCTTGGCGTGCTTCAGATGGGACTGTATTTGATATACAGGAAGAGGAATATAATGGTTTTGGAAAAACCCGATTATTTAGGTGGTGCAAAGCCGATTGCCAATACTCAAAGTTGCAGTATCGCCTCTAACGACAACGTCATCCATGTTGATGAGGTCAAGAAGAGAGGAAAGAGGATGTACACGAGGGTGAAGAAAAAGCTCTGAAGCTTCTGACAATGAAAAGTTTTGGCAATGTAAATTTTTGGTTATAAGCTTTTTAAAAGTAGAAATTTTAAGAAAAGGACTTCAAGAGCCAAAAGGAAAAATCACAGAGGAAATGTTCTAGTTTGAGACTATTTTTCTTTGTTTTGTTAGACTCGAAAGCCAAATCACGAAACAAAAAATCTTTCCAAATAATTTCATTTAAAATCACAAAAATCTATCTATTTGCCCCAAAAAATAATATGGAAGCAAGAAATTTTTTCTTCATTTCTATAATATTGCATCTGCTTCTACTTTGACCTTACTCTCTTTTGAGACTGCATAAAAGTGCTTGGAGTCTTATGGAAATTTCATCTTCAGTCAACGGCAAGGATTAATGCTGGGGCACGTACCGGGACAAATTTAATCCTAATTTCCCAAGGTGTGAATAATCAATGCATTTAATGACATTGTTGGGTACATAAATTGGGCACGACACAATTTAAAAAGTGTCCTTATGCTACAATTTTAAGAATAAGCATTTTAGTGTCAAAACTTTATGAATTATCAATTTAGTGCTAAAACTTTTAAAGTGTATATTTTAGTGACTTTGGCAAGTTGAAGTCACTCAAGTGTACACTTAAATAATCATTTAAAAAGTTTTAGCACCAAAATAGAGGACATATAGTAGGGGTGCCATTAATTCTATCCTTGTCTCATATAGAAGCAAAACCACATAGCAAAGGGCAAATTTGATGGAAAAGGAAAAGCCAATTGCCAAAAGAAAAAAAAAAAGGAGAGAGAGGTCTACTTGGGAGGTCCATTAAGTTGTTTGTCTATCATGTCTCCATTAAGGGTGATAAATTTTGGGTGGGTCTGGAATTAAGTTGGTCTGGTTCCCATTATGTGAAACTGGAAACCAATCCACTTACTCTTAGAATCAAACTAAACCGAATCAATTAGTCTGGTTTCTAGGTGGGTCTAGGAATCGGCGATGCTAAATATTTTCTTTTTCCCTATTCCTTGTAGCCGCTCAAAGTTTTGAGAGAGAGGAAGAAAGGTCTTATCTCTAAGTATAAGCAACGAAGGTACCTTCATGTATTTGTGTAGAGATTGAGCGAACATTATATTCATTGATGAACTAATTTACAATATATACATAGGGTTTAGGGCTAAAACAATATAATGAAAATTATACCCTTTATTATAAACCTAATCTACCAATACTCCCCCTCAAGTTGGTGCATGTCAACATGTCAACAACTTGTTTTTAAAATTACAATCACTTGTGACCGATTTGGTGAACAAGTCTGCGAGTTGGGAGTGGCTAGGAACATGAAGAGTACGCAAAGTGCCATCCTGAATTTTTTCACGAACCAAGTGACAATCAATCTCGATATGTTTGGTGCGTTCATGGAAGACAGGATTAGTGGTGATGTGGATGGCTGCTTTATTATCACAAGAAAGATCGGTAGTGGTAGTGTTGACATGAAGATCTGAGAGAAGCATGTGAAGCCATTTGATTTCGCATGCGGCAAATGCCATAGCACGGTATTCAGCTTCTGCTGAGGAAAGAACAACAGTGGTTTGTTTCTTGGAATACCATGAGATGGGACAAGAACCAAGAAACATGCAATAGCCAGAAATAGATTGTCAGGATGTAGAACAAGATGCCCAATCATAATCTATATAACCATTAAGTTGGAGAGTAGAATTGGATGGGAAAAACAAACCGGTGTCGAGATCATGCTTAAGATACCGTACAATGCGAGGGGCGGCATTCCAATGGTCTTCATTAGGAGAGTGCATAAATTGACTAAGATGTTGCACTGCAAAAAGTAAATTTGGACGAGTTACTATAAGATATAATAATCTACCAATAAGTTGTCAATATGAACCTGGATCCTTAAGAGTTGGGGAGGAGTCCGAAAATTGTATATTAGGTTCCATCGGAGCATCAACAGGACGTCCTCCAAGAAAACCAAAATCAAACAAAATATCAAGAGTGTATTTCCTTTGTGACAAAAAAAGCCCAAACTTGGAACGAGAAACTTCAATGCCCAAGAAGTATTTGAGAGTATCCAAGTCCTTACTGCAAAATTGTGTGTCAAGAAATCGCTTGAGAAATTGAATCATAACTTCATCATCACCCGTGATAACCAAATCATTAATATAAACAAGGACAATGGTCAAGAGAGAGCCACGGACCAATGTGAAAAGTGAATAGTCTGCTTTGGACTGTTGAAAACCAACATCAAGTAGTGCAGAAGAGAATTTAGCAAACAATTGCCTTGATGCCTATTTAAGGCCATAGAGTGATTTCTTAAATTGACAGACTAAATTCTCCCCCTTAGTATGAAAACCCGGTGGAAACCTCATGTAGACCTCTTCATCAAGATCACCATGCAGAAAAGCATTATTCACATCTAATTGGTGGAGGCCAATGACGAATCGAAGCAAGAGCTAATAAAGTGTGAATAGTTACCATTTTAGCAATAGGCGCAAATGTGTCATGATAATCAATTCCCTATGTTTGAGTGTAACCCTTGACAACGAGCCGAGCCTTGTAGCGCTCAATGGTTCCATCAAAATTATACTTGATTCGGTAAACCCATTTACATCCAATGGGATGTTTGTCAGGAGGAAGAGGAACAATTTCTCAAGTGTCATTTTGTTCAAGGGCCTGTATCTTAGAAGACATTGCCTCCCGCCACTTGGGAAATTGACACACAACGTCATAAGTTTCAGGTTCTTGTTTAGATGATATGGAGGCTAAAAAAAATGTAGTGATTGGGTGAAAAATGTGAGTATGATAAACAATTGGATAAGGGATAAATAGTACCTAATTCAATGACCTTAGAATCCAAAGAGGATTGATCAGAGGCCACAATAGCACAATGGTAGTCTCGAAGATAGCCGGGTCGATGGCATTGCCGAGATGATCAAGGCATGGCTTCGGGTTCAGTGGGTGATGTGCAGCCGTGGGTGCAAGAGGAGGTGAGGTCGCTGCAAGTACTGGGGTAGAGGGAGGAGGGCATGTTTCACCAAGGTCAAGTATGGGTAATGGAATTACCGAGGTCTGTTTAGTTGTGGTATGTTTGATTGTTTAACAAAAAGGAAAATCTTATTTATAGAAAACGATGTCGTGACTGGTAAAAGTTGTTTGGTCTTGAAGGTTATAAAAACGGTAACATTTGTGGTGTGTGGGATAACCGATTAGAACACATCGACAAGATCGGGGGCCAAATTTATCGGACTGAAGATGGCTAGTAGAAGCGTAGCATGTTGGCTGGGCTTTGGCCCAAAAAGTACATGGGCTGGGCTAGCACGAGGCAAAAGCTGGTCGGACAAATACAAGCTCCGTTGGGACCCACCGGAGATAACATTTTTAAAAGTCATGAATTCCAGCCTTTGGCAAATCCCAAGGGTCCGTACGAAGGAAGAGAACTTCAGCCCACAGGAACTCGCCTGGGAAGCGCCCACCTTCTTGTCTTTCCACCCTGGCGTTGGGGGAAGACGTCGCGGTCCTCGGGAGTCGCCGTCGCATCACGTGCTCTCCCTTTTCTCCTGTCTTGTTCAACATTCCTCTTTATCGAGTCAAAAACCTGATGCCACATCGCACGCTACTACTAACAAAGAACCCGTGCCCGCCTAACAAAACGGCGACCGCGACCTTCCGCCCGCAATGACCTTGCCACGCGAATTTTTTTATTTATTTATTATAAGTTGTTACATAAACAAGAGAAAGGTCCTAGAAGCTACATATGCTAGACATGTCCCGAGTGAAACCGAGTAAACTAATTGCGAGTAGCTCGGGTCAATTTGATTCTGAACGGTGCTCCTTAAGTCAGCCGAATTCGAGCTCAACAATTTTCAATTTAATAGATGTGCTAGCTTAATTGAGTTTCTATTCTCTTTTTAAATAAGTTTTTATTAATTAAAGAAAGTCGTAGCTGTCCCAAAATATATATAATATGCACACACAGTTTGAGCTTTTATAAAGATGGAGCTCAAGTTCTTTCACAATTTGATTGTAGTATTTGTAGACGAGTAATTGGAAATTTCTCAATATGGTTGATTGGAACTCCAAATTATACAATATACACACAAACACCGAATACAATGAGAATTGGTTGATTGGAAATTTTTCAATGTGGTGAGGAACCATGAAAATGTTATCATGTGTTCCGAGTACATTATAAATAATTACTTCTCATTAAATTATGTTCTTAGTATTTCTTAATTACTTTACTTTTCAATGTTGGTGAGGGCGCGGAGGCCTCCACTTGTGGGCAGCAAGGGCATTGCTTGTCTTTGTTGGGCCCCGCTGGCTAGAAATTAAAGGCAGGAAAAAGGAAAAAGAAGATGAGTAAAGAACAAGAAGAGAAAAAAACTAAATCGAAAAAATATTTAAAAAAAAACAAAAAAAAAAAAAAAAACACATTAGCATTGATTGTTGGTCATACCATGCAAGACGGCGGCGTCGGGCGAGGACGGCCCTTGCCAGATCTAGCGAGGGCACCCCTCGCCCGACGCAGGTGAGGGCCGAGCGCTCCCGATGCCGGCGAGGGCCGCCCTAGCCGGCGGCGAGGGTGACCCTCGCCCAGCGCCGGCGAGGGCAGCCCTCGCCGGACGCCAACTTCCCTTCGCCACCGGGCCGGCGGAGGGAAGAGAAAAGAAAAGAAAAATTTAAAAATTTAAAAAGTAAAAAAAAAAAATTTAAAATTTTAAAAATGAAAAGACCAAAATGCCCTCTAATTTGGGGGTAAATGTGTCACATAACAAAAGTTGAGGATTTTTTGTGTCATAAAAAAAAGTTTGGGGTAAATGTGTCACGATTTGGAAAGTTTAGGGTTTTTCACGTCACAAAAAAAAAGTTTGCGGTAAATGTGTCGCTTTAGGCAAAGTTCGGGATTTTTCATGGCTTTTTCCCTAGAATAAAAATCCGTTTAATAAAATTATTTCATTTTTCTATTTTTGAAATAGATTTTTATTTCAAAATAGATTTGGAATAAAAATCGAAGTAAAAATTTTCTACTTCTCTATTTCTAGAACAAAAATGAGAAATAAAAATTGTTCTTATCATTCGTCTTTACTATGAACCGATCATTTATCCGTTGCCGGTGACCATAGTCCATCGATTGTCGACGGTTGCCACTGCCGCCGACCGCCGGTTTGCCGCCGTATAAAAGGAAGAAATTTTGTGTTATTATCAAACGAATTTCTATTTTTAAATATAAATTTTATGTCGTGATCAAACGAATATTTTTTGCTTAGAAATTCATCTAGAAATAGAAAAATCTATTTCTCTTACGAAAATCAATTTCTTGCTAGAATAATTATTATTCGCACCCTTAGAGTACTCATGGCGTTCATTTCCCTTCTCAAGTAATATAAAATTATCTCTTTACATTAGTTAGTGTTCATTTGTCATACTTTTGTTCATAAAAAATGCAACTTTCTTTGTCTCGAAAATATGGGAAGATAGTATTTGAAGTTAAAAAATTATAGACAAATTTTAAATAAGCGACACAAAAGGAGATGTATCGCATGCGCGAGATTAGGCAAAGTAAAGATAACAACCAAAAACATTTAGAGGCACTTCAAACAACTTTTCATTTATAGAAAGAGTGGGAAGAGATAATTAGGGCATGCATGGAAACGTTCCAAAAACGTTTGGAACACTTCTATACTTTTTTGTTCCCGGGAACAAAAAAAGAACAAAAACGTTCGGTTTCGTTTTGTTCTTTTTTTTTTTTGTTCTCGGAACAAAATTGGAGCAAAAAAAGAAACACAAAAAGTTCTTCTTGTTCCGAAACAATTTTGAAGAAACGCTTCTTCTCTCTCTTCTCTTTTCTTCTTCTTTTCTTCTTCTTTTTTTCTTCTTTTTTTTCTTTGGCCGGTCGCCGGCCTTGGGCATGGCCGGCACCGGCCGTTGAGGGCCGACGACGCCGTCGAGGGTCGGCGACCTCGCCGGAGCGTCGCCCGGCGCGGGCGAGGCCGAGCCTCACCTTGGGCGGGCGAGCTCGGCCTCGCCCGGATCCGGCGAGGCCAAGCGTCGCCGGCCCCGGCGAGGCTCGGCCTTGCCCATGCCGGCGAGCCTCGCCATGGCTGGGCGAGGCTGCCGGCCCCTGTCGGCCGGTCGGAGGCCGGTGACCGGCCGAAAAAAAAAAATAAAAATGAAAGAAAAAAATGAAAAATAAAATAAAAATGTTTAAAAATTAAAAGAAACAAAAAAGAATAAAATTTACCAAACGTGTTTCTATTCATTTTTTATTCCCGGAACAAACGTTACCAAACATGTTCTTTTGTTCAAAAATTGTTCCCCGGAACAGAAACATTTTTTTTTTATTTCTGTTCCCTGAAACAAAAAAAGAACAGAAACGTTATCATTCGCACCCTTAATGTCCATTTCAGGCATTACTGTAGGAATTTCATGTGAGCGGAAAAGTGTATGATTTTAAGCAATAATTCCCGCTCATTTTGAGCGAATTCACCATCATTGTACTATCATGGTCCCCGTAAAAAGAGAGTTGAGGTAATCTCGCATGTTGGCACGACCAAAATTTACATGGTGACAATACTTCCCATGGGGTGAGAGGTCCAAATACCTCTTTTTAATTAGGTTAACTGTATGAAAATCTTATATATATATATATATATATATATATATATATATATATATATGTGTGTGTGATAAATTTACCAAAAACTAATACTCAAAGGTTGTGTTTGGTAATTATGATAAAATTCAAGATATGATAAAATTTATTACATCCTACGTTAATACTTGCTCAACATAGGATAAAGGGTACGCTTGGAAGTGGCTTTTCCAAGCCACTTTCAACGTCCAAAGCCCTTTGGGCTAAAAAATGGTGTTCGGGAAATTCCTTGCAAAAATGATTGAGGGAAAGCAAGCCTTTGGAATGTTGAAAGCCCAAGACAAATATGAGGCTACTAAGGCATTTAGCCTTCTCGGCATGCTGAGGGAGGATAAGACAAAAAAAATTCTTCCACAAATATCCTCACTGAAATTTCGTTTTTTCAGTTTTGTGCTCGTGACTATTCACCTACTTCTCCATTGAGGTTGGCTGGCGAGGTTTCACGAGGCTGTGAGGGGCCAACGACAGGCTGGAGAGAGGGCGGTGTGAGGTCGATGTGGTCGTGGCGACCATCTTGACTAGTTGCATGACCTTGGCGACCTCCTACGAGTCGTGTCGCTGGCGACCTAGATTTGGGTCAAGCGACCTCTGGCGACCGAGATTTGGGTCGCCTGAGTTGCCGCAACCCAGCAGCCTGGTGGTGGTGAAGAACTAGGACTTGGAGAGGTTGAGGGAGCGGATTGCGTTCCCGCAAGTGACGGTGACGATGGCAAGGGAGACATCGATGACGCGAGGGCAAAGGGAGAGCTCGAGGGTGATGGCATTGGGAGCGATGGCATTGGGGTAATGGGTGAGGACGGTGGGGAGATGCTCGGCATGGAGAGGGTCGAGGGATTTGCGGTGTCACGCCCGCCACCCTTGGTGCACGCGATAGCTCCTATCGTCCCATCTCGTCTTTTTAGAAAACAACGCAGCGAAATAACAACTATAAACTTACGATATTTACAAGACCTAAAATAATTCGGCGGAAGCAGAAAATACGATAGAGGAAAGAGAACAAGCATAGAATTGGGGGCAACCATCAAGCTTCGCTTCTTTCCTACCATAGGATTATTTATATACAGAGAGTTCAATCGGATTTAAAGACACGAGGCTTTTCAAAAAACAAAAGGAGAGCACTGCCCAACATCTATACTAATGCGTTTCCCTGGCCCTGTCTTGCCGAACTCTCTCTTTCTCAAGCTATTTACCTGTCATGCCATCCATCCACCTCCATCCTAGCATATGGCTGTCCCCTCCCGAGGTCCACCTATCATGCCGAACCGCCTTTGCCGTGGCCATCGCTATGCAGTGGAAGAGGTCCCACTAGGTGTCCATCGACGCGATCGTACAGGGCCACGAATTTGAGGGCGATGGGGCCTACAGGCACCCCTACGTCCACGACCATTAGACAGGTGACTCAGAGAAAAGTGGATCCGAGCACGTGAGGGTCTTCCACCTCATCACAATACCGGGAGAATTCCACGGGCATGCCATACAAAATCTAGTGGGAGGCAATTGAGATCGACATGGTTCAACTTGGAAAAATGTGAAATCAACAGGAGTGAGTAAAACTCAGCAAGTAAAGAATCCACTAACCAAGATACAAGCATAAAACTGCTAACTAAGAGGAAAACACAACTTGCTTGAGAACCTTTCTACCTACATAGGTAACCCTTACCAATCTCTCATAACCTAAATGTAAGCCATTAAGATAAACTCATTCCCAAAAGGTATAACATGCACCGCCAACAACACAAGCAATAATACAATCCACTGTATGCATATGCGTCACTCGATATGACACCTCACACAATAGTATAACAGTGCATGCACATGATCAAGCGCAAACATCCATTGCCCTTACAACACCATGCGTAACCCCTAGAGGAGTCCAGTTGCAACCATCTTTCGAAAAGGTCAAGGCATAACCCATCCAAGCATCTCGCACACAACCTAGCATCACGAGGTATTTCCTGGGGACTCACGTCTCGTTCCCCGGCTTCTGGAGAGCGCCTAGTGCCTCCTTACCTTACTAGCCTCTTTGGGCATCCTGCACCCAAGGCATCCAACAAGAATCAAATTCTCCACCAAGCAACCGAAGGGCACCACATTATCCCCTTTAGGTATCTCGCTCCCAATCTAGCATCGTTGTCACAAGAACTGACGAGAGTTAATTGTATCATTATCATGGTGCAACAATTCAATAATCCAATGTTTCATACAACGATGCAATACTATTTGCAAGGAAAAATGAGCAAGCCAACCGATCCCTACATTAATTTACATAACTAACCATCAGCACTTTTTAACCCGCAGTTAACAGAAAAGTCTATATAAACTTAAGTCACAATTAGAAGACCATAAGTCCTAACATACACAATAAGACACCCAAATAATACCACAGATAAGGACTCAACCTTGCCATTATTCAAATAACTCCTAACATACACAATAAGACACCCAAATAATACAACTAGATAATGGCCTAAAGAGGCTTTAGTTATTCAAATAAGGACTTAACCTTGCTGATTGCTAACTCAACCTTATTAATCACTGACTAGCTAAATTTTTTGATTAGTTAAGGGTATTTTCATCATTTGGCATTTTCTCCCATTTTTCTTTCCTTTTTTTTATTTAATTCTTTTTCTTCCTCTTCGTCGGTGGCCAACTAGCCACTGGTGATGCCCACAAAGGGTTGGGGTAAGGGTCACCCTCGTTGGTGAGGGCCGCCCACAAGCGAGGGACGGCCTCGCCTGAGCATGGTGAGCCTCACTTAGAGGCCATCTGTGAGGTTGGCCTTCACCGGCCCCAATCGAGGATGACCCTCGCCAGATCTTGCGAGGATGGCCTTGCTCAAGGCCACGAGGGCTAGGCAACCTCGCTGGCCGCTAGCAAGGCCTGGCAAGGGCCTGCAAGCCTTTGTCAGCCGCGGATGAGGCCACCCTTGCTAGATCTGGCGAGGGTTGGCCTCACCTAGGCCTCACCCAATGTAGCGAGAGTGGCCTTGTCGGCCTTTGCTAGGGGCCGATGAGGCCGCCTAGTCCTCACGGATGGCCCCGGGGCAAGGTCATCCTTCACCTGTGGTAGGCGTGGGTGGCCCTCGTAGAGGAAGGCGACCTTCATCCAGCCCTTTATGGGCATTGCCGGTGGTCGGTTGGCCACCGGTGAAGAGGAAGAATAAGAACCACAAAAAAAAAGGTAAAAAAAAACAGGGGGGGAATGACACATGACGAAAATACCCTTAATCGTCAGAAAGTCAGGTCCTTATTTGAAAATGACATAATCACTTCAAATCTTTATTTAAAACAAATATAGCCACTTTAGGTCATCATTTGAAATAACATCTACTTCAAGCTCTTAATTGACAAAGTGATAGTATTCCAGGTCCGTATTTGAAATAAAATCCACTTCGGACCTTTATTTGAAAAAAAAAAAAAAAAAAGATGGCATTTTGGATCCCCTTTTGGAATTTTCCCTTTATTTTAGGGGTGGGGTGGAATGGGCGATATCCAAAAGTGGCGGCCCAAGAGGGAATTTTTTTTTTTTTTTTTTTTTTTTTGCTAAAAGAACCACATACCCAGATGTCCATTGGACTTGAAATTGAAATATTATTCAACTAATATTGTACAACAATTAGGATGTCACATGCGGCGGCAGGGCTTGACGGCGTGAAAGGAGCGGTAGATGAGGGAGGACTTGTGGTCTTGGGCGGCCACCTGAGGTCATACAACCTAAGATGTAGCCGGTGGCCACCTACCCTTTGCTAGCTAACTATTTTTTTTTCTTTTCTTTTTATTACCAAAGTCCTTTGTAAATGTAAATTTCTCAAAACACTATTTTGCTCAAAGGTACTTTGTAAATGACTTTTAGATTACAGTTTACCAAAAGCAATTTGCTTTTTAGAACATTCATTTAATTTAAAGTCCTTTGCATTTTCCCAAAGACTTTCCCCAATTGTCCAACCAAACGCACCCAAAGTTAGATATAAGAGAGATATAAACATAATAAAATTATCCCATGGGAAAGTGGGATAAATATGAATAGGATTTTTAATATCCATAATAAAAAAGTTATAATAGGACATGTGCATATCAAGTTCATTTGAGAACTTCTTAAATTAATGAAATTAAATTATATTTCAATATAAATAATATTTAAATTATAATATAAGAATTTTAAAATAAAAAGTACAAATTTAATTATTTTAATTTAATCTTATTATTTATATATTCAAATGTAATTGCTTGTGAGATGGAGGATAATAGAATCTTTGAATTTTTATTACTAATATCAGAAATTGATTTTTTTAGTCCAAATAAAATGAATTGTATTTTTATTTGTTTTAGCTATTTTTATAATATAAATTCAAACATAAATATAAATATATATTTATATTTATCACACATTTTAGGTATTTTAGTATTTTAGTTATGCTAGTACAGTTTACTATTTAATGAAATTTTATTAGAGGATGATGGAAGGGGAAGAAAAATAAAAAGAAATTAAAAAAGAGAAAAATAAAATTTAAAAAGTAAATAAAAATAAAGCATGCAAAAGTGTCATGACAGAGTTTTACCGTTCCCATTTGTAAAATTTTTTGTTCATTTTACTAATATCACATTTATACCAAACAATGTACGTATCCACTTCTATCCCAGATTTTATATCTAACTTTATTGTTGTAATCATCAAATGATGGATACAATATAGTGATATCCCCGGATTGCATATCTTATCCTATCGGATCTAAAAGCCAAAGTGATACCTTGTGATATATTTACCTTTCGTTAGTTTTCATTAAATTTTACTATAAAAATTGTTGAATTTTATGATATGTGATAGTTCATGAGTTTATCGGTTTATGGTTTTATCCCGCGTTTATCATAGGTATCATAATTTGTGGTTTTTCGTTATACTAATTCAATTTAAAATAATTTGATAAATGATAAATTTATCATAACTATACAAATTCATGATTTTTTGTGGTTAAAAGTTATTTTAATAATAATTTGTCATTTATCAAATTGGGGTTTTTAGTTTAAAATTAATTTATGAATAAATTTCATAAATATATCGATTTGAGGTTTTTAATACTTTTAATTTTTAAATAATTAATTAATTCACCTACTCAAAATTCGTCGCTCTTGTCCCCTTTAGCATGGTATCGTGGATCATACTAGAATGCAATTTTGAGATAAATTTATCATAAATATATTGATTTAAAATTTTTGATGATATAAATTTTTAAGTTAATTAATTAATTCACTCACTCGAAGTTCGTCACTCCCGTCCCCTTAAGCATGGTATTGTGGATCCTACTAGAAGGCGAGTGCGTCCTTTGGGCACCGCATAAAAACAACGTGCACCGGCAGTGGTGGCCATCAGTGAGATGGTCGGTCGCCAACCCAAGGCGCACGAGGAGCGCTACTTTTTTTTTTTTTGGATCAGACGGGGAGCGCTACTTAACTCCCTAAAGTTTCTGGTGGTGGCGGAATCGGTTCGGTCACCACGCATCATCCCTCGCTATATTTAGTCTTTACGGAGAAACGGCATATTCTCTATTCTCACCTTTTATATTTATTTATTTATAAGGTCGGGGCGTCGACTGAGGCGCAAAAGCAAACCCCAGAATCGTCTCCTTCAGTCGATTCACGCCAACTTCGATCGAAGGACCTCGGACCCTCTCTCTCTCTCTCTCTCTCTCTCTCTCTCTCTCCTCTGTTGAAATCCTCCTCTGCGAATTCCATCTCCGGCGGTCGAGCAAGATGCATTCCAATCACCTGCTTCTTGAGGAGCCCATCAGGATGGCGTCGATCCTCGAGCCTTCCAAGGCCGTGAGTTCTCCCCGCTCCCCCTCTTCTTCCTGTCCGGTCCTTTTCTAGATTGATTCGTGTTCTTTGCTTTCTTGGCTGTCTGGATCTGCGCCCGATTCGAATTGTTGTCAGCGGGGGTGTTTGGTTTGTCGTTACGCTGCCCCCACCCGCCCTCGCGTTCGATCGTGATTGTTTTCTTACAACCTTTTTGTTTTGTTCTCGTGTTTTTGATGGGCAGAGCTTTTTCCCAGCTATGACGAAGATCGTGGGGACTCTTGGTCCCAAGTCCCGCTCGGTTGAGGTCATTTCCGGTTGTCTCAAGGCTGGAATGTCCGGTAATTAGTTTGTATTGGAGTTTTGGTTTTCGAAGTTTGATGGTTTCTGTTGATTGTAGGCGGGAATTAGGGTATTGAGTTTCCAGCTCGTAGGGTAGAGGAGGTTATGATAGCGTCTGATGCGCCCTTTTGGTTGGACAGTGGCTAGATTCGACTTCTCTTGGGGGAATCCCGAGTACCACCAGGAGACTTTGGAGAATTTGAAGGCCGCCATCAAGAGTACCAAGAAGCTTTGCGCTGTAAGTTCCTCACGGCGACTCTTGTGTTTCAAAGTTTAAAAAAGATAACACCTTAAGGTTGAGGCACTAACAGAATTTTTTTGTTGGGTTGGTTTTGCCAGATTTCATCTCTTTATTTATCAACTAAGTTTTCAATCAATAGGTGAAAAAGATGCCATTTTGATGGTTCATATTCGAAGTAAATTACAGAGGCTGTGCAGGCAGTCTCTTTTTTTCCCCTTTCGTGGACAATGTGGATTCAGTGCTCTTTGAGCGCCGATGGTGATTCTTCTTGTGTTTGTGCATTCATAGTTTCACTTATGCTATGTATCACAAACCAAGAGGGAAGAAAAAAGAAAAAAAAAACACCCTTAGATTTAAATTTTCACTGCGCTTCCTTCTCACAGAAATTTCAAAATTTTCAAAATTTTCCATTTAAAATTTCATTTTTACCACTCTCCGAAACATAGCCTTACTCTTCTTTTGTGATATCTGTCTTTAATGAGTTTGAGAATAATGGAGGAGTTTTGTTTATCATCAGGTTATGCTGGATACAGTTGGACCTGAGTTGCAGGTGGTTAACAAAAGTGAAAAGGCCATCTCACTGCAGGCTGATGGTGTTGTTGTTTTGACACCTGACCAAGAAAAAGAGGCCTCTTCAGAGCTATTGCCTATTAATTTTGACGGATTGTCAAAGGTAGTAATTTAATTTTGATCCTGTTGTCATATCGCTAGACATTCCAGTTTTGCTTTGTTTGTTGAATGCACTCTTGTGTGATCAGTTTGAACGTGTTGTTGATATTCTACTGTGGATGAAAAGTTTTCAGTTCGTCTTTGGAGTTTGAATTCAAAAAGTGCCTTCTTGATAGAATTATTATCAAGTGCAAGGTTGTGTCTTTTCTTTACATGTTGCATGAGCCTTGTATAGTCAGCTTTGAGTTGATCAAGAAATAATTAATAATTTGTCCCTCCCTCTAAATTCAATCATTGTTTTATTTTTACAAACCTTATGTCATTGGCATGTCTTTCACAGATACTTCTTGAACCAATGTTCAGTATCTGGGAAGTATGTGTGTGAACGGATAATTTTTGGCGGTGGGAGGGTGGTTTTCATGGTGATATTTTAAAATGTTCTTATATGTGAGAGGGACTTGAGTATGCCAGGACTTTTCTGGACCTAAGCCCACATCTTCATGGTTATTTTGCTCTATTACATGCCTAAACATATTCATTAGTTTGTCTCTTAAATTTGGATGATACTTTCCCCAGTTTGAAAGATCAATGTTTTGCTTTTCTATTGCAGGCAGTGAAGAAGGGAGACACCATCTTTATTGGTCAGTACTTGTTCACTGGAAGTGAAACAACTTCTGTATGGTTGGAGGTAGGAAAGATCAGTTTTAGCAATCTTATTTGGTGATGTATTTTTACCTCTCTCATGTTTTAACTTGAGTGTCATGATTAATATGTTTGACTATGTGTGGGCAGGTGTCCGAAGTAACAGGAGATGATGTGGTTTGTGTGATAAAGAACTCCGCTACATTGGCCGGATCACTATTTACCTTGCATGGTTCTCAAATTCGTATAGAGCTGCCTACACTTTCTGATAAGGACAAGGAGGTATGTTGCTTTGGATTCTACACATAATACAGTAGTAAGAGCAATAAAAACAAAGCAAGTTTTCTTTCATGAAGTGTGTTTGCTATATAAATCTTATCACAATATTGCACTTGGCCCTATGTTGGACAATTTACTTTCTTTGAGCTGTTCTTTATTGTTTACCCTGGAAATTATTTTTGGTAAATTCAGGTTATAAGCACATGGGGTGTTCAGAATAAAATTGATTTCCTCTCACTGTCGTACACCAGGCATGCTGAAGATGTCCGCCATGTAAGGAAAAAAAGTTATTATCTACCCGCATTTTTTAACAATGAGTTTTACTTCTTAAATCACTGTTTCTAGCAGTTCTGGGAAATATTGGAGTAACAGGATTTTCTTTTTTATGATGCAGGCTCGTGAATTTCTTTCGAAATTGGGTGACCTCAGTCAGACTCAGATTTTTGCAAAGATAGAGAATGTAGAAGTGAGTGCGCTGTAAGAGAAGGGTTATTGTTCGTTGGAAAATTGAGCATATACTTACTATCTGTTCCTCTTGACTAGGGTTTGAATCATTTTGATGAAATCCTCCAAGAAGCTGATGGTATCATTCTTTCCCGTGGAAATTTGGGTATTGATCTTCCACCTGAGAAGGTAAGACATTGTTGAGATGCTTTATGAGTTTCTGATCCTAATTAAGTGCTATCTTAAGCTGCATACATGTATTAATTGACAGTTTCTCCTCATATTAGCAAGATGATATGCTTAGATAATTCAGTAACCTTCTTAAAGTAGCATACAAATGCTAAATACTTGTCTATGGTAAAAATGATCATATCATGTGATGCATGGATCTTTGAGTGCACAAAAATTAGTAGATCCTAGAAATGACATTTTCTTTTGTTTTTTGTTCTGTCTATGATCAATTTTGACAGTGTTGTGTAATGTGCAATTTATTTACAAAAGCCGCAGAGAGCTGTAAAATTGACTCTTGGATTGTCTCAAATTCTCAAGGTTCCAAATTTAGACTTATAATCAATGGTGAGTTATATACTTGATCATATAGGCATTCATGTTTGTCATCTCACGCTGTTCTGGATGGATGTGTTGCTGGCTAGATTCTGTAAAGCTTGTTTGTGAAGGCACTGGTTCCAAGAAATTCTCTCTTTCCTTCCTACTCAAAGATCTGCCACTTCTCTGTTTACCTTTTCGTTAGGATATTTTTCCTGGATGGACCTTGGGTGATTCTCATTGCTAATCAGTTCTCTTACTTATCCAGGTGTTTTTATTTCAAAAGGCTGCTCTTTACAAATGCAACATGGCTGGGAAGCCTGCAGTAGTTACTCGTGTCGTGGACAGTATGACAGATAACCTGAGGCCAACTCGTGCTGAAGCGACTGATGTAGCTAATGCTGTATTGGATGGTGCGTAGATAGTTCATTAACCACAAAGAATTGTAGAAGATCGTGATTTATTCTGTCTCTCCTTAAGGAGGCTATGGTGGAAGTATTCCTGCTCTTTCTTCCTTCTATTATTCTGATACTTGAACTTTTTAATGTGCTTGCAGGGACTGATGCAATTCTTCTTGGTGCTGAAACTTTGCGTGGATTATATCCTATAGAGACTATATCAACTGTCGGTAGAATTTGTTCGGAGGTAGGTCATCTTCTTTTAAGTACATCTTGTTCAGACATCAGTACTATACTAGCATTATACACATACTTATACTGGTAATTCATAAATGTGAAGCTACTCATTTTTGAAGTTTATCATTTTCATTATGTACTTCAGCATGTGCCTGGAAAAGTTACTTCCTCACATGTGCAAACTGAACTTATTTGGAGAGATGGGTTCTTAGAATGACTGGGTTGGATGCCATTTTCTCCGTCCGAGTCTAGCGCGACACTCAAGCAGGATGGGAATTTTTTATAGCTGTTCAACACATAGATTTTATTTTTCTTATTTACTTTTTTTTTTTGGGGGCGGGGGAGGGAATTGTTAGATGTTTAAGCATGCACGCTTATATTCAAAGTGACTGTTCTCAACAGTGAACTGCAACAGTCCTTCCAGACAATTGCCTTGGTTGTTACAGGTGATTTGTTTTGTCCGTTCAGTCCGAGAGCTGAAAAAGCAAACTAGGTGAACAGTTTGGTTTTTTTGGTTTACTTTTCACTAATCAGTAGAATAATGGAATGCAAGTGTAGGTGTCAAGATCATGTTCAACTCTTTTATTAAGGAATGAACCTTTGTGCCTGTTGAAATCGAAACTAAAACAAATCAAATAGTTTGATTGTCACAAGTATGCCTCAGAATGATTCCACCTTTCAATGTAGACCGTCCCACCTTGCAGCTTTCATGCCTAGAATGATTTTGAAATATTGCTCTATTAAGATCCTTATTCTTGGTTTGTGAGACATTGTCGTATTGAGGTGATTCTCAGTCCTCAGTGAGAGTTTGGAAGTTAAAGTGTTTGTATTTATTACTGATTTCTTCTTTATTTATTCCTCATAATATACAAAGTAACTGGGATTCTGACCTCAAATAAAATAGGCTGAGAAGGTGTTCAATCAAGATCTTTATTTCAAGAAGACTGTCAAGTATGTTGGAGAACCAATGACCCATTTGGAATCTATTGCTTCATCTGCGGTATGCTATTGGTTTCTTCTTTCATCATTTTCTGATACATGCTTGTAGACAATGCTCTTCACTTTCGCATGGAATAATTGTGACTAGATCATCTTGAGTTTTCTCAGGTACGAGCAGCAATTAAGGTGAAGGCATCTGTTATTATATGTTTTACTTCTTCTGGAAGGGCTGCAAGGTATCCTTCTGTTGATCTTCTCATCCCTTCATCTGTAGATTATTTCATTTTTCCTGGTTGTTTTATAATTCTTGTGTATGAATGGACCTTTAGCCAAATTTTCAGAGCCAAATCTTATTCCATGACAGAATAATCAGATGTCCTTACAATCTCCATGAAATTGCAGGTTGATAGCTAAGTACAGGCCGACGATGCCCGTTTTATCAGTTGTCATACCTCGTCTGAAGACAAACCAACTTAAGTGGAGCTTCAGTGGTGCTTTTGAGGTATGCTCTTGCTCTTCCTTTCTTTATGGTCTTTTCACTGTTGTGGTCATCTTGTCAGTTAATTTCTATTGACCTGAATGTTAGACATATAGGAGAAAAATAGAAGGAAGAAATGCAGGTAATAATTTGTTTGGGAAGGTATGCGGGGTCATAGCAGCTGTTTCCAGTTTATCCCTTCTTCCCCAACTATTTCAGTGACATTCACTAGCTGATATTATTTAACTTTTGAAATAGTTGGTTATCTTGGTTATGATAATATATTCCCTTCTATATTCACACATCCATTAACTTGCTCACTAAAATCTACATTTTGCATTTTAAGTTTTACTTTTCAAATATCTCGCACACAGCATGAGTATGTTAATTAGTGTTAAATATTTGTAGCAACAAATGCCTAATGTGATTCCTTTTATGTTTTATTTTGCACATATGTTCTTAATGCTTTAAGGCACAGGCTGCTTGATACACTTTTCTGCGTCACCATATGCTACTACAGAAAGATGTATCCTATCTCCCCATTTTCTAGCAATAGGAGTTTAACTTGTTTGTTTGATGAGGAGGTACTGCCTGATGGAAGATGTGACAGCATATATGAGAAGGAAAATGATTCTGCTTTGCCTCATCTCTCCACCCCTATCTGTCCACTTAGGCACTTTGTTTGGAGAGGTAGGAGAGGAGGAGGTAGTTGCTGGTGGGAGGACAAAAGAATGAGAAATACAACAGGCAAACTAAATATGTGGTTGAAGAAACAAGTTGTATAGAACACTTACAGTGGAGTTGTGACCTTCTTAGCAATATAGAAGATTCTAATTACTGTGTTTACTAAATTAGGAAAAGTTAAAACTTCATGAGTAGTGGAAGGATAGAAGATTTAAAATATTGTAGATTTTGCATTTTCCTCACCCACCTTGCTCCCAAGCATAGCATAAATATCGGTGCTTCATGCAAACATGTTTGGTCGATTGCATGTGTGTTGCCTGCATGCTCCTGTTTTGCTCCTGTATAAAAACAAACTTACAGCTAACCTTTCTACTTAAGTAGATAATTGATGTCCTAATGGTTGATCACCTAATGAAGCTGCCTTGCTTTGCATAGAATATACATACTTTTTCCTCAGTATTATCTGGATCAAATTACTATTGTAGAGTGATAACAGTAGCAGAAGATGCTCTTTTATGTGTAGCTGCCATTGCTGAAGATTCGGATCTTGTTTGTTTAGCATTAAGCATGAGTAAAAATTAAATATGAATTGATATGTCAACATTTATATGTTATTGTTTTGGTTTGAAAAAAGAGTCGGTACCCGTGCCGCGAGATCAAGTAAAAAGTAAAAGTTAATCCAGAGACACATCAGTAGGCTACCCTTTATATTAAGCATGGTTCAAAATTCTACTTCTATCTTTGGTGAATGAGGGAAATGGGAGGGAGGAAAATTTGGAGAGTAAAAGATGAAAAATATAAAATTGTTTTGAGTAGGGAAATGAGGGAACAAATCATACATGTTGCAGAAGATGCCAAATCAAACGCATCCTTTATTATTGAGTAATGCATCTGATGCATGGAACTACAAGCGTCCTTTCTCTCACTTAACCATTACTGATGGGATAAGTTCACGTGAAAAAAGTCTTTTGTATCAATATGTTAATTGACTATGCATTGGTCTATGGCCAGATAAAAGAACCTGCAGAATAGCTTGTGAAAACTAATAAGCGGTCTGATAATGGTGGCACTGTACTCGTCCTTCTAGTTTTATTTTTCTCTAACAGTTGAACTTTTTGTTTATATGTTCTCTTTATTTATTTGCTTTAGTAATGAACTCTTTAATTCTCAGGCACGGCAATCACTCATAGTAAGAGGTCTCTTCCCCATGCTTGCTGATCCTCGGCACCCTGTGAGTTCTATAATCTCTATCTTTTGGTTCTTTTGTTGCAGTTCAGTGCATGTTTACATTCAGCTGAGTATATGTACTGATTTTAGTGTATCTGCTTACGCTCTGTAATCTATAAACGACGTTTCTCTTTCCTTTTATTTTGAAAAGTCTTCAATTTCATCTATCTGACAATATTAGAAACAAAAGGCGCCAGCCCTGTTTTGACTTAAGCATTGAGGGATATTCAGTTATATAATCCTGGTATTGATGGAAAACACTGCGACTTTCAGCACATATATATACAAAAGTGAAGATAAGAACTGTAAGGAAGACTTGAGTGAACCTCCAGATTGTTGATACTAACGATTACAATTTCCAAGCAAGAAAGTCAGATTTGTTTGTTAAATTATGCCTTCTTTGTTGATTTTCCTAGTAGAGGGATTAATGCCAAGATGGATATATAATGATATGCATCCCCCTCTAAATCTGGCTAAAAATATACAAAGGATGATACTGCACTGATTGCTATGTCCTTCCATTGGGTGAGGCTAGAATCCTACTCTTTAGGTGATTTGTCCTGAGATTGTGTATACAATTGCACTTGATGATGTAATTTAGATGCTACGCATATTTTCCCGTGAAGCTTGTAAGCAGAAAGAAAGATAATGTTGTATTTTTTGTGTTTCCTCCAACTTCTCAATACTAGCTTGCTTTGTTATTCTCACAATAGGGTTCACTTGATGTGGTAATATTTTCGTCCCGATGCATTGAGGGAGCTTAATGCTTGCATTCATGGGTAGCTCTAGGAGAAAGTGCAAACGTTGTTACTTTTTGTCTTTTTGTTCATCTTGGTCCTCCTCGCTCCTTGTTTTAGTGACTTAAGAAAGTTTAGTTGACTTGGCCCTCTAGAATTTCCGTGATTGTCTTTTTCTTATGGTTATTGGCATTTTGAAGTTTCATATTTGCTTGTATTTTTCCTGCAGAAATGTTAATCTTTAGTCTGATTATCTTTGCATTTTCTGTTGCCCCTAATTTGAGCCGTGACCTTCCTTTTGTCTTTTATGAATGGCATACTCATTACTCTGTCATAGCCTGATTATTAGGCAATTGATTGGATGGAGAAAGAAAAACAAAGTGGTGCATGTTCTTGTTTCTTGGTTCTTTTCATCATCTTCTCTTATGGAGGAAATGCCTTTGACTGCTTTACAGGCGGAATCCACAAGTGCAACAAATGAATCCGTTCTGAAGGTTGCTCTCGATCATGGAAAGACATCTGGAATTATAAAGTCCCACGATCGTGTTGTGGTTTGCCAGAAAGTTGGAGATGCTTCTGTGGTTAAGATTATTGAACTCGAAGATTAATGCATACATACTATCAACCCCTTTACTGAAAAGGGAAAGAAGGGTGGAGAATCTTTGTCCAGAAATTTAGGGAATGTGGATGGTCTTTTGCTCTGTGTTACCTCCGAGATATGATGACTTGGAAGGGGTTTTGGAGGTTAGATTATGATCTAACCTGTGTCGAGGAATACTTGTTTTTTTTCTTCCATAATGAAGTAAGGTAGGGAGGTGACTGACTCCCCATATGTTCGAAGTGTCAAAGGTTATCCTGAGGAATTGAATCTTTGCAGAAACTCTTGTGGAATAAATTTACTTCGCACGTTTCTGTTGCGATTTCTTGCGTCTGGGAGTCGGTATCCATTTCGCACCAACACTTTGATGCGTTCTAATAATTTGATTCTCACTATTTTCGAGTAAGTTTTTGTTAGCCATAAGATTTCTCTTGAAAAGTTACGTGGAACTAAAAAAATAAATGACCGGAAAAGAGGATGCCTGTGTTTAAATTAAAAAAGAAAAATTCCTCAATTTTATTTGTTCTTTCTGTTTTCTCGGTTAACAATTGGGGTGGCATTTATCATTTATCCATCGTGTAGATCTTAGGTAATTTAGTGTTGAATCCAACCTCTAAACCCATGAACTCGTAGGTAGTCATCTACCGTCCTGGTGCGCTTTAAGTTAGGAACTAGTGATGATCCGTGCAATGCACGAGTTAATCAACTGATTGCACCGATAACCACAACGTCAGTTGCACAAAACATTTGTTGGGACTCAATCATATATGGGTTGGATGATATGAGTTGATCTATGGACAATTTTTATAAAATATGCTATCCATATGGATTTGAAAAGAGATGATTTATTATATTTTTGCTACTTCAATTTTAAATATTTCATTTTTACTAGTTAAGTTATTTCGGTTAATTTTGACTAAAATTTGCTAATGTAAATGTCGACATCCTACACTGACGTAAATATTTTTAAATAACATTTTTAAATTTATATATATATATATATATTTTCCTTTTCTTTGTTTTTTCTTTATGGTTTTGGAGTTAGGTCTAGCGAGTGTCGATTGGCCACTCTCACTGGCCCTAACTCCAAAATCAGGAAAAAAAAAAAGGAAATAACATAAAAATTTCAAAAAAATATTAAATATTTTTAAAAAAATGTTTATGTGAGCACTAGCTATTTATATTAGTAATTTTCAAAATTAGTCGGATAGGCTCAATTAACAAAAAGTGAAAATGCTTAAGATTTAATTGACAAAATTGAAAGGTTTATGATTAAATTGGCAAAAGTGATATTTATGACTTTTTGGACAATTTTTCCGAAAGTTGAATATGCACGATTTAATTTGAGTAAATATAATTATTGTGATAGATTTTGGGCATTAAACTCTACATATGTGGAATCTAGTCAATCTATAAAGTTATCGTTATAACATAAAATTCATCTATTTTATTTAACAAGTGTTATTGGCCATTTAAATGAGTTCAAAAGATTATCATATATTTGTCATACATTATTAGTCAATCAATACAATTTAACAGTAGATTCAATAGATCTTTTATATATGTTTAAATGTTCCCATAAGTCAAGACGTCTAATTTGATTCATTAAATTTTTGACAGATGTTATATAGTCTACCGTGTTTGAAGCGTTGTTTAGTGCATGCATATCCATGCGATAACTTGCTCGCCTGCCATGGTGCCTAATTTCTTCAGCCGCCTCCCCAACTACTTGCGCAGGTTTACATATAATGCTGCAGGGAAAATCAAGGTTCTCTTCCCCCTTCTGAAGCTTAAGGACGAAGATGAATACGTGCGGAACGGTGAACGGAATCAGGCTTTCGAAATGCTCAAGCAATGCTTGTCAGAGCCACCTGTTCTAGTGCCACCTTTGGCAAGCCTTTCGAACTTCACGTCTCTGCTTCGATGGACTCGGTGGGTGCTTCGTTGACTCAAGAGGATGGGGAGAACCGTCTTCTATACTAGTAGATTCTTGAACAAAATAAAATGTTACTTGTTCTCCTGAAAAGAAAACATCAAATGAGTGAGTTAGGTTGAATTTGGATCGAGTAAAAAATGATCCAACAACTCAAATTGATCTATCTAACCCAATTTTATATTATACACATTAATGGCTCACACCCAATTTAATCCAAACTCAAAACATACCCGACTTGACTAATATTACTAAAACACATTCGTATTTAATCCATTTAGAAATCCCCTCATCCCTGCCCATTTAATCCGTTTGAAGCTTTTAATGTAAAAATGTTATTTCAATAAAATTTTATATCAAATAAAAAAATTTAAAAAAAGTTATCAAGTACACTTCCAACTTCAGGAGATGATCTTCTTGTCATTAAACTTTTTATTTTGGTCGGACTTGTTATTAGACTTGGCATGTTGAACTTTGTGACCTCCTTATTTACTTTAATGTGTAATGCAACATGTAACATAGTGTTGTTTATAGTTTTTTATTTGTAATCGAGTTAGTGTTGTTTACCTATAAACATCTATCTAAAAAAGGTAAACATAATAAAAGAATTGCTTTTAAGCTTCACGCTTAATTTAACTCGTTTGGACTAGGCAAGATTTATGGATCGTCTTCCTCACATCGCTAGGATCCAAACTCTAGACTTGCTGCTGCCATAGCTCATGTTCTCCCGAAGTGGAGAGAGAGAGAGAGAGAGAGTCTAATAGAGAAGTGTAGGAAGGTAATTATCAAGGCTCGAAATGACAAGGAAGAGTTTGGGAAATTTTCTCTTTACATGTTTGAACCTGTCTTTTTTGACTCGCTATTTTGAGGAAGTGAGCAAAGGAAAAAATTGAATGTCAATTTAAATTAAATAATATTTATTATATTTATTGATATTTGTTAAGTATTTATTGATATTGAAAAATCTGATGGAAGAATTTTAGAGCGACAGGGCCCATTTGTGAAGAGAATGAAAAGCTGAAAAATGGGACCTTCTCCGTAAGAATTTGGCATGTAAAAAATGCATAATCAGTCTATATGAGTTAAATTTGGGTTAATTAAAAGGGTTAATACCCTGAAAAACCCCAAACTGGTACACTTGTGACAAATTTACCCCCAAACTATTTTTTTGACCATGAAAAACTCCAAACTGGTATACTTGTGACAAATTTACCCCGACTGACTATAAAAAACCTTAAACCGATACATTTATGATAAATTTACCCCAAACTAATTTATTCGACTGCAAAAAACCCCAAAATGGTAAATTTGTGACAAATATACCATTTGCTAAATTGGATTAATACCACAAAAAAATCACAAAAATTGTAAACTGTGACAAACGGAGCATAAAGTCCTAAATTGGTATACTGGTCAACTGTCACGTGTCATTTAACTTAATAATTTGAGAATAAAATTTAATAAAAACTAACAAAGGGTAAATTTGTCACAAGTGTACCAGTTTGGAGTAAATTTGTCAAACGTATACCAGTTTAGGGTTTTTTGTGGTCAAAAAAATAGTTTGGGGTAAATCTTGTCACAAGTGTACCAGTTTTGGGTTTTTCAGGGTATTAACCCTAATTAAAAATCCATCATGACCCATTTTACCAGGCCTTGTTTTTTCATGAACCCATTATGATGATCCACTTTGTTGCTAAATGTGTTACCCATTCTAGTAGGGGCCCATGAAATATTAGTTGCAAAATGGGTTTAAGAGAAACTTTATCTCTTTATTTCTTAGTTAATAAATTGAGGCATTACTTGTTTTTACAATACTGCGTACGGTTGCTCATTCAGATATCATCAAAATTCATCTTTTAAGTCCTTTACTAACTAGTCAAAAAAGATAAATTCTTTATAAGAACTATTCACTAATACCATACATGGCTTGCGTGTTTCTAACTTTAGTATGCTAAGGGCGCGTTTGGTAACGATTATATTCTTATAAATAATTTCTTATTAGAAATAATTTTTTTTATTATGTTCCTAGGAACAATTTCTAAGCATTTTAAGCCATTTGGTAATTGTTCAAAATTTTTAATAATGGAATAGAATTGCGTTTGGTAGTATACTCAAAATTTTTACTCCAATTTATTTTCTTTTAATTTTTAAATAATTTTATTATTTTTTTCTTATTTTCTTATTTTCCTTTCTCTCCCATATTCTTCTTCTTCAAGTGGTGACAACCTCACCAGTGTCACCAGCTCTTGGTGAGGCCGGCCCTTAGCGAGGTCGCCTCTCATCGGCCGAGCCTCGCCAGGGCTAGGTAAGGCCCGCCTAGCTACCGGCGAGGCTTGGCCTCACCAAATCACGAGGCTCAACCTCACCGGGGTTGGGTGAGGACCGCTTAGCTACCAGGGGCTGGGCGAGCCTTGCTTGGCCACCAGCGAGGCTCGGCCTCGTTGGGGTTGGGCAAGGCTCGCCGGCCACCAACGAGGCTCGCCAATGGCCAAGCGAGTCTCGCTGGTGGTTGGGCTTGCCTTGGCGAGCTCGCCGGCGGTTGTCGGCGGCCCGACAACGACGGGCGGCGGACGGTGAACGACGGTGGATGGCAATCGCGGCGGTGACGGTAGATGAAGAAGAAAAAAAGGGAAGAAAAAGAAGATAAAATGGAAGAAGAAGAAGAAAATGGCTTGATTCTTAGATTTGTTCTCGGGAACAAAAATCGATTTTTTTATTTATTCTTGATTCTATTCCAAATTTACTTCCCGAAACAAAAACAAAAAAAAAAAAAAAAAAAATTGTTCCCAGAAATAAAATTTTTACCAAACACAATTTTGTTTTTAAATTGCTCCTAGAAAAAAAAAAATCAAAATCTGACACTGCTGGGATGGTTACCAAATAGGCTATAATGAAGTCTTTTCATGAGTTAGCGTTTTTCTACGGGCTCCGTGTTACTGCAGATATCCTTCGTTTATAGTTTATAGTTTTTTTTAATGAAGTACTCCCGTCAAATTAGACAATAGGCGAACCATTGACCGACTGTTATTTCTAGTGAATAAACTTGCTTCTTAGACTAAATCTGAATGTTTGCTCAAAAAAAAAAAAAGACTAAATCTGAATGTATGGGGTCCAGCTCATAGCGAGGACGGCCTGACGTGCTTCATCTGCATTTATTTAAGGAAATAGGAGAAGTTGCAGTGCATGCTTGAAAATCGATTGTGCACCAACCAATTTGCATTACTAATAAGTCAACATCATCATAATCAATTCAAAAGTCAAAACAGAAAACCCAAACCGACTTTCAATCCTCATATACGCACGGGTCTTGCGGATTCATGATCCATGCGCGTGCATCTTTCCTCTTCACGGGCATCATATAAAAGAAATTGGAGGTTTGATTGTAGCTGTTCTCTTTCGAGCATGTTTGCCTTTGACTTTCGGAATCAAATGTGCACGCGAGGAGTCATGAATAGCTGACGGCATGAAATAGAAGACGCACGGAATTATTTAATAGCATAAGAAACTTTCTAGCAAGACGTGACGCAAAATCAAAAGGAGAGCAAAGGAGAAGGACAAGACGGCAGATATGCATGTGAGTCCACGACCTGTAATTTCTAGACTAAAATTACTCCAAAACACTTTATATCCTCTGGAAGAATTTCTGTAATTTGCGTTTCCGAAGTTATTTTTGACGTCATTATAGGAAAAGGAACTTTGTTAGAAGTGTCTCTAGTATACTTGTCTAGCAAATAATTGACAAAACTTCGCATATTTGAAATCCGTAACTTGTTTCATGCTATTTTATGTATGTTTAAGTAAGTGTTCCAAATTATTCGTTCCATTGAACAGTTATAAATATATATAAAACTCACCAAATTTAAATTGATGATTTTCAAATTGGTAATTGTACCATTACTTAGTTGTTTTATTGTTGTTTTTTGTGCCATTTGGTTCTCTTATAACTTTTTGTGCAATATAGTCCTTTAATTTTCAGAATTCACACAACCAAGTCCTTCCTTTTACCTATCATTGCTAACCACATTAAACCGTTGACATGACAAAATTTGGACGTGTGGCGCCACATCAACAAATAAACAAATGAGAGAGAGAGAGAGAGAGGTGTAAGCTGTGTTAGAGAAGTTGCACATTAAAGAATTGGTTTAATGCAGGGTAAGCTCATAGATAGGCTTATAACTCATTGATTTAAATTTTTGAGTGAATGTAATTTTAACTAGATAGTGATAGGCTTGGAGACTTGCTCTTGCTTATCTTTATGGGTAAAAGTATCGAATTTCTATTGCTATATATCAATAGATCCAATCTTGGCATGCTAAGACCTTCACAAGATGGAGGGGGTAGGAGGGAGGGGCGGTGAAGAGTGTGTCGCCTGCCCCTTGGGACCACTGACAAGATTGGCGTATGGTGGTAGGCAAGCGTCGTCCCGCACTCGAGGAGTGCCCCTCCCATTTCTTGGGGCAAGGTCCATCCATGACCCTGGTATTGATGGTGCAGACTCCAGAGGGCCTCATAACCCTCCTCGAGGTTACATCCTTTTTGATGTTTCGATCGTGAGTACATGCCATTTTGCTGGTACAGCAACACTGGTTTGTTTAGAATAAACAAAGTAACAAAAACAGTTTTGCAAATAAAAATATCATTTTGAAGTGCCAATAAAATTGCTTACTAAGTTGAAAAATGCCAATTGCAGTAATATGAATGTAGATAGCATGAAAAAATTACACATTTTTTTTTTCTTTTTGAATTCTTGTCATCCAAAGTCTTGCTTCCATGAAGTGAAAGACGAGTGCCTAGTAGGTGTATCTAATAGACTTGGGCTGGATATTGCGAATATTTTCGGGTCTTCTCTCTTTTGAGGTATAGGTTAAAATTGAGTATCGTAACAACTCAAGTACTTGAACCGAATCGAAACACATTAAACCATAACAGTTTGGGTACTTGTCCAAATTCAGCAACCTTGAATGCACCTACGTCTACTCGCACCCACTAAGTGCAGCGTGACCGGACCCTTCCCTCATTAACCATGGACAAGAGGCAAAACAAGCCCGGATCTGAGGCTCGCCTTTGGTGGAGACTCAGCCTTAAATTTGGGTTGATCCTATGTCGACAGTTCAGATCGGCCCCAATCCAAGGTTGAAGGGGGTTAATGGACAATGCAGGTGGCTCATGCGACATCGATGATCACCATCGACTCTAGGTTTGGCAATTGCAGAGGCAGGGAGGAAGAGTAGAGAGATAGAGGTGTGACTGGGTGGATTTAGGTGGCTCGATTCTTGCCGTCGAGCTAGAAGGTGGGCCGCGGGTTGCCAATGACATTGGGGGCGAGGGACAATGGCTATGGTGTGACTAGGGCATGGTAGTTGAAATAATTCTCTCTTTCCACGTATGTTTTATACAATCAATTTTTTAATGGAACTTAATTAAACTCTTAAGTTCGAGCACATTAATTAAATTTTAAATATTTATGAAGTTGAATAAACTTGTCTAAATTTTCAAATGAAATACAATTTGAACTCATAATCAAGAAATCACTAGTAAGTCACTCAATTATTCTATATTCACAATTATATCTTGCCAAATTTGATTATACACACACTCTTTTTGTTTTCTAGTTCTAGAAATAATCTAACTTGTTTCCTATGAGTACTCACTATTGAAGAAAATTAGGTTAAGTGCCACAAAAAGGATGATTTGCAAATCAATTCTAAACTTATTCATTTGTAATAAACTTTACAATTTTGTTAATGCATTCTTAAACTTTCTACGCAAAATTTGAAATCTTTCTAACTAATTACTATTCGAAATTGCTAACATGATGTTGAATCATCACTAATTATCTTATTTGACATATTGATGTAAATAATTTTATGGGAAATAATGTTTCATATGGATCGCTATATCACTAATTTATGACAATAATCGATAAAAATAACTATATTGAATGCATCGAAAAGGTTAATAAGTGAATTGACATCCGTGCGTTTACAAGTAGGACTGGAGTGGTAATATATTTTTTCGCCAAAAGGGGAAGAGTGAAAAAGAAAAGAAAAGAAAAGAAAAGAAAAAAAAAAAAGCCGAAAAGCACGCGATAGTCTCGAGGCTTTGCTCGCACTTACCTTTCCTAACTCCCTCCTCTCTCTCTCCCTGTCAAAATCATATAAAACCCTAACCCCTTCTCTCGATACATCCATTACACTCTTGTCTGTCTCCACCTCTCGAAGACTCCTCTCCCTCCCTCTCCCTCTCTCTGCGCGTTGAAAATGTCGTGCTTCAAGGGAAAGTACCATGGTATTGCTCTCTAACCCTACCTCATCCGCAACACCATAGGAACTACTCGTGGAAACTGCTTGACCCTTGTCCTAAATCTCGCTTTGTTCGGTTAGATCTGTGTTTCTGCTTTTCTTTTTCCTCGGGGTCACGCGTGTCGAAAATCTGTCCGATCGTTTTGGCTTCTATGGCACCAGATGCTGCTGTCAGGCGATCGTCGTCCATTTCTCAATCAGTTAATATTTTTTGTAATTGAACGGCCGGTGGCTGTTCTTCTGGGAAATTCATCGTTTTCTTAAAAGAATTAGATTTGTTTTGGTTGTGCTCTGGCCTGGACTGAAGTGATCTGCTCTGTTTCCTCAGCGCTTATGAACTCAGAGGAAAAAAGGGTGTGTTCATCTTTTGTTGGATCTGTTTGTGTTGGACTTTTTCTAAACGAGTTCCTAGCTGTTTATTTGTTGTTCAAGTTCCGAGATCGACTTGGATTTACCGTTGCTAAATCTTAAAAAGTAGGCGCTAGATTCGTTCTATTCAGTACTTTGTTCGAGTGGAGGAATATGCGGCTATTTTATTCTGCTCTGCAAATTTGATATCTAGAACTGACACCATTTGTTGGTTTTTTTTTTTTTTTTTTTTTTCCACTCTCTCATCAAACAAATTAGATCATAGTGACAGTGGTTTCGTGGTACTGAAAGCTGTTAATCAGATGTGAGTTGCACATCAATCATGTTTCGGAGATTGACTCTGCATCCTTCTCAGACTAATGACTGATTAGTACTTGAATTAATTGGTTCTGAATGAGAAAATCAAAGGTTTCAAGTGAGATTTTGTTTACTTGGCATCCATCTAGTAGCTTCTAAAGAAAGTTCTTCATGTTGAGGTTTTAGCATATAATCAGTTTTTGTTATTCCATGTAGCTGCTAGAAGCATAGAATTGGACTTATATCATCTACTCTTACCTATTTGCTGAAAAGAAATTGTCAAGTCACAGTTTTCTTTTCTGACCCTTCTAATTTTTAAAGATTACACTGATTAGCTCGGGATGATGAGCAAGCTAATGTATCGGCATTTCCATGCACTTCTCTGCTGCTTTGGTTCTATGTGATGTTGCAGTTGTGATGTTGTGATTAGATACAATTGGTTTATTAGCTTCAGTATAATAAAATTGTTTTGGCCGAAGAATCTGACAGTGAAGCTTGCAAAATTGCAGATGAGCTCATTGCTAATGCTGCTTACATCGGCACCCCTGGAAAGGGCATTCTTGCTGCTGATGAATCAACTGGGACAATTGGCAAGCGGTTATCCAGCATCAATGTTGAGAATGTTGAAGAAAATAGGCGTGCTCTCCGTGAGCTTCTGTTTACTGCTCCGGGTGCCCTCCAATACCTTAGTGGAGTGATTCTCTTTGAGGAGACCCTTTATCAAAAGACAGCTGCTGGTCAGTGTCAGATAGCTCTATTGTGATGGTTGATCAGTATTTTGCTTCACCTGGAGTTAGTTGATATCCTGGGTTTTGTACGTAAAGATAGATAGTAAATTTTGTCGCCTAATGTGATTGCTTTCCACCAGTACTCAGAAATCATTTGCTTTACTGATGACTTACAAGTGCTTTTAATGCTTTTCTGCAGGCAAGCCTTTTGTTGAGGTTCTAAAAGAGGGAGGAGTTCTTCCTGGAATTAAGGTTGACAAGGGCACTGTTGAGCTTGCAGGCACCAACGGTGAGACAACCACCCAAGGCCTTGATGGCCTTGCACAACGTTGCCAAAAGTACTATGAGGCCGGTGCACGGTTTGCTAAATGGCGTGCTGTCCTCAAGATTGGCCCAACTGAGCCATCACAGCTGGCTATCAATGAAAATGCCAATGGCCTTGCGCGATATGCAATCATCTGCCAGGAGAATGGTTTGGTCCCCATTGTTGAACCTGAAATCCTGGTGGATGGACCTCATGACATTGAGAAGTGTGCTGACGTGACTGAACGTGTCCTTGCTGCATGCTACAAAGCTCTAAATGACCATCATGTCCTTCTTGAGGGTACTCTTTTGAAGCCAAACATGGTAACCCCAGGATCAGAAGCCCCAAAGGTCGCACCTGAGGTGATTGCTGAGTACACTGTTCGTGCCCTTCAACGTACTATGCCTCCGGCTGTCCCTGCCGTTGTGTTTTTGTCTGGTGGGCAGAGTGAGGAGGAGGCAACCCTCAACCTCAATGCCATGAACAAGCTCAAGGGCAAGAAACCATGGTCTCTTTCCTTCTCCTTTGGACGGGCTCTTCAGCAGAGCACTTTGAAGTCTTGGGCTGGAAAGGAGGAGAACGTGCCCAAGGCACAGGCTGCATTATTTACTAGGTGCAAGGCAAACTCAGAGGCAACTCTTGGTACTTACAAGGGTGACGCAAAGCTTGGCGAGGGAGCTGCTGAAAGTCTCCATGTTAAGGATTACAAGTACTAAGGTGCTTTTTTGCTGGCGGTAGTTTCTGCTTTTCATTTGAGAAAAATAGGTGTCTGGAGATATCCTATTTTTGTACTAGGATAATAAGCATGACTGTACTGGTAATGCATTTTCATTGATGTTGTGATGGTTGAATGTTTGCGACTTCTTTATGAAGTTTTATATTTTTATATGAGGAGGTTAATATCTTTCTGTTTTGATGTTTCTGAAGAAAGTTCTTTTTAATTATGTAATGCCTGTGATATACTTTTGCTTCATACTTGGGATTACTACGGCAATCATTTCTTTGGTGCGCTATTTTGAGTCTTTTGACAAAGAGAACGCTCTGTGCTTCTCTTTCTTCTCTCTACTTCGAACCCCGGATCTTAAACTTTAAGAGAGGCCTCTGTAAGAGTAAGCCGGCTTGATGGCTAGAAGAGTTGATAGAATCCCTCTTGTAAGGTGAGACGGAGATGTCGGTGATCTTGCAAAATTGTCTGGATTGTCACCATAGGTTGTCTTATATTGCATTTTGCTGCGTATGACATCTTAATAATACCATCTTTTAAAAGCATATCAAATAGTTAGATGTTACAATAATCTTATGTTTTACATGGTTATTGTCATTAGCGTTTGTTTGTTCTCTACCTCGTCACTTATATGTTCCAGTAGCCCTAATATTGGCTTTTCAAGTTAGCCTTCATTTATGCCATGCAGTTTGTTTACATTGAGATCGACTCCAATTTGTATGATAGGAAGGCCACAGAATGCGCAGAGGTCAGGCTCAAGAGAGAGAGAGCTTTACCTAACTTTGAGTTTGGTTGTTGCATTTGTGGCCGTCTTTCCAGCGGAGCCCTACTCATTTAGCTGGAAGTAGGAAATCAGTCGGGCAAAGACGAATGAGTCAAGTCTCCTTGCCTTTACTCAGCCACCGACCTTGACTCTTAGAAAAGACCGTTATATAGCAGCTACGCTGAGGCGCTTTTAAGCCTATGCCGTTGAGAGAAAATGAGTTTCGATTGTCCAATGATTGAAGAAAGATGGTTACGTGCTAAGAAGCACCGATACTCTTTGGAAGCCTTTGTTGTGTCCAACACTCCGACATGTGTCCGACACACTTCGACACGTTCTGACATGCGGTCAACGAGTTTCGGAAAATTTTCATGGTCAACTCTTCCTGACATGTTCTGACACTCGAGTCCGAAACTTCGATATGCGATTCTGACATGCACGGGGTCAATTTTAAAATGTCAATACTTGAGGGGGTCAAAATATAAAAATATGAAAAAATAATAAAAATAACAAAAATAAAGGGAAAGAAAAAAATTTCACTCTTAAGCTTCTCACTTATAAGTTTTGACCTTCTGGTAAGTGAAGATGGAACGCCCCTCTTCTCGCTGATATTTCTCCGCTGCCCCCGTGTTTTTTTTTTATACTTATTTCCACCTTTCACAGGTGTCGCTTGCGAGTTATCTCTTTTGGTTACATTTTCCACGGCGAATTTAGTTATTTCCTTTTCTTTTGGTCTTACTTTGAGAGTTCTTGTTCTGGATTTTCATTTTTCTCGAACCTTCTTTTGGAGAGGAGCTCAAGCCAATCTATATCATGAATTCCGAACTCGGTCTAGGACTATAAGAAATCTCATTAATTTCCAACAAATGTAAGAAAATAGGACGTGTTCTTTCAAATTTACTCTTTTATTATTATTTATTTTTGCATATATACATAAATATATATTTAATATATAACGTGTCAAAATGTGTCGAAATTCTCTATTTTTTGAAAAATAACATGTTGGCGTGTCATGTTGTGTCACATGTCGCGTGTCCATGTTGATGTTACATATGTTATATGCAAACGTTTAAGGAAAAGAATGGGATATCAGATTGTTAATCTTACTCCAAAGGAAAATTATGACATCAAACTATAGTTACTCGCTCACAAGGTCCTTAAATTTACGGATTGTTATTAAATAGGAGAAGAACATTAACAATAATTTCAACTTGTTCCAAGGAAAATTGCTCTAGCTACCCCCGAATTTGTTGTGTTTGGCCGTACTGCATTACAATCGATGTCTTGAAATTGTTCATTTGATTAAATGGAAATCATTATTATTGGATGATCATGATACCTTCCAAAAATCAAAATTATTGATCAATAGAGAAATAATATCACCATTTTTGTTCAATAAGATATTAAAGTGGATGATTGACGCAATCCATATTAGAAATATCGCAGGAAATCTTTTGATAATACGGATTTCTATATCTCAATAATATCCCACGATTACGACAATTTGTTGAATTCTATGAAACCATTTCATAGAAGTTCATTGATATTTTTTTATTGGTTAATTTTTAAATGTCAACGTTCTTTTTAATATTGGTCCCTAGAAGCACCCACTTGCCCTTATTGTCTTGTTATGTGTATATGTAAATCCAGCATGGCAGCCATGCGTTGGACTTGTTTGCATTAGTGAGGGTTGTCTTCGGGGGAGTCAGAAAATACAAGACTCAATGCACATTTTAAACCTAAAAAGTAAATTTCACTCGTCAAAAGAATGTTAGGTACTCAAATTTGACAATCGATTTTTTACCCCTTGAGATCAGTTGTTCTTTTTTGAAGTGTTGAAGTTTATGATTTCCTAAGTACAATTGCACGTCCTGAAACTAAGGATCGCAAGGATTCCAACATAGCAAAAATCAGGTTGAATGTATGTTGGATGAAAAAGTAATTGCCAAATAAATCCCAGTTAAATCTTCCAATACCATAAAGAAAGGTCCCAAAGTTTAAAAGTGTACTTAAAGGCCTTGGAATCGAGCAATATGTTCCAAACCCCTAAATTATAGCAGATGATAATTTTCTTAAATGACAAGTTGCTAAAATGATGTCGATTCATACACTCGAGCCTTAGGCCCCAATATGAGATGAGAGATGTCGGGTTGTGATTTTTGCAATTTTAGTTAGCAATATTGGCTTTTGGAAAGCTCTCAACATGACCAGTCCACGTCATTAAAATCATGCAAAATGGACATTAGATATAGAAGATATGGGCCCAAGAAGAGCAAATCTCACATTGAGGCAGCCCACTTTGCCTTTAAATGGCATTCAATTTTGCTTATTTAAGAGAGGGGAACAAAGGGAAGTCCGAGTATGTGATATCTAGATGTTCACCTATCTGACTAGTGAGTAAAGAAAATGGAAATTAGTGATGGTAATTGGGTCGATTGATTTGACATTATTTGGAAATGTATCATTTATGGGATTAAAGGACAATGGTATTTGACCCATAATTTAGCCGAGAAATTTTTGATCCATAATCATAGACAAAATTTTCCGTTCATAATGTTTGATTTACATGGAAATTGGACACAACTAATGCAATTTCTTCTTCAATGGCCAGCCACCTCTCCTCTTTGTCTTTGCAACTTGTCATTGTGGCCGTGCCACTTGGCACCGCCACCCACTCCACCAATGGCCTTTCAAGCAAGAGGCCAAAGTTGGATTAAAAGGGTCTCTCTCTCATTCTCGGCGACACCCCCAACACCCCCCTCTCTCCACTCTCATTTTCCCTCAATCTCGCTCAAGAAATCGCGGACGCCAAGCTAGGTTGAGCCACGCCGAGAAGGTTGAGGTTCGGTTTTCCGCGAATCGAAGTTTGATTTCCATTGTCAAAGCATTAAGGCAAGTGGGATTCCTTCATTCTATGCTATTCTGATTTGCTTGTTGCTTGGCTCGAAGAATTTTGCCTTTGATGTGTTTGCGGTACTCAATTCCTGTTGTCTTTGGGTCGATTTCAAGATTTGAGTTGCCGCGAGGTGTGCCGTGTGGTGTCACAGGTCATTAGACCTTCAATTAGATTGTTTTAGGCTTGAATTCATTCTTGCATGTCGCAACGAAGGTGTAGTGAGGTTTCGACTGGTGGTGAGTCGGTTGAACTACGGGGTGGTGTCAATTCTTCAGTGCATGGCAGGCTAAATTCATGTTAATTTAGTCCCTGCATTTGAATTTTGTGATGGAACTAGTCCTTGATAGGTGGAAAGATATGTAGGCGTGCATTGAGGAATGGGTCCTTGGTTTGTCGAACTTAGTAGTGAGTTGACTTGAAGTGATGTCAATTGTTCAATCCCGATTTGTTGCAATTGTGTTAGGATTGTCAAGAGTAGGTCGAGTGGATGGTATTATGTGCAAATCATCGTCTTGACTCTAGTTTTGAGAATGGTATTTTGAATTATGTTAAGTCTTGGTAGGCTTGATGTTTGCATGCTGAAAGACAAGATAAATGTGCATGAATTATGTGATTAAGATACCATGATAATGAATACTGTCGGACCGTTGAATAGCGAACTAATGATGCCTTGTGGGAGTCAGGATGCCTAGGGACAACAAACTCTAGATGCCTCGGACGACAAACTAAGATGCCTCAGAGAGAGATGCCATGGATAGCAAACCATGAAGCCTGTGTAGATTGGTCAAAGAATCAATGTAATCCGTGGTGGATTGGACAATGAACTAGTGTAATCCATGAGTCTAGGAATGAAAAAGATTGATTGGAAAAGTGAGAACTAAAATGTGTGAACGGTATGTGCATGTGTGGTTGAGTTGTTTGTCAAGTCTTTGGGTCCTTATGTCATGAGTATAGAATACTCGAGGTAGCCATCTTTTTGTTATAGTCTACCTGATCTTAGTTGATCTCATATAGTACTGTTTATATCATAATTGATGAGTGAGTTGCATGTCCTAAACATATTATTCGTATGTGTGATGAGTGGATCGTATAGTATAGGGGTTTGGATATTTCATCTAATAGGCATTAGCTCACGCTTGTAGATGTTTAAATTCTTCAGATCATTAGATATGGTTGCTTATCCCATGACCCCCTTATCCGGAGACGAAGCACCTTTAGATTTTGAGGGACATTTGATGGAATTTACTGACCTGGTGTTCCCCTCAATGATATTCGTGAGATATATAGCCACATTATGGGTAGACATAGGCTTGCCTGCTAATCACATTCCTGACTGTTTCATGGCTATATATGCGAAGGTCGGGGGACACCTTATAGGTCTATTCCTGTATCCACAAGATAGTAGCTATTAGGGGTGTCAACGGTTCGGTTTGGTTTTTTTTTAAAAACCGAACGGTTAGAAAAATTGTCCAAATCGACCCAAAATCGAACTGAATTGAAATTTCGGTTCAGTTCAGTTTTTCGGCTTTTGGTTTTTGATTTTTTTTTCTCGTTTTCGTTTTTGTTTTTGTTTTTTTTTTTCTGTTAAACTCAAAATAATCTAAATTCAATATGTTACTACACTTCAAGTTTAAAGGATTTTGCAATTTAGATCATATACTTCATTCCCTTTTTTAAGCATTGGCCAAATAATGATATCCAGTTTAAACAATTGCTTAACATAATCTCTCTTGATGGATTCTTTAAGAGACAATTCTATTGTTCAATTGATGAAAAAAAGAAAGAATTTTTTCCGTACTGATAAATTACTAAAAAAGTTTATAAGTGTCAAAAAAAACTATTGGCAAAAAGTATTTATGTGGCATCCCAAAATTTCATGGCAATTTCTAGAGGCATTACAACCTATGGAAAAGTGAATGCTTGTGTCGTTGAAGTATGTCGTGGCCACTAGACAGAAGAATTGTAATAGATTAAGGCCGAACACTTTAATGGAAAAATATCGTATGTTCTTGGGTTATCAAAGTTGGTGCTATAGGATAATTAGATAATGAGAATTTTGTTCTTGGCTATGCACCTTATGGATTAATGTTGCAAGTTTTTGGCCATATTATTTTGTAATAAGGTATTTATTTAAGTGGAAAATAATAGTGGATTATTAAATGAGGAAGTGGGCTGATTTTTTTGAACCAAACCAACCCACAATCCCCCACCCTTTGACTAGCGAAGGCCCGGCCCAAGAGGCCCAATGGGCCGTCGACCAAGGCTGGCTCAAGCCCAATCGGATGAAGCCACCTTCTTGCATGAAGAATGGCAAGTGGCATGAGGGGTCTTCCAAGTGTCACATTGCATGCAAGGCTAATGACGGTTAATCATTGAGGGGAAGAAATTAGTGAGGGGAAGAGGCGGATTAGGCAAGGAGCAACCGAGAGAGAGAGAGAGTGACCGTCCGAGAGAGAGAGAGAGAGAGAAATCGAGAGAGGGAGAGCGAGCGTGCGAGAGAAGAAGGGGAAGAGGGAGGCCGTTCGCTGCCATTCGTCGCCGCCGTTGAGCCGCCTTGCCCCGCTGTCTTTGCTTGTTGTGTTGTGCTCGGATTAGAGGCAAGTAGAGTCCATCAATCTACCATTTTCTTGCTGTGATGTGTGTGTAGAAAATGGTAAATTTCGGATGTGGATGAAGTGTGAAATCTCGAAGCTACAAGAGTTGTGTTCTAGCTTGGTGTTCTGTTTCTGGAAAAACAGTCCAACCTTTGACGATTTCGTGAGTTGCATGCAATGTTCTAGTGGGAATTTGACTTTGACCTCTTGATGAAAGTTGTAAAGGACTTCTTGGAGAGTAACATATCAAAATTTCAGAAGAAATGAACAAGTATAGACCGGTGAAACTATTTTTCTTTGAAGAAGTTAGATCTGGAAATCGTAATGCTGATCTAGTGTGATTCTATAAATTTTATAAAATTTATCGGTTGAAATTTGATCTCGTGTTCTAAATAAAAGTTGAAGATGACATGTTAAGAAGTTACATACTAAAATTTTAGAAGAAATGGATGAGTTTAGGTTGGTGAAACAATTTTATCCGAAATGGTTAGATTTTGAATTTGAAGTCGAGGGTTATGGAGGGTTATGGTTATTATATTTTTTAATCTATCACAAATCTGATTTCGAGTTCTGCATGAAATATTTACTTTTGGATTTTTTCTATAACATATAAAAATTTCAGAATTTTTAGAGTTGATTTAAGATTTTTACTGAATTTGTGAATGAAACTGTGTATGGCAATATTCCAAAATTATAAAGACTGATGTGTGGATTGTACCGAATTGTATGATGTTCTTTTGATATGGTGTTCTGCATGGAATTTTTTCCTCTAGATCTTGTATATAACATGTCGAATTTTTAGAATTTATTAAGGCTATTTACTAATTTTTCAAGAATTATGACCAAAGGAGTGCAACCCGGTGCATTGGGCGGCGGTGGCGCCAACATCCCTAGCATCACCCAATTGCGTCGAACATGAACAGATAAAAACTCTTGGATAACGGGGCCATCAGCAAAACCCACGTCGTACATCACCAAGACACAAACTCGGACATACACCAAACCAGGTACACTAATACAAGAATGCTCCGTGCACTTGACATCAACGTCAGTTGGTATGCCATAGAAGATACCACGCACGACTAGTGAAAGATGCATCTTTCTAATATGAAATGTTAATAATCCCCAAAGGGGTGAGTACAATCACTCAGCAGTAAAGATTCATCAAGTTACACAATGCGTCAAAGAGAACAATCATGGTATCATGAATAAAACACATATCGTTCATGCATTCAAGCATACCTCACCTTACAGCCATGCATATATCACCATACAATATGCATAAATTACCATGCACTTGTACTTATATTATCAAGCAGCCATGCATATATCACTATGCAACGTGCATATACCACCACACACTTCATGCTTGCATTCCCATGAGGTTCATCCCATGCCATATGCACACATCCATGCGCATGATTCAATTCTCAATCTTTATCTTTCAATTAGATCACATTATTTTTCTTCCCAGGGACCAATGTTTTCATCACACAATTTATCGCTCGCATCCAACCTGGCATTGCAAGGAGCCTCCGGCACACACCTCTAGGAATCCGACACACACCTCCGGGCATCTCGTACCCCAACTGGCATCATGAGGTATCGCCTGGCACACACCTTCAGGGCTTCCGGCACACATCTCCGGGCATCCCAACACTCTCGGGGCATCCGACACACACACTACAGGCATTCGGCACCCACACTCCGGGCATCCCAACACTCCTGGGGCATCGTCGGCTCACACCTCTGACGGTATCATCATTGTCATAATTTATATTCACACATGTATCTCTATTTCAATATGGCATTTGATGCAACAATATCAAATGTCTCAACCAGCTTTGATGTCATATAACATGCCATATGTCACCACATATGCAGCATAATCAACCACTCAAGAAATTATACCACATGGAGCAATTTCATTTATTTTTGAAAATACAGCAAAATTTCGGATAAAAACAGATTGCACTCCTTTGATCATAATTCTTAAAAAATTAGTAAACAGCCTTAATAAATTCTAAAAATTTGACATGTTATATACAAGATCTAGAGGAAAATATCGATGAAGAACACCATATCAAAAGAACATCATACAATTCGGTACAGTCCACACATCACGGTCTTTATAATCTCGGAATATTGCCATACATAGTTTCATTCACAAATTTAGTAAAAATCCTAAATCAACTCCAAAAATTCTGAAATTTTTATATGTTATAGCCAAAATCCAGAAGTAAATATTTCATTCAGAACTCGAAATCAGATTTGTGATAGATTAAAAACTATAATAACCATAACCGTCCATAACCCTTGACATCAAATTCCAGATCTAACCATTTCGGATAAAATTGTTTCACCAACCTAATCTCATCCGCTTCCTCGAAAAGTTTAGCATGTTACTTCTTAACATGTCATCTTCAACTTTCATTCAGAACACGAGATCAAATTTCAACCGGAAAATTCTATAAAATTCACAGAATCACACTAGGTCAGCATTACGATTTCTAGATCTAACTTCTTCAAAGAAAAATAGTTTCACCAGTCTATACTAGTTCATTTCTTCTGAAATTTTGATATGTTACTCTCCAAGAAATCCTTTACAACTTTCATCAAGACGTCAAAGTCAAATTCCCACTAGAACATCGCATGAAACTCATGAAATCATCAAAGGTTGGACTGTTCTTCCAGAAACAAAACACCAGGCTAGAACACAACTCTTGTAGCTTCGAGATTTCACACTTCATCCACATCCGAAATTTACCATTTTCTACACACACATCACAGCAAGCAAATGGTAGATTGATGGACTCTACTTGCCTCTAATCCGAGCACAACATAGCAAGCAAAGACAGCGGGGTAAGGCGGGACTCGGCGGCTTGATGGTGGCGACGAACGGTAGCGAATGGCCTCCCTCTTCCCCTTCTTCTCTCGCACGCTCGCTCTCTCTCTCTCTCTCTCTCTCTCTCTCTCTCTCTCTCTCTCTCTCTCTCTCTCTCTCTCTCTCTCTCTCTCTCTCTCTCTTGGTTGTTCCTCGCCTAATCCGCCCCTTCCCCTCACTAATTTCTTGCCCTCAATGATTAACCATCATTAGCCTTGCATGCAATGTGACACTTGGAAGATCCCTCACGCCACTTGCTATTCTTCATGCAAGAAGGTGGCTTCATCCGGCTGGGCTTGAGCCAGCCTTGGTCAACGGCCCATTGGGCCTCTTGGGCCGGGCCTTTGCCAGTCGAAGGGTGGGGGATTGTGGGCTGGTTTGGTTAAAAAAAATCAGCCCACTCCCTCCTTTAATAATCCACTATTATTTTCCACTTAAATAAATACCTAATTACAAAATAATATGGCCAAAAACTTGCAACATTAATCCATAAAAATCAAATCCATAAGGTGCATAGCCAAGAACAAAATTCTCATTATCAAATTATCCTATAGCACCAATTTTGATAACCCAAGAACATAAGATATTTTTCCATTAAAGTGTTCAGTCTTAATCTATTACAATTCTTCAGTCTAGTGGCCACAACATACTTCAACGACACGACCATTCACTTTTCCATAGGTCTTAATGCCTCTAGAAATTGCTATGAAATTTTGGGATGCCACAATTCTCCCCTCCTTAGAGAATTTCGTTCTCAAAATTAGACATCACTTATGCCTTTTGAAACAAGTAGGGGTACTTTTCCTTCATTGATTCTTCACTCTCCCATGTGGCTTGCTCCACACTGTGATGTCACCATAATATCTTTTCTAACGGGATTTTCTTGATTCTAAGAATTCGATCCAACACTTCAATCCAGCACTTGCACAGGCTCTTTGATGTATCTCACTTTCTCGTCCACTTTGATGGCTTCATGATCGAGTATGTGACCAGGATTCGGCTGGTACTTTCTCAGCATCGACACATGAAAACACATCATATAAATTTCCCATTTTAGGAGGCAGCGCCAAACGATAAGCTACGTCTCCTATTCTTTCAAGTATCTTAAAAGGTCCAACAAATCTGGGTCCTGACTTTCCTTTCATTCCAAATCGTGATATTCTTTTCATTGGAGATATTTTAAGAAATACATGATCTCCCACACTAAATTCCAAAAGCCTTCTACACCTATCAGCATAGTCTCTTTGTCGGTTCTAGGCTGTCTTAAGTTTTTTCCTGATTATCTCGACCGCTTCTGTAGTAACATGAATCTGAGGAATAGGGTATTTAAGCCTTATTTGGATCAGTTTGTGATTTTCTTCATTGATGATATCCTGGTATATTCTAGAGGACCTGAAGAGCACGAGCAACACTTGAGGATAGTTTTGCAAACTCTAAGAGATCATAAGTTGTATGTCAAATTCAACAAGTGTCAATTTTGGCTGGACCGGATAATATTTTTGGGACACATGGTGTCAGGAGGAGGAATTGCAGTGGACCCAGCGAAAGTTGAGATGGTAATAAATTGGCCGAGACTAACAACACCCACTGAAATACGGAGTTTCTTAGGACTGGTTGGTTATTATAGAAGATTTATTGAAGGGTTTTCACGACTGGCAGGCCCCTTAATGAAATTAACGTAGAAGAATATAAAGTTTGAATGGAGTGGAGAATGAGAAAGGAGCTTTCAGGAACTTAAAAAAAAAAAAAAAAAAATTGACCACGGCTCTAATCCTGACTCTGGGTCTGATGATTTTACAGTGTATAGTGATGCATCTCACAAAGGGCTGTGATGTGTTTTGATGCAACATGGCAAGGTCATAGCCTATGTATCTAGACAATTGAAACCTCACGAACTGAATTACCCAACGCATGACTTAGAACTAGCAACTACAGTGTTTGCTTTGAAGATATGGCGGCATTATTTGTATGGAGAAAAGTTTGAGATCTATACAGATCATAAGAGCCTAAAATATCCATTTTCACAAAAGGAATTGAACATGAGACAAATGAGGTGGATGGAATTGTTGAAGGATTATGATTGTGAAATACGGTACCATCCAGGGAAGGCGAACAAGGTAGCGAATGCCCTTAGTCGTAAGTCAACTATGGAGATGGCCAGTTTAAGAATGGCAGAATGGAACCTATTAAAGTTTGTAGCAGACTCAGAGTTTGAATTGAAAGTGGATCGCCTTATTGGTATGCTTACTGCATTAAGGATTGAGCCTGAAATTATACAAAAAGTTAAGATCCTGCAAGTGTCCGACCCGGAAATTTTCAAAGTGAAAAATGCGGTATCTTTAGGAAAAATATTAGAATTTCAACTCTTTAAAGATGGAGTGGTAAGATGCCAAGGATGACTTTGTGTTCCCGACAATGAAGAAGTGAAGAGGGAAATTCTGTCGGAGGCACATAGTGATGCGTGATGGGGTGAGTGATTCAAGAGCGGAAATTTTTATAAGGGGATGTTTGTGGTTAAGTGTATGGAGTAGTGTATATGATAAACACACAAAAAGGAATAAGAAAAGATAAAAGCAATATCCTTCCAAGGTATAAAGGCAGCGCCACCAACCGAGGATGAAGATCGAGATCTACGAAGCTCACCACCAAGGCCTAAAGCTTCCACCAGCCAAGGATAAAGCACTTCGGAATAGGAGAAGCTCACCACCAAGGCCTAAAGATTCCACCACCCAAGGATAAAGGGCTTCTTGGCTCACCACCAAGGAGTGATCTACGCTCCAACGATAAAGAAACCGAAAGGAGTTATCAACTCTCCAAAGGAGTTCACTCAAGCAGAGGAAATCTCACCATTTTCATTCATGAAATTCGTATCTCCCCTACATTGGATAGTTTCCTCTATTTATAGGAGGATTTCAGCATTAGGAAATATTAAAAACAAATTTTAATGACCTTGGAACTTAAACGTTCGACTCTTCAGTTACATAAAATAAAAACACCTAGGAACTTAATAAAAAGCCATTATTACCACAGGAACTAAATGCCTTTAATCGTCGGCTTTCCACATTCTCGAACCGTTAGCTTTCCGTGTTCTTGAACCTTTGGCTTTCCATATTTTTGAACTACAGTCGCGAACCTTTAGCCTTCCCAGAATTCGAGCTCCTCCCTTGACCAGTTGAAATTGAGTCTTCTTGCGATGTTGATTAGCTTTCTTCTTGTAAGATTCGTTGGCCTTTTGAATGTTGGATCGAATTTGCTCATGGAGCTTCTTAATTGATTCAGCTCTTTTCTTGCCATCAAAGGTCACTTGAGAGTTAGATGGAATTGGAATCAAATCAATGGGTGTGAGAGGATTAATTCCATACACAACTTCAAATGGCGATCGACCAGTAGTATAACTTGGTGATCGATTGTAAGCAAATTCAGCATGCGCAAGCTTTAAATCCCAATCTTTCAATGATTTACTCACCATACCACAAAGAAGAGTGGTTAGAGTACGATTTGTTACCTCCGTTTGGCCATCCGTTTGGGGTTGACAAGCTGTGCTAAATAAGAGTCTTGTACCAAGCATTCTCCATAGAGTCCTCCAGAAGTGGCTTAAGAACTTGGAATCATGATTCGACACAATGGTCTTTGGTACTCCATGAGTGCGAATAATCTCTTTGAAATATAATTCAGCAATATGAGATGCATCATTAGTCTTGTGACATGGCACGAAATGAGCCATTTTAGAAAACCGATCGACGACCACCATGATAGCATCTTTTCCTCTTTGAGTTCTTGGTAGAGCCACAATGAAATTCATGCTAACATCCTCCTAGGGCTGCAATGGTACCGGAAGTGGAGTATACAAACCTTGATGGAAATGGCTTTTTGATCTTTGACAAGTTGCACACCTTGAGATGATAGCATGCACATCTCCACTCATCTTTGGCCAATAGAAATGCTCTTGAAGAACCTCAAGAGTTTTGTTAATACCAAAATGACCGGCCAATCCTCCACCATGCGCTTCTCGAATTAGCAATTCGCGAAAAGAACTCTTTGGCACACATAATTGATTTCCTTTAAAAAGAAACCCATCTTGCAAATAATATATACCTTGAACTCCCCGCTTGCAATTGTTGATGATGCATGAGAACTCCGCATCTTTAGAATAAAGTTCTTTCATTGATTGAAATCCAAGAATCCTAGAGTCCAGAACCGCAAGCATAGAATATCTTCTCGATAAAGCATCTGCTACAACATTAGTGTGCCCCGGTTTATATTTTGAGACGAAAGAAAAGGATTGAAGAAATTCTACCCATTTTGCATGTCTCGAATTAAGCTTGCATTGGCCGCTAATAAACTTAAGCGCCTCATGATCAGAATGAAGGACAAATTGCTTTGGCCTCAAATAATGACACCAATGATCAAGAGCTCGGACAATGGCATAGAACTCTTTGTCATAAGTCGAATAATTCCTTTTGGAATCGGATAGCTTCTCGCTAAAATATGCCAATGGTTTTTGTGCTTGCACCAGAACAGCACCAATACCAACTCCACTTGCATCACACTCAACTTCAAATACTTTATCAAAATCAGGAAGTGCAAGAATAGGGGATTCACAATGTTTCTGCTTGATTATGTCAAAAGCGTTTTGAGCAGCCTTTGTCCATTCAAAAGCACCATTCTTCATGCATTCAGTTATAGGAGCCATGATGGTACTAAAGTTTTTGACAAAACGTCGATAGAAAGAAAAAAGTCCATGAAAACTTCTTACATTAGAAATGGACTTCGGAATCGGCCAAGTCCTCATAGCTTCCACCTTGGTTTGATCAACAGAGATTCCATATTTGGAAACCACATAACCAAGAAAAACAATGCTTGGAGAGAAGAACTCACATTTCTCCATTTTAGCATATAGTTTTTGTTCTCTCAAGACATTAAAGACCTGTTTTAAATGAGAGATATGCTCCTCCTCGTTCCTACTATAAACAAGAATATCGTCGAAATAAACAACGGCAAATCGAGCAATAAAAGAACGAAGAACCTCGTTCATAAGTCTCATGAAGGTACTCGGAGCATTAGATAATCCGAATGGCATAACCAACCACTCATAAAGGCCTCCCTTGGTTTTGAAAGCCGTCTTCCATTCATCTCCTTCTCGCATTCTGATTTGATGATAACCACTCCGCAAATCTATCTTTGAAAACACAGAAGAACCATATAATTTGTCAAGCATATCATCAAGTCTAGGTATAGGGTACCTATACTTAATGGTGATGTTGTTGATGGCCCAACTATGAACACACATGGGATATGTATCATCCTTCTTAGGCACAAGTAGAGCCGGAATAGAACAAGGTCTCATGCTTTCTCGAACGTATCCTTTGAGGATAAGTTCATCGACTTGTCTTTGCAACTCCTTTGTATCCTCCGGATTGCATCGATAAGCTGGCTTGTTTGGTAGCGGAGCACCGGGGATCAAATCAATTTGATGCTCAATACCTCTTATGGGAGGTAATCCAAGTGGTAAATCCTCCGGAAACACATCTGCAAATTCTTTCAACAAGCAATGCATTTTTGGATTTATGGGTCGCTCTATCTCACTCTTTTTCTCGACCACAAGCAAAGCAAATACATTCTTTTGTTTGCTAATGGCTCTCTCAACCCGTGTCTCACTCAAAAACAGATTTTCCTTACAAGTGTTTCCCTCCCAGGTTGATTATTATGTATCGAATAAGGACTCAATGGTAAAAGAGTAATGCCTTTTTGTTCCTTATGAAAAGAGTATGTGTTTTTCCGACCATCATGCATAGCATTTATATCAAATTGCCACGGTCTACCCAAGAACAAGTGGCATGCCTCCATAGCAATCGCATCACACAAACCTCATCTCGATAGTTCTTCCCAATCGAAAATGATATAAGAGCACGTTTGGTTACCTTAAGTTCATTCCCTTGATTGAGCCATTGGAGCTTGTATGGTTGAGGATGTTTTGTTGTTGGAAGCTTCAGCTTGCCGACAAGAGTTGTCGAAGCAACATTGGTGCAGCTCCCACCATCGATGATCACTGAACACACTTTTCCGTTAATAGTGCAATGCGTGTGAAATATATTCTCCCTTTGCTCTTTATTAGGAGAAACTTCAACATGCAATGCTCTTCGGATGATCAGCAGCTCACCATCATCGGCTTTCTCCACAACTTCTTCTTCCTAATCAGATTTGGAAATATTTTGGTCTTCATTGTCAGCCTCTTGAAGTGCTAAATTGATCTCCCCAATTTCTTAAAGAGTCATAACTCTCCGATTTGTACAATTTGCTTGTAAATTCCCAAAACCATGGCACTTAAAGCATTTCCTTGCATCACCTTCAAACTTCTTTTGGACTTCTTTGGAAGGCTCCGCATTCTTACCCTTGCCTTTGTCTTTTGTCAACGTACTCTCGCCCTTGCTTGACGAAGCACCCTTAAAATAGGATGTCTTCTTTGTTGAGGTTCTGGAAGAAAACCTCTTGCACTTCAATTGTTTTTCAACTTTTATGGCTAACTTGCATACATTCTCAAAGGACCAATACGGTTGAAGTTCAACCATATCATCAATTTCTCGATTCATGCCGCCAAGGAAACGAGCGATGGTTTGATCGGGAACTTCTGGAACTTCACTCCTCATTTTGAGTTGTTCAAACTCACGAATGTATTCTTCAACGCTCATCCCATGTTGTCTTAGGGAGTTCAGTTTGAGGAAGAGATCTTGCTTATAGTTCTCGGGCAAGAAACTCTTCTTCATCAACTTCTTCAGTTTTTCCCAAAACTTGATTCGGCCTTTTCCTTCCCTTGCTCGTTGATGCTTTAGATTCTCCCACCATAGAGAAGCATATTTTGTCAGCTTTAGGACAGCAACCTTACATTTCTTCTCATCCGAATAGGATTTGAAGTCAAAAATTCGTTCGGTTTTGTGTAGCCAATCCACAAAGTCGTCTGGATTAAGATTACCGTCAAACTCAAGGACCTCCACTTTAATGTCTCTTTAATCCTCCTTATGCCTCCCTCTCCGTCTTCGTCTTCGAATTGGAGATTCAGAATCACTAGAGTGCAGAATCGTTTGGTTGTCTCCAGTCGACTCGGAATCGCCATCAAAATTTTGAAGAGATTCAGAATCGTCACGCTGGTTTCGTTCATTGGGACGCATTGCTGGTTGGCCTTGTCTCGCCGAATTCTCTAGAAGATTGAGGACTCGCTCCATTTGTTGTTGAAGATTTTGGATTGCACAATCTCGCCTTTCGTTGTGCGCTTGCTCTAGAGTCAAGCCTCTAGGAACTTGTTCATCCATAAGGCATTTGTAACAAAAGAAAGGAAGGAATCACTCAAATGAGTTGAACCTTGAGCTCTGATACCAATATTTTGATGCGTGATGGGGTGAGTGATTCAAGAACGTAAATTTTTATAAGGGGATTTTTGTGGTTAAGTGTATGGAGTAGTGTATATGATAAACACACAAAAAGGAATAAGAAAATATAAAAGCAATCTCCTTCCAAGGTATAAAGGCAGCGCCACGAACCGAGGATGAGGATCAAGATCTACGAAACTCACCACCAAGGCCTAAAGATTCCACCACCCAAGGATAAAGGGCTTCTTGGCTCACCACCAAGGAGTGATCTACGCTCCAAGGATAAAGAAACCGAAAGGAGTTATCCACTCTCCAAAGGAGTTCACTCAAGCAGAGGAAATCTCACCATTTTCATTCATGAAATTCGTATCTCCCCTAGATTGGATAATTTCCTCTATTTATAGGAGGATTTCAGCATTAGGAAATATTAAAAGCAAATTTTAATGACCTATGAACTAAAACGTTCGACTCTTCAGCTACATAAAATAAAAACACCTAGGAACTTAATAAAAAGCCATTATTAACACGGGAACTAAATGCCTTTAATCGTCGGCTTTCCACATTCTCGAACCGTTAGCTTTCCGTGGTCTTGAACCTTTGGCTTTCCATATTCTTGAACCGCAGTCGTGAACCTTTAGTCTTCCCAGAATTCGAGCTCCTCCCTTGACCAGAAAATAATCCTCCTGAAACTTCATCAATTGGTCATACAAGACATCTAAAATGGCCTCTCATTGATACCTATCGATATACCACAAAGTACCGATAAGTAATTAACATTATTCATTCAAAATGATCCATCAAAGAACATAATGCCCAACTTCTTTATTGGCTTGGATAAGCATCGATGGTTCTGAGTTGGTCGATGGAACTACGTTGGATGCACCTACATCACATAGGAGTAATTATATTATTCATCCGGGTAGTACAAAGATGTACAGGAATTTGCATAAGCAATTTTGGTGGAATGGCATGAAAGTAGATATGGCTAAAGACGTTTCTCAATGTTTAACATGGCAACAAGTGAAGGCGGAACATTGCAAGCTTGCAGGACTATTGAGACCGTTAGACAAACTAGAATGGAAATGGGAGCATGTAACGATGGACTTTGTGCAAGAACCGCCAAGGACATCAAATGGTCACGATTCGATTTGGGTGATAATGGATCGCTTGACTAAATCTGCCCATTTCTTAGTTGTCCGCATAAACTATTCAATGAATAAACTTGCTGAGATGTATGTAAGCCAGGTAATACGCTTACATGGTATTCCTGTAACGATCACCTTTGATCGAGACTCTAGGTTTACTTAAAAATTTTGGCGAAGTCTCCAAAATGCCTTAGGGACAAAGCTTCAATTTAGTACTGCTTTTCATCCTCAAACAGATGGACTAACAAAAAGAGTGATCCAGACTCTAGAAGATACGCTAAGAGCCTGTGTTATTGACTTTCGAGGAAATTGGAATGAAAATTTGCACCTGATAGAGTTCACCTATAACAATAGTTTTCAGAAAAGTATAGGCATGGCTCCGTATGAAGCATTATATGGAAGAAGGCGCAAAACCCCTGTCTGTTGGAATGAAGTAGGTGAAAGAGAATTGACAGGACCGAGCTAGTGCAAGTTACTACAGAAGCGGTCAAGATAATCAGGAAAAGACTTAAGACAGTCTAGAACCGACAAAGAGGCTATGGGAGAGGCATAGAAGGCCTTCAAAGTTTAGTGTGGGAGATCATGTATTTCTTAAAGTATCTCCAATGAAAGGAATATCACGATTTGGAATAAAAGGAAAGTTATGACCCAAATTTGTTGGACCCTTTGAGATACTAGAAAGAATAGGAGACGTAGCTTATCGTTTGGCGCTGCCTCCTAAAATGGGAAATTTACATGATGTGTTTCATGTGTCGATGCTGAGAAAGTACCAGCCAGATCCTAGTCACATACTCGATCATGAAGCCATCAAAGTGGACGAGAAAGTGAGATACATCGAAAAGCCTATGCAAGTGCTGGATCAAAAGGAGCAAATTCTTAGGACCAAGAAAATCCCACTAGTAAAGATATTATGGCGACATCACGATGTGGAGGAAGTCACATGGGAGAGTGAAGAATCGATGAAGGAAAAGTACCCCTACTTGTTTCAAGAGGCATAAGTGATGTCTAATTTCGAGGACGAAATTCTCTAAGGAGGGGAGAATTGTGGCATCCTAAAATTTCATGGCAATTTCTAAAGGCATTACGACCTATGAAAAAGTGAATGGTTGTGTCGTTGAAGTATGTTGTGGCCACGAGACTGAAGAATTGTAATAGATTAAGGCCGAACACTTTAATGAAAAAATATCTTATGTTCTTAGGTTATCAAAGTTGGTGCTATAGGATAATTTGATAATGAGAATTTTGTTCTTGGCTATGCACCTTACGGATTTGATTTTTATGGATTAATGTTGCAAGTTTTTGGCCATACTATTTTGTAATTAGGTATTTATTTAAGTGTAAAATAACAGTGGATTATTAAAGGAGGGAGTGAGCTAATTTTTTTGAACTAAACCAGCCCACAATTCCCCACCCTTAGACTGGCGAAGGCTTGGCCTAAGAGGCCCAATGGGCCGTTGACTAAGGCTGGCTCAAGCCCAGTCGGATGAAGCCACCTTCTTGCATGAAGAATGGTAAGTGGCATGAGGGGTCTTCCAAGTGTCACATTGCATGCAAGGCTGATGATGGTTAATCATTGAGGGTAAGAAATTAGTGACAAGAAGGGGCGGATTAGGCAAGGAGCAACCGAGAGAGAGAGAGTGACTATCCCAGACAAAGAGAGAGTGAAATCGAGAGAGGGAGAGCAAGCTTGCAAGAGAAGAAGGGGAAGATGGAGGCCGTTCGCTGTCGTTCGTCGCCGCCTTGCCCCACTGTCTTTGCTTGCTGTGTTGTGCTCGAATGAGAGGCAAGTAGAGTCCATCAATCTACCCTTTGCTTGCTGTGATGTGTGTGTAGAAAATGGTAAATTTCGGATGTGGATGAAGTGTGAAATCTCGAAGCTACAAGAGTTGTGTTCTAGCCTGGTGTTCTGTTTCTAGAAAAACAGTCTAACCTTTGATGATTTCGTGAGTTGCATGCAATGTTCTAGTGAGAATTTGACTTCGACTTCTGAATGAAAGTTGTAAAGGACTTCTTGGAGAGTAACATATAAAAATTTCAGAAGAAATGAACAAGTATAGACCGGTGAAACTATTTTTCTTTGGAGAAGTTAGATCTGGAAATCATAATGCTGACCTAGTGTGACTCTGTGAATTTCATAAAAAATTTTGGTTGAAATTTGATCTCGTGTTCTGCATGAAAGTTGAAGATGACATGTTAAGGAGTAAAATACTAAATTTTAGAAGAAATGGATGAGTTTAGATTGGTAAAATGATTTTATCCGAAATGGTTAGATCTGGAATTTGATGTCAAGGGTTATGGACAATTATGGTTATTATAGTTTTTAATCTATCCCAAATCTGATCTCGAGTTCTGCATGAAATATTTACTTCTGGATTTTTTTCTATAACATTAAAAAATATCAGAATTTTTGGAGTTGATTTAGGAATTTTACTGAATTTGTGAATGAAACTGTGTATGGCAATATTCCGAAATTATAAAGACTGTGATGTGTGGATTGTACCGAATTGTATGATGTTATTTTGATATGGTGTTCTTCACGGAATATTTTCCTCTAGATCTTGTATATAACATGTCGAATTTTTAGAATTTATTAAGGCTGTTTATTAATTTTTCAAGAATTATGACCATAGGAGTGCTATATGTTTTTATCCGAAATTTTGCTGTATTTTCAAAAATAAATGAAATTGCTCCATGTGGTACAATGTCTTGAGTGGTTGATTATGCTGCATATGTTGTGACATATGGCATGTTATATGACATCAAAAGTTGGTTGAGACCTTTGATATTGTTGCATCAAATGCCATATTAAAATAGAGATACATGTGTGAATGTAAATTATGATAATGATGATACCGTCGAAGGTGTGAGCCGGTGATGCCCCGGGAGTATTGGGATGCCCAGAGGTGTGTGCTAGAAGCCCTAGAGGTATGTGCCGGGGGGATGCCTCGTGATGCCAATTGGGGTACGAGATGCCGGAGATGTGTGCCGGATGCCCGAAGGTGCGTGCTAGAGGGTCCTTGCGATGCCGGGTTGGATGCGAGTGATAAATTGTGTGATGAAAACATTGGTCCCTGGGAAGAAAAATGATGTGATTTAATCGAAAGATAAAGATCGAGAATTGAATCATGCGCATGCATGTGTGCATATGGCATGGGATGAACCTCATGGGAATGCAAGCATGAAGTGCACGGTGGTATATGCACGTTGCATAGTGATATATGCATGGCTGCTTGATGATATAAGTACAAGTGCATGGTGATTTATGCATGTTGTATGGTGATATATGCATGGCTGTAAGGTGAGGTATGCTTGAATGCATGAATGATATATGTTTTATTCATGATACTATGATTGTTCTGTTTGACGCATTGTGTAGTTTGGTGGATCTTTACTGCTGAGTGGTTGTACTCACCCCTTTGCGGATTAACATTTCAGATTAGAAAGATGCCTCTTTCACCAGTCGTGCGTGGTACCTTCTATGGCATACCTGCTGACGTTGATGTGGAGTGCACGGAGCATTTTTGTATTAGTGTACCTGGTTTAGAGTATGTCCGAGTCCGTGTCTTGGTGATGTACAACGTAGGTTTTGCTAATGGCCCCATTATCGAAGAGTTTTTGTCTGTTCACGTTCAACGCAATGGGGTGATGCTAGGGATGCTAGCGCCATCGCCGCCCGATGCACCGGGTTGGGTTTGATGGAACATATGACTGGTGGGAGCTGACACTTTTTGGGATAGCCGACGCTTGTTGATGGAGGGGTGTACATGTTTGATGTAAGGTCGAGTTCTCTTTTGAGTTATAGCCAAGTATAGTTAAAAATCTTGGCCTTTTGCTGTACCAACCCGAGATGTCCATCATAAAAATGTAAATAAAAGTGACTCGGCTTTGTCTTTTTATTTGGTGCGTAGATGGTGTGCATTGCATTCTTGTAATTGGAGTAAGGGATGGTGAGACTCATTTATGCTTCTGTTGATGAGCTGCGCTGGGACCTTTACAAAAAATAAAAAGGGGAGAAGAATTTTATTGATCAACCCCTATGAACTATGGTTCCACTTTAATTAAAAAGTTATTAGTTTGGTATGTAGTAAGATAAGTGATAAGTACCTATGGCAACCCTAATGGATCGGGGAGCGTGCCGTGGGGGTGCCACAATTTACTTTATCTCATTCCCGAATATCATATTGGTAAGTGCTAAAACAAATCTTAGAGTTTCCGATTTGGTCAACAGAAGACTTGTTTAAGAAGTCCCAATCAAATCGTGTGCTCACCACCAATAAATTTGAAGCATAGGAAATCTGACATGGCTTCCATGTGGAATATTTGGCTACTTGCCACGTGGCATTTCCAATCGTGTAATTCCATCAAAGATGAGCTTGAGACTTGATTGAGGCTTTTTTGAAACCTTAAATTATTATTTGACAAAAATAAAAGTTTAAGCTCCCAATCAACCAATAGTTGAAACGTTCAGTCTTGTTTCTACATTATAAAATTGGTGGAATGTCATTCCTTTAAAAACAGAACAAGCCCAAGTAACTTTTATCTCCCAATCTCCATGAGCTCTATTAACAAGATGAAATTGCAAAATGGCCCTCCAAACTTTCAAATTCCTGAGCCAAGTACAACTCTACCTTAAATTCACAATAAATATGAGAATTGAAGTATCAATTATAATATTACAAGATATAATTATAGATAATTCTTGCATGTTGATCATCAAGAGAAATTGCTATTGAATTCAGGTCCATGGTTGTAAATGACAACTCTGCATTAATTCACAATGAAAATGAGAATTGAAATATCAATTGTAATATTGAAAGATATAAATATGGATAATTTTTACATCTAAGTTCGTCAATCATCAAGAGAAATTGCTATTGAATTCTGGTCCATGGTCGTAGATGACAACTCTGCATTAAATTCACAATGGAAATGAGAATTGTAATATTGAAAGATATAAATATTCAATGGTTATTTTTTTCTCACTTGACTCGAAAGTGGTGTGGATCGTAGTCAATCTTGAGTACATATAAGAGCCTTTACCATCATCAGGGTCAATGAGCTACGAAATACATTAAGTACTCGACCTCCAGCGCTGAATGCAGACTCTGATGCTACAGTGGAGATGGGCACGACCAAAATATCTTAAGCAATGGATGATAAGATAGGAGATTTGGAAGAATTGACTTTCCACCAATTTAATATATCAAAGGTGGAGGTATATCATTCACATCATTCTTCCAAATACTTATCTAATTCAGATTTTTCTTTCACATATTCTTGTCCCGTTTGGCTAAGATACATTGCAATCATAATATCCGCACCAACCACAGGAGACAATGAAACATTCACTGTCTTTGTCCCCTTTAATCTCACATTGCTTTGAGGGCATGTACCAGTGCGATATTGCTCAAACAATAATGTCAGAGATTTTGTCATTCTATCTTGCAAAGTTTCTGCCTGGTTGTCTTCATACACTTGATTAATCATCCATTTCACATACTCCATCTTATGTCGAGGGTCAAGTATACATGCAATGAACCATGTGAGATTTATGTTGTTCATATTGCCAAAATACTTATTGAACTTGATCTTCATTCTCTTGGCCGTTTCTTGCAAACTCCTATTCTCATCCCCACAATATTTATCAATCATCATATAAATCCAATGGACATCTTTTGTCATATCATTGCAAGTTACGTAAGAAGAGCCCGATACTTTTAAAGTCGCATCATAGAACAACTTCAAGAAAGGAAAAAATCGATGGACATAATCCCAATCGTCATCAGTAGGCAACCCTCTCACCTTGGAAAGCTCTTCAATAAATCTTCTATCATGAATATCAAAATGAGATAAAAGCATTTTAAAACTTCAAGGCCACTTCCAATATCAGGTATGTTGAATTCCACCGAGTCTCCACATCCAAACATACAAGATTATTGGAATCAATATTTTCCAGCATAATGCACTCCTTAAACCATTGCAATCTTGATGGAGAAGATCTCACATAACGTACAGCTGAGCGTATTCTAATAATGGAATCATCTATATCTTTCAAACATTCTTTCACAATCAAACTGAAAATATGAGCACAACATCTCACATGAAGTAACTCACCTAATAATATCAGAGCATTCCAAGAGTTAAGTCTTTTCTTCAAGTATTGAACTCTCGAGTCATCGGAGCTAGTATTATCAACAGTGATGGAAAAATTGCCTTTGATCCCCCAACTAGTTAAGCATTTCTCAACTTCTTTCCTTATAATCTCAGCTGAATGTCCTGGCATTTGACAAAAATTCGAAATTTTCTTTTGCAACTTCCAATTAGCATCTACAAAGTGAGCAGTAAGACACGTGTAACTTAGATTTTGACATGAAATCCACGTGTCAGTTGTAAGACAAACCCAAGCAGAAGTATCGGAAAAATATTTTTTCAATTTGCTTCTTTCCTCTAAGTATAACTTATAACAGTCCTCCCTTAATGTATTTCTTGAAGGGATGAAAAACTTTGGCTGGATTCTACTCACGAATTTCCAAAATGCCTCAAGTTCCACAAACTTGAAGGGTAGTTCACCAATAATAAATATCGCCACTAGATCTTTTAGACTAGCATCTCGATCAAATTTCCAAGGACCAGCTGAAATAGAACTACCAACCCCAACAGCTTCATTCGAGGCACTTTTTTGCCTTTTCGCCACATTCGCATATGGATAATTCTTACATCTACCTAAATGATTATGCATCCCACTAGTCCCTTGAGTAGTAGAACAACCAATAATAGCCCCGCAATATAGAAATTCAGCTTTATCTTGGCTATTTTCTGTCCTTTTAAAGTGTTCCCATGCAATAGATCTCAGCCTTCTTCTATTTGTACCGCTATATTCACTTATTAAAGATTCGATCATTGTATATTTAGCTTTGTAAATGATGTTACTGCCTTGACAAAGAGATCTACAAATGGCTTATCTTGAGTAGAAAGAAACCCTTTTTAGATTCATAAATTTTAAAAGTTGTCTTAAGTCATCCATAAATTAGATTAAAAAAAGCCATGAGAATAAATATAAGATATTGAGCAACCATGTTTGAGAAGTAACATATTAAAACAAATAAGAAATACAGAAAAAGGTAGGACAAATAACCTTATATAAGCAGAAGAGAATGAAAAAACTCAGATTTCTCCATTTTTATTTGCATACCACTAAAGCATCATTCTAGGCCCACAACAAGGAGAAAGAATCAAATACAATAAAGAGTAAACTTGATCTTACTTGCAAGAGTCAATTCATGGACAGCATTGGGTGGTTCCTCAAACAGCAAAGGAATAAGAAAGACAGCACAGTTTAAAGCGGGGGCCTCAGTCAATACTCTTCTCTACACATTAAATTTGGCAAGCAAACTCTCCATACAGTAACATTGTACAAAGCGAAATCCACTATGATTAGAAATCACACAAATGAAGACCTCCAATATGTCTCCACTCAAACCTCGCCCTAAATGCACATAACCTGTGGGCTTCAAGCATTAACAGATGCAACTCATGCCGGGGAAGGGCTTCCTGAACTCAACCAATTCAAAATACCCACACCGCAAACTATAAAATATGACATGAGTCTTGACATACAGAAGTTAAGAACAAGATCAATCTGAAAAGGCTTGATAATGGTGAAGACGGTTTTTTTTTTTTTTTTGGGTTGCAAACAATGTCAAAAAAGCCTTTAACATCATGCACTACTGAAACAAAGGTTCTTACTCTGTTCATGTTGTAGAGAGCCTTTAACATCAGCAAGATACCCTGTAACAACACCCAGTTCGTGCAGTCTTAGAGCTTTAGGTGCTCAATCAAGCATCAAAATGAGAAATGGAATAGCTTTTCCCCTGCATACCAGGAAATGTTTAATTTAAAAACTGTAACTACGATCAAGGTTTTGCGAAAGATGCTTGAATACACGACACTCAACAGTAATATGCATCTTTGCTTCTATTCACTGTTGAAAGAAGTACTAATGGTAAACCAGCGATAGAAAGGACAAGATAAACATAGAGAGCACAAACAACGCTGTGTCGGCAAAATGCATCATAAAGAAATGAATTACCTCAACAAGCTGAAGGTTTGAGGCACAATTGAGGAGAACAAAGGTAAATCATGGGTGGATATTTAACATATCCAGTGTCTCACTACCCTAAAAGATACCCCAAAATCAATTACCTCGGCCATCAATCTTAAGCCAAAACCCCAAGCAATTAAACTATGGTTCTCACCTACCTAATCAACAAGCTCACCAAAACAAAATGATGCAAAAATCGCAAGTGCAGCTCTCTCCATTCTCAGCTCAGAGATCAGAGTAATTCAGACAAACTTTATTAGCATCACGTTTGCGGGTTGACTCAAGTTAAAGAAACAAACGTCAGAAGTGACTCCGGATCTAGTAACCGAAACTAGACCCCATGAAGTTGTTCAAGCGCATAAATAGGAAGGATTCCTGCAGAGCACCCAAGGAAAATAAATTCACGCTTGAAATGGATTATAGCCCACGAAAAAAAAAAAAGAATTCTAATTGTCAGCCTTTTAATCTGAAGTAACAGAAGTTAGAACCAATTCATTGTTTATGTAGAAGTGATTCCTGGAGCCAATTTTCCAATCCAACCCCAGCTTAAACAAAAGAAAAATCAAATCTTGATGAATAAAGTGCATTAGTTTACCACGAACAACCAATGCTAAATAACGAATTACGAAGCAATAGCTTTGTTTGAGGAACAAAACTCATCCCCACCAGCAACAGGTAGACTCATTCATTTGCATCAAGGCAAAAGTTCAACTGCAATAAACTGATACTCTTTATTCGTATCTACTCTGATAAAAGAAACAACTGACTATTGACATTGATCTCTACTCTTAATGACACCAAAAAGGGGATTAAGAAACGTGGGTTTTGCCTTTGCCAACGCCCATAACTTGCAAACAATGAAAAAACAACGAAAAAACAAAAAGGAGCGTTGGCAATGAAAGACGAACAATGTCTGAAGACAAACCTAAAAGCGAGCGATGGCATCAGTATCAATGGTGGTGTAGGCGCTGCCCATGTGAGGAGGGGCATTGACGTGGTAGAGCGGTGTCGTGAGGACAAAAGGGTCGGTCTTTGAAGCACCGTTGCTCGACCCAACACAGCACATAGCTCCACGAGTTGCTGCTGTTGACGAAGAAGAAGAAGAAGAAGAAGAAGAGAAAAGGGTGTGGCGGAATGAGAGGCAGGGCTTCAAAATGGAAGGCCTAGAGGCCACGGCATGCTAGGGGCTCACGAGCCACGCCCAAGATTAGAGACTTGCCTGCGGAAGTGTGTAGGACATGCTCGGCCACGTCCCTCAATTGGTCGCCGTCCTTGTCGCCGTCCTTGTCGCCATCCCTACCGCTGTTGTCGTCCCTGTTGTCGTTGCAATCACAATCGCTGTCGTCGTCACCGTTGCACCTTCAAGACGAGAGGAGACGGGAGAGAATAAAAATAGGGTTTGCTGGTTTGGTTAATGGTTCTATTTTTCAGTTTGTGGGTTCGGTTCGGTTCGGTTAACCGATAAAAACCAAACTGAACTGAAAATTTTTGGATTTTAATGAAAACCGAACCGAAAAAACCGAATTTTTCGGTTCGGTTCGGTTCGGTTTGGTTTTCAATTTGGTTACTGACGCCCTAGTAGCTATGATGAGGGTGGCACTGGTGAGGAGCAGTAGAGGAAGTTGGAGATATTGGGATCCATTTTTGGGCAGAGTCTTGGCACTTTTTGGGATAGAACCGTGCAGACAGGTAATGTATGATATTTTAGCTGTAGGCGTAGTTATGGTGGTTGTGTCGATAGCAAGTGCGAGTAGTATATCTTTTGACCTCCTAAAAGTAGCCTTGATCGCATCACCCATGTATAAAAATAAAATATGAAACGAAAATTATGATGTCTGTTCCACTATTGTGTTCATCCGTGTCTATTTGATTTTATACACTTGGCTTCCGCTTGTGCTATAAGTGAAAAGATTAGTGACTCGCATTAGTATGTGGTGTACTACGGCGTTTGGCGGTGGTTGGTGACAAAATTTCAGTTTCTCCCTCATCTGAGGACGGCAAGTCTTATTGTCGTGACCTTTTTATGAAATGAACAATGGAAGTGTGCCAAATAGCAACTTGAAGCTTCGGTCTTAACGGAGAATCGGTAAAGATGCGGTCAGTACGGTTGGCGTCCTAGCAGCCACCTTGTACCAAACTCAATGGGCTCATCTTAGGTAACAATGATTCTGACACCAAGTTAAGATTTGTAAATAAAGACAAATATAATATCGTATTCATTGACTAATGAATAGTACACATGCCTATTTATAGGCTTTACATAACGACTAGTTAAAGTAACAAATAAGAATATATTAAGGAGAAAATATAGAATCATAGAATGAAAAAATTTCCTAAATATATCTCTCACACTTGTGAGTTTGTTTGGGGGGAAATATGCAGATGTTACCCTTGATCCTTCATCAAGTTCAAATTCTAACTCTCTAAAATTTGAGCTTGCTCTTGAGAAGTTTGAATTTGATGAGATTGAAAAATTAAGTGCTGCATTTTCTTTGTTGCTGGGTTCTAAAACTATTCATGGTCGATCTAGAGAAAATTCATGTCGCAAATTCATGTTGTTGTACTTATCCTTGCCCGTTTGGGTTTCTTGGCTCACCTTAGAGAAAATTACAAAAAAGTCATAAACCTATTGGAATTATGCCGATTCAATTCTAAACTCTTTTTTTTTTTTTTTTTATGGCCAATTGAGTTCCAAACCTTTTGCAATGGCGTCAATTCAGTCGATCCGGCTAAAATACTTATTTGGTTGAGTCTTAGTCAATATGAGATTACTCTTTTTTTTTTTTTTTTTTTGGGGGGGCGCTAAAAGTGGGGGATAAAATTTGAGGTGCCAACTTTTATCAAACTATAAAGCTATTAAAATTAGTTCAACAACATTAAGGATAATGAGGCATTCCTTCTAAAAAGTTTTGAGTGGTTCATAACTGAAGATAGCTTTCTTTACCATAAGATAGGTCTATTTTTACGAAGAATAGCATCCAAGACTTTTTGGCCCCGAACTTACTTGTCAAGAAATGTATTTTTTTTACCACTCGTGAGTTGGATTTACTGCGATTATGAGACTATTTACCACAAAATCAAGTACAAAGAAATTTCACAAAAATGCTGCTTCTCATTCACAAAAATGCAGCTCTTCATCTACGTCAAAATCGTGCCTCATAGGATAGCTAGTGCATATGTTAACAATTTTTGGTCGAAATTGGCTGAAATGATTACATTGATAAATTGTCAAAAGGTTTAAGATTAAATTAGTTAAATTGAAAAGTTTAGGATTGACTTGGTCACTATATAATAAGCTTAAGAATTTTTTAGACAATTGTCATGTTCGAACACTATTTGCATATTGACTTGTGCATCCATTAGTAACTTTCGATTATTTTGTTATATTCAAAACAACATTGTGGATTTTCTAACAAAATATATTTACTTATATATGTGTGTGCGTGCGTGCTGTATTTATGCTTGTTTGAAATGCAAATCAAAGTATTAATTCTTATGGCAATGGATATGAAAAATAAGAGATATTTTTCTCAAATGTAGAATAATGGAATTTTAATACCTAAAGAAGCATTTCATGAAGCATCTCAAAATTTAATTAACTAATTTATTTCTTTTCTATATGCGAAACAAGAAAAATTACATTCACATAACAAATTAGAAGAAGGCCACATGACATTTTTAAAATTTTTATTGTACATTGCTAAGCTAAGGAAAATGAAAAAAGAAAAAGTATTGAAACCTATTTTTATTGACCAATTAGAGTTGCCTTCCATGACATATAATTGCCTTCAAAGGTACAGCATACCATTTCACCTTTAAAGAAGAATGAAAATGAAAGATTTTCGAATAGAAGATGTAAAATAAATATTGGACAGTCTAGAAATAGAAAAAAAAAAAAAAAATCTGATAACCCATTTAATTGAATAGATGTATTTGGGACAAAGTCACTTTGAAGCAACTATTCTCTATATATATATAAGTCAGGATATTTTTATTCACAATTGGTATAGATATATATATGTACCTACATTATACACAATAAGCGCTCTACTTTTTCTCCTTATAATAATTTAGGCGGAAGCAATAAAATCTCATGTACTTTCGCAGCTTTCCATTTTGAAGAATAAAAGATTTCCCCCAATTCTAGACCGTAATGGATTTTAAAATAACCCCTGTTTAATAGGCATGACTTTTTGGTTGGAATACCGCACGATTTGTCTAACCAAAATTAAAATTATTCTGGAGATAAATTAAGTAAATATGACATAAGAAAAGTGAACAGATTTTACATCAAACGAAGGTTAAAAACCAGAACAAAAAAATTAGTTACACGTACCTTAATGATGATATTGATGTGTTTTTTAGCTTTAATAGATTGATTTTCCTCTAACTTAAACACTTGGTAGAGACGTGTGGGCCATATTGGCATTCGTGGTAGCTTTTCGCTACTGATGTGTTGCAATTAACGTAGATCTTGATTAATTATATTTGTTAAAAAAAAATTCCGTGTCATTTTAGCTTCTCAATATACGCACCTCCAAAGATTTATTGAAATAAATTAATTTAAACGCACCACATAGATTATTAAAACGAAATATCTTACTTAGAATGAGGCATGTAAGTTTAATTGGATAAACTTTTCTTGAAGAAAATAGAGATAACAAGGAAATGTAAATACAAAATTTCTCGTTTTATTCTTGTATACGCAGATTTTCTCTCGGAAGTGAGAAGAAACAAAAAAGCCAAAAAAAAAAAAAAAAAAAAAACTAGTGGAGGAAAAGAAAATGTGGGGAAATAAAGATATGTGAAGGGCAAAGAAAATAAATTAAGAAAATAGAGGGGTCTATGTGTCAAATGAGGAGGGCCTATGTGTCAACCACGCTATCGAATTGTCGAGATAGAGGATCCAAGGTCGAGGCGTTTTTCTTTTAAGGTCAAAGAACCGGCTCTACGGTTCAATGTTTGACCGGTTTTTGATCAATCCGGTTATTTCCCAAAACCGGGATGGGATCATGATCTGGTTCGCGGTTCAACAGGTTGTATGCAATCTTGATATGCTTTGTCCATGTCATATAGTACGTGCAACCATGGATGGTTCGTAAGTTTCTCATGCGCCTCGGAATCACATCATTGGCCAACCCACAACCTCGTAAACATAATTTGTTACATGCTTACATCAAATCCTTGATTAAAGGAAATGTGAAAATTTACTTCCCTGTAACTGACTCCAACTGCAACACAGTTTTGAAACTGAAGATCCACACGATGCATCTGGTATTGTCTGCTCAGAAAGGCATTCGAAGTGGAGAGTTGATGTTTGCCATTTATGACCAATAACATTGAGAAGTGGGCGCGAGAGAGAGAGAGAGAGAAAGGGAGCCTGTGCAGGTAAAGGGAATGGCATGGCATTGGCAGATACTGCTGGAGATCATCAGTAACAAGTCAAATCAAAAGGAGGTTTTCACACAAAAAGCTGAGATTACTCTATTGTCATGTTCCCATAATTGATGAGCTTGAATCCTGCTAGTGACTGAGAAAGTGTGTCTGTAGGACATGGGACAGGCAAGAAAGGAAAACCCAAAAACCTGATCACCTCTCTGCAACTTTTTCCTCTGTGAAAATGACCGGACTGTCTCCTTCCCTTTTTGTTCGCTCTTTCATGGTGGGAAGCTTCTTTACTCTTTCCCCTGGTACGGTCAAGTCCCTGAACTAGCAGTACCATGACAAGTTTCTTAATCTCTTGGATCATTTATTGGCCATTATTGTTCCCTCAATTAGTCCACATCTATGTTGATTCAGGCGCTCAGCTTCTCTCTAACCACCCTGAATTTCGTTTCTTTGCGCTTTTTCTAATTTCATTTTGCATTGCAAAGGTGTGATCTTCATGATTAAACAACGGTACAACAGTGTGAAGAGGTTAAATAAACATAGAATGATAGCACGGTACATGTCAATGGTAAAGAAAGGATGATCTTCTTGTGGTTTCAGTCAATTAGTCTTCAATATGATGATGCCCGATGGATGATTTTTAGTTATTACTTTTGTGGAAAAGCATGGTTACAGAATCCATTTAGATAAAGCTTAAACTCGGGCAATTCAAGAACTGAGAGGCATTAATCCTGGATTTTGTTATCTCCAACTGCTTTTTCAGCAAACATAAACTGTGCTTCATCGTAAATGGAGGAAGAAGTCTTTCTTTCCTGGACAGAAGGCGGTGTGATCTTGAATGGATTGCCAGTCTCTTATAATATAATGTGTACGTGTTGGCGCTTGAGTTCTATTTACTATGTAGATGTTGGACCGTATATAAAAGTCCAAAGTCCAAAGTTATGTGTCTATACTGAAAATGGCAGACAGTTAACTGAGCTCAAGATCACTTATCTAAGTGCACTATCGCCCACCTAGGATTCATACGCAAGAGCGTCTAAATAGGGATGATGTTGATACTTTTGTCCAATGTTTTAGTTTTGTCCTTGAATTTTTAGCTTTTGCAATTACGTCCTCAACTTGTTACCAAATATTCAATCCAGTCCCTCGCTTTTGTTTTGTCTCATTTTGCTTCTGTACTCTTTAATCGGTGATTCAATCCATCGCCAGATTTCTTGACAGCATTTGCTTATATGGAGACATAACACCATTAATTTGTTATTTGTTGACATTGGTGGCTTTTGATTTTTCATCCTTTTTAGCCGATCCTCTACGTGATTCTTCAAAATGGAAAGTTCACTTCGACTGTGTGCCTCTTCTCTCTCTCCTCACGAAGCCCTAAGATACTATAGAGAAATCAAATGTATGAGCAACGCCGTGGTCAAATACAAAGAAGCAAGTTAAGGACATTATGCCTCCACATCAGCAAATTTCACTGAGAAACTTGACAGAAGAATAGAATGGTGCTCAGTTTGTTAAAAGGACGTAATTATAGAATAAATAAGAGTCAAGGGCAAATTAAACATTGGACAAATCTTAAGGACCAAATTGACCAATTAAAAGTTTAGGGACTAAAAACATTGTAGAAAAGTATAAGGACCATTTCTTTCATTTTTCTTTTCAAATATGATCACTAATTGACACAAGAAAACATATATGAGATGATTATAAGGTAGCTTCTCAACGGTGAATGTACCCAAAAATCGGTGATTTAATGAGTATGAACATATTTTTTGTTGCCAACCAAGATGAGAACTTATCCCAAATTCTTGGCATATGATCCCCTATAACTTGAGATTGTTCAAAAATCTTACAGCTAAGCTCAGTTGCACCTTGGAAAGCCGCTCAATGATGCACATCAATTGGACTGTACGAAGATGGCAAAAACTACTGATTCCAAGAAGTACAAATCGAACTAAAGACAACTTCTTATGAGAACGAAAGGCAGGACTCAACAAGCACATTAATATGCTAGGACATCAGGCAAAGCATGTTGCAAGCCATAAAAGCCTGAACACTAAATATTAGAGATCTTTGGTAGACGAACACTAAACCATTCTAAAACAATGATCCACATTCAGAACCACAACTACCACGGAAAGAGAGCACCATGAATAATACGTACTTTAGAAAAGAGATCTTCTGTTGTCGGTAGTGATAATGATCCTGTTAGCCTTCTATGAGCAACTGCATCTCCCATTTCAAAGATCTTCGTTATCAAACTAAAATCATCAGAGAGAGATATATATACATATAAGTCCATTCTTGTTATAGCCGTCGGGAATGCCCATTTCCCTCGCAATTTCCACCACGCGTCAACAATTAATCCATCATCCGGGTCAGTTTCTTGCTAAAAATTATCCAATCCCATCTCACTATCACTGTCAAATCCATCCTCCTACAACAATCTCTCTCACTCTAATGCCGATAATCGATGATCTACTGGTTCTGATCTCCCTTGGTGAGCTTCATACCGTAGCTTTCCCACAAATTATCTCCCTCAACCATCATGAAGCGGAAGCAGCTCTCCTGCATTGCATTTCCCGCATTGGAATTAGAAGGTGAGCTCGAACCGTTGTTCATTTGAACTGATCGGGTCATACTTTCCGGTCCTTGCTCTTTAATTATTTCGCAATTTGACCCTCCTTGGTTGTACATGACCTCATCGCTCCCGCTTGGATAATGACACCACCGCGAGTTGTCCTTGCGTTTCTTGAAATTGTCGAAGTCCTTACTCCATTTGGTGAGGCCATCGCTCTGATGGGTTTGGATTTCAGCTGCCGCTAAGAGCTCATTAGGCGAAGGCACAAACTTCAGGTCTCTCCCTGTCAATTTCTGCAACGCATCCATGAAAGTGGCGTCGCGAGCTTCGATCCACGCCTTTTCTTTCTCCCAGAACTTGTGCTCTCTCTCGATCCGGGCCATTTCTTGTTGCTTCCATTCCTCCTCTCTCAGTTCTCTCTCGCGCTCTTTCTCCTCAAGGGCCTTCATCATTTTCTCCAGCCACGCTTCTTGCCTGTCTGCTAGCTTTCTCATCTGCGAGTCGATGAACTCCTTGATCTTTATCTTCCAACCCCTTTTGCCTCTCCTTACCTTCTTTCCCTTCTCCACGGACACATCCTCTTCATTGTCGTCTGACGAAGAGGTGTCAAAGTCGGAGGAATTGGAGAGGCTGAGACTTTCGCACGGTCTCTGCAGTTGATGAGGATGACGATGATGAGACGCATCTTGGTTAATATCATTGATGTTGGGTGGAGGATGAAAGTGGAGTGAGTGTGGAAGAGATGGAGCTTGGAGGATGGAATTCGAATTGGCGTTCTCTCCGTAGAGAGCTTCGAGCTGACGAAAGAACCTGTAGTGCTTACCGTCTTGCCTACCCGCTTTTCCTTCCTTCGTCTTCTTGTAATACTTGTACAAGTTCTCGAATTTTTCCCTGCATTTCTTGCCGCTCCGTTGATACCCATGTTCTTCCGACATAATCCTGCGAAGAAGTAATTAAGGTTCAGAGAAATCATCAATCAGGAACTTTAACACATGATGATGCAGAAGATAAAGACGAAGCTTTTTAAACATGGTTTTATTTATTAATATTATTATTTTTTACGGAACTTAAACATGAAAACACGGCCTCAATAGGTGCTTTCCGAAAGACACCAGTGCGAGCACACTTTTGGCATCTTCGGCCCCAGAAGAAAATGAAAGAGGCACGCACAAGCGATGAGTCAATTTCTTGCAGGAAACCGCAGGAACAAAGCGAACAAGAAAAAACTAATGAACTGAACCAGCCGAGTGTGGGGTGTTTTCTGACTCAAGGGCCAAGAAAATGGACGCACACGAAAAAGTTAATCGCACTGAGAAATGTCATTCCTTCTCTCTGAACCAAAGACTGAGAGAATCAGAGTCACGGTGAGAGTGACTAAGAGGATTCACTGTTTTTCTCTTTCCTTTTTTCTTCTCGCATAGCCAGTGCGACGCAATACGAGTACTGTGACGAATAACATGTAATGTATGGTATTACCTTGAAACTTCGTCCCAAAGAGGACCCTTTTGGTTGGCCTCCTTAAACCTAGAGTCGAGCCTCGACCTGATCTCGAGGAGCGTGAGAGTCTCCTGCCTAGGCCATCTCCCATTTCCGCCGTTCTCACTCTCTAAACCCCCTGCCGCACCAGCCATGGCGACCGAAGAGGGAGAAGAATGATCACGGCCAAACTGGTGGTGGTGTTGATGGTTGTGGCCTTGGCGTTGGCCGTTGTGAAGCCCGCCGCCACCCATCATCATCGACTCCAAGTGCTGCGTCGGGTTCCGGTGGCCGCCGCCGCCGCAGAATAGCTCAGGCGGGGAGATCGACTGGATGTGCGGTGGGGGTGGAGGTGGACGGGCGTTGATGAGGTGCCGCAAATCTGCCGCGGTGTACTGGTGGTGATCTTCCATCTCCATTCGCTGAGGGGAAAGAGGGCGAAAAGGAAAGAGAAAACTGGAGCTCACTCAGCTCAGCTAAGTAGAGAGAAGAAAAAGATGAGAGAGAGAGAGAGAGAGAGGGGGAGGGAGGGAGGAAAGCAGCGGCAGACTCGGATCGTGTCGTCCACGAAAGCGCTGGGAATTTATGCACAGGACGATGGTCCCATGTCCTATAATGGCTTTCTGTCTCTTCCTCCCTCCCCTCCTCTCTCCATCTCTCCGTCCTGATATTTCAGAAATCACTATAATTGTCGAATTATTACATTTCGCTTGGAACAAGTTTTCACAGCACGTGTACGAATAACAAAAATTCGCCATGATATTACTGAAAATTGTATATTCAAGTAATTTTGGGGGAAATTCTGTATACAGGGATTCCATTATCAACCGTTAGATTAAGAGGGAATAAATTCCAGTCACCCGAATAAATTAATAAAATATAGTAATCTATGTATACTAAAAGAAATTTTTTATTGATCATGAGACTGTAGATTAAGGTCCTTCCTTAAATCTACGAAAAACCCATGGTCAAAAGGGTCTTGCCGGTAAACTATGGGCAAAAGTTCAGTTTTTCTTTGGGACTTTGCAACCCACCAATTTTTATTTCGGGCACAAATATATCATGAATTTTGCAATGACCTGAAAAATATCGTGAACTTCTATCCACTCTATCGTTAAGTTTCTAGTCCATGGAATCTAATGTGGCACATGACATTGGCTCACAGTGTTGACATATTTAAAAGGCACGTTCGTTTGAACTCAAGGATGGTAGACAAGTCAGCAAAAGTCAAATTATGCCGTTTCTCTAAATTGTCATCGTTTAATTAATTGGGATTAATCTGCTTCATTTACGTTTCAGGATATCATTGCAACTTGTTTCTTTACTAATCGGTCACATCAGCTTGCTTCTTTTCTTACGATATGAACTTGTTTAAGTAAATGTCGTTTTGTAAGACCCTGTATTTGCTGCAAAAGGAATGCACATGTTTACCTCGTAGACACTTAGACTCTCTTGAGTCCGTATACAAAATATCTTCGGCCCTTTTCACAATTGCTATTCGATTTTTTGTGAAAACACGGTTGGTGTTTTTGTCCCTCGAGTAAAAAGCTCATGGGTGGTTTTTGTATTATTTGGAAAGTGATGGTACTTTTGTCCCACGACAAAAGTGCAAGTGGTTTATTTTTTTTTTTTGGGGACAGAAAAATTATGCCTTGGCTATTCTATTTTTCCTACTAATATGGATCTCTAAATCATTATCTTTAGCCTCGTCATGTGCCATGTGGACTAGCTTGGACAAAAATTTAACAATAGGGATATTTGTTCCCCAGGTAAATAATTTGGTGGCTTTTTTTTTTTTTTTTGTTCTTTTGAAATGTCTAGGTATTCGTATCCTACAAGCAAAAGTTCATGTATATTTTTGGGATTGCGCTTGAGAAAAACTGCATGCTGATAGGGGGCTTAAATTTACGAAATATAAAAGGGACGTTACAATAATGGAGATAAGTTAGAGTAATATTAGGAATAAGTTACGGACACTATGATATACAACCTGACGAGACTTTGAGATAAATTTATTACATATGAAGGATAGTTAATGACTTGACATTTATAAGGACTTACAAGATTATTTCAATTATTGAGAACGATTACTAAGCATTGGTATAACGGCTTACAACAATTTGAGGTATTTTACTATACTATTGGTTAATTATTGACCAATAGCATTTTCATGTTACAAACTCTATAATAGGTGCAAATGAGTTAGGCCATTATACGTCAATTACGACTTATATATTTGAATTGCTACCTATGAATGCGTCTGACGTTACCACTATTTCAGGTAAATTACAACAAATTGAGGAAGAAATTTACTGCGAAAATTGTGACCGGTCCCTTTTCTAATGTACTTCTTTTTGTTTAAAATAATGTTTTGAAACCTTAGTCATTATGCCAAATGGCGTGTTTAAAGAGGCGAGGAAGTCATTTTCTGTGGAGTCATTTTTTCACTCAAATAATTAAACTTACTGGAAACCCTAATAAATTGTACGCACCTTAAGGAACTTTGTTATGATGTATTTTATGCATTAGATTGTTGCAAACTGAGTACATGTATTGTGGGACATATAGTACAAACTCTCGCATACATATACAGTGTTAATATGAATTGATGAATTTGCAACTTTTACATTTGACTCTCTATATCTATATACGAAACCCTCAGTGGATAGAAAACAAAGATGCTAAGAGGCACCTATTGATCGATTCTTAAATGTACATTCAAATGGATACCACCATCGGCATCTCGGTCTATTGGCAAGGTAGTGAAGGGTCTAGTGATGCCATCGGGAATCAAACCTTGGAGAAAGCAAAATAATAAAGTTCAAGTGGGTACCATCTTGTGTGGTTAATCAAAATACTTCATTTGAGAATTTGATCCATGTAAAAGGGCAAATTCATTATAAATAATAAAAAAACATTACTCATCGGTATGTGTGTGGTTCGTCGATGGATTTTAGCCGTGTGCGATTCATACATGTGATTCAACGTATATACATCGTTGGAGTTGGTAAATCTTACGCTGAGTCCACCTAGTCCAAAAGTCCATGTGAGTGGGGTTAGCATATGGCGGGATCATCAAGGGTTTCCCTTAGAAGGGGGCAAATTTTTCACGAAAAAACACATGCATGGGGAGAGAGTGGTCTAATTAGCGAGGGACACGTATAGGTCTGGACACAAAAGGCTGAATGCAGAGCAGGGTGAGTAACCAACAGCTGACGCGTGTACAGTGCCTTGGATTCTTGACCGTATATAAGCCTTCTGAATTTTCTCCATATCGAATATTGACTAACGGAAATGATATAGAATTCCTTCTTTAGACTTGCCACAGATAACCTTCGTAATCTGTGAAAAGAAAAATAACAAAAATGTTATTGGAGAGAAAAACGATGCACGATTAAAGATTTAGTCGATCTTATAAAGAGAAAAGCTTTTCCACGTGGGAATAAGCTGAAGGAAAAGTAGGTATATCCAGCAGAGGGAACAAACAATAGGGAATTAAGATAAACTAGATTTCACTTCTTCTTTATGATTACCACGTGATACCTCACATAACAGAATTTTACTACTACATCATCTTTTCAAAATCCAATTAAAATTGAAACTTAGGGTGTGTTTATTTTGCAAAAAATCATTTTCGAGAAAACGTTTTCCTCATTTTTCAGCGTTTGGTTCATTTAGAAAAATGAGTCAACGGAAAATTTTTTCCTAGTTAACGGAAAATGTTTTCCTTCCAAAATTTAAATTCGGGAAAACAATTTCCCTTTAAAAGAACCAAAAACGTTTTTCAAAATGTTTTAAAATCCTTACTTAATGAAAAATTTATTATTAAAAAGAATTTATAATTAAAAATTTTGAATTTGTTATTATTATATCTTTTCTTTTCTTTCTTCTTTCTTTTTTCTTTTCTTGTTTTCTCTTTTCTTTCTTTGCCTGTGAACGTAAACCCTAACTCCTCCTCCCCTCTCTCCTTCTCCTTTGCCTACTCCCTTTCATCACCGCTGCCTGTTCCAACCCTAGCCCCTCCTGCGCTCATGTTAGCTTCGCTCCCTCCTCTTCCTCTTCATCGGCATCTTCTACACCTTCAATCATTTTTGAAATGCAATCCAAACACCAGAAAATATTTTCAGTCACCTATCACCAAACAAAGGAAAACTAACCGTTTTCCTGGAAAATGGTTTCCTGGAAAGCATTTTTCAAAAACATTACGTTTTCCATGAAACAAATACACCCTTAGAGAATATACGCGCCTATACTTGACACATGACACTTTACTTTATCTTCTTTATTATTACGTGGTAAGGCGTATAGCAGAATTTTGCCACTAAACCCCAACTGGATCGATAAGCATTGGCTTACTAATTAGTGTTGAGGAGCTTTGCTCCAATAGTTCCTTAGCCTTACGGCAGGGTAAGCATCACTCGATAGTAATGCCGGAAGAGTAATGAAATAGAGAGAACATGAGAGGAGGAGCAAGTGACTGTAGTGGACGCGAATGCTAGGTGACAGGCGAGGAATGTTGTGTTTCTTGGAGTGTTTGAAAGTCATGAGAAGTACACCATACATTTTCATTGCTTGGATGTTGAAGAACCAAAATCCAAAAATGCTGAAATCGAGGAGCCCAATGATCTAGAAATACTGAAGAATTAACGGCCAAAAGTCAATAAATGAATCAACTAATGACGTATCTATATCGAAAGGGTCAGGTTGATAGTCAAGACAATGGCTTGTGGCAATCGACATCGATAGTGGATAGATTTTCGTGTATCCTAGGGACACGAGCTGACAACAATTTGTCATGTGTTTGGAGTACACGCACCAATGATGGGCTGCCTCGTGTCTAGGACATGGGCTGAGGTGAAGTCCAATACAAAATGAGGCCAATCCATCCCTAACGAGTCTCCCTTTGAGTCCACCAAGTGAAAGCTTTCTAAAATATCCCATATTAGATGGAGATAACCTATGACCTTGTCACCAATCTTGAGTTGAACCTATACAAAGCAATGTTTCATGAATTGAAGCTGCTATAAATCCCTACTATAGGACACTTGTTAGTAAATTCGACAAATTATAACAAGAAATAATTTACTTGTTTCGCGTTAAAGTCAAATGACCAAATTATGAATCTATTTTTGTCCCTTACATGAGAATCCTCTTAGGTATACAAAAAGAAGTCATGTGTAAAGGGAATGCAAAGAAAGTTAAGTTTCATAATCAATGGAACAATAAAGAGGTTCCAGTTTAGTTGACTCACATATATTTAACCTTAAAAGTGCTCCTTTAAAATTTCAGAGAATTATGAATTAAATTTTCAATCCTGAATCTACATACATCATAGTTTACAAAGATGATGTTCTCATATTTTCTCCTAATATTGATAAACACTTCAAACACATTTGTCTTTATAAACATAGTTAAGAAAAATGGTTTCGTAGTCTCTCCTACCACAATATCTCTCTTCCAAAGAAAAATAAGATTCCTTGGCCATTAAAGTCACCAAGGGGTTATCATACTATTATACTTTATTAATACGTTCACGATGGAATGCGATTAAGATGCATCGGTTCGTCTTGATATGTTATGATGGAGAGATACTATTTTGAAAGGGTATGAAGGAAGTCAAATAAATAACTTCTGGAGATAACTGCCAAGGTGGTTGGCAGAAAGAACGTTTAGCAAGAAACTATTATCTCTTCTTCTCCTCTCTCCATTAAAGAAAGACAGACATTCCATTACTATTTTGAGAAGACAATCGGCATTAATGCTATGAAAATTGAATGTTTTTCTCATGATTGCATTCAAACCATTGTGAAGTCTTATTGTCCATCGCTCGCTCATGATTCAACATTTGTTCCAGAATAAATTGTTCATTGCGCATCGAAGAGGTTAGTCATTTCTTTCACCGACTTTCTTCCTACATTGGTATCAGAGCCTGTGTTATGATTTCTCCCTTGTTTTCCCATCGAATTTTCTCGTTTGCTATTTGATATGGGGATCAAGAGGATGAATTTCATATTGTCTGGATGTTTATTGTTCGGAAATTGCAACATGAATAGTCAAAAACAAACCGAAGCGAAAAACGAGTTTGGAGGTCACGTACACTTGTATGGTTTTGGCAATTTTCTGAAATATTTTTTGGCCAAAATCAATTTTTGAATATATAGGGTGAAAATACTCATTGAGATGAGTTGAACGACGAGTCGAGCGTTGCTAGTTGAGTGTCATTGGAAAATGCCGGACGCATCCACACGTGCAACTAGAAGCCAAGGCGTGTGGGCGCTATGCGCCCAACGCCTAATTGCCAAGCGTATGTTGGTGAACTGACGTGTGTGCTAACATCATCAATGATGTCAACTAACGGTTAGTAATTGTCGGATGACGTCACCCAATTGGCAGCAATTGGCCAGCCAGTGACCCGACCCGATTGAAGACTCGAACTGGTTGATTGGTCAACCAGTCCAACTAGTTATCCAGTCCAGTGGTTAGACTAGTCGGACCGGCCAGAAGCCTTGTTGGCTCGTTGGTGTGTGCCCCACAAGTGCCGTGCATTTAGGTGACGAGTGTCAGCGTGTAGTCGGTGGCGTTTGGTTTGTATGGGTGTGCTTTGCATTATGGTGTAGTTATTTTACCTGTTTGAGGCTTTTAAAGGTATAAAAATGTGTACGGAACCTTAAGCACATATATTTTTGGGGTATAAGTACATTGTTTATTCCTTTCAACCTCTATTTTCTTATGGTTTTGGAAATACAGAAGTTAGCCTACATGAAAATGACCACATATATATTGTGTAGAGCTTGGTTCGATGATAGCATATATATGATTTTATGTGCTTGCAATTTCTTGATTCCAAGTAAACTCGAACAATGGTTGAAAATCATTGATTTTTTCATTATGTGTTAAATTCCAGTTTCGATTATAATTGCTACATGATTGTTATTTGTACATTGGTTCACATCATGTTATGCTTTTTGATATTTAATAAAAAAAATTGTGGAAATTATATAGGGTCATGTAATTATTTTTTCTAGTGGGAGTTTGTAGGTTAGTAAAATTTGAAGGAGTTCTCACTTAGAATATAAAATTTGCGCAAATTAAACTAATTAATGATAGTATAATGATCGTACATAGAAGCTGATTAGGAACATAATGAACTTTTGTTTCTGTGTCTTTTGTTGAATTATCATTGATTTAGTTTGTCTTTGTTGCAAATTAAATATGTGTGTTACTTTGAAAATATACTAATATTGATTATGCGTTTATTATGTCAATGTGTTGTGGCAATCGATTATGATCTTGGCATCTAAAACCATTATGGTTGACCTCAATAAGGGTGAGAAGCTGAACAATGACAATTATCATATTTAGCATGGAAAGATTCAGTACATTCTTAAGTAGCAAGAGGTTTTGGAAACCCTTAACTACAGCATGGAACTTTAGCTCAGCACAAGAGAGATCAAGAAGCTTATCAAACTTGCGAAAAGAAAAATAACATTAGTCGCATCACGTTGCTGGGGTGTATGCAAGATAATCTCATGTGTGAGTTTGAAAGTTATGATAAAACTCAAATAATGTGGATTGCCTTGAAAGATAAGGTTGGAGATACATCTGCCACTAAATTTAGGAGATTTACTATCAATTTTGACACATACTGAAAGCGCCCAAATGTAATGATGAGTTAGCATCTTCGAGAGATGTCAAACATGATTCGTGAGCTGAAGTTGGCTAGTCACTTTCTTATTGATGAACAATAAGTTTAGGTTGCTATAAGGTATCTTCTTGATAGTTTGGAGTATATGAAGATCAGCATGATGCATAATAAGAATATTGTTACTTTTAACAATATTGCGTGTCATTTGGAATTAGAGGGTAAGCGTCTAAAGACTGCGAGATCTTTTACCCATGCTTATGTTGTTGAATTGAGTTCGCACAAAACTTTGAGTTTCAAGCGCAAAGGAATCATAATTTCAACAAACGGAACGAGATTGATTAGGCACATAGAAGGGCTAAGACCTTTCGACACAAGAAGCGTGGTGGGAAGAAGGACAATGTCAAGATGAAGTGCTACAATTGTCGTAGGATGGGTCATTTTGCTTGTGAATGCACTAAGTCGAAAGAAGTACTCTATTACTTCATTAATTTAAGTAATGTTTTTGTTTCTAACACTATAATGCTTACTGAATCTGGTCCAATGTGGATTGTAGACTCAGGAGCAACAGATCACATAGCTAGAGATCAAGTAGCATTTGTGGTAATTTCGTTGGATACAACCTAAAAGAAGATGGATATATGTTGAGATAACTCAAGAGTTGAAATGAATGGTATTGGCACATGTAAATTAATTTTACGTGGTGGTCGAAGCCTATTTCTACATGCTGTCATATATACTCTAGATATTTGACGAAATTTGGTCTCCATAGTTGTTCTTCTTAGTCTAGGTTATCTATTGAATTTTCATGGTGATTGTGTTGACATTTTGTTTGAAATAGTTTACTATGATGTGTGCAATGTTAATGCTGATGGTTGTTTTTCTTTAATTGCAACTTCTAATAATGTTGAGATTGATTCAAGTATTTGACATGCTAGACAATGTCACATTGGGTTACAAAAAATGTAAAGGTTAGTTAGAGAATGACTTTTAAGGTTACTCACTCATGTTGATTTATCCGTATCTGAATATTGTCTAGTGAGAAAAGTAACTAGAAAACAATTTGGTAAGGAAATTAGAGTTGAACTTTCATTGCGATTCATACATTCTAAAATTTGTCGTCCATTGAACATGAGGGCAATGCATGGAGCCTTATATTTCATCACTATTATCGATGACTTCAAGCGATTCGGTTATGTTTTTTTGATCTCCCATAAGTCAAAAGTATTAGATTGTTTTAAATGATACATAGTGTTGGTAGAAAATCAATTGAACAAAACAATAAAGGCATTGAGAATTGATTGCGAACGTGAGTATTTATCTGAGCAATTTAAGGCTCTTTATGATAAAAATGGAATTGTACGACAATTGACTATTCTTAAGTGGCATCCGGAAATTTTGACGACCCTCAAATAAGTAACGGCTCGTCACGGGTCGACGAGAGTATCGATAGACTACGTCATTGACACTATTTACGGACACTGTTTTGTTATCATCTTTAGACCGATGCGTTACGTTTAGTAATGGTCCGATTGTCGAATGAGTTATAGTCTCGTCAAAACATTTCCCTACGTACCATCACTAGCGAGACCGAGGTTTATCCCATGCAGTGCGTGCGCCCGTCGAATGAGGAATCAACCAAGGTAGGGGTTGACCAAGAGGCGCCCATCATCGGCCACGTTCGTGCATGGGGAGGCAAGTGTTGGTCCACTCCTCCCCTAGCCGTCGATGCCCCTTGTTGCCACCTCCTTAGTTGACTAGGAAAGTCAACAAATGAAGCCACCGTGGACGTGTGGAAGTGATGTAGTGATGCGGGTGCATCCAACGTAGCTCCATCGACCAACTCAGAACCATCAATGCCAATAAATAAGTTGGGCATTATGTTCTTCGATGGATCATTTTGAATGAATAATGTTAATCACTTATCGGTACTTTGTGGTATATCGATAGTTATGAATGGGAGGCCATTTTAGATGTCTTGTATGACCAATTGAAGAAGTTTCAAGAGGATTATTTTCTGCTCAAGGGAGGAGCTCGAATTCTGGGAAGGCTAAAGGTTCACGAATGCGGTTCAAGAATATGGAAAGCCAAAGGTTCAAGAACACGGAAAGCTAACAGTTCGAGAATGTGGAAGGCCGACGATTAAAGGCATTTAGTTCTTGTGTTAATTTGCTTTTTATTAACTTCCTAGTTGTTTTTATTTTTATGTAGCTCAAGAGTCGAACATTTAATTCCTAGGTCATTAAAGTTTGTTTTTAATATTTCCTAAGGCTAAAATCCTCCTATAAGTAGGGGAAACTTTCAAATGTAGAGAGATACGAATTTCATGAATGAGAATGATGAGATTTCCTCAACTTCAGTGAACTCCTTTGGAGAGTGGATAACTCCTTTTTGTTTCTTTATCCTTGGAGCGTAGATCACTCCTTGGTGGTGAGCCAAGAAGCCCTTTATCCTTGGCTGGTGGAATCTTTAGGCCTTGGTGGTGAGCTTCTCCTTTCCCGAAGTCCTTTATCCTTGGCTGGTGGAAGCTTTAGGCCTTGGTGGTGAACTTCATAGATCTCGATCATCATCCTCGGTTGGTGGCGCTGCCTTTATACCTTGGAAGGAGATTGCTTTTTATCTTTTCTTATTCCTTTTTGTGTGTTTATCATATACACTACTCCATACACTTAAACCACAAAAATCCCCTTATAAAAGTTTCCGTTCTTGAATCACTCACCCCATCACGCATCAAAATATTGGTATCAGAGCTCAAGGTTCAACTCATTTGAGTGATTCCTTTATTTCTTTTGTTACAAATTCCTTATGGATGAACAAGTTCCTAGAGGCTTGACTCGGAGCAAGCGCACAACGAAAGGCGAGATCGTGCAATCCAAAATCTTCAACAACAAATGGAGCGAGTCCTCAATCTTCTAGAGAACCCGGCGAGACATGGACAACCAGCAAGGCGTCCCAATGAATGAAACATGCGTGACGATTATGAATCTCGTCAAAATTGTAATGGCGATTCCGAGTCCACTGGAGAGAACCGAACGATTCTGCACTCTAGTGATTCGGAATCTCCAATTCGAAGACGAAGACGGAGAGGGAGTTATAAGGAGGATGAAAGAGACATTAAAGTGGAGGTCCCTGAGTTTGACGGTAATCTTAATCCCGACGACTTTGTGGATTTGCTACACAAAATCGAACAAATTTTTGACTTCAAATCCAATTCGGATGAGAAGAAATGTCAGGTTGCTGTCCTAAAGCTGACAAAATATGCTTCTCTATGGTGGGAGAATCTAAAGCATCAACGAGCAAGGGAAGGAAAAGGCCGAATCAAGTCTTGGGAAAAACTCAAGAAGTTGATGAAGAAGAGGTTCTTGCCCGACAACTATAAGCAAGATCTCTTCCTCAAACTGAACTCCCTAAGACAACATGGGATGAGCGTTGAAGAATACATTCGTGAGTTTGAACAACTCAAAATGAGGAGTGAAGTTCCAGAAGTTCCCGAGCAAACCATCGCTCGTTTCCTTGGCGGCATGAATTGAGAAATTGCTGATATGGTTGAACTTCAACCGTATTGGTCCTTTGAGGATGTATGCAAGTTAGCCATAAAAGTCGAAAAACAATTGAAGAGCAAGAGGTTTTCCTCCAGAACCTCAACAAAGGCAACATCCTATTTTAAGGGTGCTTCGTCAAGCAAGGGCGAGAGTACGTCCACAAAAGACAAAGGCAAGGGAAAGAATGCAGAGCCTTCCAAAGAAGTCTAAAAGAAGTTTGAAGGCGATGCAAGGAAATGCTTGAAGGTTCACGAATGCGGATAGAGAATATGGAAAGCCAAAGGTTCAAGAACACGGAAAGCTAACAGTTCGAGAATGTGGAAGGCCAACGATTAAAGGCATTTAGTTCCTGTGTTAATTTGCTTTTTATTAAGTTCCTAGTTGTTTTTATTTTTATGTAGCTCAAGAGTCGAACATTTAATTCCTAGGTCATTAAAGTTTGTTTTTAATATTTCCTAAGGCTAAAATCCTCCTATAAGTAGGGGAAACTATCCAATGTAGGGGATATGTGAATTTCATGAATGAGAATGATGAGATTTCCTCAACTTGAGTGAACTCCTTTGCAGAGTGGATAACTCCTTTCGGTTTCTTTATCCTTGGAGCGTAGATCACTCCTTGGTGGTGAGCCAAGAAGCCCTTTATCCTTGGCTGGAGGAATCTTTAGGCCTTGGTGGTGAGCTCCTCCTATCTCGAAGTCCTTTATCCTTGGTTGGTGGAAGCTTTAGGCCTTGGTGGTGAACTTCGTAGATCTCGATCCTCATCCTCGGTTGGTGGCGCTGCGTTTATACCTTGGAAGGAGATTGCTTTTATCTTTTCTTATTCCTTTTTGTGTGTTTATCATATACACTACTCCATACACTTAACCACAAAAATCGCCTTATAAAAATTTCCGTTCTCGAATCACTCACCCCATCACGCATCACTAAGGCAAGTTGAAGTCTACTAATCTATATAGTGTAATGCTTTTGTTGTCTGAGGAATTGCATTGTTAGACTATTTTGCATTAATTTGGTATAGAATGGTGGTATATTAGAATGACCGAAACTATTAGGGGCTAGATGATTGAGGGAAGCCTTATAGTTTTTGTAAATATATGTGATTTTGGACTTCAACTACACATCGATTTTAGCATTTGTAATGCTTCGAAAATTTTGTTTGTAAACTGTTTTGGAAAAACCTCCCGATTTGTATTGAAATTTTTATGTATCAAGGCGCTGCTCACAAATGTTTCAAAAAGAAAAGAAAAATGTTAGGTGCTCTCGAAATCTTGAACTTTTACGTGAACCAATTTAAAAACCTTGAAGTTGGGAGTGAGATTTAGATTTGTCAATGTGCTGATTTCAATTGCTTCCGGTTATAAAAAAATCCTTTCCATTCTGGCCATGAGGCGCAAGTATGGCTCGAGAATTTACATGTGGATTTCGAAATACATTGACGAGTTAACCAGGGAAGTGGACTTATCGATTTGATATTGTGCTGCTGAGTTTTGTGAATTGACTTCATTGACTTGAAAATGGCATTTGTTTTAAAGTCCAATGTTGTTGCATTGACGTACCTTTGACAATCTCAATTTACATTACTTAATATTATACAAGGGATATTTTCAAGAAACCAAAAGAATTTCAAATGTTGTATTTTTGAAAATGGTTTAGTATTGACATGATTCGATTGATATACCATTACTGAGATGTGATTGATGCCGTCGGACCCTCGGGTCAACGATACCCCAGGAGTCGGGATGCCCAAAGGATCGCAAGGGTCGATGCCCTTTGGATGCTTGGGGTCCGCAGTGCCCCAGAGGTGCCTCGGGAGTGTCGGGATGCCCGGTTGTATTATGAATACTTGCTTGGAGGGTAGGGTAACCATTTTCATGGCAGGCTCCGGAGATTCCTTGTAATGCCAGGTGAGGTGCGAGATGCCTAAGCGGTGTGATGTAACACATTTTGGATGCCTAGTGATTGAAAATCGGAGGCTTTCAAGATGATAGGTTGGGTGTGAATGCTCGGAGGGACGCAAACACTGATCCTCTGGGATAGACGTAGGAAAATGGAAAAATAAACTGAATTCTAAAATTGATGATTCTATTGAGTTGTGCCTGATTATGAGACAAAATTGCTTGATATGGAAATAGACGTGCTATAGCAGTTTGGCCCTATAATCGGGACCTGTGCAACTGAAATGACGCATTTTGGTTTTGAAACTGCACTTGCTATTACTCTGAAAAGTTCCATTGATATGTTGCCGTAGAAGAACAGCCCAAGTGCCAAAACTTGGCACGATAGGACACTTAAGTACCAAAACTTTGAAAAGGTACACTTAAGTGCCAAAATTGGAGTAAAATGGATCATTTAAGTGCCACTCTGGCCAAAATCCGGCCAAATTGCTAACGTGGCAATTTTCCGGAGACATTGCGCAAATCGGCGTGATTTTGCACGCTGAAGAGGCAAGAAAATGCAAAAACGGTGTCGTTTTTGCACTGACGTGTAGATAATTAATATAAAAATTAATTAAATTAAATTTATTTAAAATATTCTAAAAATAAAAAAAAAACTTAAAATTTAAAAAAAAAAAAGGGGTGGCCGAAGGGGGCGGCTGAGGGTTTAGCCCTTGCCGTTGCCGCCTCTTTGCCGCTGTCGAAAAGGGCGGTGACGGTAGGGAGGCGGCGAGGGCCCACAAGCCCTCACCTAGATCCGAAGAGGGCTTGTGGGCCCTCGCCGTCGATCGGCCGATGTCGCGGACCCCGGCCAAGGCTCGGCTACCTCGGTCGATGCTCCCCCACCGTTGCCGGCAAGGGCTGGCGACGGTGGGGAGGCGGTGAGGCTCGCGAGCCCTCGCCCAAATCTAGGGCAGGGCCATGGCCCTCACCGCTGGTTGGTTGGGGGTCAACGACCCCGCCGACCCTCCCCCTTCGTCGTCGGCCCTTTCTAGTGATGGCGAGGAGGTGGCGACGGCGAGGGCTCGGCCCTCGGCCTCCCCCTTCGCGCCCCCACCCCATCTTATGTTTTTTTTTTTTTTTTAGGATTTTCAAATAAATTTAATTTATTAATTTTTATATTAATTATTTACATGTGAGAGCAAAAACGACGTCATTTTGAACCAGTCTCGCCGGAAAATTGTCACGTTAGTAATTTGGTCGGATTTTGGCGAGAGTGGCACTTAAGTGTACATTTTCAAAGTGTTGGCACTTAAATGTCCCTCCATGCTAAGTTTTGACATCCTAGGTATCCCAAACTCGATCTGATGCATACTCATTTCTTGATTACATGCTTTGTCTATCTTGCATGAAATTGTATAGTGATGGCTCTGCATGATATATCTTTAGTTGCAAGGTGGTTGTACTCACCCCTTTTGGGGACTAACATTTTAGACTAGATAAGATGCCTTTGTTACCTGCACCTCCCAATACATTCTATGGAGTCCCAATCGACTTATAGTGGGAGCAATTGGAGTATCAAGACCCCGAGGTGCGAGGACTGACATTCGTACAGGTGAGAGTCATTGTGGTGTTCGATATTGGTCTTCCCACTCGGTCACACCGAACGGAGTGGCTCAGTGTGATCGTGAGATGTGGTTAGGAGAGGAAAAAATTTTTGGACGCGACATTGATCGATGGACTTTATGTATACATCTGTTAGAAATGTCGGGGTATCTTTTGATGTATGGCCGAGTATGGAAAACTACGGCATTTTGATATACCAACTAAGGATTGTCCATCTAACCTTATGTAAATAAAAGTGTTTGGCCTTTACCCATAAAAGTGTTTAGTTGGTGTGCATCGTTTGTAAAATACAAGAAAGGGAGTTGTTAGATACGCTTCCGTTATATATTTGCACCGGGACCAATGGAAAGGATATAGACCCCAAAAACACCTTTGGTATCAGAGTATTAAACTTTGAGGTTAAGAGAAAGGTAGTGATGTGTGGTGACCCTAATGTATCGAGGGCCGTCGGGGGGTGCCACATCCTAGTAGTCCGCAACAAAATGAGGGTACTAAGAGAATGAATATAACCATATTGGAAATTATTAGGTCTTTGATGGTGTAACCAAATATATCTATCTCGTATTGGAGAGATGCGTTATTGATTGTTGCCTATATACTTAATCATATGCTCTCAAAGTCAATCATTTCCACTCCTTATGAATTGTGTACTGGTAGGAAACTAGACTTAAGTAATCCACGTCCTTGGGGATGTGTAGCTTATGTTCATGATTATTTCCATAATTATGGCAAATTAGGCCATAGAAGGAAGAAATGTATATTTATAAGATATTCTGAACACTTCATAGGAGAACAAGTTGATGGAAGTATGACCAAAATCAAGTCACGAGATATCACGTTTTTTTTTTTATAACAATTTTCCTAATGGAGGTGAGATTGATAAGAACTTCTAATTATATGAGATAGAAGACCCCAATAGAGCATACACTAATGTCGTCGAAGGAAATCAAGATTTATCTCAACTACAAGACCTAGTAGGAATGCTGCATCGCTTAGCGAATTGAATTCAAGAAAAGTTCAGTTATATAGAATTAATTGTAAAAGTATTCCTCGTCGTCATTTTGAGATTGAACGGGAAGCATTTATGATTGCTCCACAAAACAATACAGAGCCTAAGATTGTTCACGAGGCTCTCTCATCATCTGATAAGGAACATTAGAGAAAAGCTTTAAAAGATGAGATTGAGTCAATGAAGTTAAACCATGTTTGGGACTTAGTTGATCTACCACCTAATCACAAGCCTATTGGAAACAAATGGGTCTTCAAAATTAAGCGAAAAGTAGATGGATCCATTGAAAAGTATAAGGCTTGTCTTGTAGCAAAATGCTATACTCAACAAGAGGGTATAGACTATGAGGAAACCTTTTCACCAGTTGTAAGGTTTATCTATATATGCCTTATCCTAGCTATTGTTTCATATTTGGACCTAAAATTACATCAAATTGATGTAAAGACGGCATTTCTCAATTGGGACTTAATACATGGTCTTAAGCAATCATCTAGATAGTGATAATTTCGTTTTCATCAACTCAAAATGTCTTTTGGATTCAAGATGATCAAAGAAGATCATTCTATATATGTCAAATAGTTCGAAAATAAATTTGTGATTTTATCACTTTATGTGGACGATATTTTGTTGGTTGAAAATGATAAGAGTTTAATTATCGCCATAAAAGAATGTTTGTCCTCTAATTTTGAAATGAAGGACATGGAAGAAGCTACTTATATATTAGGAGTTAAAATTGAAAGAAATCGATCAAGGAAATTCGTTGCTCTATCTTAAGAGTCTTATATAAAGAAGATTCTTGAGCATTTTAATATACAGCACTGTAATTCCATTGATACTCTTGTCATGCAAGGCGAATGCCTGATTATTAAGATTTGTCCTAAGACTCCATAAAAAAATACATAAATGAAAACTATTACTTACGCTAGTGCGGTGGGAAGTTTGATGTATGTTATGATGTGTACTCAACTTGACTGCCATGGGGTTTGTGAGTGAAGAGGATCCTCTTCACTGCTTTTTAATGTGCTTGACCAGGATTTGATTGATGGGGAGAGTGATTCAAGAACGGAATTTTTTATAAGGGGATTTTTGTGGTTAAGTGTATGGAGTAGTGTATATGATAAACACACAAAAAGGAATAAAAAAAAAATAAAAGCAATCTCCTTCCAAGGTATAAAGGCAGCGCCACCAACCGAGGATGAGGATCGAGATCTATGAAGTTCACCACCAAGGCCTAAAGCTTCCACCAGCCAAGGATAAAGCACTTCGGGATAGGAGAAGCTCACCACCAAGGCCTTCCACATTCTCGAACTTAATAAAAAGCCATTATTAACACGGGAACTAAATGCCTTTAATCGTCGGCCTTCCACATTCTCGAACCGTTAGCTTTCCGTGTTCTTGAACCTTTGGCTTTCCATATTCTTGAACCGCATTCTTGAACCTTTAGCTTTCCTAGAATTCGAGCTCCTCCCTTGACCAGAAAATTCGAGCTCATTCGTGAACATACGTATTGTACTTGTTTGTCTTTAATGACTTAATGTTTTATCAATAAGTACAAATCCATTATAAGACTATCGTAAAAATACATATATTATTGAAATGTATATCAACAAGCAATGATTGACTTACGCACACAAGCAATCACCTAAAATGTTATAGTTAACATGTTGATATGAGACTCTATGTACCTGTAAATGCTGAACGAGCAATGATTGACTTACGCACACAAACAATCATGTATGCTTGTAGGATGCCAAATGCGAGTACCTAATTGGGCGTTGTAGAAACAAGCTAATATAGCTCTCGAGCTAAACATGAGTATGTGAGAAGTATGTGACTATGTTTAGCCTAAGATTCGTATAGTTGATGTAATTCATATTACACGTGCATTGTATGACCAACAAGGGAAGGAGAAAGATGCATTAAATGGTCTTGGACCATAATGCATTAATGCTAGGTTGAGTCATAAGGCTTAGGTGTCCCTTTGTATGGTTTGCTCATGTTTGCATGATTCAATGCAACACCATTGGGCATTGCATGCATTGGCTAAGATGAAAGATGAAGAACTAATTAGTGTGATGCACTTATATGATGCACTTAAAGAGGAAAAAGAGCGTCTGTTGCCACATAGCGTTGGTGGCAATGACCCGTTCATTGAATTTGATATCTTGGTTGAGCTAGGATACTTGAGGATAGAGCCCGGATGGCTCGGGTAAGCTAGCTCTGGGATACCCTGGTTGAGCCTGGATGCCTTGGTGAGCTAACGCGCCAAGATGCCTCGGTTGAGCTAAGATGCTTAGCTTGAAGCTGCATGCCTCAGTTGAGCCAGCAGGGCCTAGTTGAGCCGGGACCACGGTAAATGAATTTGCATAAGCATGAGATGTTGATGTGTTCCATGATACGTTGAAAGTAGGTATACGTTAAAGTATGCAATGAGTTTGCTTTTGATTTGCTATCCACAATGCATTGTAATTGTTGTACCTATCGGATTTTGATGATGAGATGTGTTTCTAGTAGAGAATTATGGGTTTTACTTACTGAGTCCATGATTTACCCCGTTGTTTTTCAGATTGTAGGTGAGGAGACGTTGCAATCTCGATAGAGGAGCTAAAATTTACCTCGACTTTTTTAGCATAGAGCATGTAATGGTTGTAAATATAACGGCCCATGACAAAAATGGCTTGTAAATAAATTGATGTAGTTGTATATTTTAAAATGGTTGTTTTCCCGGCTGCTCGTTGTTGTTCGGGTGTTGTTTGTACGCTTCCGCATGTGCTTAATGAAAAGATAATAAGAAATGGGACGGCGATACGCTTGGGATGTTTTCGTATCAGAGCGAGATTATTATTTGGAGTGATAAGGTATATTGGGATATGAGATAGTTAACTATGAAAACACCCCGTGCATGTGATTGTTACTTGCTTGGTTTTCCGGTAGAAGATTTTTATCCCTAACCCTCTATTGTGTTGTAGAAAGCTTTTCTAGAATTCCTTAATTGCAACATGAGTACTCAGGGCTAGATGGCCACGAGAGGAAAGTTGACTTAGGACTAGGCAAGTCCCAAAAGGAAGTCAAAAGAGGACCTTTGACTAGATGGAATTCTCCAAGCTCTTGAGACCATTGGAAGCGTAATGGGGTCACCAAGTGGCTTCTACTTTTGGGAATGCCTCTATTGCTGGAAACGGAAGCGGAAATGGCGAACGTATGCAGGGACTGGTGGAACAATTCCTAAAGCTGCGACCCCCAAGGTTTACTAGAACAAGAGATTCCAAAGAAGTCGAATCAGTGGTCAAGAGGTTAGAAAGGATATTCACACTTTTAAGGTGTTCTGATGAAGATAAAGTGACATTGGCGGTGATCTAGTCGGAAGGAACGCCAGTCACTAGTGGGGGCAACGCAAGGAATGGTGTTCCCTACTAATACTGTTGTAACATGGAACAAGTTTATTGAGGTATTTAATGGAAAATATTTTTCTGAATGTGCTTGTGAGAAGAAGATGGAAGAGTTTTTGTGACTCCAACGAAACAACATGACCGTTGATTAATACGAGGAAAAATTTTCCGAGTTATCAAGATACACCCCCAAGATCATTAAGGATTTAGTGGATAGAGCGAAGAGATTTTGAGATGGCTGGAAACCTGAAATCCGAATTTTGTCAGTGCCACTGATCCTCAAGAACTACAATGAGCTATATGAGCGAGCCTAGCTAATAGAAAGAGATTTCTTAAAACGAGTTGCCATAACAACTAATCAAGGAGGGCTTTATCATCCAATCTCTCAAGTCAACCAACATTGTGACAAGAGATCGAGATAGGAAGAAAAATCCTTGTTTGCTTCCAACATGATGAATAAGACTACAAGGCCAACCTTCACTCCAAGGGATGTATGCCACAATTGCAGAAAAGGACATGGTAATACTCGCTGCTTGACTCAAACAGGAGCCTGTTTCGATTGCGGTTAACAAGGCCACATTATTAGAGAATGCCCATAGTGGTGGCAAATGATGCCGATGCAGCAACCATAGGACACTTTATAGTCAGGCTTGCAGAACTCTAACATGTTGGAATAAGGTCGGGGAAACGAAGCTTATTGGTCTTGAGTTAGTGTAACTTCCTACCGAGGCAATACAGGTAATTAGAAAGAGACATTGAGTCGCCCAAAGCAGGCAAAAGAAAAATGCAGACAAGAGACGAAAACCTCTAGAATTCCAAGTAAGAGAACATGAGTTCCTCAACGTGTCTCCATTAAAAAGTATGTCTCGTTTTGGTGAGAAAGGTAAGTTAAGTACACGGTACATAGCATATTGGACCCTTCAAAATCCTAGAAAGGATAAGGAGTCTGGCCTATCTGTTGACATTGTCACCAAAACTTGCTCAAGTATATAATGTATCTCATTTGCCTATATTAAGAAAGTATAAGCCCGATCCAGCACACGTGCTCGACTTCAAAGAGATCGAGGTACACGACCAAGGGTCATATATTGAGGAGCCACTGTGGATCATGAACAGATGCAAGCGAGTAATTAGAAACAGGGCCATTCCCTTAGTCAAAGTCCTATGGAAGCACCATGGAACGGAATGGGCTAGTTGGGAAAGTGAAGAAATCATAAGGCGTAAGTATCCAAAATAATTAAAGGAACGGGATGACTCATCGCCTAAGAGAATGATGATAAGGCGACCCCTCTCCTCCATAGACTGGACACCTTGAGTTTCATAGGTTTTAACTTCCTAGTTTTTCGAAATTGTTGGACCTTTCATGCTTTCCAATTTTATAGAACTCTTTATGCTTTGAATTTGCAGAAACTCCCTTCATGAAAGTTGTTCAAAACATCTTACTATATAACATACTTAAATTTCATATTTTTTCTAAGGTCCAATCAATTACCATCCATATAGAATCTGCTATGTGTAGTACAAACAATGACCAAGCTGCTTTCTTGAATTTTTATAAAATCGTCCCTATCGAATTTGGACATACTTCATTCACAAAAGTTTTAAATGACATCCATATCTACAACGTATTAAAATTTTAAGAGTTTTCTGAAAATTTGGATTTCTAAATGAGTCTCTCTCTCTCCCTTGAATTTGATCGACGAACTAATTTTGGGTTGTGTTCAGTGAATATCCGCTCTATCCACAGCATGAATTTGGCTAACTTTCCTTCATGAAAAATGTTCCTTACAATCTTCTCAACAACATATTAGCATTTTATAATTTTTTAGCCCATTTTGTAACGTAATGACATTGATTTCGAAAGTTGCTCGAAGCTGTTCTTCAACTTACAATGAAAGGTTACACACCAGACTTGGAGAGGAAGGCGCTGTATGCCCAAATTGAGGAACAGGCCATCTAGAGTTTTCTTGGATTGGGATAAAGATGTATTAAATGCTCTTGGACCAAAGTGCATTAATGCTAGGTTGAGTCATAAGGTTTCTGTGTACCCTAAATAATATAGTCATCATTACAAAGATCACTCAACCTCCCATATGGTCCAATAAGAAAAAGGAACAAGTGTGGCCCTAGGGATTAGGCTAGCCACATCTTCCCTGTTATCTTTGCCACCTTACCAACCTAGGCTTGCCACCCAAAGAAATCCTATTGGTCCATTTAAAAGGGTAATGATGAGAGATTTACCTATAAATAGAAGCATTCCCCCCAATATCTCACATGGCACCCCCATCTCTTCTCTCTCTCTCTCTCTCTCTCTCTCTCTCTCTCTCATGCCTTCTCATTATCGCCCTCTCCCTCTCTCGTCGTTGCTCGTCTATTGCCTCATCAGATGGCCCTCTATCGGTAAAACTACCTATAGTTCATCAAGTTTCATCGAAGTTAAGGAAAATCTCTAACTCTTGGTTAGGGCGATAGCTTATGTCGTCGAGTTGAGTATTGTGCTCACCCGTGTAAGCTCCATGTATGTTGTAATGTTACTTTGTATGGTTTGCTCATGTTTACATGATTGAATGTGCTCACACTATCAGGCTTGGCATGCATTTGCTAAGATCAAAGATGAGGAACCTACTTGTGTGATGCACTTATATGATACACCTAAAGAGGAAAAAGCGCCCGCTACCACATAGTGTTGGCGGCGATGCCTCGTTCATTGAACATGATGCCCTGGTTGAGCCAGAATGCCTAAGTTTCAGCACGGATGCCTCAGGTAAGCTAGCCCCAACATTAACTTATTGAGCCAGGATACTTGGGTTGAACTCGGATGCCTTGGTGAGCTAGCGCCAAGATGCCTTGGATGAGCCCAAATGCCCTAGTTGAGCTAGGATACCTAACTTGAAGCTAGATGCCTTGGTTGAGCCAGGACGGCCTAGAAGAGCCACGACGACGGTAAACGAATTTGCATCAGTGCCGGTATATGCAGAAGAATAATATGTTGATTTGTTCATTGATATGTTGATAGTAAGCTTGCATTGAAGTATGCAATAATGTACATCTACATGTAGTGAAGGATAGCAATGAGTTTACTATCTAGCTGCCATCGACATCGTAGGAGATGATGGGGGTAAACTCAACTATGTTCAGAAGGCCAATAACTATTAGGTGAGGCTTTTGTGATCTAGAGGCCGAAGTGTGATTGGGGCTCGCTTGTAATGTGTTGGATATGTAATCCAGTCACTAAGTTAAGAGAACACCAATAACTGTCAGGTGGGGTGGACTATGAATTGATGGGACTCTAATCCCCACTAGTGATCATTTCCCAAAGAAGATTATCGTTTCCCATCCTAAGGAATGTGGGATCCAAAAAGAATAGTCGGATATAATATTTCAATCAAGGGCCACAATGAAAAATTTGTTGAAAGTCAACGACTAACAATTACTTTTCTGCACAGATTTTTGATATTCTGGAAATGGTTACAGCAAACCCACTTGCTTCAATTCTTGACAAGAATTTTCTAACAGGACCCAACTATACCAATTGGGTGAGGAATTTGAGAATTGTTCTCAATTCTGAGAAGATTGGGTATGTGCTAACACTTTTCGGGTGGTACTAATGACAAGTGCAAAACTTATGAAAAGTTAGGTCATACATGCTTCTATGAACAACGGTCATATCATAAGGGGGCGCTGATTAAAAAACAATCATTTGATTTTGTTTCTTGCTCTCCCTTAGAAGCGGGAAAGGAGTCTATCTATCTGCCTAGCTTTGGTAGATTTCCAACGCAATCCACAGAAATTCCACGAATCCCTTGGTGGATAAGTCTGACGAGTCAACAGCAGTGCAGAATTGAGTTTCTCATCCGGTGGATCTGATCTATAGTTAGGGGGCAATACATACCAAAAGGTTCGAAGAAGGAAGGCACATAAGAGTGGATAACCAACCCACCCTTATGCATAACCTATTCACATTGGTGGAGCGGCTGGATGCATAACATAAGGGAAGTGCACGTTTGTGAGACCTTTGTCGAGATGGGGAGTTAACGTACGAGCACATAAGAGCATGGTACCGCTGCCCCTCTCTAAGTTAAGGTAAAGTTTCTCGTTCAGGTAAAATGGTTGGATATGGAAAGAAGCTCAAAAGGGTCAAAGGCGGTTGCTAGCATTGAAGAGAGCCGTCATCGACGAGAAAGTGGGAGTTCAGACTTGGCGGATGAGCTCTTCCCGCAGGAGAGGAAAGCGGGGCAGGCAAAATAACCATTTTGGTGGTTGATAGTGGAGCAAAGGCTGGATAAAACATGGATAGGCATGCCTTATCATCCGAAAGGATTAGAAAGAGGAAGGACGTTGTGCAGCTTCTTTTATAGCGCACACGTATGATGGTGAGCAGCAAGCTGTTGGTTTTTCAAGTGGGGGCTCTTACCACCAAGTGCCCAATCCAACCAAAATACAAGTAAGTAATATGGCTAAGGGATCATCGATGAATGATCATTTTCTGAAGATGATTTGGCACATTGAAAGGTTATCTAAGCTAAATCTTATCATGGATAATGAATTAGCCATGGATCTGATAGTCCAGTCTTTGCTTAATTCCTTCTCTGATTTGTTCAGAACTTCCACATGCATAAAATGAAGAAAACTCTTACTGAGTTGCACGGCATGTTGGTGGTTTATGAGAAGGAAATGTACAACACAAGGTCCACTGTAATGGCTGTCGCACGGCATGTTGGTGGTTTATGAAAAGGAGATGGAAGAAGTCCATAAAATTTGCTAGACGTCCAAAGCCCACAATTGAAAAACGGAACTGCCACTATTCTGGTGTCAAGGGACATTGGAAGAGGAACTGCAAGAAGTACTTTGCAAGCTTGAAGGTTAAGCCAAAGAACCAACCTTATGAAGGTATGATCTTTATAGCTAATGCAGCAACTCTTGCTCAATTTGCAAATGTCAAGACAATCTCATTGTAGGAAACCAAGTCTTAATCATATTAAGATTTGGGGTTGTCCAGTTTATTTCTAAAAGTTGACAGACAAATTGGAGGCAAGATCCAAACGTGGTGTTTCATTGGGTATCTGATCAAGTTTAGACGCAAACCTCAGATTTTGTGGGAGCTTCTGATACACAACTTCTGAGGAGGAGTACGAGAAAGTCTCATCCTCCTATTCGTTATAGACACTTGATTGAATGTACTAATCCCTTATTCATTGTGAATTAAAGTGGTGAATCAAATGGTCCGAACACCTATGAGGAAGCAATATCTGACATTGATTATGATAAATGGTTAGAGGCCATGGAATCCAAAATGAATTCTATGTAATCTTATGACGTTTGGACTCTAGCTAACCTGCCGAATGGTACTATACCAATTGGCTGTAAATAGGTCTTCAAGAGAAAAATAAACACTTATGGTTAAGTTGGCACAAATAAGGCATGGTTGGTGGCGAAAGGATATCGTCAAATCGAAGGGATTGATTATAACTGCACACTTGGACTATGAGATATTCTAAATGGATGTCAAGACGGCTTTCCTAAGTGAATTCGTTGAAGAAGACGTCCACATGGCAACACCACTAGGTTTTGAGTCTGAGCATGGTGATCAGAAGGTGTGCAAGCTTAAGAGAGCCATATATGGACTCAAACAAGCCTCAAGAAGTTGGAACATCCATTTTGATGAGGTGATGAAATCGTTTTGTTTCATGAAAAACCTAGACTTGATGTTGCGCATCCGCTATTGGAAGCAAAATGTATGCTATGCTATGTACAAGACCTGATATTGCGCATGCCATAGGCATCACTAGCATATATCAGTCTAATCCAAGTGAAGAACACTGGATAGCAATCAAGATTATCCTCAAACATTTGATATATGGAGAATGGGACTTTAAAGTTGAAGCATATTGATGCGGAAGCATCCAACGTAGCTCCATGGACCAACTCAGAACCATCGATGCTTATCCAAGCCAATAAAGAAGTTGGGGATTATGTGCTTCGATGGATCATTTTGAATGCATAATGTTAATTACTTTGTGGTATATCAATAGGTATCATTGGGAGGCCATTTTAGATGTCCTGTATGACCAATTGAAGCTTCAGAAGGATTATTTTCTGGTCAAGGGAAGAGCTCGAATTTTGGGAAGGCTAGAGGTTCACGGAAAGCTAACGGTTCGAGAATGTGGAAGGCCGAAGATTAAATGGCATTTAGTTCCCGTGATAGTAAAGGCTTTTTATTATGGCATTTAGTTCCCGTGATAGTAAAGGCTTTTTATCATGGCATTTAGTTCCCGTGATAGTAAAGGCTTTTTATTAAGTTCCTAGCCGTTTTTATTTTTATGCAGTCCAAGAGTCGAACGTTTCAGTTTCTAGGCTATTAAGGTCTGTTTTTAATATGTGTTAAGGTTAAAATCCTCCTATAAATAGGGGAAAACTATCGAATGTAGGTGATACGAATTTCATGAATGAGAATGGTGAGATTTCCTCAACTTGAGTGAACTCCTTTGAGAGTGGATAACTCCTTTCAGTTTCTTTATCCTTGGAGCGTAGATCACTCCTATCCCGAAGTGCTTTATCCTCGGCTGGTGGAATCTTTAGGCCTTGGTGGTGAGCTTCTCCTATCCCGAAGTGCTTTATCCTTGGCTGGTGGAAGCTTTAGGCCCTAGTGGTGAACTTCGTAGATCTCGATCCTCATCCTTGGTTGGTGGCGCTGCCTTTATACCTTGGAAGGAGATTGTTTTTATCTGTTCTTATTCCTTTCCATTTCTTCCCCGTATACACTACTCCATACACTTAACCACAAAAATCCCCTCTGAAAAAATCTCTGTTCTTGAATCACTCAACCCATCACGCATCAAAATATTGGTATCAGAGCTCAAGGTTCAACTCATCTGAGTGATTCCTTTCTTTCTTTTGTTACAAATTCCTTATGGAGGAAGAAGTTCCTAGAGGCTTGACTTTGGAGCAAGCGCACAACGAAAGGCGAGATCGTGCAATCCAAAATCTTCAACAACAAATGGAGCGAGTCCTCAATCTTCTAGAGAATCCGGCGAGACAAGGACAGCCAGCAAGGTGTCCCAACGAACGAAATCGGCGTGACGATTCTGAATCTCGTCAAAATTCTGATGGCGATTCCGAGTCCACTGGAGACAACCGAACAATTCTGCACTCTAGTGATTCTGACTCTCCAATTCGAAGACGAAGACGAAGAGGGAGGCATAAGGAGGATGAAAGAGACATTAAAGTGGAGGTCCCTGAGTTTGACGGTAATCTTAATCCCGACGACTTTGTGGATTTGCTACACAAAACCGAACGAATTTTTGACTTCAAATCCTATTCGGATGAGAAGAAATGTAAGGCTGCTGTCCTCAAGCTGACCAAATATGCTTCTCTATGGTGGGAGAATCTAAAGCATCAACGAGCAAGGGAAGGAAAAGGCCGAATCAAGTCTTGGGAAAAACTCAAGAAGTTGATGAAGAAGAGGTTCTTGCCCGATAACTATAAGCAAGATCTCTTCCTCAAACTGAACTCCCTAATACAACATGGGATGAGCATTGAAGAATACATTCGTGAGTTTGAACAACTCAAAATGAGGAGTGAAGTTCCAGAAGTTCCCGAGCAAACCACCGCTCGTTTTCTTGGCGGCATGAATCGAGAAATTGCTGATATGGTTGAACTTCAACCGTATTGGTCCTTTGAAGACGTATGCAAGTTAGCCATAAAAGTCGAAAAACAATTGAAGAGCAAGAGGTTTTCCTCCAGAACCTCAACAAAGGCGACATCCTATTTTAAGGGTGCTTCGTCAAGCAAGGGCGAGAGTACGTCGACAACAGACAAAGGCAAGGGAAAGAATGCAGAGCCTTCCAAAGAAGTCCAAAAGAAGTTTGAAGGTGATGCAAGGAAATCCTTTAAGTGCCATGGTTTTGGGCATTTACAAGCAAATTGTCCAAATCGGAGAGTTATGACTCTTCAAGAAATTGAGGAGATCAATTCGGCACTTCAAGAGGCTAACAATGAAGACCAAAATATTTCTGAATCTGATCGGGAGGAAGAACTTGTGGAGAAAGCCGATGATGTTGAGCTGTTGATCATCCGAAGAGCTTTGCATGTTGAAGTTTCTCCAAAAAAAGAGCAAAGGGAGAATATATTTCACACGCGTTGCACTATTAACGAAAAGGTGTGTTCGGTGATCATCGATGGTGGGAGCTGCACCAATGTTGCTTCGACAACTCTTGTCGACAAGTTGAAGCTTCCAACGACGAAACATCCTCAACCATACAAGCTCCAATGGCTCAATCAAGGGAATGAACTCAAGGTAACCAAACGCATTCTTATAGCATTTTCGATTGGGCAGAACTATCAAGATGAGGTTGTATGCGATGTGATTCCTATGGAGGCATGCCACTTGTTATTGGGTAGACCGTGGCAATTTGATATAAATGCTATGCATGATGGTCGGAAAAACACATACTCTTTTCATAAGGAACAAAAATGCATTACTCTTTTACCATTGAGTCCTTATTCCATACATAATAATCAACCTGGGGAGGGAAACACTTGTAAGGAAAATATGTTCTTGAGTGAGACACGGGTTGAGAGAGCCATTAGCAAACAAAAGAATGTTTTTGCTTTGCTTGTGGTCGAGAAAAAGAGTGAGATAGAGCGACCCATACATCCAAAAATGCATTGCTTGTTGAAAAAATTTGCGGATGTGTTTCCGGAGGATTTGCCACTTGGATTACCTCCCATAAGAGGTATTGAGCATCAAATTGATTTGATCCCCGGTACTCTGCTACCAAACAAGCCAACTTATCGATGCAATCCGGAGGATACAAAGGAGTTGCATAGACAAGTCGATGAACTTATCCTCAAAGGATACGTTCAAGAAAGCATGAGTCCTTGTTCTGTTCCGGCTCTACTTGTACCTAAGAAGGATGGTACATATCGAATGTGTGTTGATAGTCGGGCCATCAACAACATCACCATTAAGTATAGGTACCCTATACCTAGACTTGATGATATGCTTGACGAATTATATGGTTCTTCTGTGTTTTCAAAAATAGATTTGCGGAGTGGTTATGATCAAATCAGAATGCGAGAAGGAGATAGAGGCGGTAGGGGTGTAGAGACAGCCAAGAGGTTTGCTTAGAAGCATCCACCCTTGAAAGAGTGCGTAATAGCTCACTAATTGAGTGCTCTTGCATCGAAGATGAACGGGGCAAAGCAATTTGCTGAAGCTAGGGGATGTAAAAATACATCGGTAAGGGAGCGTTTCGCCTTAGAGGGAAGCACCCATGAGACTGGGGGTGGACAAGAAATTGTATATGTGCAATGCAAACAACCAAATAGGCATCTAGAGCATTCGAAAGAAGAACACCAATCCATCATGGAGGCTAACGTTTCAAGTCCCGAAAGTGAGTTATAAGTGTTATTTCAAAGTAACCCCACGTGAATATCCATCGGATCAAAATCATACATCTAAAAATCACTTGCAAAGCGCATAAGAAAGCATAAATTCAGGCCATTTGACCTTATTTCTCAATCAATCAACCCATTGGGTAAGCCAATAATGGATCACTTATTCAGCCCTCATGTGTTGAACACAAACACATGCATTTCATGGCAAGAAACACACTTGATATTGTCGCACCGCGACCCTCAAGCATGCGGCGTGCCTCTTTGAATAAGGCCATTTGATTACGATGTTCTAAGAGGCGTGATCCACTCATTCATTTTATTGTTTGATTATACGCAAGACGAAGTAGATTTAACACCACCAAACCATTAAATCAAAGGATAGCATAAAACACACATATATATATAACATCACACCTTCATACAATACATAAGCATCACCCACTACACGCCACTTCCTTTGCATTGTAAAAGTGCGGCCAAACACACTTCCTTTGCCTAGTGCCTCAGTGCTATGAGGGTGACCTTAGAAAGTGATGCACCCCGCAACCTCTTTAATAACTTACAACCAAATACACCTCGGAACTTTGGTCCATAGGAACCCCGAATCGAACATGGCAAAATGGCTCAGATATGCTTAGGGCCTGAAAATATGTAAACAACAATATTGAGATGAATCTCAATAAGTAAATTCCCTAATTCTTGTGTAGGGAGGTCATCCGCCTCGGAATCACCCTAAACGTGCAATTTATCTATCGATGGCAAATTAATAACAAAGCTTTTACTTTGCATTATCTAATAATAGGATTAGGCCACCCAACACACAACACCCTCCCATGTGTTCATTTAGCATAACTAAACACCATGTGAGTACATCTTTTCATTAAACATTAGATGATCACATTTCACCTAAATCAGTAATATGATAATGATGCGTGATGGGGTGAGTGATTCAAGAACGGAAATTTTTATGAGGGGATTTTTGTGGTTAAGTGTATGGAGTAGTGTATATGATAAACACACAAAAAGGAATAAGAGAAGATAAAAGCAATCTCCTTCCAAGGTATAAAGGCAGCGCCACCAACCGAGGATGAGAATCGAGATCTACGAAGTTCACCACCAAGGCCTAATGCTTCCACCAGCCAAGGATAAAGGACTTCGGGATAGGAGAAGCTCACCACCAAGGCCTAAAGATTCCACCAGCCAAGGATAAATGGCTTCTTGGCTCACCACCAAGGAGTGATCTACGCTCCAAGGATAAAGAGACCGAAAGGAGTTATCCACTCTCCAAAGGAGTTCACTCAAGTTGAGGAAATCTCATCATTCTCATTCATCAAATTCGTATCTCCCCTACATTGGATAGTTTCCTCTATTTATAGGAGGATTTCAGCTTTAGGAAATATTAACAACAAATTTTAGTGACCTAGGAACTTAAACGTTCGACTCTTCAGCTACATAAAATAAAAACACCTATGAACTTAATAAAAAGACATTATTAACACGGGAACTAAATGCCTTTAATCGTCGGCCTTCTACGTTCTCGAACCGTTAGCTTTCCGTGTTCTTGAACCTTTGGCTTTCCATATTCTTGAACCGCATTTGTGAACCTTTAGCCTTCCCAGAATTCGAGCTCCTCCCTTGACCAGAAAAAAATCCTCTTGAAACTTCATCAATTGGTCATACAAGATATCTAAAATGGCCTCCCATTGATATCTATCGATATACCACAAAGTACCGATAAGTAATTAACATTATTCATTCAAAATCATCAATCGAAGAACATAATGCCCAACTTCTTTATTGGCTTGGATAAGCATCGATGGTTCTGAGTTGGTCGATGAAGCTACGTTGGATGCTCCCGCATCAGATAATCAACACACATGCATGTCCCATGCGACTCGTATACATATCTATGTCATACATGTGCAAGCCACACATCACTCTCATCATATGCATTCAGCATTCGCAAACTTTGCACACGTTGACGACTTGAGAATATTAAGGCATCCCATACTACCATGATGATGCGAGAGCATCCAACGTAGCTCCATCGACAAACTCAGAACCATCGATGTTTATCCAAGCCAATATAGAAGTTGGGCAGAGCGTGTCCTCAACCTTCTAAAGCATCCGGCGAGACAAGGACAGCCAGCAAGGTGTCCCAATGCACGGCATCGGCGTGACAATTTTGAATCTCGTCAACTTCTAATGGCAATTCCGAGTCCACTGGAGACAACCGAACGATTATGCACTGTAGTGATTCTGAATCTCCAATTTGAAGACGAAGACGAAGAGGGAGGCATAAGGAGGATGAAAGAGACATGAAAGTGGAGGTCCCTGAGTTTGACTATAATCTCATTCCCGACGACTTTGTTGATTGGGTACACACAACCAAACAAATTTTTGACTTCAAATTCTATTCGGATGAGAAGAAATGTACGGTTGTTCTCCTAAAGCTGACCAAATATGCTTCTCTATGGTGAGAGAATCTAAAGCATCAACGAGCAAGGGAAGGAAAAGGCCGAATCAAGTTAGCACGGGAACTAAATGCCTTTAATCTTCGGCCTTCCACATTCTCGAACCGTTATCTTTCCGTATTCTTGAACCATTTAGCCTTCCCACAATTCGAGCTCCTCCCTTGACCAGAAAATAATCCTCCTGAAACTTCATCAATTGGTCATACAAGACATCTAAAATGGCCTCCCATTGATATTTATCAATATACCACAAAGTACCGATAAGTAATTAACATTATTCATTCAAAATGATCCATCGAAGCACATAATACCCAACCTTTTTATTGGCTTGGATAAGCATCGATGGTTTTGAGTTGGTCGATGGAGCTACGTTGGATGCTCCCGCATCATCCTCCCTAGGTTGTCTGAGATTTGTCCACAAATCTAGAAGGTTTTCATCCTCCAAGTAAGGAGAAAGGTCTCCCACGTTGAATGTTGCTAAAACTCCACACTCTCTCGAAAGGTCAACCTTGTAAGCATTGTCACCAATTCGCTCAGTAACTTTAAAGGGACCATCAACTCTAGGCATGAGCATGTTCTTTTGTCGAAATAGAAATCTCTCCTCCGCGCATGATTCCATCATGCATCACATCCTATCCTCGAGACCATGATTCCATACTATCACGGTCACTCTTGGCCGCAGCCAACCCAAAGGTTGGTGGTCTTTTGACATAATCGGGCACGACAACATTCCATGTAAACGCATCAAGATGGCATTCTATTAAAGAGCTTCATTTTGAAATTCATGCATAACTTATCACATCTAACAATTGCCTATGATGACAACCTATCGCATCTAACTATCACTTATCACAAGAGCTTATTACTTTTCGTTATCATGATGGCTTGTTATATTACTTATTGCCTTAATCAACGTATCATTTAAGCTAACCTTAAATTTTCCTTAATCTTATTGAAAACCTATTCCTAGGTGGCGAGGCTCACAAGTGACAGTGGTTGACGAGGAAGCTCAGCAAGGCTCGACAGTGGCTAGTCGACGCTTGGCAGCCCATGGCAAAGGCAAAACGACCAAGGGAGGTGTGTGGCTTCCGGTGGTTCATAGTGGCTCCAACCATGAGGAAATGAGAGAGATATGGGCGTTAGGTCGGGGGTGGGGAGGATGAGGGTTTAGCCAACAAGGGAAAAGGCGAGAAAGTGAGGAAAATTCATCCAAAGGGGGGTGAGAGAGAAAAAGTGAGAAATGAAAGAGATGAGAGGGAGAGGAGCCGAATGAGCTAGGGGGAGAGAGAGAGAAGTAAGTTCATGCCCAAGCCATTGGATGGCCAAGAGTCCCTGCTCTCCAAGAAAAGAATGGATGGCCAAGATTGCGTCTTGCAAGACTTCTTCTCCTTATCCTATTTAATGCACCCCTCATGCCTAAGCTAGAGTAGGGTAAATAGGGTTGGAATGATGTGATCTTCTCTCTCTTCCTCTTCTTTGAACACCCTTCATCTTTTTTTATGCACACTTTTTTGTTTTATTAGGCTTAGGCTTCTAGAAAAGGGTAAAACGGTAATTGCGCAAAGCCTTTTTACTATTCATGCACATGGGGTCATTGATGAGAAGTCTTGCACAAACCAAAATGGGTTTGGATGGCCCATGGTCCCTATCGGGCTGCCCATGCTTGGGCATGAGGCCTATTTGGCCCATCCTTGGGCTTGGGCCCACGTCTGTCCTTGTCCACCGGCCATTTCCACTTCTCCAATTTTCTATGATTCACCGATGCAAAATCAATTTTTCACCCCAAATTGGCCTTCTTGGTACTTTTGTGGTCTATCGATCCCTATTATAATCCCATTCCAATGATTGGCCACTATTGAAATCCCATTTCAAAGATTGGGTTGATTGAGAATGTCACAGCTATGCAATTCATATGATGCCCAAAAATATTTTGCAAACAATTGGCAAGAGAATACATTGTTTTGAAAGGATTGATGAAAACATAACATAACTTCGTCAAGCCTGTGGAACACGTTTAGCCATCAAAGCTAGCTTGGGTGCATTAAGGGCACACTTGGTCAAGCATCGCAAACACTCTAAATATCATCCAAAATTCGACGAAATTTATAACAAATCTTGATTTTAAAGTAAATGTCAAAAAGGGACATGATTTATCAATTCAAGAATCACATTTAGTCATTAAGGTGAGCTTCAGCGCATCAAGGGCACAACTAATCAAGTATCACAAATGTCCTAAACATGAATCAAGAGTTCAATAAGATCATATCAAATTATAGCTCAAAAAATGCCAAAGCAATTTTACTATGGGCATCACACGGGCTATCAAAAACTTGCAATGATTTTGAAACCATGTTGGAAAATCGGAATAGCAAAACATTTGCATCTTTTGAATGGATGGTAAAAATACCAAACCAGGTATTTACTTTGCCAAAATTTTCAACAACAAAGTACAATATCTCACGATCAATTCTCAAGAAGACATCGAGACCTAATTCATCACACATAATTTTCTAAAAATTTGAGAACAAGAGCATGTCAATCAAGAATGAAATAGGGCAGCAACAAAGTGCAAGCTCTATAGCCAATGTGCCAAGCCAAATGACATGTGAAAATTCTCAAAATTTGATATGTGATAGATTTAAATGTTATGCATAAACTTCATTAAAGACTACATTAAAATCAATCCACAGAAAGTCACCCAAAATTATCAAACAAATTAAATCGTAGAAGCATGGCAGCACTTCAGTTCAAACTAATTGCTCCGTTGGACTCAGTTTAGCAAAAATAGTAAACATGGCAAATGACGAGTTATTGAGGCATTCTATAAGAGGTCTGATCTACAATAATCACATTAGGAATGTTCTGAATAAATCATGCTTTATCTTCTTTAAATAACATGAGAAAAATACACAATTTTTAACGCTATTAGGTCTAGATATAAGGTTTAATTTGAATCACAAAAAATCATGTAAAATTTGCAAAAGAGGTCAAATCATCCTATTGCTCAAAATTGCATAATTGAAATCTGTCTTTAATAATGTGATTAACCAAGCGAATGACGGCCGATTGGCACGATGTACACCTTGTTGAAAAGCTTATGAGATGACTACAGTTATCGTGAAGGACTCGAGACTAATCAAATGCCTTTGCCAGCTCAATTTAAGACAAACACCAATCAAATAACAAACATGACAGAAGACCCTATGGACAATTTATCAAAGATTTTCCCGGCCAAATATACTCCAAAAAAATCTGGAAAAAATATATGTTGTAGCCAAAGACATTTCGAACACATTTCATGCGGATGTTGACCTCAAAATCTCAACATAATATTCAGCAAAAAATTGAAAAACACGTAAAACATTCAAAAATCCAAATCATCGTATAATCCAAGTAAGTTATCAAAACAGATCAATAAACTTACGAAGTGGATTCCAGGTATCAAACGACATAAATTCAGAGCCCATAATATATCAAAATGAAGCTTATGGAACACAGATCGAAAGTATAGCACACTTCACACCGAGATTTGACAGTTTAAGACCTCAAATCTGCAATAACAAAATCTCAGTCTGTCAAACCTACGAATTTTCAACTAATCCATAATCAATTGCAGCACTCATAATCTACGATTTCAAGCAGGTAAAGGTTCCTAAAATTTGAATCCTAGGCCCAGTCAACTAACTTGATCTGGCCTCATCAAATTCGAGCTTCGAATCATTACCTTTGTGATGTATCTCAAACGGCGACTGATAAAACTCATTCGTGCCTTGACTATGGACCACCGAACTTCGACGATCGTCATCGCAGATCGTTCGAGGTGAGGGATAGTTGCCAAATCACCAATCGGCAGTTGGAATGGCCGATGGCAATCACCCACGTGAGCATCGATGTTGGAGCAGAGAGATGGAAAGACTGGATCAAAGATCTTTCGGCAAGGAACGGTGGCGGTAGCACTTGCGACCGGTGAGGGGATGTTGAGAAAATGATCAAAGCAGCGGTAGATTCTAGCTAGGCACCGGCAAGCAGTGGCTAACAACGGAGGCCAAGAGGGAGATCGCGTGCAAGGGGGAAGCGGGGAGAGAGAGGGAAAATCCGACAATTGCCTCCTCCTTTGCATTTTGAAGGGAAAATCCCGAGTCTAACAACCTTGATTAATTCTCTAATTATACACATGTCAATTTGAATGTTCATGATGAATCCTCAATGAATAGTGACAATCAATCTTTGGGCTAAGTTTCAAATTACGGCCAAATCAATGGTATTTTGGTAATTCTGCAAATTCAAGGACAATTGCGTAAGTTTGAAAAGTGAGGGCACGGGCATGTTGGCCATGAGTAGAACCACCCTGTGGTGGTCTTCCGCTATCAAAAGCTGGTCGGGAAATGGCCGAATCGAGCATTTTTTTGCCGGTGATTGACCGGTCTAGTTGAATCGGGTTTGAACCAATTTGACGGGTTCAACAGGTCATCTCCTTCTTTCTTTTGTGAAATTTAATCCTAATTGAAAGGTCTTTGCTCAATTAAAGATCTAAATGGGGAAATTTCAGAATTGCTTGTCTTGAAATGCAAATTTATTAAAATTGAATCGAGTTAAAATAACAAGGCATTAATCGGTCCAATTGCTTTATATTCAAGATGGCATATTGCATTCAAATTGGCACTAGCACAAGGGTACAACCTTTACGTCAAAAATAAATTGAGAACCAATGTGAAAACTGGACCTCAATTTATCAAATTAAACCTTATCCTAGAGTGGGTCAAATGGAATTACACCAGTTGGAGTTCATTAGCTAGGATTTCTTAAGTTTAAGGTAGGCTAAATCCACATAATCAGTAAGCTCTTGAGTGAATATGCTAAAATTGACCCTAGATTTGGATTCAATTCAAGAACATGAGTAGAATGGAAATGTCGGTACGAAAATCATGAAGGATCGATTTAAACTCCTAATTAAGACTAAAAATTGCAATTTGCAATCTCACATGTCAAATCTCAAAATTAGCCAGACGATTGAATAAGTAATGACCTCTCGATCAAATGTTGTAAAAGGAATTAGACTAAAATATGAACAGAATAAAAGGAATTTTAGTTTTGGTCGATTTTGAATCTTAAATTGAAAAATTCGGAAAATGAGGTTCTTAATCAATTTTCGCAAAATTTTTTATGCTAAAGTCAAATTGAAGCTAAAAAGAAATGATTTGTGGATTTTTATATTTTAAAATTTTTTTCTCAAAAATTTGACCAAAAGTCAATCATTTAATTAATTATTTATAAAAATTTGATTTTGTGATCCAATCTTTGAATTGTTTAAAACAATGTGGTCAAAGTGATATTAAGACTAAAATGAATCTTTTTATATGAAAAGTTAACTTTTGACTCAAGATTGACATTTGGTCAAAAGGTTAACTAAAAAGTTAAATTACAAGGCAACCGTTTGACTTTTATGATTTTTTTTTTTGGTGAAAATGAGCAGGGAATTACTCAAAAATGATAGGCCAAAAGAAGGAAATGAAAAATGATATTTTTTTTGTTTGAGAAACAGGTTCTGTCACCATCGGAAACCCTAATGTTGGATTTTTTTGCGTTGGCTTTGGTGTCAACAAGCATTAAGATATGGTTATGGATAACTTGATCTGTAGGCCTTAAGCTCAGATTGTCCGTTTTATTAATTTCCAAGTTCAAATTGATTTGATATCTTTGGTAATTGGACCTTATCTTGTGTCATTGATAGCTTATATTGTTTGATTGATTTCCTTGTTTGAAATATACAATAATATAACATTGTAAAATAGATTTGATTTTATGTTAGGATAATATCTATCTAATCAGGATAAGTTTCTCAATTAAAATAGGATTTAATCTAAATTATTTTAAGATGACTTTTACTTCGGATTATTAATTTTCATTATTTATTAATTACAAATTTTAGTTGAAAATCACAAAAATAAACATGTGCATGCCACATAAGAGTAGTTGCCTAAATTCCATATCATTTTAACAAGTCATTGATGCCATGTCATACACCATATCATCGTGCCACATCATTTATCATGTCAACATCCTTGCCACATGATTGCCATGTTATTTGATGATTGCATATTTAAGGTAATTTAATTTAAAATTGCACGCAATGTCAGAATAGGTCATGTAGTTAATTGTCATTAGAATTAGGTTTGCATTACATGCATTGCATATAGCTTAGTTTTCATGTTATAGTTGGTAGAATTCATGATAGGCTAGATATTGTATTTTAATTAATAATTTGCAGATTTTAGAAAATAATATGCTTTGCTTGCATTGAGGTATTTAAGTTCTTTCCCTATTCTAGCAATTTATTTATTACTTTGATTATTCAATGTTAATTTTAATTGATTGCGCACCTACAAGATCATTCCTTGCATGTTAGCGGATTGGTTTAAAATAAAATAAAAGAGAAAAGTATCAAAATGGCATTAGTTTGAAGTCTCCAAATCCATAGATCTCGGGTTCGTGAAATTAAACTACTCTCCCCCAGTTTACTTGGTTTTCTAATTGATTCACCAATAATTGATTAGTGGCAATTCCAAAATAATATTAAATTGCATGTTGAAATTGAACTGAAAGTTATGAATTGGTACGAATTTAGGAGACTCTGAACCAGGTATAAGTTCATTACTTAAGACCTAGGTGGTTTGCCTAAGACAAAGTCGTGACAAATGCCACCACCACAAATGAATAGATGCTTAGATGGTCGCCCAACTCATTTTAATGCATATTTTGTGTGTATATGTTTTAAGCCTCAATCCTTCACCAAGGATCATCCTTTCAATTATAAGCCTTAGCTAGCCAAATTTTTGTCCTTGGAAAAAAGTCAAGAAAATGACTTTAAAAGTGTCATAACTTTTTTATGGCACTAAATTTAGTATCAAAACTTTTCGATAGATCACATGAGTACCACATTAAGAATAATAATTACTTAAGTGTCTCCGACAACAAAGTTTGGTAATTCCATCTTATGTGGCCTTTTTTTTTTGTCGTAAAAGAAAGAAGTCCAACATTTATAATTATTCATCTAACACGGCAAAGTGAAGAAATCTATCTCTCTCTCTCTCTCTCTCTCTCTCTCTCTCTCGAGTTCTCTTAGAGAATACCTCTTTGATGGAGCAATTTCTAGGGTTCTTCGCACTAGTTATCATCTTCAAGCAGAATTTCTCAGCTACACCACGCTCCACTGAAGTAAAAACAAAGCCCGCATCCCAAGCTCATTGAATCCAACTCCTCCACAATGAATGTCTTCCAACACCAACAAATGGCTTGAATTCGGTCTTGATGCTCTTTGTAGGGTTAAGCTTTAAAGAAGACAAGACTCACCTCTCCTCCATCTTCTTTGCCCGCGTCTTCATTTTTGTGCCAAATGTTGAAAATATAATTGAAGATTCTGACTGTGGTAACTATTCTAATTAGGGACCGATTGATTCGGTCAATATGTGATTGATTTAGTGAATAGGAAATTTATTATTCTTTGTATATTATTTCCTTTTTCTACTTCTTTCTTTACGCTACAAATTTTCCTATGTAATTGTACACAGATCAATTGAGACACAATAGCATTTCTCTCCATTTTTCTCTTTATTTTCTGTCAGGGTATCAAAGCAATCAATTCTAAGCTAGCTTTCGCAATTTTTTGTGAATTGCCCTCGGTAGTTTTGCGATTTCATTATGGCAAATTTCATCCTGCAAAACGAATTGACACGCTAAGAGTTCATTCATCCACCTTAAGACATCATGTGAAAGAATCAGAACAATTTCGGTGAAACAATCTGCCTGCAATGGAGGAATCATCCAACAATAATTCACCGGATCAGATTGATCCCACTCAAATTAAGGAGGATCCCATTAAGCAATCTAGGAGTGCAATGGATTCCAGTTCAAGCCCAATGGGCCATTGGATACAATCAACAATGGGACTGACATGGCCTACTTGGAAAGGAAGCAAACTTCATATCTCAGCCAAACCAATCAGGTTGGCCATCCTCGGGTTATAGACTTGAAGCAAGGCTGGTGGGTTGGGGCAAATCCTTACTCGTCTGCTCCGCTCGGTTTAGTGCCGTGAGGCTCATGTCGGCTTCATTCTTGAAGCAACATCAATCTTGGCCACCTTCATCGGAGGCATGATCTCCCTAGTGAGCCTCATGATGGCATCCTTAGCGGTGTTCATATTGACAGCCTTCATTTCCGGCTCATTGTCGATCATCCCTTCCAAAAGGAAAACTAGTGGCTCGCTGCGGTCGAGCACACTCGGGAGAAGGCACGAGTCTCCTAGCCTTCGCATCTGGTGGTGGTTCTGGCAAGATGATCATCATGAGTGGTAGTAGATCCCTCGAAGCCACTAATGGCGCACATGACAAAATTCTTGTTTCTCTCTTTCTCTGTTTGTTTATACCATAAATAGATTTGCAGCAAAAATCTGAAGTTAAAAAATTTTCGCTTTTCTATTTTTGGAATAGAAATGAGAAATCAAAATTTTTCTCATTGTTCACTTTCGTCACTGCCCGTCGCTTGCTTGTCGCTCGTGGGATGCCGAACACCCGCCGCCGATTGTCGGCCGCCCGCCACGTACCCCGACCACTAGCCGCCGACCGTTGGCCACTAGACATTGGCTGCCAGCCACCGCACTACAACCGCCCGTTGTTGGATGTTGGACGCCCATAAGTCGTTGGCTCCTCATTGCCACTCATTGGATTTTAGAGGCTCATCACCAACCACCGGATATTCACCAACAATTGTTCGCTGCTCGCCATTGACCGTCAGATGTCAGCCACTCACCACCCACCGTCGAGCTCAAGCAACTGGCCACCCACCGCTAGCCTCCTATCGCCGGACTCCAGTGTCAAACTCCGAACTTTGGTCGCCTGCTGCTAGTCATTGGACTTGGCGTCGACACCGAATGTCGAACTTCGGACTTCAGCCACTCACCAACGGTCACTGGACGCCAAACATTAGACTCCATACATCGGACCCCGATCATTGCCACTCCTAGAAATTTTGAATTGTTGAACACATTTCTTTACTCAGAAATTTGTCCATGGAATAGAAGTTGATTTATGTTCTAGAAATTTTGTCATGCGCGCCCTAAATACCCAAAAAAGGGTTTTATGGTTGCGGGAAGAAGGAGAACAAAAGACAAAGAAGCCACCAGATACCAAAAATAGGTTGTGGCTGCGAGAAAGAGGACAAAAGACAATTTCAGGTTTTTCTATGTTGATGGTTGGGATTATCCGCATGTGACATCCGACAACAAGGATTACCGACCAGGATCCAACAGATAGGATCAGCGTTCAATAATGGACGGCTCACGATTGCACATCAAGTTGATTGGATCAGATGGCCACTATCAAGGTATGTCTACCCTCACTTACAGAGGATCCTAAGGCATATGTGGTGCCACATCATCAAAAAAAAAAAAAAAAAAAAACCTGGCACAATCGTAAATTCAATAATAAATATTGTAAATATTACAAACGTCCATATCACACTATTGACACATGTTGAAAATTACATGAGAAACCTATTCGTAAAAAAGAAAAAAATAGGAATGATTACTTTATTAGGATTTCGCAGAAGTAATTGATGGGGACAATAGATGATTAATCAAGATCAGTATCAGCATATTGTGCAAATTCTAAATCAGCTGAGAAACAATGACAAGAGTACAAGATTCTCAAGTACTTTTCTTCATAAGGAGAATTATTTTTCAATATTGATGCATGGAGAATTGATACAGGGGCTAGTGACCACATCATACGCAATAAGCTTTTATTTTCTCATGTTGATGAAAGATCACAATCTCCCTTGTCAATACGTCATCCAAATGAAAACGTGATCCATGTTACTAAAGTTGGAACTATTCACCTTGGCTTGAATTTTGTCCTAAAAAATATCTTATAAATTCATGATTTTTAATTCAACATACTTTCTGTCTTGAAATTCTGGAAGACAATTATTGTCGTGCCATATTCAGTTCCTACAATTGTTTCATTTAAGACTATTAATTAGCAAACTGATGGGCATGGGCAGTATTGTACAAGGACTATATTTTGGGATTAACTGCCCAGCAAATTTAGAATTATTGAATAAAAACATTTCTTATGTTGCCATCAGTCGAAATAAAAATTTACTTTTTCATAAGAGATTGGGCCATAGTGCGCATTTTCTTCATCCTAAATGTGCAATATGCCATATGCACATACATACGCATGATTCATATCATCCATACAACCATGTATATATGAGATCCATTCAAGCCTTCATGATCGCATTCTCAATATTAAATAGCATCAATTTACTTTCATAAGCGGATCATATCATGCCATATGCACACACCCATGCGCATGATTGAATTTCCAGTTTTATCTCTCAAAAGGATCTCATCATTTTTCTTCCAGGGGCCAATGTTTACATCCCTCATTTATCGCTCGCACCCAACCTGGCATCGCGAGGAACCTCTAGCACACACCTCCGGGCATCTCGCATTCCACCTGGCATCACGAGGAATCGTCGAGGCTCGCCATGAAAATGGTTACCCTTGCTTTCTGGAATTACATACTGACATACCACCAGGCATCCCCTCGGAATTACGTACCGTATATCACCGGGCATCTCAAAACTCCCGAGGACGCTCCGGCACACACACTCTGGGCATCCCGACACTCCTGGGGTATCGTCGACTCACACCTCCGACGGTATTATCATTATCACAATGCATATTATCATTATCATTTTCAATTTAACACTTGATGCAACAATGTCAGAGGTTTAAACTAGCCTTTTTGATGTCATGTGATATGCCAAATTTTACCATATACGCAATACAAATAACACCCAAAATATCACACTTTATGAAGCAATTCATTTATTCCTCAAAATGGAGCAATTTTCGGACAAAGCATAATGCACTCCTTAAATAGAAATTCTGGAAAAATCAGTAAACGATCTCAATAAACTCTGAAAATTTAACATGTTATAAAGAAGATCCAGAGAAAAAGGTTTCATGCAGAACATCATGTCAAAAGAGCATCGTACGGGTCACTACAGTCCATGCATCACAGCTTAAAGTTTCGTAACGTCACCATTGTACAGTTTTTATTCAAAAATTGAATATAAACCATAAATCAACTCAGAAAATTCTGAAATTTTCATATGTCATAGCCAAGACCTAGAGGTAACAGTTTCTTGCAGAACTCAATGTCAAATTCCTGATAGATTAGAAGATATAATCACTGTAGCCGTCTCTAACCCTCGGAAACAATTTCGAGATCTAACCATTTTGGATAAAAAAATTGTTTCACCGACCTACACATGTCCGTTTCTCCTCAAATTTTAGTATGTTACTCATCAAAGTGTCATCTACAAATTTCATCCAGGACACAAGATCAAATTTCAACCGGATAATTTTATAAAAATTCACAGAATTGCACTAGGTTAGCACAACTGTTTCCAGATCTAATTTCTTCAAAGAAAATTGGTTTCACCGACTTATACTTCTTCATTTCCTCTCAAATTTTGATATGTTACTCTCCAAGAAGTCTTCCGCAACTTTTATCAAGAAGTCAAAGTGAGATTCCAAATAGAACATAGCATGCAGCTCACGAAATCACCAAAGGTCAACATAACAGTTTCAAGATCTAATTTCTTCAAAGGAAAATCATTTCACCAACCAATACTTGTCCGTTTCATCTCAATTTTTAGTATGTTAATCTTGAAGAAGTCCTCTACAACTTTCATCAAGAAGTTGAAGTGATATTCCAACTAGAACGTTGCACGCAGCTCACGAAATCACCAAAGGTCGGTCTATTTTCCCAAAAAATAGATTACTAAACTAAGACACAACTCCTATAATTCCAAAAATTCTCACCTCTACCACATCCGAAATTCACCATTCATCATACACAATCACAGCAAGCAAAGTGTAGATCAAAGGACTCTACTTGCCTCTAATCCAAAGAGAATCACCGCAAGCACACGGCGGGGCAAGGCAGACTCGACGGCGGCGGCTAGGCGGTCTTCTCCTCCTCTTTCTCTCTCGCACGCCCGCTTTCTCTCTTTCTCTCTTCCTCTCTTCCTCGCGCACGACACTCCTCTCTCTCGGTTTCTTTGCTCAATCTGCCTCTCCTCTCTTTAATTTTCTTTCCCTTTCATGATTAGCAATCATTAGGCTTGCATGCCAGCGTCACTTGGTAAGTCCCTCTTGCCACTTGGCATTTTTCCCATGCAGGTTGATGGGCCAAATGGGCCGGGCCTCTCCCTCTCCTCCTTTGGTCGATGGCAGCTCTTTTGAGCTTCGTGGGCCAGGCTTCTTGGCCCACTTTGGGTCCAACACTTTTGGGTCTAAAGTCCAACTTTTAAATAAGCCCATAATTGCTCTTAACAATTTACTTTAAATTCCCACTTAAATAAATACCTAATTACACTTATTCACTTGGGATAAAACTTTGTAATATAATTCAATAAAATCCAACTTATAAAACGTATGGCCTCATAAAATTTTCCTATCAAATAATGGTCCATTGAAAAGCTCGGCCATAATCTTATTGATGGTGTTTCCATCACCTATTCATGGTTCGTAGCATATCTAGGGGTTGTCATGAAATTTTAGGATGCCACATCATATGTCCCATTTGATAGGTTGTCATTAGAACACATGTGTTGCATCAACCATTTATTAGAAGAGTAGGAACCATCTTCCTTTCATCAAGCGTTGCGCTATCCTCAATGGAAATACATAATGGAATTAGAACTTAATGCGCTAACCATACATGGGACATTGTTCCACTAAATGGATATATAAAATCAAGTTTAGAGCAGATGGTTCCATTGAATGCTATAAAGCTCAGAAAGAAGGTTTTGATTACCATGAGACATTCGCTCCCCTTGTCAAAGAAGTTGCTATCGATTCCTTTTTATTCGTTCCTGCCATTCGAAATTGGTCACTACACCAAATGGATATTCGCAATGCTTTTGCTTAATGAGGATTTAGAAGAAAAAATTTATATAGAACTTCCATAATGTAAATGGTCTAAGTGGCTCGCCGAAATGTTTGTTTGGCAATAAACATGCAAAATGACATTGTTTTGCCACTAAATTTATTAATTAAATATTAAGTTTAAAAAATCAAAAACTAAATTATTTAAAAAGGGGATGTGAATAGTAGTGTTCGGTGAGGGCCTCACAGCCTTCACTGCTACTGCCTCACCATTGCCAGAAAAGGTTGACGACATTGGGGTAATAGTTAATAGGGGTTGCCGAGCCTAGGCACCAACGACCATGGTCAACCATCAATGAGGGCTTGCAAGGGCCTTGCCCATAATTAGGGTAAAGATCGCAATCCTCCCTCTAATCCTACCACAGTCAGCGACTAACAACCCTTGGCTCCTTTGCGTAAGGGCCAGTAACCCTCCCCAAATTTGGGGGCAAGGCGACGATGATGCTGGGGTGAGTGATTCCAGAACCGAAATTTTTTAGAGGGATTTTTAGGGGTTAAGTGTATGGACTAGTGTATACGAGGAAGAAATGAAAAGGAATAAGAAAAGATAGAACGATCTCCTTTCAAGGTATAAAGGCCATGCCACCAACTGAGAATGAGGATCGAGATCTACGAAGTTCACCACCAAGGCCTAAAGCTTCCACCAGCCAAGGATAAAGGATTTCGGGATAAGAGAAGCTCACCACCATGGCCTAAATATTTCACCAACCAAGGATAAAGGGCTTCTTGGCTCACCACCAAGAGTGATCTATGCTCCAAGGATAAAGAAACCGAAATGAATTATCCACTCTCCGAAGTAGTTCACTCAAGTAAAGGAAAATGTTTTCTCCTATTTATAGGAGGATTTTTGCCTTAGAAAATGTTTAAAAAAAACTTAAACGACTTAAAAACTTAAACATTCGAGTCTTGAGCTACATAAAAATAAAGACACCTAGGAACTTATGAAAAGCCTTTATTAACACAAGAACTAAATGCCTTTAATATTCAGCCTTCCGCATTCTCGAACCGTTAGCTTTCCATATTCTTGAACCTTTGGCTTTGTATATTCTTGAACCACATTCGTGAACCTTTAGCCTTCCCAAAATTCGTGCTCCTCTATTGACCAGAAAATAATCCTCCTGAAACTTCATCAATTGGTCATACAAGACATCTAAACTGGCCTGCCATTGATAGTTATCGATATACCACAAAGTACCGATAAGTAATTAACATTACTCATTCTAAATGATCCATCGAAGCACATAATGCCCAATTTTTTTTATTGGCTTGGATAAGTATCGATGGTTCTGGGTTGGTCGATGGAGCTACGTTGGATGCTCTCGCATCACACAACCCTCACCCCAGATCTAGGCAAGGGCCTACAGGCCTCGTTGACAGTCGATCAGGGTCATCAATTGTGGCATCTTAGAATTTCATGAAAACCATGAGTAGGTGATGGAAGTACCATCAAATAATATTGTAGCCATTAGACCCATGATTTGCAATAGATTAAGGCGGAGCTTTTTAATGGACCATTATTTGATAGGAGAATTTTATTCTTGGCCGTGCGCTTTATAAGTTAGAATTTATTGAATTATATTACATAGTATTATGGCCACATGAATTGGTAAGTAGGTGTATACTTAGGTGATGATTAAATGGGAAGAATTAGAGAATAATGGGTTGATTTTCTTAAGCCCAAGACTAGCGCCACCGTTCGGCCACTAAGGCCTGGCCCGCGAAGCTCAAAGGAGCTGCTATCAACTGAAGGAGAAGAGGGAGAGGCCCAGCCCATTTGGCCCATCAACCTGCATGGGCAAAATGCCAAGTGGCTAAGGGGATCAGCCAAGTGGCATTTGCATACAAACAAATGATTGCTAATCATTGTTGAACGGAAGAAAAGAGAGGGAGATTAGCCGGAGTGAGCGAGGAGTACCGAGAAAGAGAGAGAGAGACATTTGTTGTGCGAGAGAAGGAGAGGAAGAGCGGGAGAGAGAAAGCGGGCATGCGAGAGAGAAAGGGGAGGAAGAAGAAAACCGTTGTTGCCGAGCGTCTGCTTAGTCCCACCGTCGATCCCGCCTTGTCTCGCCACGTGCTTGTTGTGATATCTTGGATTAGAGGCAAGTAGAGTCCATTAATCTACCCTTTGCTTGCTGTGGTTGTGATGTTGAATGCTGGAAACTCAAATGAATGGTGGTAATGTTCCAAGTGAGTTGTTGCATGTAGAAATTTTCCGACCTTTGATGATTTCATGAGTTGCATGTAATGTTCTAGTTCGAATCTCACTTCGAGTTCTTAATGAAAGTTGTAGAGGACTTCTAGGAGAGTAACATATCAAAATTTGAGAGGAGATGAACAAGTATAGGTAAGTGAAACCATTTTTCTTTGAAGAAAGTAAATCTGGAAACTGTTATGTTGATCTATTGTGATTCAGTGAATTTTGTGAAATTATCCAGTTCGAATTTGATCTCGTTTTCTGGATAAGAGTTGTAGACAACATCTTGAGGAGTGACATACTAAAATTTCAGAATAAATGGACCAATATTCATCAGGGAAAATGACTTTCTTTGAAGAGGATTAATCTGGACAGTGAACCCAGAGTTAGGGAGTGTTATAAAAATTATAGATTTTAATACAGAAGGAATTAGACTTCGATTTCTGCATGGGACTTTTACCTCTAGGTCTCAGCTATAATACATTAAAATCTCAGAATTTTTGGAGTTTATTTAAGGACTTAATCCAAATTAATTTCGAAACTGTGCAAAAGTGGTGTTGGAATTTCTTTTGCTGTGTTGTATGAACTGGAGCGACTCCTATGAGGCTCTTTCGACATGGTGTTCTTCATGAAGCATCTTTCTCTAGGTCTTGTTTACATCATGTTAAATTTTTAGATTTTATCAAGAATTTTTACTAAAGGAGTGCATTATGTTTTACCCGAAAATTGGTTAATTTTTCAAAAACCAATGAATTGCTTTGTGAAATGTGATATCGTGGGTCTTTTGTGTACTGCATAAATGGTGACATTTGGCATATCATATGACATCAAAAAGCTGGTTAGGACCTTTGACATTGTTGCATCAAATGCCACGTTGAAAATGAGACATATATGTGATTATATATTGTGATTATATATTGTGATAATATTGATACCGTCGAAGGTGTGAGCCGAGATGCCCCGGGAGTGTCGGGATGCCCGGAGTGTGCGAGCCGGAGGGTCCTCGGGAGCTTCGAGATGCCAGTGGCATACGATACGTAATTCTAGGGGGAATGCCTGGTGATATGTCGGTACCTAATCCCAGAAGCCTTGGAGGTGTGTGCCGAGGTGATTCCTCGTGATGCCAGGTGGGATGCGAGATGCCCAGAGGTTTGTGCTGGATGCCCGGAGGTGTGTGCCGGAGGTTCCTCGCGATGCCAGGTCAGGTGCAAGTGATAAATGAGGGATGCAAACATTGGTCCCCAAATGAAAAATGATGTGATTCTTTTGAAAGATAAAATGGGAAATTGCATCATGCGCATGGGTATGTACATATGGCATGATGCATGATCTACTTATGAAAGTAAATTGATGCTATTTGACATTGAGAATGCGATCGTTAATGCTTGAATGGATCTCGTGGGGATATATACATGGTTGTCTGGATGATATGAATCATAGGTATGTATGTGCATATGGCATGGGATGAACCTCATGGAAATACAAGCATGACTGCATGGTGGTATATGCACGATGGCATAGTGAGATATGCATGACTGCATGACGATATATGCACGACTGCATGGTGATGTATGCTCGATAGCATGGATGAAATGTGCTTTACTCCTGATATCTTGATTGTCTTGCTTGTTGGATTGTGTAGTTTGATGGATCTTTCAGATTGACAGATGCCTCTATCACCTGTCACATGTGGTACATTTTATGAATTACTGTCTGATGTTGAGGTCGAGTGATCGAAGCACCCCTGCGTTGGTGTTCATGGTCTAGTGTTTATCCGTGTCCGTGTTTTCGTTATGTATGATGTGGGCCTTCCTGATGGTCCCGTAGTACAGGTGTTTCTATTCGTCCATGTTCGGCAAGATGTGAGGATGATGGGAATGCTGCTGCCGCCACCGGCCGATGCATCGGGATGGGTGTGATAAAAGCCTGTGACAGGTGGAGGTTGACACTTTTTGGGATGGCCAACACTCACTGATGGATAGAGTACATGTTTGACGTATAGTCAGCTTCTTTTTGGGTTTAGCCAAGCTTACTTAAAGTCTTGGCCTTTTGTTTTACCGACTTGTGAAATCCATCATAGTTATATAAATAAAAGTGATTCGGCCCTAAAGTATATATATATCAAACGTTGTGTAGTTTGTATGTATTGCATCGTATTATTTAGTTTGTGTACGGGTTATGGAGATGTCGAGTATGCTTCCGTTATATGAACTACACTGGGACCAATCTAAAAGATGTAAATCCCCAGGTTGTATAAACCCACTACAATTCAAATGGTATCAGAGTGACATGTTATTAGGACAAGTGATAGGTGAGTAAGCTGTGGCGACCGTAGCGGATTGGGGGCCATGTTGAGGGGTGCCACAAGGACTAGTGGAACAATTTCTGAAGCTAAAGCCACCTAAGTTTAGTGGATTAAGAAGTCCTGAGGAGGTGGAACAATGGATTGATGGGATATAACAGATTTTCCAGTTGTTAGACTGCAGTGATGCTGAGAATATAGTTTTGGTAGAGTACGAGCTGGAGGGAAATGCAAAGTTTCAGTGGAGAGCTTCAAGAGACACGATCTTTCCACCAAGTACTGATATAAACTAGGATGAATTTGTTAGAGCTTTCAATAGAAAGCATTTCTCTGATTGTGCCAAGGATAAGAAGATCATTGAATTTGTTAAGTTGGAACAAAGGGAGCTGACAATGGATTAGTGTGAGGCGAAATTTTCTAAATTGTCTAGGTATGCTCCTAGGCTAATTGAGGATTGTGAGGAAAAAGCTAATAGATTTTTGAAAGGGTTGAGGACTGATATTAGGAAACAACTATTTCCTTTGAATATAAGAGATTATAATGAGATTTATGAAATGGCACAGTTAGTAGAGCAGGAATTGGTGAGAGAGCGATGACAGTCTAAGAGACCGTTGACCTTTAGTGATATCAAAAGGGGTAAGAGACCCTATCTTGATCAAGGTTAAACTTGGGATTCTAAGAAAAATAGTAATTTTGGAAATTTTGGAAGAGCTAGAGATGGCTTGAATATAGGGAAAGCACCCTATCAGCATTATGTTTGTCGAAGGTGTGATGGGCAACATGGCCCCAGACCTTGCAATGGACGATCGAAATGCTATGGTTGTGGACAGATAGGTCACCTCAAGAGAGACTGTCCACGAGAGAGGTCGCAGCAGGTATAGCAAAGTGCTGTTAAACCCAATCTACCAAGGAATCAACAGAGGCCTAGCTCTTTTTGGGTTTAGCCGAGCTTACTTAAAGTGTTGGCCTTTTGGTGTGCCGACTTGTGAAATCCATCTTAGTTATGTAAATAAAAGTGATTCGGCCCTAAAGTATTTATATGAAAGGTTGTAGTTAGTGTGTATTGCATCGTATTCAACAGTCAGACTTCTGAAAAGTTGTATGATGGTAATAATGCCAAATTAATCACTTACATTTTAACCCCTTGATATCTGAAAATTTTTCAAGTCTTTTTAAGCCTCATCCGAACCAACATTACAATCCCTATTTGAAGTCTGGAAACAATTGGGATGGTTCGAGTTGAAATGAGAATCTCACACAGGAGCTACCGATAGAAGGACTGGAAGCAATCATATCCTATCTTATTTTTGAGGTTCTTGACTTTTAAAACTGACGAAAATATCGATTGAATATTCATTTCTTGGCCTCAAAGTACATACCCTTTTTGAGCGAGCCCATGACTAAGCCATCATTCTTGGCCTCAAAGTGCATACCCTTTTAGGAAAGTCCACAAAGTGGTTGACTTTTTGATATTTTTAATTAGGTCATTTGCAGCCATGCATATGTCATCATACCATATGTGGATATACCATCACGCAGTCATCATCAAGATTTCATGCACATATCGCCATGCCATATGCGCATATACCACCATGCACTCATCATCAAGCATTCATGCATATATCGCCATGCCATATGTGCATATGCCACCATGCACTCATCATCAAGCATTCATGCATATATCCATGCCATAGGTGCCTATACCACCATGCAGTCATGCATATCTCACCATTCCATCGTGCATATATCACCATGATATCATCCATGCTATCAAGCATACATCACCATGAGATATATTCATGCCTTTATGATCACATTTTCAATATCAAATAGCATTAATTTACTTTCATAAGCAGATCATGCATCATGCATATGCATACACCCATGCAAACATTGGTCCCTTTTAAGAAAAACTGATGAGATCCTTGTGAAAGATAAGAATTGAAAATGAATCATGTGCATCCCACATTTCTCGCTCGCACCCAAAGAGGCATCGCGAGGAACCTCTGGGCATGTATTCAAAATACAACCAGGTATCCGGCACCCCCACATTCCAGGCATCTTGCATCCCAAGTAGCATCACGAGGAATCCCCTCGGTACACACCTCTAGGACTTCCAGGATTACATACCGACATACCACCAGGCATTCCCCCTGGAATTACGTACCGTATACCACCGGGCATCTCGAAACTCCCGAGGATCCTCTGGAATTATGCCACTAGGCCACCGGGCATCCGACACCCCCACATCCCGGGCATCCCAAGACTCCCGGGGCATCGTTGGCTCACACCTCTGACGGCATCCTCATTTATCACAATTCATGTTCACAATTGTGTCTCAATATTAACATGGCACATGATGTGATGGTAACCAAATCAATTTCAGCTTTTGATTTTTATATGTAATCCCATATATCATCACAGATGCAGCAAGATCAATTATTATTATTTTACAAAACAGAATGCATTCTTTTTAGTTTACATTTCCTAAAATTTAGTAATTGTCTCGAATAATTTCTAAGAATTTAGTACATCATAGACAAACTCTAGGGGCATTCATCTCATGAAGAACACATCACCACCAGAATTTTATACAAAATAGGATAGTTCATACGTCACAGCTTTTGAAATTTGCACAATCCGGCTAGCACTATTTTAGAAAACATTTTCATTAAACACCCAAATGACATTAAAAAATTATGAAATTTGAACATGTGATAGTCAAGACATACAGGCAGATATTTCATGAAGAACAATACACCAAAAGATCCCCATATAGTTCAATACAAACAACGCATCACAGCACTACTAATTCTGTCCGTTCCACTTGCAGGCATTAAAAAAAAAGATATTTCATGCATAACACTTTTCCAAAAGAATCTCATACAAAACGGTATAGACCACGCATTGCAACATTACCAAGTATGAACACATCAAATTACACAGTTTTAGAAACATTTTCGATTAAATACCCAAATGACATTAAAGTAATTTGGGTATTTAAATACTTCATGAAGACATCAAAGTCAGATTCGTCCTAAGTAATTAAATATAGGCGGTTAAAACTTTTGTTCCTAGTACCGAAATTTCCAGATCTAGCCATCTCCGAAAGACCACAATTTCACCTACCTACTCTTGTTGTTTTCTCTAAATTTTTTATATGTTTTACCTCAAGAAGTACACTACAACTTTCATTAAGAGATCAATGTGATATTTTCACAAGAAGGTTACTTTACAGACCACGAAGCCACTGAAGGTCAGCACAACGAATTCCAGATCTAGTCTCTCCATAGAAAAATCATTTGACTAACCATTTCTTGTTCGTTTTTCCTCAAATTTTAGTATGTTGCTCTTCAAGGTGTTCTCTACAACTTTCATGCAGAAATCGAAACAAGATTCCGACTAAAAAGTCACATGCAACACACAATCTCATGGACGGTCGGACTGGTCTTTCCAGAAACAGCATGCATGGCCAACGAATTTCTCCCCAAAGCTTCGACTTTTCATCACATCTACCGCAACCAAAATTCACCATCTTCTACACACACATCACAGCAATGCAAAGGGTAGGTTTTAGGACTTCACCTGCCTCAAATTGAAGGAAAACATAGCAAGAACGACAGCGGGACTAGGTGGGCTCGACGGCGTCTCCTCTTCCTCTCTTTCTCTCTTCTTTCTTTGGACGGTACCCTCTCTCTCTCTCTTCTCTCTCTTCTAGTTGAAATTCCGCCTCCCCCTTTTCCTTTTAGTTGAATTAAAACCCTTGCATCCTTTACTTCTTGCATGGAGGGAAACTTGGTTACAAAGGGGCAACACTTGGCAAGCTTTTCTTGCCACTTGGCACTTTTGCCATGCACATGATGGGCCTTCATTTGGCTGGGCTTGGGCCAGCCTTGGTCGACCACTTCATGGGCTCCTTGGGCGGGCCTCTAGGCCCACTTTAGGCCAACACTCTGGGGCCTAAAGTCCAAGCTTAAATGGCACATATTTATTTTTGATAATCCATCTTAATCCCACTTATACAAGGTACCAAATTACAAATTTAAATGGCCATAATCTTTGTAACATAGTTTAATAAAATCTAACTTATAAAATTCATGGCCAAAACATGGACATGGGACGCGTTTCCACCAAAATAATTATCCATTTATATGAATACCAGATCATTCTTATTCACTTGGCCATAAATCTTGAAATCATAAATCAAAAAACTCCTACTTATAAAAGACATGGCCATGATTTATTTTTGGGATGCCACACTAATTTAGTTATGATTAGGCTAGTCTAGCTATTGGAGTTAGGCTTTTATAAGCTACTGAATAAAACCAAGTTAGTCTGCCATCATTATGTATTTAGATTTGAGCTCACCATTGCTAGGGATTCAAGCTTTCGAGGGATCATGTCTTTAGGCTTATAACGACGCTATGTATATTCGTTGCCCGACTTGTATCACTTTATTGGCTTATGTACAGTTACCTAGCTACTTTCAATTGGGTGTTAATTTATCACACCGTCTTTCAATAAATTGGATACTACATACTTTCCTATAGTAGGGTAAGTCTAGCTTAGAATCACAACAAAATCGCCAAAACATTTACATGATCACTTAGCATAATCAAGTTTTTGTGTTTAGAATCTCTAATTACGTAGGAATCAAAATGACGTTCTCGTGTCTTGATTGGTTTTTAGCCAATTCCAATAGACTAGTGACGACTCGTAGAAATACATAGGTTGTTAATGAATCAAGGACAAAGTTTAACATCATGCAATATATGGTCTTCGGAGAGAACACACTTATAATTGATGGATCATTTGAGACCGTTACTTGCATGTACCATCTGGACTATCTTTCAAGTAATACCGCCAAACCTATTCCCAAAGGGCAACCCCTCGGAATGGTGGGTCACCACATGTCCTATCCTTATTTTCCCTTCAGCTTTGTAATAGCCACTTGCATCGATGTCCTGTGGATGTTGTCATTGGCGAGATTGGCGAGATTTGCTCTCCTATTCAAGGAAAGGACATATTGTGGGCAAATCACTGCATTGATAGTTTCACATTTTTGAAATTTCCCTTTTTTGTTGTGGTGAATCCTTTGTACAAATTGCAGAAGAATATTCCGACAAAAAATAAGAGAGTCGAGAGTTTTGTCCGAGGACGTAGGCACATTGTTGAACCTCATAATACTTGTGTTCTTTTCTAATTGCCTTACTAAAATTCAACATGGTATCAGAGCAGGTTTGATTCAACCTGTGAGTTTTTTTTGGTTTTTTTTATGCACATCTGATTGTCTCGATTTGCTTATGTTCGAGACTGTTCCTGTTCTACAACAATCTACATTCTTCGGTTAGTGATTGTTCCTCTCTTTGTTGCTGTCAGGAGATGCATCCAACACAACAAAGGTGATGTCACATCAATGGGAAGATAGGAGCCCCTCCCGTGATGGATCCCAAATTTGATGAATGGCAAGCGAATGACCACAGTGCGATGTCTTGGATATTCAATTCCATCAAACCAAAGATCTACGAGATATTTGCATATTCAGAGTCAGCCAAGGCGTTGTGGGATTCGGTAGATGAGATGTATGGTCAAGCTAACAATGCATCTCGGATCTTTGAACTGCAACAAGGACTTGCTTCTTCTGAGCAAGGCGCAACACAATCTTTCACTGAACACTTGGAAAAAATGAAGAAATGGGATGAGCTTCGTCAGTTTAGACCTGCGACCCAGAATGTGATGGATTATGTCAATCGAGAAGAGCAAGATAAAATCTTTCAGTTGTTAGCAAGTATCAGGCCTAAATTTGAGGACACCAAACATCCAATTCTTATGAGTCCTGTGTTGCCCACTTTTAATGAAGTTTGTGCCATAATCCAAAGTGAGGAAACAAGGAGACGCGTCACACCTTCAGTTCCAATTACATCAAGAGAGCTTGGTGAACAATTAGCCCACAGTGCTACCAAATCGAAGCAGGGAGACTACACTGCTCGGTTTGCCAAAGGAAAATTTAAGAAACCAGCACAGTTCCATTGTGACCATTGCAATCGCGATGGCCATTCCAAAGAGAGGTGTTGGGTTCTTCATATGCATTTGCGTCTTTCCAAAGACGGGGTTTTGGAAGCTGAGGTGGCAATCCAAGAAAATCCAAACGATTTTCAATCCAAGTTGGAGGCTTTGTCTCAACAAGTTCAGCAATTACTTCAGATACATGGCAATGGAACGAACTCTTCTAGCACCGAAACCGGAAATTTGGCTAGGATGTTTGGTAATGTCCATGCTTACTCAGCTTTATCCAAAACTCGGTTTGTTGTTGACCCTGGTGCTACAGACCACATGTGTAGTTCTCCAAACTTGCTATCCGATATTACTTCAGGTGTGTCAATTCCACCTATTACTATTGCAAATGGTGGGCAGGTTTGAACTACTGGTGTTGGACAAATTAATGTATTTTCAAATAATTCTGAAGCATTGTTGGTACCTGAATTATCCTCAAATTTAATGTCAGTTAGCAAATATACTAATCCGGGGAATTGCAATGTTATTTTTACTCCTCCAAACGTGTTTTTTCAAGATCGAATCACCAAGAGGATGATTGGTGAAGGGCGGTTGCACAATGGGCTGTATATGGTGGACCTCAACAATGAAGCATTGATGGCACTAAGGAAGACTGTTGGCACTTCCCTGTTGTGGCATTGGCATCTAGGTCATCCCTCTGATCGGGTGTTACCTATTGATATGAATTTAAGTTTTGATTCCAATTGCTATGATCCTTGTCATTATGCTAAGCAGCATAGGTTACCTTTTTCACATAGTACATATAAATCAGAACAGTTTTTTGATTTAGTTCACTCGGATGTTTGGGGAGCTTGTCCTATTGACTCTAAGGAGGGTTCAAGTATTTTGTTACATGTATTGATGATAAATCTCGAGCTACATGGCTTTATCTACTTAAATCCAAGAGTGAAGTTATGACTTTGTTTCAAGATTTTTGCGATATGGTGAAAAATCAATTTAACACTATGGTGAAGATTCTTTGTACAGACAAAGGAACTGAATATACCAATCGGGCTTTTCAAGTGTTCCTGTGTAGCTTGGGAGTCATTCATCAGACCTCCTGCGTTGGAACTTCGCAGTAGAATGGAGTTGCTGAAAGAACAAATAGGCATATGCTTGAGGTTACCCGAGCATTGTTATTCTCAGGAAATTTACCCAAGACATATTGGGTTGACGTAGTCCTTACTAGCTGCTACTTAATCAATCCTTTGCCTAGTAAAGTGTTGGGTATAAAGTTCCAATTGAAAGTCTATCTCTCACCTAAGAATTTTTGGATGTGTGTGTTATGTGCCATCTCAATCTAGTGACAAGCTGGATCCACGGGCTCAAAAGTGCATGTGTGTGGGATACTCAAATGTCAAGAAGGAATACAAATGCTACGAACCAAGTACTAGATGTGTTTATATTTCTCGTGATGTTGTCTTCGATGAGGCTCACATGTTTTTTGCTAGGAATGAAATTCAAGGGGAGCAAAATGACTATTCTGAATTTTTGCGTCCTATTCTACCTATCGAGGATTCAATGTTGGATCAAGAGGAAATTCCAACAACGACTATTTAAGGGAGTCGGCTTATCCCTAATGTCAATGCCGATCCTGATATAGTAGCCACTACAACAGATGGGGCTAATTTGGAAGTAGAGGTTGAAAATGCAACATAGGCAGATCCAACAGATACGGTACCTAATATCTCAGCCTCAACCCGCAGGTCATCACGCATTCCTAGGCCTTCAACACGGCTTCGTGATTTTATAACATATCATACGGCTCAGCATCCTATTCAAGATTTTTTTCGGTATGATAGAATTTCCCATAATTATTTAAGTTTCTTATCTACTATTGAAAATCAATAGGAACTCAATACCTTGTTGGAAGCATGTAAAAGTAGTGTGTGGGTAAATGCCATGAAAGATGAACTTCAAGCATTGGACTGTAACCATACTTGCGAATTTGTTAAATTGCCAAACGAGAAAAAGACAGTTGGATGTTGGTGGATTTGCAAGATCAAATACAATAGTGATGGTTCGGTTGAGAGGTACAATGCCCAGCTAGTTGCAAAAGGGTATACTCAAACATATGGGATGGACTACAAGGACACATTTGCTCCTGTTGTGAAAATGAACACTATTCGTGTCATTCTATCTGTGGCAGTTAACTGTAGCTGGCCATTGTTTCAGATGGATGTGAAGAATGCTTTCCTCCAAGGAGACTTAGAAGAAGAGGTTTATATGGATCTTCCTCCAAGACATCCCTGTTGTGAAGAAGAGGTTTATATGGATCTTTCCTCCTGTTGTGGAGAATGTTTCAGATGGATGTAAACCAAGGGAATGGTTTACAAATTAAAGAAGGCAATATATGGTCTCAAACAGTCACTTAGAGCATGGTATGGTCTGCACTCGTTAGATTTGGTTTCAAAAGGAGTGCAACTGATTCTTCGATCTTTACTAAAGTAACTAGTGAAGGTATTGTTGCTATTCTCATTTATGTTGATGATCTTATTATTACTGGCAGTAACTTAGCAGGTATTGCAAAACTTAAACAGTTGTTGAGCAAGGAGTTTGACAATAAAGATCTTGGAAAATTTAGGTATTTTTTGGGGATAGAGGTAGCAAGTTCTAACAAAGGTATGTTCTTGATTCAAAGGAAATATATCCTAGATCTATTGAAGGAGACTGGTAAGCTGGGTGTTAAACCTGCTAGCACTCCTATTGATTACAACAATAAGACTATGACTATGGAAACACCATTACAGGATATTGGGTAATTTCAGCGTTTGGTAGGAAGATTGATTTACCTAACAATTACTAGACCCGACATTGCTTATTTTGTTAGCTATGTGAGCCAATTTATGCAAAAACCTACACAAGGACATATGGAGTTGGTAAACTAGCTCGTTCAATATCTAAAGGCTTCTCCAGGAAGAAGAATATTGATGAAGAATAATGGTAATAGAAAGATTGTGGGATTTACTGATGCTGATTGGGCTGGAAATCCCGTGGATAGAAAATCTACCATAGGTTTTTGTACCTTTGTTGGTGGAAATATTGTTACTTGGAAAAGTAAGAAACAAACAGTTGTGGCTAGATCTAGTGCAGAAGTTGAGTATCGAGCCATGGCTACTACCACTAGTGAGATCGTATGGCCTTGTCTATTGTTTCAAGAATTGGGTTGTGATGCCATGTCTAAACCTACGAAGCTATTTTGTAATAATCAGGCGGCAACACACATTGCTTCAAATCTGGTCTTTCATGAAAGGACCAAACACATAGAGGTCGATTGTCACTATGTAAGGGAAAAGGTTCCAGATAACACAATAGAGACACCATATATTCGTACTGTGGATCAACTTGCTGATGTCCTCACCAAAGCTTTACCCTAGGGTGAACAAGTTGATCTATGACGATGTCTTCGCTCCAACTTGAGGGGGAGTATTGGCGATATTGGCGAGATTTGCTCTCCTATTCAAGGAAAGGACATCTTGTGGGCAAATCTCTGCATTGATAGTTTCATATTTTTTAAATTTCCCTTTTTTGTTGCAATGAACCCTATGTACAAATTGCAGAAGAATGTTATGACAAAAATTAAGAGTCGAGAGTTTTGTCCTAGGATGTAGGCACATTGCTGAACCTCGTAATCCTTGTGTTCCTTTTTGATTGCCTTACTAAAATTCAACAGTTGTTGACATAAATTCTTCTTAGATTGTTTTCTTTTGAATTTGGCCGACACAATACCAACCACATACGGGGAATGGTTTGGCATTGGCTTTCCATTTTCCTTTCCCTTTACCATCGGCAAATTGCATCTTTCCTTGTTAAATTGTCTCCTCGATTGTCAACAAACAATATCAACCCTGTCATGATTCCATTGAATGGCGCTATTTACAATATATTTTGGAGGACTCTTCTGACCAAGCAAAAAATATGGAATTGTCAGCAAAGTTGTTTCTTTTTTTCTTTTCTAAAAATCCAAAGAATTCTACTTACTTTATACATTACATAGGTCATCGATTCAGCATTGGCTAAGATTAAAAAAAGAGCGACCTTTTATCATGCCATTATTGTTCAAAAGCAAATCTATCATTTAATTCAATTTATTGACATCGAATTAGTAAAGTTCAGTACCTCTAGCCCTAGCCATCGTTGTTTTTTTTACTCTTGCAAGCTTTTAAGCTGGACAAACATAAGGATTACTATGCACTAATTTTGGGGGAAAATACAGTATTAGTGCTGTGAATTTTTTATGACGCTCACTTTAAAATCAAAATATTTTTTTCTTTATAACTTTGTTACAACCAGTGGCATATATGGCTGAGTCTTGTATTTCCTTTTTATTGAATTTTTAAGTTCGAAGTAACTCGTTAAAAGAAACTTGAATTCTAACGTTAGCAAAGGATAAGACGACCATGCACTTTTGACTAAATCAACTTCTTTTGAGGAAACATTGTGAGTCGACCAAAGCAAGGGACGAATCGATTGGCTCTGCCACCCCAAGCCATAACAACAATAGCTCACCCGCTTCGTCGCTGCTCCCCCGTTCTTGCAAGATCGGCACCGAGCCACCTAGTGCAGCACTGAACATCAAGCTTTACTATCACTCATTAGATGATGCGCGATGGGGTGAGTGAATCATTGAAAGATTGGGATTTAAAGCTTCCGCATGCTGAATTTGCTAACAATCGATCACCAAGTTATACTACTGGTCGATCGCCATTTGAAGTTGTGTATGGAATTAATCCTCTCACACCCCTTGATTTGATTCCAATTCCGTCTAACTCTCAAGTGAGCTTTGATGGCAAGAAAAGAGCTGAATCAATGAAGAAGCTTCAAGAGCAGATTCGATCCAACATTCAAAAAGGCCAACGAATCTGACAAGAAGAAAGCTAATCAACATCACAAGGAGACTCAATTTCATCCGGGCGATCTTGTATGGCTTCACTTGAGGAAGGAGAGATTTCCATTTCGTCGAAAGAACAAGCTCATGCCTAGAGCTGATGGTCCCTTTAAAGTTATTCAGCGAATTGGCAACAATGCTTACAAGATTCACCTTCCGGGAGAGTTTGGAGTTTCAGCAACATTCAACGTGGGAGACCTTTCTCCTTACTTAGAGGATGAAAACCTTCTAGATTTGAGGACAAATCTCAAACAACCCCGGGAGGATGATACGGGTGCATCCAACGTAGCTCCATCGAGCAACTCAGAACCATCGATGCTTATCCGAGCCAATAAAGAAGTTGGGCATTATGTTCTTCGATGGATCATTTTGAATGAATAAAGTTAATTACTTATCGGTACTTTGTGGTATGTCGATAGGTATCAATGGGAGGCCATTTTAGATGTCTTGTATGACCAATTGATGAAGTTTCAGGAGAATTATTTTCTGGTCAATGGAGGATATATTTCACACGTGTTGCAGTATTAAGGGAAAAGTGTGTTCGGTGATCATCGATGGTGGGAGCTGCACCAATGTTGCTTCGACAACTCTTGTCGACAAGCTGAAGCTTCCAACAACGAAACATCCTCAACCATACAAGCTCCAATGGCTCAATCAAGGGAATGAACTCAAGGTAACCAAACGTGTTCTTATATCATTTTCGATTGGGAAGAACTATCGAGATGAGGTTGTATGTGATGTGATTCCTATGGAGGCATGCCACTTGTTATTGGGTAGACCGTGGCAATTTGATATAAATGCTATGTATGATGATCGGAAAAACACATACTCTTTTCATAAGGAACAAAAAGGCATTACTCTTTTACCATTGAGTCCTTATTCGATACATAATAATGAACCTGGGGAGGGAGACACTTGTAAGGAAAATCCATTCTTGAGTGAGACACGGGTTGAGAGAGCCATTAGCAAACAAAAGAATGCATTTTTTGGATTTATGGGTCGCTCTATCTCACTCTTTTTCTCGACCACAAGCAAAGCAAATACATTCTTTTGTATATCGTTTACCTCTTATTATGCTAACTTCACTTCCTCAGTGACATGAGACCTTTAATTTGTTATAATTCAATGTCAATTTTCCGACAACTTTTAATTGTTGATGACACTAGAGCGGTTGATTTTTTGACCAAATTGGTAGTCAAATAATAAAAAGAAAAAGTTTTGGGGACTGAAATAATGTCATACAAAAGTTTTGATACCTGCAATATGCTTTTCCCACACCATTTTTACCATGACTACTTCAAATTCACTTTTTTGTTTCATAGTTTTCAGTTAAAGCCACATTTTTTTTTTCAAATTTTCCGTGGCTTCTTATCTCTTTCTTTATGTAATTGCTTGTACTTAGACACTCTTGTTGCCAATTGAAATAAATAGAATGTTGACCTTCAATTTTTTTCTTAGATAAAATTCTGTGAATTCCTTTTTAGTGAAGGAAGTGAGGCATCTATTTCTAACCTTCTTAAATCTAGTAATAGACTAATTAATGACTGGTACTTCATGTATTGTTCTATAGAATTGAGAATAAAATTATCTTTCCATCTACCTAGTTATGCAATGAATTAAATGACAAATTAGGAACTGGGCGAAAGCAATTTTTGATAAGGATAGAGGGAAGAACCTAAGTGTTAGAGCTCATTTTTCCTGCGTCCCTGTATTGCACTATAAATTACCCAATATGTTCAATAATTGATTGTTCATCTTCATTAGTAAAAAAGGTAAAATCATGGATCTAGAGCCTCTAGAAAAAGGTTGATTATCAACCCTTTCAAGACAAGGTATCCTATCCTATACATTATGATACCTCTATCCAGACCTAAGAGTTGTCGGACTGCTTTATCATGTTTAGTCATCTAGGGATTCAGTTTGCCATCTTGTCACCGAGGTTAATGTTGCTCTCATTGGATTATTTATATTGATGCTAATCAGCAAATTAGGCCTACCGGAATATTTGCATTAGGTGGTGCCAATGCAACCCTCGGTCCTATATTTTCCGCATTGGCACTTGACCAATATGTCATCTAGCTAGGTTTTTCAGATTTTTATTCCTTGTTCGGTTATTTCCACCAACATTGTTTTGAAACTTGATTACATAATTCATGCCTTAGCATATTCCTTGTATGAGGTTGACTAGCCTAACCCATATTATTGACATTTTATTGACATTATTAAACAAAGGAGATGGGTTATAAACGTACCCAGGTACCACTGAATTTGCTTGTGGTGGTTGACTAAACGATCTTGGTCACAACGAGGCATTCGCAATGTTGATTAGCATCAATTTGGTCACATTTAACATATTATTCACCACATAAATAGTCATATCATTTTTTTATTTCTTGAACAACCTCCCATGGCCAACATCATGTTGGGATTTGGTCCAACTTCCTTAACTATTCTTTGGTAATATGCCCGGGAAGTTGAAGATTACTTCCACCATTCTTCCAACAGTCGAAGGCTAAGAATTGCTGGGGCTAGTAACACATCGTAGAGAACTGTTAAATAGGTTGAATGAGAAACTATAAAGCACTTTTGTGGAATGTAATAAGTTAAACTTCACCAACAACAAAAATAATTTAACTTAATCAGGAGTGATGCTGATAAACAAATAATGAAATTAGGAGCGCCAATAATAAAGATATAGAAGATAGCACTTGAGATTTGTAGTGGTTCAATTTTATTTGCAAGTTTTTGTCCACTCTTAAGACTAACAACCACAACTAAGCTGGAATTTATTAGTTATCAACATTGCAAGTTACAACTAGCAAATGTTGTTCCTTTCACATGATAGATCACACTATTAGGATACAACTACCACTCTTACACTTATACACTTGATTCTATTATGGTCACAAGTCAGGAGCACCTCAAAGAGACATTATTAGTGTCACAACTTCTAACAAAGTAAAGAAGAACATTCAAAGCCTATAGACTCCATTTATTTGTTTCCAACTCAACCTTACCACTTCTCTTGAATTAGGCGTACATAACCATCCAATCTATAGATGACTGTCTATGACTTATCTCCATGAATTAGCTCGTCGTTCTATTGTTGCTATTGGCAAAAGGACGCTCTTCCAATTTCTAGTGTTTGAACGGCTAATGTTGTGGCAGTTTTTCCAAACCAATTAGATTGCTCCTATCAATGTCTATCTTCTATCAACATAACTGCCTTAATTCATCTCTAAAGCTCCTAATGCAGACTCCAAGCCTTTGTAACAGGTAGTTTCATCTTGATAAATGTTCTAATCAAATGAGTAGACGACTAGCACCTTCCAGGATTTGATATCAACACAATTCGAAAGTGTTGATTATCATTAGTCTATTGATACTATCCATTGACAAACTCATGTGGACGGACTTCCAATCAATCTTCCAATGATCCTCTTGGCTTTTTTAGCATACAAAATCTTCCAAGGACATCAAAATCCCCGTGGATTCCTCATCTTCACTACTTGATTGAATTAGCTTCCAAAGATTTTCAAGGACATCAACATCATCATTGATTCCTCGTCTTTACTAAACTCACTAGATCATCCTCATTCTTCTCGACTTGGTCTCCCTTGATTAAGGTCCTTCTAACTTGTTCACTTTTAGAGAGATCCTTTCAGCTTGTAGACATCTCAATAACCAATAACTTGTTCACCTAGGATATTAGCAGTGATCCTTCAATATCGATAGAGTGTTCCCAATTGCGACACATCAAGATCACACCTGATACTATTTACGACACCATATGCAGTGTGGCTTTTGTATATAACACCTAGTATTAACTCGACCAATACATGCATTAGTAGCTTTTGATTATCTTTGTTATCACTGAAACAACATAGGGGATTTTCCCAATAAGAGTGAATAGTACCATCATTACAAGTTTGATATAGCATTGTTGTTGTCAGCAGCATTATGAGTCCCTTGTTGGTTCCTAGTTCTCATCATTGCAATCTCTTCAAATTTAACAAAGAGTTTCTCATCAGACGTGCCAAAAAGATGTTTCGACAAAAAGTAAAATACCTCATAATTGAGAATCAATCTAACCAATAGAGGTTTGAAGGGTCCTTTGCTGACTTTTAGATAGGAAAGTAAATTATAAGGAATTTAGATATGTGAATACTAGGAAAATCACCAGTAATCTAAATGATACAAAGATCATAAATGTTCTAAAAATTAAGATGAAGAACAATATGCTTTCTTTTAGTAATTGGTCAAACTTTTACAATGAGCACAATGTGGGTTTATATAGCCCACTATCTATAATTACTTACAAACAATTATTGAGGAGTTGCACATATTGTACATGACTCCTGTTATCTAGCGACACTTATTTCCAAAAGGTTATAAATCCTGAAATTACCAAGCCCACTAACGAAACATTTTGTGTCAACTTCATTTGTACTCTAAGTCAATCATGTTGGCATTCTTCACTCGTCGATTATTCTGCTCCAACCAACTATAGAGCTCTTGTCGACCAAATCTACTCACCGACTCCAACTCAACACTTTTTTTTTGGGTTAAAAACATGTCACTTGAGATATGCTTAATATGATATGCCTTTGCTAAGACGAGATTTTTCTTTTGGCTAGTAAAAAAGGATTTTATTTTTGTCCATCAAAGAGGAGAAATAGTTAATGATTTGTTTGTAACTAATTGATGAGAAAGTAATTATCTATTTTTGGGTGAGGAGAGGGGATTGGGTTGGGGAGATTTAGAAAAAAGAAAGCCGGGGAGTAGAAAGTAGCCCTCTCTTTTAGTTCTTGGATGGTTCTATCGATTATGTCCTCAGTTATGCTCTATTTTGGTCATGTTGATTGATCATTAAAAGTAAAATATATTTAAAAATGCAATCATCGTCTGTAATGTTAGCATTAATTGGACCATGAGTGATGATGTGAGATAGAAACTTAAATGACAAGCACGTTAGGAGAGGATGCCACTACCCAGCCTCTCACGATAGTCGCCTCACCTTCTCTTATCTCAGACATTGGCCTGGAGAATCTTCTAAAGCTCTATCACGGTAGCCACGCTCTTCTTGCGCGAACGCATGAAGAGAGAGAGAGAAAGGGACAAGGGCACAATTTCTGACTACAATGTCCAGATGTCGACGTCGGTTGCATCTCTCGCAAAGCATGATGGAAAGGTCGCAACCCTCACCATCACACATGCGAGGGTTGTGATCCTCTTGAAAAAGTTGAGAAGGTCTGCGTCGCCCTCATACCCTCACCCGGCAGACTGTTGGGGGTGGCGATTCTCATCTCTCTCTCTCCCCTGATGATGCAAGATACCATGATTCTTGACCGAGCGTGACATGGGCCTGAGGCCCTTCACCTGACGTTGGGTGGTGCTTAGTGAAGACGGGCATAGGGCGAGCCGAAACCTTGCCCCGTGGGGCACTGCCTCAGACCAAGACTGCCCCGCAAAAGGGGCATTTGGCAGGTTACACAGCAGGTTAAAAGGCGCATAGAGGCAAATATTAGCCTTCCCACGAATTCACTTGGAACGTATGGCTTTTAGAAATACATTTTGTTATGTATGTATTTTGGATTAGAATAAAAAATAAAAATAAAAATAACCTTTAAGAACAACTTTTTCTCCTTACATGAATTGCTCTTAATCGGAGATCCAAGCTTGAACGTACTTTAGGTAAGTATTGAGGGTCAATTGTTTGCATATATTCTATTTTCACATTGTCCCACATTGAATTTTGTGATGGTTGGAGCTTACCAGGCGCGATCAAATCGATCTTTGAGTTCATATTTCTGGGGGGTAAAAATGTAACTTTCATTAATTAGGTGAAGTATAAAAAGCTCGGAGGTATACTCCAGCGTTATTAATAGAACTAATAATGCTAGAAAATGGAAATAAGAAGCTTCTAGATGGTAGCTAATTTGAAATTTATCTGGTAAGGTCTACAATTTTGGTAGAGCTAAACTTTTATCTTTTACAATTTTACGTACCTTAGCCAATATAATGTGAATATCAATTTATATGTTTTGAAAATGTTGATTGTTCTCTATCTAAATGTAATATACAGGCTCTGGCTTCATTTTTTTTAACCCACTCATGAGACCATTCATGAATCATTACGATTATTGTTGTTAATCAACGTAAAAATATTTCTCATATAATGTAATGCATCGTACTACAAAGTAAAAATCACTCCGGCCTTTGTGGGGCACAAGGCAGTGACAAGGCTAGTTTTCATAGCGGGAACGGGGGACGGAGGGGACAGGGACAGGGACGTGATTCCTGTTCCCACCCCGCCCCCTTACCATCCTAGTGCTAGGCCGCCCCCATAATATTTCTTACTCTTGCTCCCTCTCTCTTCAAGGGATTTTATTTAAATATTTTTTGTTAACATTCCATTGAGTGAATGTCATGGTTGGCATTTCTATTTCTATTTTAACTTCAAGGACCAACGACATTAATGAAAAAATTTCACAATTCAAGAAAATTGAAAAGGTTTTTTTTAATGGAAAATGTTTAAGAGCAGCATCAGGTATATATTAAAAGTTCAAGTACCACAAATGACTTTTGCCTTTGTATAGGAACAAATAAAGAGAGTGGAGAGAAAATTGAAACTGCAATAAAAATTGACAATGCTAGGTGCAATGATAAAATTTTCACAGTGGTGGTTCAAAAAGAAGTTTGATTTATTTCTTTTATCAACTTTTTCTTAGGACTTATGCGTGTACTTTAATCTTCTTTCAAAATATTAAATTTCGAATCAATTCGAAACCTTGCCTTTTCTTCTAGCTTTTTTATGCATGTTTGTAAAGCCCAAAGTTGTTTCGTAGTTCTAATTATGACTTTTCCTCCAATATTTGACAATGGGAAAAAAATTTAACCTCGAAAGTTTATAAGGAGTAATTTGCAATTCCATATGTCAATATCTCTATATCAATAGAAGTTTTAAGTGTCACCTATTGAAAATAGTCAAAACATATCGATCACCAAATATATGAAAAAATATTAAATAAAATATAAAGTCCAAATTCATAGGCTTCCATTTCCTTTCCCTTCCCTCTTTCAAACAAAAAGCAAAGAATCCCGTGCGCTAATGGCGCCCAGCGAGACAGATTCAAATTTGTCAAAGGCCGGACTTGATTGCTTGCAAGAAAACATCAGCTACAGAGCTTCTTCACCAACTGAGACAAGATCCTTTTAGGGATAAACAAAAGGAACTTTATCGAGATATGGGGGTGAGTTGTCACCCGATAAAAAGCTTAATCATGAAACATGAGAAAGCTCGAGGGATTTGATTTTGGTTAAAAGGAGTATCTCTTTTGTGGGGGAAAAGCATCTTTATTCTAATAACATATTATTTCAAGTACACGCACGGGCATCAGTGACTTTCCAGCATGGTGAGTTTATGTCTGGACGCATGGACAATGACCTTATTGCGAAACTGCTGGTGATGTCTTCTCCAATGTGATTTCTTAGTGCATGGTGTCATAAACTCTTTGATTTATATGAACGACAAGATGATGAACTAAGTGACGGTTATGGTAATACGGAGCATCCAAATTTCCAAATCAACTAATCCTATTGAAACCTGCATATTCGTCCCTCCAGGTAGATCGTGTCAAGCTTGAACTAGCAAGGTACTAGACCTTGCACTACGAAACTCGAAATGAGAGACAACTGTTGGATGCAAAACGTGCAATTCCAAAATCTCCATAACCAAAACAAGAGTACAGATAATTGAGTAGAAAGATTAATGCACTTGTATTGGAATCCATCGTTCTTAATGCGAAAGCGCAGAAACGATGATCCATGCACAAGTCATTCTCCTCTATTGCCCTCTGCACTGGCTCAATGAGACGTCCCTTTCACCATTTAACACTAGATTAATGCTCATTTTATGAGGATACTGGTGAGAATTAGGTTAGATGAGAAACTTGAGCACTATTTATAGAGTTTTCAACCAAGCCCCCTTATTATGGATGAAGCTCAACTTGGCCCTCACTAACCCCATATTAGACTAATTAAAAAATATTTTATCTCACCTCAGACCAACCCCGTAAAACGATAAATTACAATATCAATTAATGTAGTACATATTATAAAAACTCTTACAACAACGTGATTAGAGAAAGTGACTTGTTCGATTCATAGATTGAAACAATGGAATAAAATAGTAGCAATCGCAATAAAGACTAAGAAATTGGATGTTAATATTCAAATTATTTATGTTTGGTAACTCTTGTAATGAAAATGTAAGGATTGTAATTTACATGTAGTGTTAGCAAAATAAAGATCGTCGTAATATGTACCTAACGTATCAAGTTTTCTCGATCTGCTTTAAAGTTACCATTTAGATTCGTTCATTCCCTTTCACCTCTTTTCATCCTCATGTCCTCCTATGTTAGTGAAAACCAATTAAAGCAACATTTTTCATTCTGATTTTTTATCCTTGTTACTCTTCATTCCAAGTGACCAAACGTTAATTAGAAAGGAAGGAGGATTTTGCTACTTCTTGAGATTCTGGAAGTCTGGACTGTGCAACTTCAAGACATCGACATTTTCGAATTGGTTTCCGGTGTATCAGACACTCCCTAATTCACAACTCTCGCCTTCCAGTGACTCGGCGTTCCTCATGCGGCCTCGCATCCGAGCCTAATTATAAACGGGCCAGGCAGATCTCGTCCTCCCCCTTTAAAGCCCAATAACCACTCTGCGGGCACTAGCATGTAACTCGCTAAACACATCCAGTAAAAGATCAAGCGCAAGACTCATATTACCGAATACTATGCTGTTAGTGCTATTGTGTGATGTATTTGTGAGTGGGAAAACAGTCCTAGGAGCCAAAGAAAGGAGCACGAAAAAAGAAGGATAAAGTTGGACATTATGGGTACTTTGATTGGATCCATTAACATCCTATTTAACAATGCTTCCAAATTTTACTATTTTCTGCTTTCATTTTTTCGCATGTCTAAAGTTAAAGAGTTTAGAGGGCTTAAGTATACCTTGGATATTTTGCAATCTTTTCATGATGGAGGACAATTTAGTGATTAGGATAGTGATTAACATGCCCGACGGCCTAACATCAACTCTTATTAATATTACTCTTTTTTTTCATACCATCCTAGTGTAGTGTGAGGTTCAAAATATAATCCAATTATCCTTTACAATAACAAGTGAGTTTTTTTCAATTAATATAAGTAGAAGTTTCTTTTTTTTTTTTTTTTTTTTTTTTTTTTAGGGCAAATTAAGAAGATAAGATCTATAAAAGGAAGACAAATTAACCTGTTATTAATATGTAGTAGATACATGTGATAATTTATTGAAGATGGAAACCTAGAGGAAATTGTATAGATAAGGACTATAAAAGGAAGGTTAGAGAACGTATCATTAACCTATCCCGAGCAACGTGTTTTATGAGGAATTAATTAAGCAATTATATGGTAGCAAGGTATTTAATTAAACTAGACTTGATCATGAACGGCCAGCCAAGAATCGACCCAATCCGCGAGCGCCTGAAAGAACCTTTTGGTTAGCCTGGACAAGGGCTTACAGCTATAAGGATCAGCTCAGCCCCATTATCCCGACCCAAGCTCGCCCAGTGCACGTAATTCCTCTATATTTTCCTTACGGGCGAGCCGAGATGATTTTCTTGGTCTGATCAGAGGGCCCAACTCGGCTTGGCTGATCTGCCTATGAATTACATTTGGTATTAATGAACATCCAACTTGGAAAAGGAAGGCCAGCTAACCTCGATCATTGTATTCTGAACAACGCATGTGTTGATTTCGTGCCTCAATTTCTTGTCGGATTGAAGATTACATCAGAGCTCAAGACTAAGATAAGTTAGAATTGTGTTTGGACAAGTTGAAGCATTGGAACATGGGACGAAGGGCTTGCGACAAAGGTTTGGGCGCTTAGCCAGTTGACCACTTATTGTGATCTTGTCAAGGTGAGCCACTTAGGGAAAACTAATGGATTACTAAGCGGCCCCAAATGGTTACTCATGAAAAAAATAGTGGTGTTGTTACGTATTGCGAACCCTCTCAGACACATACCATTTTTAAAAAAGCAATTCAATTTATTTAGAAGCCATCACTAATTAATTATGGATTGATTAGACATTCAAGTAAAACATGAGACTACTTTTACTTGTGCAAACAAAAGATTCATGATTTGATTATGGTAGATTAATCTAACAATATTTCAGTACTTTTTCTCTTAATATTTTCAATTTTAATCCTAAACAAACCATCATAAAAGGGGTGATTACGCTGGTGCTCTAGCAAGAATGTAACATCCGATAATTAAATAAATAAATAAATTCTGAAAATGCAAAGTACCTAGATGTGCTAAGCAAGCAATGCAAAGCTTCACTATATCCACCACTACGCGGTTTCTATTAACTAAGACTTAGGAAGAAAACAAGCAATTATATGATGCATGATGATAGATGAATTATGATTATGATGCAAAATTAATTAGTATGTAATCTAAAATAATTTTTTTTGGTGTTTTCGCATTAACTTAGCAAGCGTCCAAATTCATCAATAGAATTCTAGATGGACTAAACCATGAGCATGCATACATTAAATTACCGAATGACATGCATAAATCAAATTAGTACATGACATGTGTAATCAATATTAAAATATATTCAATGTATCTAAACATGAATTTTCATGACCTAACCTCGGGTGCATCACTTAGAGTTTGACTAATGAATTACTAAGTCTAAAGTTAACTCAGGCTCTTCCAATCACATACCAATTTGCAACTTAAGTTTAAGTTTTTAGCATGCAAATGAATTTTATTTAGGAGTCACCACTAATCAATTTATAGTAGGTTGATTATACACATAAGTAAAATAAAGGGAGAATTTTTTTACTCCTATGAACCAAAGAATTTAGATACGGAGACTTGGTTATACTAAATTTCTCTAATGCTTTTTCGATGCCGCTCTTTTTACGAAAAAAATGTTTACTAAGCAGCTTGAATTCATTTTATTACTCCCTAATATGTGAGGTGATCATGCGGGTGCATAATCCACCAATTTAACACCAAATAAAATAATGAATAAATTACAAGACTTAGCTCATAGTAACGAAAGCAACTACAATATTAGCTCATAATTTACATCAACAATCCTAGATATGATTTCTAAGTAATACGCAGTCACTCAATTTTTTTTAGAAATTTCTCTTATTTAATGAAACCTAATTTACATGCAATGATGCAATGCAATGATGTACAAAAATATGTTTATGTAAACTATTTGTCACGCAACATCTATTAAGTGACCTAATCTAATGATGGGAAAATATTGATGCAACTATCCTAATATGTCACACATTTAAATGATCACAATTATGCAATGACTAGATGACGTGCAAGGAATGACCTAATTCTAGGTGACACATGCATTTTTTTTTTATGGTTTCTTTTTCTTTTTTATAAAATTCGAAATTAAAATTGCCTAATAATTGAATGTTAATTTAAACTGATGAAAATAAAATCTAACATCCTCAATTAATGTTTTTGGTATTTTTTGTCGAAAATTCAAAATAATAAATTTCTTAATCTAAACATGCAAACTATCCTAGGACGGACAATATTCTAACATCAACCTAATCCAACTATATATATATATATATTAATTTTTTTTTTTTTTTTTTTTGGGTTTTCTTTTACGGAAGCAAAATGAATTCAAGCAAAGGCATAAAAAAATAAACAACACGGTGGCAAATTAGGCAAGATATGATCAATATCCATCTAATAAATTGATGAATCGTATCTCGTGCATGAGTTTGAATTAGTCAATTTTTAACAAAATCACGAATCATATCTTAGGTGTGAGATCATATTAGCGATTTTTCCATGCGATTGTGAATCATATTTCGGGCATGAAATCAAACTGTCAATCTTATGCATGCCGTGAAATTAGGGAACAGTCCCTAACTTAAAAGGCTTTTGAGAAACTTTGGATAAGATATATCATTAAAAGATTTGAATTTGATCATAATATCAACAAATTAAATAAGGAAATAACCAAATTAAATTCGGATAATATCTTTACCTATTTCGTGGATATTGCTCTCGAATGTGGACTCGTCGAATGGTGCACCACAATGGCTTATAGTGACGCTCAACAATGGCTCGTGGCGTTTAACTAGGATTAATGTGGTTGACTCACGATTCATGATCAATTCAAGAAGAGTGTAGCTTAGTGGTGGCAGTGGTTGCAAGCCATTGGAACTACAAAACAAACACTTTGTGGGGATCACTCAGCTCAAGGACGAGCTCGATTGCAACTTAGGCTCGGTGTCAACGTCGAATGGGTGGCTCGTGTCAAGATAGGAGGTCGTCGAGGTGGTATGTGATGCGTGATGGGGCAAGTGATTCCATAATGGATTTTTTTATAAGGGGATTTTTGTGGTTAAGTGTATGGAGTAGTGTATACGGGGAAGAAATGAAAAGGAATAAGAAAGATAAAAACAATCTTCTTCCAAGGTATAAAGGCAGCGCTACCAACCAAGGATGCAGATCGAGATCTACCAAGTTCACCACCAAGGCCTAAAGCTTCCACCAACCAAGGATAACGGACTTCGGGATAGGAGAAGCTCACCACCAAGGCCTAAAGATTCCACTAGCCAAGGATAAAGGGCTTCTTGACTCACCACCAAGGAGTGATCTACTCTCCAAGGATAAAGAAACCGAAATGAGTTATCCACTCTCCGAAGGAATTCACTCAAGTAGAGGAAATCTCACTATTTTCATTCATAAAATTCGTATCTCCCCTACATTGGATAGTTTCCTCTATTTATAGGATGATTTCAGCCTTAGGAAATATTAAAAACAAACTTTAATGACCTAGGAACTTAAATGTTTGACTCTTGAGCTACAAAAAATAAAAACACCTAGGAAATTAATAAAAAGCCTTTATTAACACGGAAACTAAATGCCTTTAATCTTCGGCCTTCCGCATTCTCAAACCGTTAGCTTTCCATGTTCTTGAACCTTTGGCTTTCCATATTCTTGAACCGCACTCGTGAACCATTAGCCTTCCACAATTTCGAGCTCCTTCCCTTGACCAGAAAATAGTCCTCCTGAAACTTCATCAATTTGTCATACAAAACATCTAAAATGACCTCCCATTGATAGTTATCGATATACCACAAAGTACCGATAAGTAATTAATATTATTTATTCAAAATGATCCATCGAAGCACATAGTGGCCCAATTTCTTTATTGACTTGGATAAGCATCGATGGTTATGAGTTGGTCGATGGAGCTACGTTGGATGCTCCCGCATCAGTATGGCAAGATAGTAGCTCGATCGTCGTCGTGGACAATAATAGGGATGTTGTCACAACCCCAACTCTATCTCTAAGGTCACGAGCGACAAGGGTTATTTTTACGACATTCCAAGCTCGTCGCTGTCCCGATTCTCTTTTAGCTTGTTGTCATGCACATGTGAAAATGTGAATAAATAACTCCTCAGACAAACAATAACTGTATGATTGGGACATACATCACATAGAACACATTGATTTATATTATAACTATTTTTACAAGCCCTTTCTTTTTGGGCCCTCTTTTCTTCTAGCATCACACAATAGGTTTTCCACACATGCCAAGGGAATTTCTGTCATACCCCGGACCTCGAGCGCATGCCCATCCTTCTCTAGTCGATAATATTTTGTGACTTCCTAGGACAAGTCGCCGACCCTTTTTGTTTAATTGCACATGCGAAAGCGGAAATAAATCCCTTGACTGTAATCATCTCGGGATAGAAAAAAAGGACAACAATTTCACAAACCAACATGCATTTATATTGACATAGAGTCATATACAAGGTCAATGACCAAAAGACTACACAGACTGGCTTTTAAAAAAGAAGTGGTTCTAATTGACCTACATTTCCGATTACTTCCTCTCAACTCCAGGTCCTCCACTCCACGACCTTGAAATTTTAACTCACGATAGAGTGAGATATAAATCTCAACAAGTTCACATTCAAAACCCCGATTATGAGGGAAATATGCATTTAACATAGATGACTTACCTTGCCTTAGTTCCACCCTACGAGTTAGTATAGTTTATACACCTTATGCATAAAATCGATGCACACAACAATTGAAATGCATTATTCAACTCAATAAATCACAGGGGTCCAAATTATAGGGTCAACTCATTATGACACGTCTTATACCATGTCACACAATTTTGTCCCATAATCCAGCGCATCTATTACACTCAATACGCATTCAAATTGATAATTTCGCCCACTCTAGGGTACGACCTACTAGAAGTTCGGCAGTCTACTGGTATAGCCAGGCATTGTCTCACCCCATTGAGCACGGTTACGTATCTCAAAGATGACTTTCCAGAAGGAGTATAAGTCCAGCCTCTACTGCAACCCAAATCCCAATATATGGGTATCCCATAAAGGGTAACGTCCATTCAACATTGTTTGGGGACAGGTTCTTTTAACCAACACACAACCAATTAATCTCGGCTCAGGATATTGTGCATTGCACTCAAATGCTTCAATTAAAATAGTGATCCTGGCATATTTTCTTCGTATTAAAAAGACTCGATAAAAATTGTCGTATGTGGGTACACGGTCAAATTGGACCTGAAAATTCATAACTTTCCTTTTAAAATCCGAATGGATTACATTGTATATAAAACCATTTTCGGTGTTTAAAACCCACCACCCGGGATTTTTGGATAAATGTCAAAATTCACAAATTTTGGAATAACTGACCAATTTCCAATCAGCACTCAACTTTTACAATTTAACACTCGATTGCAGAAATTAGCCACACAATTGCAATCGGCATGAAATTCCGGTCACCGGCTATCTCGGCCTAATTTCTGGAAAATATTTAATAATTAAATAATTACTGAAATGATTTAAATAAATACATTAAATACTAAAAATGCTAACTTAGGCTAAATACTTCTAATCTAACTATCTATTGAGCTAGATAACTTATTCTAAATATCCTTGCTATATAACAACATACCAACCTAATTAACTATAATTTCTAACCACCGAATTAAATAACCTAACTAACCTAATTTAACTAACTAAACTAATAATTAAAATAGTTACACTTAAATAAATCTAAACACCCCTCAAACGTCATTAGCCTACGGAGAAGAGTTTAGTGCATAAATTCACCAATTTATCGCGGAAACCGGTTCACCGTGATAACGGCGCAATGGCGGCCGAAATCCAAAATTTTGACGGCGTTGGCTAACACTCGGACTGGACCCAAAGGCCTTGCACACCCACAGCAAAATGCTGGGCTCGATACTGGGCCTGAGCTGCGAAGTGGGCTGTTGGGCTCACTCGAGCTGAGATGGGCTTGCTGCAATAGGGCTTGTCTTTGGATGGGCTTCAAAGGCTGCAGAGAAGATGGGCTGCGGGCTGAATAGTTGCAATTTTCGTGGGTTTCAAATGGGCTGACTTCAATTCTGGTTTGTAGGGTAGGTGGGCTGTTGATGCTGTCTGAATTGGCGTGGCATGGAATTGCTGGATGAAGGTCTGCTGGACTGATTCCATGGGTTGTTGGCCTCGGTGAACTTGGTTGACGCGGCAAGGAGTGAAGCCACTCGAAGACGGGTGAGGCTGCAGTGAACTGGTGAAGAAACGTGGCAAAGAAACAGGCTGGTGGCTTCGGTCGATGCTGGGGTCAACGAAGGCTTCTGCTGGGAAGAAGTTGACCAGGGGGATGTCTCGAAGAAGTTGAGCACAGAGATGGACGTGGGATGCGTGAGCAAAATTGGCAGCTGCAGTCTTCATTGGGGGAAGTTGACCGAGCAAGGTGGAGGTTCGGACGTGTGGCAGCTGCAGCTGAGGGAATTAGTGATTGTTTTTGCTAGGGAAAGAGGAGTTGCTTCGGTGGTTTGGACCTTGGTGGAGAGGTGTGAGTGGCGTGAGGCGATGACCGATTGGGGGAGAGACACCACCAGCTGGCGTGGCTGTAGGCGTGAAAGAAATGAACGGAGAGAGAGAAATTTGAGGGGATGAAGCTGTGGGGAAAAGAAATGAAAACGGGGGCAGCTGGGTGAGCCCAACGCAGAGAAAAGGAGAGGGGCAGCGATCGTGCAGGGGAAGCTGAAAGAGAGAGCCAAAAAGTCCAACACTTAAATGCTTGGTCCCCATTAGTCTTCATATATATCACAATGTTCCCCGCCCCCTCCCCTATTACTTTCTTGAAACCAATTTCCCATTTAAACAATTTTTGTTGCCAAAATTTGCTATCCAAGCTTAAATCCAAATTTCAAACTTTGGCACTCATCTTTGGCTTCAATTTCATCCTCAATTTCTCCAATTCAAAGTCCAATTTCGTTGAAGAAAAATCCAAAAAATTTCTATAAGGCCCTGTTTGGTAACCATCCAAATAGGGCCAAATTCTGATTCTTTGTTCCCGGATCAGTTTGGGCCTAGAATTGCGTTTGGTAAAATTTTTGTTCCCGGGAACAGATTGGGAATAGAATCAAGAACAAAAAAAAAAAATTGATTCTTGTTCCGGGAACGAATTTGAGAATCAAAATCAAGAACCCTCATTGATGTCGTTCGGCCATCTCGCAACTGCCGTCCACCACTGCCCGCCACCGTCCGCCGTCCATCGCCGTTGTCCACTGCTGCTGCCGGTCCGGCGAGCTTATCAGACCAGGGCGAGGTTCGGCGAGGCTCGGCCTCCCCAGATCTAGTGAGGCCGAGCCTCATTGATGGCCGGCGAGGCCTCGCCCGGCCCGGCGAGGCTCGCTGGCCACCCGCCGAGCCGAGCCTCGCCGGCCGGGCGAGGGGGCTGGGCAAGCCTCGCGACGCCCGGCCCCACCTGTGGCTGGTAGGCCTCGCCCGGCCCCCCGAGGCGGCCCTACAACCGACGGGGCTCGGCCTTGCCAAATTTGGCTTGGCTCAGCCTCGCCGAGGCTAGGCGAGCCTCGCCCACCTGCCGGCGAGGCTCAGTCGACGAGGGCCAGCCTCGTCGAGGGCCGGCGACGCTTTGGTGAGGTCGCCCCCTCGTTTGGGCGATCGCCCGCGGCGACCGGCCAAAAGAAAGAAGAAGAAGAAGAGAAAAAGGAAAAAAGAAAAGAAAAAAAGGAACAAAAAAAAAAAAATAAATAAATAAATAAAGTAAAAAAAAAAGAAAAGGAAAATAGAAAAGAAAAAAAGAAAAGAAAAAAAGAAAAATTTTATTTAAAAATTAAAAAAATTTGATTTGGAACGAGAATTAGTGAGCACGGTACCAAACGCAATTCTAATCCGAGAATCAGAAATTTTGGACAGTTACCAAATAGCTTAAAATGCTTAGAATCAGTTCCCGGGAACAGAATAAAAAAGAATCAGTTCTGATCAAAATCTACTCCCGGGAGCAGAATCGTTACCAAATAAGCCCATTCAAATTTTCGTTTGTTTTCCAAAACATCTGAATTGATTTTTTTGTAAAAATCTTGGAATCTCCGAAAATTCTTCGAGGATGAGTCAACGTTCTTAAAATAGTTCGTGACACGATAGAACTTTCAATTTCTGAAACCGGGTTCAAATTCGCTGTTAATTTCAATCCGGCACGATTTTAGTGTGACCTAGTCAACCGGGTAGCTTTTAGAAATTTTCGGTGGAATTATCTCGAATCACAATGTACATCTTCGACTCATTGGCAACTCTCGGTTGTCGTGAAAATCTGGAGGTTTCAAATACAGACATTGGGTACAGAAATGACAGAAAAATCGAACTAGTTCCATTCGACGAGAATTTTGCAATTAAGTGGAATCACTCATGCACTAATCACATATCTCCATCGAATCAACCTATCTCCGGTCTCTGATCGGATTTTGACGGTGCCGTAATGACCCTTGCAAACCAACATGGTCGAGCAGTCGATTTCTAGTCGAATTCTCATGTCCATTACATTTAGATTCATTAATTGCTTCTCTAAACAAACCAGTTATCTCATGAGTGATCGATTCAGAGAATAGCACTATCGGTACGTCGATGAAAGGCTTGATTTATTTAATCCAAAACGAAATCTGAAAATTCAAACTGTCACAATTTCTATCTCCTCTAGCATGACTACAGCTCCCAACACTAACTTGAGAGTTGCATGCCTACAAGACTGAATGATAAGGGAGTAAGTTTTGGGGAAAGCATTTCATCGTCAAAACCTAGCAAATACAACACTCGCAAACAAAGTGAATAACAGACTAATAGCAAACTTGTTGCTACTCTTAACTACAAGCGAATGTCCATCAAAACCTGCTTTAATTCGCACTTACATTTGGCTTATCAATAAATATATTAACATATCATGCTTTTGCATAACCGGCACTTATGCAAATTCATTTAGGGTCATCCTAGCTCGACCAGGCCCTCTCGGCTTGACCGAGACTTCGAGCTTCTTGTTGGGCTTCCTAGCACGACCAAAGAATCTCGGCTTGACTAAGGCTTCTTTGGGCTAGCTTCCTGAGACTTCTAGGTTTAAAATTCAAGCATCCTGGCTCAACCAGGGCATCCGGGCTCAACCGAGTCCTCCCATTCAATGAACAAGGCATTGCAACTGACGTTGTGTTGGTGACGGGCACTTTTTCCTCCTTAAGTACACGCATAAATGCATCATACAAGGCAGTTCTTATCTTTTCTCTTAGTCAACACATGCATAGCCCGAAGGCATGCTCATTCCTTCGTGTGTGTCATGAATTCTTATACTTCACTAATATATGTCGGAAACAATCTTTGATCCGTAACTTGAATCAATCACTTAGCGCCGATCCGCGCACCGGAAAAGGCTCGAAAGGGCACACCTCAATGTCGATCCAAGTTTAGGTACACCTCGCTTTAGTGACGATCCTAAATTTGCCGAACCTTGGCTCCCACCCAATATGAGTACACAAGTATCATTAATGACCCTCAATTTGTGGTTTGATTCAACGGCAAGCACAAAGTCCATGTGTCCGTTTGGATTATGGAAATCGACATGCCTTGGTGTCTAACTAAGACCTTGTGGATTGGGGTGATCCCTATACCAATCAAGTCATAAAATTGACATGCCTTAATGTCAATTTAAGACCTTGCAGTCTCGAGCGATTCCCGCACCAAGCGAGACTTGGACTCACATCCTATTTATGCCAAAACCAAGGCTTCATGGCTAGGGCGACTTGTCTTCCAATGAACACAATCTGAATGAATCTTGGCCTCATTTTGAGCGTGAACAACTCAAGCACACATTCAAGCACAAACATGAGCAAAACCATATAAAAAATCCAACATCCTACTCACAGCTTGACGGGTGAGTACCTAACTAGACTCGACAATGGAGATTACCGCACTAGAGGAGACTTAAGAATCTTACTTACCTTAGAAATTTGGTCCTTGAAGGGAAATCTTACCTAATTTGAGGATAAAAAGTTAATTAAACCATTTAATTGACTTTTCTTAAAATATTGATTTTTTAGTCGAAATTTTGAAGTTTTTGAAATTTGACTTTGCCAAAGTGAAATTAAAGCCACTTGACATATTTTTGGACAAAACGTTAACTTTTAACTTGGAGTTGACTTCTGATCAAAGGGTTGACAAAAAAAGTCAATCCTTGGAAATGTATATAAAATCAAATAAAAGTGACAATATAATAATTTAAAAAAAATGAAGAACAACATTTTTGGTCGAGAAACAGGCTCCGTCGCAATCGGAAGGCCTAACTTCAGTTTTTATTTTTCGACGCGTCAACTAAAAATTAGGTGTCAATAGAAGTATTATTCATGACTAAAGTAAAAGGCCTTTAAGCTATTTTTGGATTAAAACCAAGCCACTTTAGGACATATACATCATGCATCTCATACACGCATAGTATATTTGCATGTTTGTTCATCTTGCAAGTACCAAATGATCCCTAAAGAAGGCTTCACCAATCCTTCGGAGATCAACGTCAAGAAGAGAAACCTCCAAAGTTCGATTACCTTCCCTAGAACATAGGTATTTGGTCAATTCAAGCAGTGACTCCTTTGCTAACAAAACAAGTGTTGCTCAATTTTTTTTTTTTTTAAAAAACATTCTTGAAAAACATTCTTCATGTTGTAACTCCCCGTAGAGTGGAGTTTGACCAAATAAAGTTAGGAAAAACTCAAAAAGCATTGTCAAAAGTACAAAATGGCAATGCCAAAGATGACGAAAGGCAATCCTATCTTTGGGCATAGGATTCATTAACGGTGAATGCATAGATTGAAATAACAAAGACATTTCTTTCTCAATTCCAAACACTAATAATATCCCTTGCAAACCACTTTGAGCTAAATAGAGAGCATTTTAAATAACTCTATCAAGAACAATCCCACATTATGGTGAAATAGAGAGTTTTGGTTGAATTCTATGCACCAAAGGTTAAGAAATTTTTTTATCGTATTCACTTGCATCAGTCTTCTTGTGATAGTTCCAGGTGAATTCTTATGGAAGCTCAAAGTATCTCAAAGTGACTAAGAGTATTCAGTAATGCGTGATGAGGCCAGTGATTCCAAAACGGAAATTTTTTTCTTTTGGGATTTTTTTAGGTTAAGTGTATTGGGTAGTGTATACGGGAAATAAATGAAAGGGGAATTAGAAAAGATAGAATCATCCCCTTCCAAGGTATAAAGGCCACGCCACCAATCGATGATGAGGATCGAGATCTACGAAGTTCACCACCAACTCTCAAGCGAGCTTTGATGGCAAGAAAAGAGCTGAATCAATGAAGAAGCTCCATGAGCAAATTCGATCCAACATTGAAAAGGGCAACGAATCTTATAAGAAGAAAGTTAATCAACATCGCAAGAAGACTCAATTTCAACCGGGCGATCTTGTGTGGCTTCACTTGAGGAAGGAGAGATTTCAATTTTGATGAAAGAATAATCAACATTGGTGACAATGCTTACAAGATTGACCTTTCGGGAGAGTTTGGAGTTTCAGCAACATTCAATGTGGGAGACCTTTCTCCTTACTTGGAGGATGAAAACCTTCTAGATTTGAGGACAAATCTCAAAGAAACCTGGGAGGATGATGCAGGAGCATCTAACGTAGCTTCATCGACCAACTCAGAACCATCGATATTTATCCAAGCCAATAAAGAAGTTGGGCATTATGTGCTTCGATGGATCATTTTGAATGAATAATATTAATTAATTATCGGTACTTTGTGGTACATCGATAACTATCAATGGGAGCCCATTTTAGATGTCTTGTATGACCAATTGATGAATTTCAGGACAAGTATTTTCTAGTCAAGGGAGGAGCTCGAATTTCGGGAAGGCTAAAGGTTCACGAATGCGGTTCAAGAATATGGAAAGCCAAAGGTTCAAGAATGCGGAAAGCTGAAGACTGAAGGCATTTAGTTCCTGCGTTAATAAAGTCGTTTTCTTAAGCTACTATGTGTCTTAATTTTTTATGTAACTCAAGAGTTGAACGTTTAAGTTCCTAGGTCATGAAAGTTTGTTTTTAATATTTCCTAAGGCTAAAATATTCCTAGAAATAGGGGAAACTATCCAAAGTAGGGGACATACGAATTTGATGAATGAAAATGGTGAGATTTCCTCTATTAGAGTGAACTCCTTTGGAGAGTGGATAACTCCTTTCGGTTTCTTTATCTTTGGAGCGTAGATCACTCATTGGTGGTGAGCCTTCAAAACGTGGGGAAGATATGAATTTGATGAATGAAAATGGTGAGATTCCTCTATTTGAGTGAACTCCTTTGGAGAGTGGATAACTCCTTTCGGTTTCTTTATCTTTAGAGCGCAAATCACTCATTGGTGGTGAGCCAAGAAGTCCTTTATCCTTGGCTGGTGGAAGCTTTAGGCCTTGGTGGTGAGCTTCGTAGATCTCGATCCTCATCCTTGGTTGGTGGTGCGGCCTTTATACATTGGAAGGAGATCGCTCTATCTTTTCTTATTCCTTTTTGTTTCTTCACCGTATACACTACTCCATACACTTCCACTATTAAGTTAAAATGACACTTGTAATTATTCGAGCACATTGTCACTTACTTAAAAGTAAGGTCAAGAGTACCACACGAGTGGTGGCATTGTTATGATGCATCTTTGTAACAAGTGGGTTGGCATCTCTTTGTCTCATTATTTCTTCATCCTATCCATCAAGAAAATGAAGTCAAAAAATATTGACACAAACAAAACCCCAAGACAGAGTAAAGAAGCCTTACCTTTTCCTTTTGTTTCAACGGACAAGTTCTTGAGTTGTGGCCTCATTTGAAGCACAAATGGCATGTGAGTTTTTCGCCTTGTCTTGACACTTTGAAACCATTTCTAGATTCTCTTTCCAAGTAGTGACTATTTGTCTTTAAATAGCTATCCTGCTTGTACCAGTTGGCGACAAAAGTTTCTATCTCCTCCCCTTTGAATAGAATGACGCAAAGGTCCGCAACCTTTCAGGAATCCCTTTGTTACGGCATCAAAGCAAACACAAATTCGTTGGAAGATGGGTCTTGAATTTGGGGATTCACTTAGAAACTTTACCTTCATGGTATTTCGGGGATTTCTATGAATAATTTCTTCATAATAACTCCACAAGCTGCTGAACTCATAGGAATACAACCCATTTAGTCTTTTGATTACCTTTTCATAATCTACATTGGCTTATAGTAATGATGCGGGTGCATCCAACGTAGCTCCATTGACCAACTCTGAACCATCGATGCTTATCCAACCCAATAAAGAAGTTGGGCATTATGTTCTTCGATGGATCATTTTGAATGAATAATGTTAATTGCTTATCGGTACTTTGTGGTATATCGATAGGTATCAATAGGAGGCCATTTTAGATGTCTTGTATGACCAATTGATGAAGTAGGAATACAATGATATTATTCTATCAAGAGTGGGGTACAAAGAACTTGAGAACTCTCACAAGAAAAACTCACTTTTTCTTCTCTCTCTATTTTCTTTCTCAACGCCTTGATAATATAAAGCGTGGAGATGTAGTCTAGTTTTTGTTGAACATGATAACAAATTTTTGTGTGTGTCCTTCCGATTATGTTCCTTCACTATTATGTTATGCCCGGTGACGTGTTGATGCATGATGGGATGAGTGATTCAAGAACGAAAATTTTTATAAGGGGATTTATGTGGTTAAGTGTATGGAGTAGTGTATATGATAAACACACAAAAAGGAATAAGAAAAGATAAAAGCAATCTCCTCTCAAGGTATAAAGGCAGCACCACAAACCGAGGATGAGGATCGAGATCTACGAAGTTCACCACCAAGGCCTAAAGCTTCCACCAGCCAAGGATAAAGGACTTCGGGATAGGAGAAGCTCACCACCAAGGCCTAAAGATTACACCAGCCAAGGATAAAGGCCTTCTTGGCTCACCACCAAGGAGTGATCTACGTTCCAAGGATAAAGAAAACGAAAGGAGTTATCCACTCTCCAAAGGAGTTCACTCAAGTTTTGGAAATCTCATCATTCTCATTCATGAAATTCGTATCTCACTACATTTGATAGTTTCCCCTACTTATAGGAGGATTTTAGCCTTAGGAAATATTAAAAACAAACTTTAAAGACCTAGGAATTAAACGTTCGACTCTTGAGCTACATAAAAAGAAAAACAGCTAGGAACTTAATAAAAAGCCATTATTAACACGGGAACTAAATGCCTTTAATCATCGGCCTTCCACATTCTCGAACCGTTAGCTTTCCGTGTTATTGAACCTTTGGCTTTCTATATTCTTGAACCGCATTCGCGAACCTTTAGCCTTCCCAGAATTCGAGCTCCTCCCTTGACCATAAAATAATCCTCTTGAAACTTCAACAATTGGTCATACAAGACAGCTAGAATGGCCTCCCATTGATACCTATTGATATACCACAAAGTACCAATAAGTAATTAACAGTATTCATTCAAAATGAACCATCGAAGAACAGAATGCCCAACTTCTTTATTGGTTTGGATAAGCATCGATGGTTCTGAATTGGTCGATAGAGCTACGTTGGATGCGTCTGCATCATCAGCGGTGGCTGGTCACCTTCCAAATAGATCATGGCAAGGATGGGCCCAGCGACACAACTTATGGTGAGGTTTGGCAAGGCTTGATGGTAGCCAGTTGATGCTTCGCAGCCAATGATAAGGCCAAAACAGCCAAGGGACAGTGGCGTGAGGAGGTGAGGACAACAATTCAGCCATGTTGACATTTAGGACGTGCAGCTTCCGACGGGTTCACGGTGGTTGCAACCAAGAGGACAAGAGAGGGATGTAGACGTGAGATGAGGGATGGGAAGGATGAGAGGTTTCAGCTAGTGCAAGGAAATATATGGAGAGAGATAGAGAGAGAGAGAGAGTGAGAGAGGCAATCAAGAAAGAAGGAACATAATAGTATTATCACCGGCAATTGGATGGCAAGATGCATCCTTGCTCCCCTTGACAAGAATGGAAGTCCCAGATTGTTTCTTGTTTTACTTACTCCCTAAGTTCTTATGCCTAGGCTAGAAAATAGCATAGGTAGCCTTAGCTAAGTAGGGTAGGTTGATGCGTGATGGGGTGAGTGATTCAAGAACGGAGATTTTTTTGAAGGGATTTTTGTGGTTAAGTCTATGGACTAGTGTGTACGGTAAAGAAACAAAGAGGAATAAGAAAAGATAGAACGATGTCCTCCCAAGGTATAAAGGCCACGCCACCAACCGAGGATGTGGATCGAGATCTCGAAGCTCACCACCAAGGCCTAAAGCTTCCACCAGCCAAGGATAAAGCACTTCGGGATAGGAGAAGCTCACCACCAAGGCCTAAAGATTCCACCAGCCAAGGATAAAGGGCTTCTTGGCTCACCACCAAGGAGTGATCTACGCTCCAAGGATCAAGAAACCAAAAGGAGTTATCCACTCTCCAAAGGAGTTCACTCAAGCAGAGGAAATCTCACCATTTTCATTCATGAAATTCGTATCTCCTACATTGGATAGTTTTCCCCTCTTTATAGGAGGATTTTAACCTTAATACATATTAAAAACATACCTTAATAGCCTACAAACTGAAACATTCGACTCTTGGCCTGCATAAAAACGGCTAGGAACTTAATAAAAAGCCTTTACTATCACGGGAACTAAATGCCATTATAAAAAACCTTTACTATCACGGGAACTAAACGCCATTTAATCTTCGGCCTTCCACATTCTCGAACCGTTAGCTTTCCGTGAACCTCTAGCCTTCCCAAAATTCGAGCTCTTCCCTTGACCACAAAATAATCCTTCTGAAGCTTCTTCAATTGGTCACACAGGACATCTAAAATGGCCTCCCAATGATAACTATTGATATACCACAAAGTAATTACCATTATTCATTCAAAATGATCCATCGAAGCACATAATGCGCAACTTCTTTATTGGCTTGGATAAGCATCGATGGTTCCGAGTTGGTCCATGGAGCTACGTTGGATGCTCCCGCATCATCCTCCCCAGGTTTGAGATTTGTCCTCAAATCTAGGAGCTTTTCATCCTCCAAGTAAGGTGAAAGGTCTCCCACGTTGAAGGTTGCCGAAACTGCAAACTCTCCTGGAAGGTCAATCTTGTAAGCATTGTCACTAATTCACTGAATAACTTTAAATGGACCGTCAGCTCTAGGAATGAGCTTGTTCTTTCGACGAAATGGAAATCTCTCCTTCCTCAAGTGAAGCCATACAAGATCTCTTCGGCACATCCTCTACCATGCGCTTCTCGAATCAAAAATTCGCGAAAAGAACTCTTCGGCACACATAATTGATTTCCTTTAAAAAGAAACCCATCTTGCAAAGAATATATACCTTGAACTCCCTGCTTGCAATTGTTGATGATAGAGGAGAATTCCGCATCTTCAAAATAAAGTTCTTTCATTGATTGAAATCCGAGAATCCTAGAGTCCAAAACCGCAAGCATAGAATATCTTCTCGATAAAGCATCTTCTACAACATTAGTGTGCCCCGGTTTATATTTTGAGACGAAAGAAAAGGATTGAAGAAATTCTACCCATTTTGCATGTCTCGAATTAAGTTTGCGTTGGCCACTAATAAACTTAAGCGCCTCATGATCAGAATGAAGGACAAATTGCTTTGGCCTCAAATAATGACTCCAATGATCAAGAGCTTGAACAATGGCATAGAACTCTTTGTCATAAGTTGAATAATTCCTCTTGGAATCAGATAATTTCTCGCTGAAATATGCCAATGGTTTTTGTGCTTGCACTAGAACAGCACCAATACCAACTCCACTTGCATCACACTCAACTTCAAATACTTTATCAAAATCAGGAAGTGCAAGAATAGGGGACTCACAAAGTTTCTGGTTGATTATGTCAAAAGCGTTTTGAGCAGCCTTTGTCCATTCAAAAGCACCATTCTTCAGGCATTCAGTTATAGGAGCGATGACGGTACTAAAGTTTTTGACAAAACGTCGATAGAAAGAAACAAGTCCATGAAAGCTTCTTACATCAGAAATGGACTTCGGAAACGGCCAAGTCTTCATAGCTTCCACCTTGGTTTGATCAACAGAGATTCCATCTTTGGAAACCACATAACCAAGAAACACAATGCTTGGAGAGAAGAACTCACATTTCTCCATTTTAGCATATAGTTTTCGTTCTCTCAAAACATTAAAGACCTGTTTTAAATGAGAGATATGCTCCTCCTCGTTCTTGCTATAAACAAGAATATCATCGAAATAAACAACGACAAATCGACCAATAAAAGAACGAAGAACCTCGTTCATAAGTCTCATGAAGGTACTCGGAGCATTAGATAATCCGAATGGCATAACCAACCACTCATAAAGGCCTCCCTTGGTTTTGAAAGCCGTCTTCCATTCATCTCCTTCTCGCATTCTGATTTGATGATAACCACTCCGCAAATCTATTTTTGAAAACACAGAAGAACCAAATAATTCGTCAAGCATATCATCAAGTCTAGGTATAGGGTACCTATACTTAATGGTGATGTTATTGATGGCCCGACTATCAACACACATTCGATATGTACCATCCTTCTTAGGTACAAGTAGAGCCGGAACAGAACAAGGACTCATGCTTTCTCGAACGTATCCTTTGAGGATAAGTTCATCGACTTGTCTATGCAACTCCTTTGTATCCCCCGGATTGCATCGATAAGCTGGCTTGTTTGGTAGCGGAGCACCGGGGATCAAATCAATTTGATGCTCAATACCTCTTATGGGAGGTAATCCAGGTGGCAAATCCTCCGGAAACACATCTGCAAATTCTTTCAACAAGCAATGCATTTTTGGATGTATGGGTCGCTCTATCTCACTGTTTTTCTCAACCACAAGCAAAGCAAAAACATTCTTTTGTTTGCTAATGGCTCTCTCAACCCGTGTCTCACTCAAGAACATATTTTCCTTACAAGTGTTTCCCTCCCCAGGTTGATTATTATGTATCGAATAAGGACTCAATGGTAAAAGAGTAATGCATTTTTGTTCCTTATGAAAAGAGTATGTGTTTTTCCGACCATCATGCATAGCATTTATATCAAATTGCCCCGGTCTACCCAATAACAAGTGGCATGCCTCCATAGGAATCACATCGCATACAACCTCATCTTGATAGTTCTGCCCAATCGAAAATGCTATACGAATGCGTTTGGTTACCTTGAGTTCATTCACTTGATTGAGCCATTGGAGCTTGTATGGTTGAGGATGTTTCGTTGTTGGAAGCTTCAACTTGTCGACAAGAGTTGTCGAAGCAACATTGGTGCATCTCCCACCATCGATGATCACCGAACACACCTTTTCGTTAATAGTGCAACGCGTGTGAAATATATTCTCCCTTTGCTCTTTATTTGGAGAAACTTCAACATGCAAGGCTCTTCGGATGAACAACAGCTCACCATCATCGGCTTTCTCCACAACTTCTTCTTCCCGATCATATTCAGAAATATTTTGGTCTTCATTGTTAGCCTCTTGAAGTGCCGAATTGATCTCCTCAATTTCTTGAAGAGTCATAACTCTCCGATTTGGACAATTTGCTTGTAAATGCCCAAAACCATGGCACTTAAAGCATTTCCTTGCATCACCTTCAAACTTCTTTTGGACTTCTTTGGAAGGCTTTGCATTCTTTCCCTTGCCTTTGTCTGTTGTCGACGTACTCTCGCCCTTGCTTGACGAATCACTCTTCAATTGTTTTTCGACTTTTATGGCTAACTTGCATACGTCTTCAAAGGACCAATACGGTTGAAGTTCAACCCTATCAGCAATTTCTCGATTCATGCCGCCAAGAAAACGAGCGATGGTTTGCTCGGGAACTTCTGGAATTTCACTCCTCATTTTGAGTTGTTCAAACTCACGAATGTATTCTTCAACGCTCATCCCATGTTGTCTTAGGGAGTTCAGTTTGAGGAAGAGATCTTGCTTATAGTTGTCGGGCAAGAACCTCTTCTTCATCAACTTCTTGAGTTTTTCCCAAGACTTGATTCGGCCTTTTCCTTCCCTTGCTCGTCGATGCTTTAGATTCTCCCACCATAGAGAAGCATATTTGGTCAGCTTTAGGACAGCAACCTTACATTTCTTCTCATTCGAATAGGATTTGAAGTCAAAAATTTGTTCGGTTTTTTATAGCCAATCCACAAAGTCGTCGGGATTAAGATTACCGTCAAACTCAGGGACCTCCACTTTAATGTCTCTTTCATCCTCCTTATGCCTCCCTCTTCGTCTTCGTCTTCGAATTGGAGATTCAGAATCGCTAGAGTGCAAAATCGTTCGGTTGTCTCCAGTGGAGTCGGAATCGCCATCACAATTTTGATGAGATTCGAAATCGTCACGTCGATTCCGTTCGTTGGGACGCCTTGCTGGTTGTCCTTGTCTCGCCGGATTCTCTAGAAGATTGAGGACTCGCTCCAAAGTCAAGCCTCTAGGAACTTCTTCATCCATAAGGAATTTGTAACAAAAGAAAGAAAGGAATCACTCAAATGAGTTGAACCTTGAGCTCTGATACCAATATTTTGATGCGTGATGGGGTGAGTGATTCAAGAACGGAGATTTTTTTGAAGGGATTTTTGTGTTTAAGTCTATGGACTAGTGTGTACGGTAAAGAAACAAAGAGGAATAAGAAAAGATAGAACGATCTCCTCACAAGGTATAGAGGCCACGCCACCAACCGAGGATGTGGATCGAAATCTACGAAGCTCACCACCAAGGCCTAAAGCTTCCACCAGCCAAGGATAAAGCACTTCGGGATAGGAGAAGCTCACCACCGAGGCCTAAAGATTCCACCAGCCAAGGATAAAGGGCTTCTTCGCTCACCACCAAGGAGTGATCTACGCTCCAACGATAAAGAAACCGAAAGGAGTTATCCACTCTCCAAAGGAGTTCACTCAAGCAGAGGAAATCTCGCCATTTTCATTCACGAAATTCGTATCTCCTACATTGGATAGTTTTCCCCTCTTTATAGGAGGATTTTAACCTTAATACATATTAAAAACAGACCTTAATAGCCTAGAAACTGAAACGTTCGACTCTTGGACTGCATAAAAATGGCTAGGGACTTAATAAAAAGCCTTTACTATCACGGGAACTAAGTGCCATAATAAAAAGCCTTTACTATTACGGGAACTGAATGCGATAATAAAAAGCCTTTACTATCACGGGAACTAAATGCCATTTAATCTTCGGCCTTCCACATTCTCGAATCGTTAGCTTTCCGTGAAGCTCTAGCCTTCCCAAAATTCGAGCTCTTCCCTTGACCACAAAATAATCCTTTTGAAGCTTCTTCAATTGGTCATACAGGACATCTAAAATGGCCTCCCAATGATACCTATTGGATAAGCATCGATGGTTCCGAGTTGGTCCATGGAGCTACGTTGGAGGCTCCCGCAGCATAGGTTAAGCATGCCATCATCTTCTCTCTCCTCTCCTCATTGGGCACCCATTAATGCGGGACTTGAAAAGACCCAAAGGGGGTTGGGTGGCCCATGGGCTAGTTGGGCGACCTATATTGGGTGTGAGGCCCATTGGGCGGCCCACCTTGGGCTTATTTGAGCTATTACTTGGAAAAACAACTAACCAAGACCATGGGTACACACAATTGAGCATTAAAGGCTAAAATATGCAATTTTGCACTCCTTTGCCCAAAATTGCAAAATAATTGAAATTGAATTCAATTAATATTACAATAGACCTATTAAACTGTATTATCCATGCTTAGGATAGCCTATCAAGTCACAAGACTTAGGCCAAAAAACAATCAAGGTCTAATGTGAGAAAGGTACCTAAATTCATGAAATGGAATCATAGACTTTAATTACCTATCACATGAATTACCTGCACAGTATGGGCATTGCTACATTTGTGCCACTATATGGTTGAGCTTACGGAATTCTAGTCTATTGGAACAAGGTTGGGGAGAGGAATGTCATTGGTCCAGATTTAGCCCAACCTAGGTAACCATCGTGCATGTAAGAAAATTTCTGGGTAGGTGATCATGGTTTCCTGAAAGTACATTGAGCCATATGAAATCCTAGAAAGGATTGGGAATGTGGCCTATTAATTGATGCCGTCATCAAAATTTTCTCAGATAGTTGCTGGGTTTCATGTATCTCTATTAAAAAAATATGAGCTCGATCCGGCACATGTGTTGAACTTCGAAGGGATCAAAGTAGATGAGAACGGGTTGCATGTCGAGGAGCCAATGCAGATCATAGATAGAAGAGAGCGAGTGATAAGAAATGGTATAATGTGACTAACACCATGAAATAGAGGAAGCAACATGGGAGTGCGAGGAGTTCATGAAGTGTAATTACTTGTACCTTCTTTTTCGAGAGTTGTAACATCCCTAATTTTCAACCTCATTAGAGATGGCTATGAGTTTGATGTGCTGGCGGTGAGGATTGGCCATGAATCATTCTTGAATCGGCCACGGACCAATTGAGCTTATCGAATAATCACGCAAGTGTACCCGAGCCGTTCAGGCCACAGACTTCGTAAGCATGAGGGAGGATCTAGGGATGGTCATGTATCATCATGAATCAATTGGCAATCATGAATCGATCCCAAGTGGTCATGTTCTAATCACCTGTTATTCTCTTCGGTTATGTACCAACCAAGGATAACCATGAGTTGACCAACAGCGATCGTGAGTTGGTCACGATTAGACCAATTCGACACAACCACATAACAATCGGGGGTCAGCCTAATACATGCTTAAGGCTAGTCAAAGAGCCGATTCGCTCAGCCAGTGTCGATCTAAGAGCAAGCCATTAAGCCCATGCCTTAGGCTAGCATCTTGGCCGAAGTAGGCATTGTTCTCTACAACAACGAAACTAACGGTGGCCTTGCTTTGTCCTAAGAGAGGGACAGGGAGCTTGGCTCCCTCCCTGTGAACTGCATTTGTGAAGCTTTAGCCTTCTCGAAATTCGAGCAATGTTCGACTCTTGAGCTACATAAAAATAAAAACACCTAAGAACTTAATAAAATGTCTTTCTGTGTTCTTCAACCTTTGGCTTGCCAAATTGTTGAACCGCATTCGTGAACCTTTAGCCTTCCCAAAATTTGAGCTCTTCCCTTGACTAGAAATTAATCCTCTTGAAACTTCATCAATTGGTCATCGATATACCACAAAGTACCAAGGATAAAGGACTTCGAGATAGGAGAAGCTCACCACCAAGACCTAAAGATTCCACCTGCCAAGGGAAGGAAAAGGCCGAATGTAGTCTTGGGAAAAACTCAAGAAGTTGATGAAAAAGAGGTTCATGCCCGACAAACTATAAGCAAGATCTCTTCCACAAACTGAATTCCCTAAGTCAACAAGGGATAAGTGTTGAAGAATACATTCGTGAGTTTGAACAACTCAAAATGAGGAGTGATGTTCCAAAAGTTGCTCAGCAAACCATTGCCTGTTTCTTTGGCGGCATGAATCGAGAAATTGCTGATATGGTGGAACTTCAACCTTATTGGTCCTGTGAAGACGTATGCAAGTTAGCCATCAAAGTCGAAAAGCTATTGAAGAGCAAGAGCTTTTCCTCCAACACCTCAACAAAGGTGACAACCTATTTTAAGGAAGGGTGAAAGTACGTCGAGAAAAGACAAAGGCAAGGAAAAAATTGCAAAGCCTTCCAGAGAAGTGCAAAAGAAGTTTGAAGGCGATGCAAGAAAATTCTTTAAGTGCCATAAAAGTCAAAAATCTTGGGATATGATTGATTAATATTTTATTATTGAACCGAAAGAATGGAATTTGGTCTTTTGTAAGGAATGTGCGTGCTGAAATTTAAAGAATACAATTTTTGAGGACGTTGGACGCCACGCAAGAATTTGATTTTATGCTTGTATATGAAACAATTTTATTATGGGGATATTAAATTAATTTTGGCTTTTATTTTAAGGACTTTGGGCCCAAAATTTCAGGCCCAAGCAAGCACAAAGAGCACCCCAAGAATGTCGACCGGACAAAGAAAAAAGCGGGGTTGGGGGGGGCGGGATGCCATCCAAGACTTGTGTTTGATTGCCTCAACTTGTCCACGCTTACCTTCCACTTGTCGTTCCCATGAGAACACTTGTCACCTGCAAGCAAAAAAGGGAAGGGGTTTCGACATGGAAGGGAGAGAGAGAAAGGGAGTGAACCGAGCAATTGAGAGAGGGATAGAGGGTCAAGTGAGAGAGTGAAAGAGAGGGTGAGCGAGCGTATGGGGGAGAGCCGCGAGGGGGAAGAGGAAGGCCGTCTTCTATCGTGTCGAAGCTGCCGTCGTTAACGCCGCTGATCCCCGTCGACGTTGCGCCAAGCCGAGGCCCTCCCGAACCCCTGTTTTTGGCCAGCAATCGAGTAGAGAGGTTTAAGGCAAGTAGAAGTTCTTCAATCTATGGTTCGCTTGCTGTTTTATCTAGTTAAGAGTTATTGGATGTGAGAAAGGTGAAATTTTAGAGCTGCATGTTGGATTTTGGACATGTAATATGAAGCTAAATCAAGAAAACTAGGAAAAACAGGGAATGCATTGTGGATTTCGAATTTGAGTATGTTTTATCTATTTGATTGTGGAGGTTGGAGGTCGAAATTCAAGGAGTATGAAAAACTCTCATTAGGTTAATGAACTGTTTTGTGAAGAACAGTGTGACCCTTCGTGACTTTTTGACTATACCGTTACTTTCCAGCCACAATTTGACTTTGATCTTAATGAAAGTTGGAGAGCACATCTGTAAAAGTAACATATAAAAAATTTAGCATAAATAGACAAGATTTGGTCGACGAAATGATTTTTATACGGAAATGTTAAATCTGGAAATTTTACAGAACGTCAATAAGAAATGCCGGAATTTTTACTCTTGATATGTAGGGATTTTGACCTGGTGTTCTGCATGAAACGTGTTAAAATTTCACAATGTTTCGAGCTCATTTAGTATTTATTTCGAAATATTTACTAGAATTGTGCATGGTAAAATTGAGTTTCTCTATTTTCGAACTATCACAAAAATGTTCTAAAAGTGAATGTGTTTTCTAATGGTTGTGTGATATGATGGTACTGGTTGTGGATACTTGTGCAATATTGTTGCTATTGGAGTCGGGATGCCCAAAGGATCGAGTGAGTTGATGCCTAGTGGATGGCCGGATGCCTGGTGGTATATCGGTACGTAATTCCGAGGGAGGCCCGGTGGTATGTCGATACGTAATTCTGGAAGGCAGGGGTAACCATTTTCATGGCGAGCCCGAGCGATTCCTTGAGATGCCAGGCGGGATGCGAGATGCCCTGAGGTGTGTGCCGGATGGCTGGAGATGTGTGCAGGAAGCCATGGATAGGCGATGTAAACACCGTTATTGTATTTTGTAGCCTTTTGATCCATGATTCGCAATGAGATTTGTGACCAAGCTTTTAATGGATACATTTTGGCAAAGAAAGTTCTATCTTTGGATTTATGATTGCAAGTGTATAGCCATTTAACTTGCATGTGATGTTCTTGTAGAATTTTGGCTTTGATCTCTAAATGAAAGTTGTTAAGGACTTCTTGGAGTATAACATACTCACATTTGGGACAAAACAAACAAGTATAAGTGGGTGATTTTGGTACCCACCCTTGATGAATGCATGGACTATAAGGCAATCTTTTTGTTGTAATTTCACTTCGATTTCTTAACAAAAGATGTAAAGCATATCCTGAGGTTGAACATATCAAAAATTGAGAGATAAAAAACAAGAATAGGTAGGTGAAATCGTGGTCTTTCGGAGATAGTTAGATCTGGAAATTTCGGTACTAGGAACAGGGGTTTTAACCATCCATATTTAAGTACCTAGGACGAATATCACTTTGATGTCTTCATGAAGTATCTACCTTATGGTCTTAGCCATAACATAGTCGAATTTTATAATTTCTGAAGATCATTTGGGTATTTAATCGGAAATGTTTCGAAAACTATGCAATCTGATGTGTTCGGACTTTGTAAGTTGCAATGCGTGGACTATATTGTTTTGTATGAGGTTCTTTTGGAAATGTGTTATGCATGAAATATCTCTCTTAATGTCTTCCCCACAATTTTTGAAATTCATTTGCTTATTTAACCAAAAATGTTTCAAAAACTGTGCAAGTTGAACTGTTAAAATAGTAGTTCTGTAATGCATGGTCTATATCGCATTATATTGGGATCTTTTGGTGTAGTGTTCTGTATGAAATGTCTGCCTTTATGCTTGACTATCACATGTTCGAATTCATAATTTTTTAAGGTCATTTTGGTATGTAGTTAAAATGTTTTCTAAAACTGTGCAAGCTAGATTGTGCGAATTTCAAAAGCTGTAATGCATGGAGTACTGTTTTGTATGAGCCCCATGAATTATATTGTTTTTAAGTGATTCAATCTTGCTGCTCATGTGATGATATTTGGCGTTACATATAAAATCAAAAGCTGAAATTGACCTTGTTGCCATCACATCATGTGCCATGTATTCAGACACAAATGCGAATATGAATTGTGATAAATGAGGATATTGTCGGAGGTGTGAGCCGACGATAACCCGAGAGTGTTGGGATGCCTGGAGGTGTGTGCCAAATGCCCCAGCAGTGTTGGGATGCCTGGATGTGTGTGCTGGAAGCCCTGGATGTGTGTGCCGGGGAGATACCTCGTGATGCTAGTTGGGGTACGAGTCGCCCGGAGGTGTGTAACGGAGGTTCCTCATAATGCCAGGTTAGGTGTAAGCGATAAAATGTGGAATGCAATTACTGGTCCCGGGAAAGAAAAAAATTGTGGTGACCCAATGGAAGGATAAAAAGCTGAAATTGAATCATGCATGGTATGGTGACAAGTATGCTTGGCTGTATGATATAATATGATGAGTGCATGGTGTTATGTGCACATAAGGCATGGATATGCATGAATGCTTGATTATGAGAGCATGATGGTATATGCATGAATACTTGATGATGAATGCATGATGGTATATGCATGAATGCTTGATGATGAATGCATGATGGTATATGCACATATTGCACAATGACTTATGCATGGTTGCAAGGTAAGTTATGCTTGGATGCATGAATGATATGTGCTTTGTTCATGATGCCTTGATTGTTCTGTTTGACGCATTGAGTAGTTTATTGGATCTTTTACCTATTGAGTAGTTGTACTCACCCCTTTGGGGACTAACATTTAAGATTAAAAAGATGCCTCTACCTCCGGTCACCCGGGGTACCTTTTATGGCCTTCCATCTGACGTGGAGGTCAATTGTATGGAGCTTGATTGTGTCACCATCCCTGCTTTGACGTTCATACGGGTTCGTCTGCTAGTGATGTATGATATGGGCCTGGCTGGCGGCTCGGTCATCCGGGAGTTCTTATCAGTCCACATCCACCGTGACGGAGTGATGCGGGGGACGCTAAAGCTAATCCCGTTCCATAAGATGATGATTGTTGCCACTGCTACCGCCCAATGCATTGGGATGGGTGGGATGGCCCGCGTGAGGAGTGGGAGCTGACACTTTTTGCGGATAGCCGACACTTTTTGCGGATTTATGCGTGATCGATATAGGCGATCGAGAAGTCCATCATGACTATATAGAACAAAATGTGGCTCAGCTTTATCTTTTCTTATGGTGCGTAGTTGGTGTGCATTGCATTATGGAGGGAGAAATGGTGAGACTTGTTCGTGTTTCCGCTAATAAGCTACACTGGGACCGTTGTCAAAATATATATATGACCTACGGTTCCTCTTTAACCCCGAAACAAAGATATGTAACTGGTATTCATTAGGTGGAGCGATAGGTATTTGTGGTAACCTCAGTTGTTTGGGGTTGCCACACTTCGCTACGCTAGGGTTGGGTGCGGAATGCCAGAAGCGTGCAAACATTGGTACTCTGGGAAATGAAACATTTTGAATGATAAAATGGGTGTTTATATATGATTGTGAGTGTGGTCTGGTTATAGGACTAAATTGTATGGTGTGGAATAGGCCGTATCATTACAGTTTGGCCCTATGATCGGGACCTGTGCGACTACACATGATGCATCTTATTGGTTGGAAATGCACTAGTCATTACATTGACGAGTTATATGGTTTGGATGCATACTCATTCATTGATTGTCTCTCTTACATGAATTTAGATATTGATGGTATTGCTTGATATAGCTTGATGAATCTTTTACTGCCGAGTGGATGTACTCACCCCTTTTAGGGACTAACATTTCAAACTAGACAAGATACCTCTACCGCCACGGCCACTATCAGATGGACCGAGTAGCTGGATATGGCTGTGAGGAGGGGGCCAGCAGAGGAAGGAACTTTTCGATGCCGACACTAATCGATGGACTTGAAGTATACAACTGTTGCAAAAGATGCCGGTCATCTTTTGAGTACTATGGCATTTACTGTACCGACGAATAATGTCCATCTACTTATGTAAATTAAAGATTTCAGCTTTAGCTTATAAAATGTTTAGTTGATGTGCTTTGTTTTCTAAATATAGGGAAGGGAGTTGGATACGCTTCCGCCATATAAATTGAGCTATGCACCGATCTAAAAGGTATCGGAGTGATATTTTGTCAGGACAAGAGAAAGGTAAGCACGCTGCAGCAAACCCAACGGATTGGGGGCCATTCTAGGGGTGCCACAGTGGTTGGTATCAGAGCAATGGTTATATGTGGAGTGATAAGGAGCCTCATTTGGAAATTGAGAAACATGATGACAATGCCCACCATAAGAAACTAATTGGGATAGTTGAGTAACTTTAAACAACGGGTGAGGGCTATTCACTAGTAGATCCCTTGTAATTTTTATGAGTTGCTTTTAGGTGCCAGTAAAATGTGTTTGTTACTTAAATATAGTTGTAGTTTCTTTTAAATGGAGACATTGAGTCATAGATTATTCCTGAGGCACACGCAAGGAAACTGCAACAAAGTCATGGTACGAGCTGGAAGTTCTCATCCATCGAGGGCTAAAGCCTCTTCTTCAAGGGGTGAACCCCAAATGGAAGATATCTTGCAGGCATTGGCCAATATAGGAAATCTGATTGGAAAGGGAAGCTCAGCAAGAACCCAGAGCAGAACGCCATACTCAACGACTGGTGGAACAATTCATGAAGTTGAAACCACCTAAGTTTAGTGGAATGGGAAGTCTTGAGGAGGCGGAGCATTGGATTAATGGAATGGAACGGATTTTCCAGTTGTTGAATGGTACCAATGCTGAAATGCAAAATATTAGTGGAGAGCTTTAAGAGAGCCGAGCTTTCCACCAGGTACTAATATAAACTAGGATTAGATTGTTAGAGCTTTCCATTGAAAGCATTTCTTTGATTGTTCCAAGCAAATGAAGAACACTGAATTTATTTAGTTGGAACAAAGGGAGGTAATAGTAGACCAATATGAATCAAAATTTTCTCAATTGTCTAGGTATGCTCCCAGGTTGGTGGAGGATCGAGAAGAAAAGGCTAGGAGATTCCTAAAGGGGCTAAGGACTGACATTAGGAAACAACTAGTGCCCCTGAATATAAAAGATTCTAATGAAATTTATGAAAGGGCACAGTTGGTGGAGTTAATGAGGGAACAATCAGAATTTGGAAAGCAGTCGAGCTTTAGTAATGTCAGACGAGGTAAGAGACGCTATCCTAGTCAATGACAGCCTTGGGAATCTAAGAAAAAGAGCTTGGAATGGCCCGACTTTTGGGGAAGCACCCTACAAGGGTAATTTTTGCTAGAGGTGTGGTAGACAATATGGGCTAGTGATGTCTGATGGGGTGAGTGATTCGAGAACGGAATTTTTTTAGGGGGGATTTTGTGGTGAAGTGTATGGAGTAGTGTATATGGTGAAGAAACGAAAAGGAAGAAGAAAAGATAGAATGATCTCCTCCCAAGGTACAAAGGCCATGCCACCAACCGATGATGAGGATCGAGATCTACGAAGCTCACCGGCAAGGCCTAAAGGTTCCACCAGCCAAGGATAAATGACTTCAGGATAGGAGAAGCTCGCCACCAAGGCCTAGAGATTCCACCAGCGAAGGATAAAGGGCTTCTTGGCTCACCACCAAGGAGTGATCTACTCCCCAAGGATAAAGAAACCGAAATGACTTATCCACTCTCTGAAGGAATTCACTCATGCAAAGGAAATCTTACCATTTCCATTCGTATATGCCCTACATTGGATAGTTTCCCTATTTAGAGTAGGATTTTAGCCTTAGGAAATAATAAAAACAAACTTTAATGACCTAGGAACTTAATAAAAAACCTTTATTAACACGGGAACTAAATGCCCTTAATCTTCGGCCTTCTGCATTCTCAAACCGTTAGCTTTCCGTGTTCTTGAACCTTTGGCTTTCCATATTCTTGAACCATATTCGTGAACCTTTAGCCTTCCCAAAAATCGAGCTCCTCCCTTGACTAGAAATAATCGTCCTGAAATTTCATCAATTGGTCATACGCGACATTTAAAATGGCCTCCCAATGATTGTCATCGATATACCACGAAGTACCCTTAGGTAATTAACATTATTAATTCAAAATGATCCATCGAAGCGCATAATGTCCAACTTCTTTATTGGCTTGGATAAGCATCGATGGTTCTGAGTTGGTCGATGGAGCTATGTTGGATACTTTAAGAGAAATTATCCACACGATGGGTCAGTGCGACAAGTGCAACAACGTACTGCTGGACCAAACCCAGCAAGCTATCCACAGAGACAACCAGCACAACGACGGGTGTATGCAATCACCCAAGAGGAAGCGGAAACTTACGAAAATGTTATCTCCGGTACGATTTCTATTGATAGATAAGAAGGCATATATGATTGTGAGAAGTAGGAACAAATCTTTAGATATGCCACTTCATATTTCTACATCACTGAAGGACATGTTGTTATCTACGTAAGCATATGAGATGTGTGAGATAACCCTAAGGGAATGAGATTTGGAAATGGACTTGGTAGTGATAGTTATATATGACTTTGATGTAATCATAGGAATGAAATAACTCTGTAAGCAATAGACTAAGATGGATGATCTCCTGAGATAGTAGTTACCCATGTGCTGAGAATAAAATCGTGAGACTTAGTATGGGATAGGCTTAGTGCATAATATCTCTGTAAGTGGATGTGTAGTTCGGGTTCGAACCAGGCAAAAGCTCGTATACCTGTAACGAACTGGTCCGATGAGGGCAAGGAGTGGACACCAAGGCCAGAGCGCCTGAGCAAGGAGTCACTCCTGGCAGGCTTCTAGGATGGCAAAAGGGGGCAGGAATGAATCGAACTATGAACTGAACTGGGAAGGCAGTATTTTTGGGATAATTCTATCAGAGTGGCGCAGTGGAAGTATGGTTAAGCTTGTGGAACTCTTGTTTGTGAAAAAGAAGGATGGGTCAATGCGTTTGACTACAAGCAATTGGATTAGATGACCTATTTGACCAGCTGCAAGTAAGTTTGGCCTTTTCTAAAATTGACTTCAGATCAGGATATCGGTTAAGGATTAAGAAAGAAGACATCCCTAAAACCGTATTTAGAAGTCACTATGGACAACATGAGTCCCTAAAACTGTATTTAGCACTGCATTCATGGATTTATTAAATAGGATATTTAAGCCTTGTTTGGATCAAATTGTCATTGTCTTCATTTGATGATATCCTGATATAATCTAAAGGACTCGAAGAACATGCGCAGCATCGAAGCGTAGTGCTGCAAACAAAGCTTAAGAAGTAAATTATGGAGAGCGAGTTATGAAATTGAGAACTCTTGGCCTCCTTTTAGAGGATCTCATTGGAAGTCTTGATGCATTACATGGAAGCATTTAGTCATGAGTTTGAGTGGTCATATGAGACATGAAATTATTTGTGGTTTATACGTCAGAATAATAGGTTTAATTGATGGAGGTCAACTTCCAAATTTTTGGTGATGATCGCAGTTTAAAAAGGTTATGTGGAATTGGTGGATATGATTAATTCTAGTTATAGTCTTTCCGAGGTGGCATGGTGGAAGACGCGGGTTGGAGTGGCATGGCAACGTGTCTGAAATGTAATAATCCCACAAGGGGTAACTACAACCACTCGACAATGAAAGCCTTGTAGACCATGTTACATAAGTCTCCTACTACTCTGTGGCACCCCCGATCCAGTAAGGTCACCACAGATACCTATCGCTCCACCTAATGAATACCGTAGTTCATAGGCATATATATATATATATATATTTTTAACAAAATCTGGCGCAGCTCATAACGAATATAACGGCAAATCACACCATCCCTCTACTCCCATTACGATGATACAATGCACACCAACTACGCACCATAAGAAAAGATAATACCCAAAAAGTGTCGGTTATCCCCAAAAAGTGTCAGCTCCCACTCCTCAAGCGGGCCATCACACCCACCCTGGTGCATCAGGTGGTGGCGGCAGCAACATCCCCCGCATCACTTCGTCACGGCGGATGTGGACAGACAAGAACTCCTGGATGACCGGGCCCCCAGCTAGGCCCATGTCATACATCACCAGCACACGAACCCGTATGAACACTAAACCAGGGATGGTGACACAATCAAGCTCCATACACTCGACCTCCACGTCAAATGGAATGTCGTAAAAGGTACCCCGCGCGACCGAAGGGAGAGGCATGTTTCTAATCTTAAGTGTTAGTCCTTAAAGGGGTGAGTACAACCACTCATAAGGTAAAAGATCCATTGATAGATGTTAAACATGTCTTACCTTTTCAGCCATGCATATTTCATCAAACCAACCATGTATATAAGTCACCATGTCATGTGCATATACCACCATGCACTTGTATGTGTAACATCATCCTTCCATGCATACATGTCACCATACTATATGCACATGCCACCATGCACTTACACATATTATATCATAAAGTCATGCATACATTTTATATCATACAGTCAACATACCATGCATGATTCAATTTTAGCTTTTTACCTTTCAATTGGGTCACCACAATTTTTTACCTTTCCTGGGATCAGTAATTACATCCCACATTTTATCGCTCAAACCCAGGCTGGCATTGGGAGGAACCTCCGGCACACACCTCCAGGCATCTCGAAACTCCCGAGGACATCCGGCCCACACCTCCGGGCATCCGGCACTCACGTCCGACGGTATCCTCATTTATTATAATTCATATCCGCAATTATATCTCAAAATCAGCATGACACATGATGTGCTGGCAACAAGGCCTATTTCAACTTTTGACATTACGTACCATGCTATATTACCATTTATGCAACATAATACATCACATCACATGAAACCAGTTCTTTTATTTTTCCGAAAATATATGAATATTCGGATGAAGCATCATACACAATTCCTAAAATATTGTCAATTTAATGCGTAAACGGACTCCAAAAATTATGTAATTTTGATAGATTATAAACAACACCTAAAGCTAGTTATCTCGTAAATACATGATGCCACCAGAACTCTACAAGATTGGGTACGTTCCATGCATCGCAGATTTCGAAATTCAAATGATTCTGTTTGCACATTTTTAGAAAACATTTCGATTAAATTATTCATTTCTTCTTTCTCTCTTCCTCTCTTTCTATCCTTCTCTCTACCGTGCGACACACCCCTCTCTCTCTCTCTCTCTCTCTCTCTCGGTTCCCTTTGCTTAATCTGCCCACTCTTCCCCTCTAATTTTTCTCCCCTCCATCATTAGCCATCATTAGATTATGCATGGCTTGCTACACTTGGCAACTAGGAAGCAACACATGGCATTTTCCATGCGAGATGGGCTTCAATTCGGCTGGGATTGGGCCAGCTTGGCCAACGGCAGCTCTTCCTCTCCCTTGGGCTTCACGGGCCAGGCCCATATGGCCGAATGGTGGGTGATCGTGGGCTTGGTTTTTGGGCTGGCTTGGCCTAACAATTTTGGCCTACTTCCCCTTTAATTATCTACTAATTTCCTCCACTTAAATAAATTCCTAACTTACACAAACAAGGAAAACGGTAATTCTACTATGCAATCCTAGAAAAAATATTAAAGGAAAACACAAATGAAAAGGATAAGAAGAAAAGATAACTCGCAACTCGTTGGGCTTTATACAAGAAAAAGAACCTGAGATATATGTTGGGGAGTGGGTAGTACATAATAATGATCAGAATGACATCGACCTCCAATAGAAAAAGAGAAATATACATGTCAAAACAATAAATAAAAAAAGGATATTATGCTAAGGTCAATCTGTCAAAGGAAATACAGTTCGAAAAGAAGATTTGGGCCTTAGTAGTTCAAGCGTAGGTCCTTCTAAGACACCTACCCAACTCATTTTATCACTTACAGCCATTATTGACAAATTGTGTTCTCGCATAGCCATTATAGATCTAAAAAGTAACATGCATTGTGGTAATTAAACATGCATAGAGGTCTTTTCGACCTTATTTCTCAACTAATCAAACATACTGCAATCGCAAACATAGGAACTTCTAAATAAATGACATGATTGTATAATTGCGGGTGCATGTGATGCTTCGAAGATATCTTTAAAAATCATCCATAAAAAGTTTTGAGATAAAGTGACGAAAATATCTTTCGAAATAAATGACATGATTGGCTATGAAATGTATTCAATTGCCAAGGTTAGCCTAGGGCTCGTATAAATGCTGGATACAATTCAAACTGTGACTTTCACAATATCAATTTAAGATTTAAGAGAAAATTTTAAAATATTTTGGATTAAGGAATATCTGGGTTATAAAATACATTCAATTGGTAAGGGTAGCTCAGTCCAATGTTTGTAGTCCAATCAATATAATGCACGACTCCAATAAAGTCCACCTTCAACTTTCTTGGATAAGTCTGGTGTTGTCCTCCTTCTTAGGTGGGATGTTTAGTATATAAGCTTGGCATATTAGTGTAGGACAAAGTGAAAACATCTTGATATTCGTACAAAAGTTCAACTATTCTTTCTATTTTGGCTCTACGATAGTGTGTCTCAACTTGTGTTTCTTTTGGGTTCCTAGAATTACCTAAATTCATGGTAACGGTCTGCTCAGCAGTGGTTGGTTTATAATTCCTCATGATGGATCCATTCCTTTTCAATAACTTTTGAATTGTCTTTATCTTCAAACTGAGAATAATTAGGTCCACTTGAATTCCCAAGGGGCGAATCCAAACCATGCATATCATTATCGTGGCTATGCAAAGTGTTACGCAATTCATGTTGTTTTTTATGGGAAAAAAAAAATCTCTTTGAACGCTATACTCAGATATCCTCATTCCACGAATATGTTTGGAAAATTAAGATATGTGTGGCAATCCGGGCCTCAAAGCATCATCATAGGACTAGTTTGGAGTGCTTTCACACGTATACTATCCTGGATCAACGGAAAGAACAACTTGAGTAAATGTGTTGAACAAATGGAAAATCCCTTGTAGGGGACAATTAATGGAATGAGAAACTAAGGGGGTGAATGATAACCATTATGTTTCAGAAATAGGTGCTAGAAGAGAAATAGGATTTTCTATTTGTATTTCCAGAAGAGTTTTTAAGCAAAAATAACCGTTTGATAACAAGACAAAATTTTTTCTTTTCGGACAACGGTGGACCGACGACCAGTAGCAGCAGCGGCCGGTGGACGGTGGTTGAAGGACCGATTGACGAACAATAAGAAGAATTTTTATTTCTCATTTCTATTCCAGAAATAGAGAAGTAGACTTCTAATTTCTATTCCAAACCTATTTCTAGAACAAGAATCTATTTTAGAAATAGAAAAATGGAATAGGTTTATTAAATAGATTTCTATTCCAGAAACAACAATAAGTGGTTGTCATGCACCTCCTAAGGAATCAATTTTTTCTACATTTAAAGAGAAATAAGCGTGCTTCGAATTAGTTTGGTAACGTCAATTATAATCACATTCATAGCTCCAGGATGGTGGGCTCCTATATACCTTTGGTGCGACTTCCCTAAAAAGTAATGGCCCCTTATCAAGCAGATTTTGAACTTTGACCTAAAGGACCGGACAGTTATGAACATCATGTGCTTTTGCACATGCTTTGGACATATCGAATCCAGTAAACTTCGGTGATCTTTCTCTCATAACTTCCCCAACCATGAATCTCTCTTCCAAAACATAGGCAACAATTTGAATAGCAATTTCAGTAATTGAGAGAACTAATTTTCTGAAATTCTTTCATTTCGATGATAATCTTGAAATGAACCTTCAAACGGTACAATTGGCTTTTGTGAGGAAGCCAAATGTAATTTCGAAATTGGAGGATTTTGAATAAATGACGTTTCCATAGTAGGTTTTTTTTTATCTTTTAGTATGTAGGGAATCCCGTATAGCTGGCAGTCGGCAAGTAAACCTTGGAGTGACACTAGCGGAGGACCCACCGCCCCAATGTCACACTTAAGACCCCAAGCGATGGTTTCAATAGTATGTTCTTTATCCTTCTTCACTGGAAGTATGGCATCCAAGGCCCTTAGTCAAGACCCTCAGTTATAAGCTTTAATTTCTATTACGCAAGTGAAAGAGAATACAACATCTTGACAATTACAACACGGCATATACTTATCAAGATGACTCAAACAAAACACCTGTGACAAACCAAAACGAGGCCCAAGTCTTCTACCCAATAGTTTCCTTCATCCACTACATCCCTCCATACTGCATGAGCCTCACACTCCATGCCCAAAACATCACCAAGGATGGGCGCAAACAACCTCCCATTCACATTGAGATAAATTGACACAAATCTCATAGGAAAATGATTCGGGTGTCCAACCAGACAGTATAAATAATATGAGTCAAAATAGGGCCAGAATCTCAATCCTTAAAGTATCTATACACACCTTCTACCGACACAAGTATGCGACAAGTCACCAAGGGTGTCACATTTATAGCTAATGATTTGTGAGGAAAAATAACGGGTGAGTAACAACGCCCAGTAAAGAATAAAAAGCATGCCATGAAACAATGAGATCCTAGCTTCGCTCATTAGTGAACATAGCACAAACGTGGTGAATCATCTTAAACATGGACCCCGTCAAGTAGGGTAGCATACGGTACCAATGATATCATGTGAATTAAAAAGTCCATTCATGCAACACATGGCACATACTCACACGCCTTGTTAATTTATTTCAAATCCACCCTCGAAATGGATTGAACCTGGGATGCTAGCCAAATCTGTTCGAGGTGCTAGTTAGACTTCTAGGGGACGCTAGCCCTAGGCATCTTCCTCCGAGGCATCCCAAACCGCACAGCTTGGGCATCCCAGTCCCTGGGAGCATCATTGGGATGCTAGTTGATAGAATATCATTTAACTTCATTCATTCACACATTTCACTATATCACGATCTTCCATTAGAGCACACTTTTAACGCCACTAGCACACACATGTATTACTACACAGCATGATCAATGTGCCAAGATCGCAATACAATAGTATACACTAAACTGAATTCGTGTTCACTCTTCCTTCAAGCCTATTCCACTTCATTTTCGCACACATGATGAGCACCACTCGTGCATAGCCATAAAAGCACAAGATTTCAGCCTGCCAAAATCATCAAAATCACAAAATATGAATATTTTCCAGCAAGCAAGACATCAAGAACAACCACAAGACCACAATTGGCCATCATTGGTAGAAACTGACGCCTGGCTCTAGGCTTGAATCTAGAAACATAACAAAACAAGTTTTGAAATTTCTCAAACTTATATATGTTGTAAAGAGCACTTACATAAACATATTTCTTGAAGAAACTTTCACCCATTTCTTTCTAGTATAAGAGCAGTAAATTGCTCAAAAGTCACAAAAACTGTTCCTATGTCTAAAATCCATCTTTTCAAGATCAGCTTGGTTTGAAATCCAAATATCAGTCATTTGCTCTCAAATTTGACTATGTTAAATTTCAAGATGTGCTTCACAACTTTTTTGTGAAAAAAAAAAAAAAAAAACCCTTTTGAAAATCAAACCTCAAATGTTGATAAAAATTCTTTGCACATACCAAAAGGTCACAGATTCTAGCACAAAACGAGATTCTGACTTACATCCAACAAAGTTAAAAACTTATTCTTTTAAATCCATAAAATCTTGAGGAAAACATATATGGTAAATGAAGATGTTTAGAACATTTTTCAAGCAGAAAGCACCCTCAAATTCGTTGTACATGCCAACCATGAAAACAACAAACATTGCGAGTCCATGTTGGGGATTACTTAATCGCAAATAACATTTTTTTTTCATTCATCGTCCAATTTATATGAATGAAGTCCATAAGATCAGCTATGATTAAACCTATTCTTGAGGTATTAAGAATATGTCTGATAGATTTATAGTTATGCTGAATCTTTAAACAATTCCCGGTTGATGAATTATTGAGAGGATATTGATGACCCTGTTGAGACAAGTCATTAGGTATTCTCAAGCTTTACCATTAAGTTTTGGATAGTTCAGGGGATGATAAGTCATAATTCATTGGGTATTGTGAAATCCGAGTTAGAACACAGGTGCTAGTCTTGGACAAGTTCACTAAACAAGACTTACATAGAACAATTGGCGACATGGAAGCTTTTAGCAGGGTCAATATCTAATCATTCATGTTTTAGTTTGGTGCAAGATCCTTAGACCTGAGGCACAATGCTGACTTATTTGTTGGATGGATGTGGTTCGCAAGTGCACATTTAGACGCTTTGTCGAACCATCTGTATACTTGATAGTCATAGTTTGTTCAAATATAAAGGCACAAGCGTGCGCAATATTAAAATTCTCGGCCCAGGTTATAACCGAGAATTAATGGTTCACATCTCGAAGAATACATGTCAATTAGACAGAAGGATCGAATTACACGATCGCCAAAGCTAATGGGTTCACTATGTTTTGAAAACATTTCACATTGTCTAGGTAGCCATGATATATTGCAAGATGTCGTCATGGTTTGTTGGAGTAGGAGATCGATTTGGGTCTGTTCTCTTGGTTGTACTAATGTGTTAGCACAAGTCTTGTTGCCGCTCAATGATGAACCTAAAGATGCCAGACACCATAACCAATTAGTATGACATTTGAACGACAGAGAGAATATTGCAAATGTGTTTGCAATTGAGCTAATCAAATTGATGAAGGGGTTTCATAGTTTACAAAGTCTAAAGCGAGTTTTGGACTCAACGGTCAAATCTAAGATCTGAAGCATGATTATAAACAATGACTGAATTAATAATCTCAAGTGAGTTAAGAATTAATAGCTGCATTAATGATTTGAAGTGAGTTCAGAATCAATAGCCAAATTAATGATCTAAAATAGTTTTGAACTTAATGGCTAAATTAGAGATCTAAAACGACTTAATGGCTAAATTAGAGATCTAAAACGGTTTCAAATTTAACGTCCACATTAAATTCTAAACTTATTTCAAAAATTAACACTTGCATTGATGATCTAAAATGATTTCAGAATAAATTTATAGTTGAATAATGTAAAATGATTTCAGATTTACGTGACCAATTTTAGAAGTACAAATCAAATTAAATATTTGTAACGGTAAGAAATAAATGTTTGGAATAATGCTCTGTAATAGTTACAGAGTTAATGCGCAAATTAGCTTTTGTAATGGTCTCAGAACGTACGTTTAGAGTTACGGTCGAATGAATTGTAAAACGATTTAGAGTCAATGTGCCGATGTAAATGTGAGCTACACTGGCTACAAGAGGTAATATAGAGAGCATATCACCAAATAATGGGTGACCAACAATCGGCAATCGATAATTGATAGTGCTGATACTAATCAACAAAATTATTCACACATGAGAGCATTTGCTCATACAATTGTAGTTTTGAGATTCTCAAATTTTCTCTTTTGTTCATCATGAGAATTGGTGGTGTGTCTGAACTAGAGGCTGAACACTTGTGTGGTTGGATGTAAAGAACATTAGACCTTGTGAAGAGATCATGATGTGTGATGGGGTAAGTGATTCCAGAATAGATTTTTTTTTATAAGGGATTTTTCTGGTTAAGTGTATGGAGTAGTGTATATGAGGAAGAAATGAAAAGGAATGAGAAAAGATAAAAACAATCTCCTTCCAAGGTATAAAGGCAGCGCCACCAACCAAGGATCGAGATCGAGATCTACAAAGCTTCCACTAGCCAAGGATGAAGATCGAGATCTACAAAGCTTCCACTAGCCAAGGATAAAGGACTTCAAGATAGGAGAAGCTCACCACCAAGGCCGAAAAATTCCACCAGCCAAGGATAAAGAAACCGAAAGGAGTTATCCACTCTTCGAAGGAATTCACTCAAGAAGAGGAAATCTCACCATTTTCATTCATAAAATTCGTATCTCTCCGACATTGGATAGTTTCCGTTATTAAAAACAAACTTTAATGACATAGGAACTTAAACATTCGATTTTTGAGCTACATAAAATAAAAACACCTAGGAACTTAATAAACAGCCTTTATTAACACGGAAACAAAATACCTTTAATCTTCGGCCTTCCGCATTCTCGAACTGTTAGCTTTCCGTGTTCTTGAACCTTTCGCTTTCCATATTTTTTAACCGCATTGGTGAACCTTTAGCGTTCCCAAAATTCGAGCTGCTCCCTTCACCAAAAAATACTCCTCCGGAAACTTCATCAATTGGTCATATAAGACATCTAAAATGACCTCCCATTGATTATTATCGATATACCACAAAGTAATGATAAGTAATTAACATTGTTCATTCAAAATGGTCCATTCAAGCACATAATGCCCTACTTCAGTATTGGCTTGGATAAACATCGATGGTTCTAAGTTGGTCAGACGTTCTGCATTTGAAGAACTAATGTTGTGACGTTCGTACTTGGAATCCAAAGAAACTTTTTAACCAAATTTCAAGCTTGGTACAAGGTTAATATGATAACCCATTTGAACTCTTTTAAGCGTTTTTGTGAAAATGCAAAAAAATGCTTTTGAAACACGTGTATAAGCGTTTTTACTTCAGCGACGATAAGACTTTTGATCTTAATTTACTTATGCACGTCTAATTGTTTATAGAAACAAACACCAACATTATCATAAAAAATCCACCAGTTCAAGCTCTCTTGAACATTGGCTACTCCTCTAGTCGCTGGTCCTTCAAAGTACAATAAGGAAACCAAGAAGAAAATGAGAGAGGTGTAGGGCGAGTGAGGGATGAAGGAAGAATAACAAAAGAGAAGGGAAAATAAAGGAAGAATAACAAAAGAAAAGGGGAAATAAAGGAAGAAGTTGAGGGGAAAATGATTGCTTTCCTTGGGGATTTTTCCCTAGCCGTAGCTCATGCGGGTGCATCCAATGTAGCTCCATCGACCAACTCAGAACCAGCGATGCTTATCCAAGCCAATAAAGAAGTTGGGCATTATGTTCTTCGGTGGATCATTTTGAATGAACAGTGTTAATTACTTATCGGTACTTTGTGGTATATCGATAGGTATCAATGGGAGGCTATTTTAGATGTCTTGTATGACCAATTGATGAACCGTATTCATGAACCCTTTAGCCTTCCCAGAATTCGAGCTCCTCCCTTGACTAGAAAATAATCCTCTTGAAACTTCATCAATTGGTCATACACGATATCTAAAATGGCCTCCCATTGATACCTATCGATATACCACAAAGTACCGATAAGTAATTAACATTATTCATTCAAAATGATCCATCCAAGCACATAATGCCCAACTCCTTTATTGGCTTGGATAAGCATCGATGCTTTTGAGTTGGTCGATGGACCTACGTTTATACCTTGGAAGGAGATTGCTTTTATCTTTTCTTATTCCTTTTTGTGTGTTTATCATATACACTACTCCATACACTTAATCACAAAAATCCCCATATAAAAATTTTTGTTGTTGAATCACTCACCCCATCACGTATCAAAATATTGGTATGAGAGCTCAAGGTTCAACTCATTTGAGTGATTCCTTTATTTCTTTTGTTACAAATTCCTTATGGATGAACAAGTTCCTAGAGGCTTGACTCTGGAGCAAGCGCAGAACGAAAGGCGAGATCGTGCAATCCAAAATCTTCAACAACAAATGGAGCGAGTCCGCAATCTTCTAGAGAATCCGGCGAGACAAGGACAACCAGCAAGGCATCCCAATGAACCTTTGGCTTTCCATAAGCATCGATGCTTATAGTTGTCGGTATCAAAATAGTTCTTGCCCGACAACTATAAGCAAGATCTCTTCCTCAAACTGAACTCCCTAAGACAACATAGGATGAGCGTTGAAGAATACATTCGTGAGTTTGAACAACTCAAAATGAGGAGTGAAGTTCCAGAAGTTCCCGAGCAAACCATCGCTCGTTTCCTTGGCGGCATCAATCGAGAAATTGCTTATATGGTTGAACTTCAACCGTATTGGTCCTTTCAAGATGTATGCAAGTTAGCCATAAAAGTCGAAAAACAATTGAAGAGCAAGAGGTTTTCCTCCAGAACCTCAACAAAGGCGACATCCTATTTTAAGGGTGCTTCGTCAAGCATGGGCCAGAGTACGTCGACAAAAGACAAAGGCAAGGGAAAGAATTCAGAGCCTTCCAAAGAAGTCCAAAAGAATTTTGAAGGTGATGCAAGGAAATGCTTTAAGTGCCATGGTTTTGGGCATTTACAAGCAAATTGTCCAAATCGGAGAGTTATGACTCTTCAAGAAATTGAGTAGATCAATTCGGCACTTCAAGAGGCTAACAATGAAGACCAAAATATTTCTAAATCTGATTGGGAAGAAGTTGTGGAGAAAGCTGATGATGGTGAGCTCTTGATCATCCGAAGAGCATTGCATGTTGAAGTTTCTCCTAATAAAGAGCAAAGGGAGAATATATTTCACATGCGTTGCACTATTAACGGAAAAGTGTGTTCGGTGACCATCAATGGTGGGAGCTGCACCAATGTTGCTTCGACGACTCTTCTTGACAAGCTTAAGCTTCCATCAACAAAACATCCTCAACCATACAAGCTCTAATGCCTCAATCAAGGGAATGAACTCAAGCAAACCAAACGCGTTCTTATATCATTTTCGATTCGGAAGAACTATCGAGATGAGGATGTATGTGATGTCATTCCTATGGAGGCATGCCACTTGTTATTGGGTAGACCGTGGCAATTTGATATAAATTCTATGCATGATGGTTGGAAAAACGCAAACTCTTTGCATAAGGAACAAAAAGGCATTACTCTTTTACCATTTAGTTCTTATTCCATACATAATAATCAACCTATTCTTGTAAGGAAAATTTATCCTTGTGCGAAACACGGGTTGAGAGAGCCATTAGCAAACAAAACAATGTATTTGCTTTGCTTGTGGTCAAGAAAAAGAGTAAGATAGAGCGACCCATACATCCAAAAATGCATTGCTCGTTGAAAGAATTTGCAGATGTGTTTCCGGAGAGATTTCCATTTCATCGAAAGAACAAGCTCATGCCTAGAGCTGACGGTCCCTTTAAAGTTATTCTGCGAATTGGCGACAATGCTTACAAGATTGATCTTCCGGGAGAGTTTGGAGTTTCAGCAATATTCAACGTGGGAGACCTTTCTCCTTACTTAGAGGATGAAAACCTTCTAGATTTGAGGACAGATCTCAAACAACCCCGGGAGGATGATGCAGGAGCATCCAACGTAGCTCCATCGACCAACTCAGAACCATCGATGCTTATCCAAGCCAATAAAGAAGTTGGGCATTATGTGCTTCGATGGATCATTTTGAATGAATAATGTTAATTACTTATTGGTACTTTGTGGTATATCGATAGGTATCAATGGGAGGCCATTTTTGATGTCGTGTATGACCAATTGATGAAGTTTCAGGAGGATTGAATGAATTTTTGACTTCAAATCCTATTCGGATGAGAAGAAATGTAAGGTTGCTGTCCTAAAGCTGACCAAATATGCTTCTCTATGGTGGGAGAATCTAAAGCATCAACGAGCAAGGGAAGGAAAAGGCCAAATTAAGTCTTGGGAAAAACTCAAGAAGTTGATGAAGAAGAGGTTCTTGCCCGACAACTATAAGCAAGATCTCTTCCTCAAACTGAACTCCCTAAGACAACATGGGATGAGCGTTGAAGAATATATTTGCGAGTTTGAACAACTCAAAATGAGGAGTGAAGTTCCAAAAGTTCCCAAGCAAACCATCGCTCGTTTGATTTCCTCAACTTGAGTGAACTCCTTCGGAGAGTGGATAACTCATTTCGGTTTCTTTATCCTTGGAGCGTAGATCACTCTTTGGTGAGCCAAGAAGCCCTTTATCCTTGGCTGGTGGAATCTTTAGGCCTTGGTGGTGAGCTTCTCCTATCGCGAAGTCCTTTATCCTTGGCTGGTGGAAGCTTTAGGCCTTGGTGGTGAACTTCGTAGATCTCGATCCTCATCCTCAGTTGGTGGCGCTGCCTTTATACCTTGGAAGGAGATTGCTTTTATCTTTTCTTATTCCTTTTTGTGTGTTTATCATATACACTACTCCATACACTTAACCACAAAAATCCCCTCATAAAAATTTCCATTCTTGATTCACTCACCCCATCACGCATCAATAATTATGCCAGCATAATAGTGATTCGAGTAAGTTGATTTCTGACATTTGTCAATCGAACATGGGTGTCTTCATTCTCCATTCTTCCTTGAGAATGAGTCCTTATGCAAGAACACCTTTCAACCATTTTTTAATCATCTTGAAAAGAAAGAAGGAGATTAATCGGTATTGATCAGCAATTTGGCAAGAATATATAAACCTTTCAATTTTATATTTTCTTCAAATGAAATAATGGGAAGGAAATTTATACGACCCCAATATCATATAAACTCTTTCCAAAATTTCTTGAAAAGAAATTATACAATTAAATTGAAAGTGAAATGCCATTTCGTTGAACCATTATAAGGCAAGAAAACATGGCTACATTGATTCAGGAAAATTCCAAATAGATGGCAAATGGGTTTGAACAAGTACACAGAAATGAAATTGAAATTGGAAATTCCAAGGAACTCATGACCTAGAAGAACTAGAAGGGTTCATGTGGAGACGCATGTTATCATTAGCCAAGCATTCCACTTCAGCTAAGGTATTGTCCCTTTCCCTAATGAGTTGAACCATATATGCTTGTTGGTGACCATGAGGCTTGGGAATTTCAAGTAGGGCCACTTTATGCTCTGGCTCTACATCACAATGAATGTAGTTAATAGAAACGTGGTAGGTCTTCATCTCACCATCCAACTCAGTCTTTTGACTCTAGCAACACATTGTGGAGTGTAATAGTGTCGTACTGCTATGATTTCTACAATTAGGGCCTTGACGTGGTCAATTTGGTTATCCACTAAGACTTTCTTGCGATAATCATAATCATATAACTCCAGCTTGAGTATTGGAGGGATCATTAACTATTAGCAAAGAATCCTTAAAGAGTAATAGGAAGTCAAAACAATCAATCCCACCACCACCAACAAAGCGCACCTCATAATTCCCTAATCGTTTGTCATGCCATTGGATTTGGTTCACGATGAGTCTTTTAAGGAAACGGAACTATATAAAGAATCACGAAGTGGAAAAGAATTCGTTCTTTTGATGGAACATCATAATAGGATTATAGTTCTTTGTGACTTGGATGAGGTAACACCTAATGATACTTTGGCAATGACCAAATTCCTTAAATGAATGACATGATAACGAATAACTTTTGTTGAGAAAGATTTCCTAAACGAGCTAAACATGATTCTATAAAAATCGGATAATAAGCACCACGTCATAAAATTGTTAAAAATAGCAAAATACTCAACCAATATCGTAAGGATTTGTCCTATCAAAACAAGTCTAAAAAATTATCAAATTTACACACAATATAGCTAACATAATGAAAACAAAAGTTTCCTTAAGACGTCAAGTGTAGAATCCTTGCAGAAAAAATGGAACAAAAATATGAAAAGTCTATCTAGATAGGGGTTAGAACAAGGGTCTGAATTTGATCCCTTGTCCAAATTCTAGTCTAGTTCCTAGAAAGGTCCGAATAGAAAGTGGCCCTAACGATGAGTGATCGACACGAAATTAGGGGCATTGGTAACCTCTAAGAGTGCTTTTACAACTTCCTAGAAAGGTTTGAGCCTAAATAGGTCAACTAAATGCTCTAAAATCAAGATTTCTAAAGGTGCGCATGTTAGTAACTAAGAAAAACATAACACTAGCACATATTAGAGAACGTCAAAGTCAATCAAGTAATGCACAAACGACATGAATAAATCACATGGGACTTAGAATCAGATGCAAGAAACAACTTGGATAATTATCTAACCCTAAGTCGGCATGCAAAAATTTCATACAATTTAATGGCATTAGAAGTTGACTCAAGGTTCCTAATGACGAACATGGGAATCCTAGGTGTGATGAACAGTTTTGTGAAATTATGCTTAAATGATATGACCTAAATATGTACATAAATCTTGTATCATGTGGTTCAATAGTCTAGAAGGAATAATAGCAATATTTGGTCCCTAGATGACTCAAACAAATATGGTAAGGTGCATATATGTTAAGGTTCCGTTCTGATCTCAGCACCATAGAATGAGCATAATTTCAGCTATCTTATGAGGAGTATTTTTTTTTAAGAAAAATCTTAAGAAAAATCAAATTTACAAAACATGCAATGAGGAGTATTTTTTGTTAAGAGTCTGAGACCTAAATGAAATCACGTGAGTCATGACAAAAAAGGGAAAACATACATGCATATCGAAGTTATATGTTACTGCAGTGTGACAACCAGAACCACCTAGGGTCGCCACAGGCACCTGACGTTACACCTAATGGAACACTAACTACATAGACACATTTTTTTTTTTTTTTTGAAAACGGTCCCGGCGCGACTCATTAGCGGAAGCATAATATAATATCTCCATCTTCCCCCTCCGACAACCATGATACAATTGCACACCACTAATTATCATGAGAAAAGACAAATCCACGACACTTTATTTACATATTTTCAAGATGGGTTTCCTTGAGTCGGTACATCAAAAGAAAGGCCAGGTCATGAAACCACACTCGACCTAAACCCAAAAAGAAATAGTCGACCCACTACGACTCACGTGCAAGATCCCCCATCACTAGTGTCGGCTAACCATCCCAAAAATTTGCAGCTCCTACTTCTCACGCATGGGCCCTCACACCCATCCCAGTGCATCAGGCGGTGGCGGCGGCAACATCCCACGCATCGCTCCGTCTCGATGAATATGGACGGATATGAACTCCTGGGCCACGGGGCCCCCAGCCAGGCCCACATCATACATAACTAAAGAGCGCACTCGAATAAAAGTCAGTCCAGGAATGATGGGACAGTCCATCTCCACACACTCGACCTATACATCTAAAGGAATGCCGTAAAATACGCCCCGCGTGACAACAGGGAGCGAGATCCTGCTAATCTGAAATGTTGGTCCTCAAAGGGGTGAGTACAACCACTCAACAGGTAAAGGAATCCAATAACCACTCAATGCATCATACAATACAATCACAACATCATACATGTCACTCATGCATCCAAGCATACTTACCTCAAAGCCATGCATATACCATCATACATTTTCATCACATGTCATCATGCATAGGTGATTATCATCATATCATGTCATATATGCATATCATCATCATATCTTATATACATGTCATCATGCCATAGGTGATCATCATCATATCATGTCATATATGCATATCATGATGCCATAGGTGATCATCATCATATCATGTCATATATGCATATCATCATGCCATAGGTGATCATCATCATAGCATGTCATACGTGCATGATTGAATTTCCACTTTTAATTTTCAATTTGATCACCAGATCACTCTTCCTCGGGATCATCAATTTCATCCCATACTTTACACTCGCACCCCATTCTGGCATCACGAGAAAAACCTCCGGCATTTAGCCACTTAAGGCCACCGGGCATCCGGCACCCCCACATTCTGAGCATCTTGCATCTCAACTCGCATCACGAGGCATCCCATCGGGCAAAGACCTCCGAAGCTTCCAGCACCCAACCATTCTGGGCATCCTGATACTCCCAGGGCCATCCAGCCATGTATCTCTATACATTCTGGGCATCCGGCACCCCCATTCCGGGCATCCTGATACTCCCAAGGCATTATCATCCGCCACAAACAGTTTCCTCATTTATCATTTTTCATGTTTAGCAATTTAGGTCTCAACTTAACATGGCACATGATGTAATGGAAAACAAAATCACTTTCATCCTTTGATCTATACATGCATCATCAGTCATCATCATACATGCAGCAAGACGCAATCATTCATAAAAATCAGATTTATGGATTTTGTACCATTCAAATAGTCCATTTATCATGCCTTTTTGGAATTTATTTAAATTCCAGCTTACACCATTTTGAAAAAATTTAAATTAAATATCCATATGATTCCCAAAAATCATGAGATTAAGGCATATGATAAACAAGACAGTAAGATTTTTTGGAATTTATTGGCCATGTGATTTCATGGAAAACACATGGCCAATAAAGTTCCACACAAAAGATATCATCCACACAATCACAGCATGCAATTTCGGATAAAAAAAGAATGTGCAATTTTGGAAATAATTCGATTAAAATACCCAAACGACCTAAGAAAATTATGAAATTTTACCAGGTTATAGCTAAGACTTCTAGGCCAGATTCGTTTTAGATAATTTCTGATAGTCGTTTGAAGCTTCTAGTCCTTATACCGAAACGTCCAGTGTAGTCATCACTGAAATTTGGATATGTTTTACTTCAAGAGGTCCCCTACAACTTTCATGAAGGGATCTAAGTCAAATTTCCAAAGAACAGTCTCCATATGGGTCCATGAAGTCTCGGGTGTCCAGTACCGGGTCTCCAGATTTACCGTCTTTAAGATGTTCTATACAAGTTTCATTAAGAAGTCGAAGAGAGATTCTTGATAAAAATCAACATCCAACCTCAAATCTACCACAAGGTCAGCAAAACAGTTCCAGATCTAGTGTCTCCGTAGGATGAGAGTTTGACCCCTTAAATCTCCATCATTTTGCACCAAATTTTAGTATGTTGTATTTTAAGATGTTGGCTACAACTTTCATGAAGAAATCAAAGTCAAAATCGAACTCAGAACATGCATACAAGCTCTCACAACATTCTGACTCAGGCGGTTCATGCGACACAGCAACATCACTCAAGAACATACATGCAACACACACATGCAAGAGTAGCAAGAGGACCCTAACTTGCCTCTAGACCGAGGAGAACGATGGCACCCGGCGGACGAACGGGCGGCGTGCAGCGGCGACGGGCGACTCCTCCCCCTTCTCGGCTTCTCTTCTCTCGGCCTCAGTCTCTCTCTCTCTCTCTCTCTCTCTCTCTCTCTCTCTCTCTCTCTCTCTCTCTCTCGCATGATTCTCTCTCTCTCTCTCTCTCTCTCTCTCTCTCTCACTTGGCCGAACAACACAACCGGCCACACCTCCCCCTTTCATAGTCGACGGCAGCCCACTTGTGGGCTTTAATGGGCCGGCCAACTTGGCCCATTAAAGGTCCACTCTTGGGCCTAAGGCCGAACCTAAACAAAAATCAAATTTTACCCCTTTTCTTATTCTTTCTTTTAGGAATTTAATTACTAAATTCCACATAGCCAAAAATCTTGAAACATTTTTTTTATGGGAACTTAGTCTATAAAATGCATAGCCAAGCATAGATTAATCTCATTAATTTATCCTATAATCCAAATTTCAAAAATTCATGAACACAAGCATATCACTTAGCCTTAAGAGAATACTAATGGCTAAAGCCTAAACCATAGTTAATTTCATTACCTAGTTATGGGCTTTAATACACCATAGAGCTTGTCTTGAATTTTTGGGATGCCACATGCAGCACATTTTCACATTAACTCATGCAATTCATACACTAGACAAATCAAAATTTTGCAAATCATATATCAATTAAACACATACAACATGTAGGATAGATCGTCATTTTCCACACAATTACAAGCAACTTTCACGAGTAAAGTTGTTCGAAAAATCAACACAAAGATCAGTACAAAAATACATAAATAAAAAATCAGAAATCAACATAGAGCGGACTGACTTAGGCTTAGATTTGAGTGGTTTTGATCTAGCTAATCACTTTACCCTCTCCGACAATGGAGATCCCTCTCTATCGACTGAGTAGCACCCTCCTATCATTTGGGTAGTCTTAAATCTACAGCTTTGAAACCCTTCATCCCCTCAATCCTTCAATCATCTTTTCTCCCATCCCAGTACCAACGATTCAGAGTAAATTGTTGGTGAAAACAATAAATCCCTAAAATCCATCATCCCATCATTAACTCTGAGGCGAGCCCGATCTGTAGTAAATATCATTCTCATTCGCTCACCAACCATCTTCATCATACTGGTGTCAACTCCATTCAGCCTTATTTCGCATAAACAAAGCTCCCTTCGTCCACTCTCAGCCTCGCTCCCCACATCGGCTGGTTCCAAAAATTAGACCAGCTTATTTTCATAGTTCTTGATACTATTTGTGTAGACAAGAAAATGGAAAATCAGTATGTTGAAGAGCGGAGGTTGGCGGCCCTCTGCAAGAGTCTGGGCAATCTTTGGTTTGAGGAAGATGTGGTGGATATTCCAGGTGAAATTCCTGAAGAAAATCTGCTAGCATGCCAAAAAACGCTGTATGGGAAGTTCTTTAATAAGCCTAATGTGAACTTTAATGCATTTATCAGTATGATGAAAAAAGTTTGGCGGAATGAAAATTTTACCTGTGCTGTGATTGAGCCTAGATATTATTCCTTTTCTTTTCCATCGGAGGCTGAAAAACAACAGGTATTAGATTTTGGGCCGTGGTCATTTTCAAGTAATTTATTAGTCCTAAAGTAGTGCGACCCCGACACACTTGACATTTGTTATGATTTTAATCACTGTGATTTCTGGGTGAATCGATTTGGCCTTCCTTTTGGGAGAGTTACATATGCAGTTGTTTAGGAAATTGCATAAAAAATTGGAGATGTAGTGGAGGTGCAATTAGAAGCAAAATGAAACAGTAATTATAAGGTTGGTAGGGCTAGAGTTAAGCTGAATTTGGAAAACCCTCTAAAAACTGGAGTTTTGGTGAATCTCGATAACAAAAGTTTGTGGGTAGAGTTTAAGTATGAACGGCTACTGCACTATTGTTATTCATGTGGGAAAATTGGGCACTATGCTACTTTTTGTAAAGAAATACCATATGAGGAGTCATTGGCTTAGAGCTACTTACCAGGTCGATTTAGACATTGGCTTAGAGCGGAAGCACGGGAGCTTAGTCCTTATGGGAAAATATTTTATGGTAAACAAGAGTTCCAGCAAGAAGGAGAGGAGAGTGTGCCCAAAACCCCCATCTTACCGGTCCCTGAAACGGAACAGCAGCAACATGATCAGCATATGTGGAAAACTCAACAACTGGGTAGTGCTGAAAACTCATGCTCCAAGGAATGCAACCATACCTCTCCTTCTCAAACACTAATAACCCTGCAGGAGAAGGGCCCTCAGAAACGACGAAGTAGCTGCATTGATGAGGAATCTGTCATGGAGATATATGAGGAACATATGAAGGAACTTGATGCAGAAATGGCTGATCAATTTGCAGGGAGAGGACTGAACAGAGATAAAAATAAAGACTGCCAAACTTTCATCCTCAAAAAAAGGAAAATGATTCTGTCCTTATGGTGCTCAAACATCTAAGGCAGCTACGGTTCACATCACTCAGCTAGTGGAAACTCCTATCCATGTGGCAAACAAGTCTGAATAGTGGGCTTTCGTGGCTAACCCTAATAAGCCAGCGAACCATCCATGAAGATTTTAAGTTGGAATTGTCAAGGGCTGGGCTCTCCCTTGACAATTCAAGCCTTGGGAGTCCTAGTAACTTAGGAGATGCCCAATATTATCTTTTTTCTTCTTCTTTTTTCTTTCTTTTTTCTTTGGCCAGTCGTTGACCTCGGCCATGGCCGGTGATCAATTGTCGAGGGCTGGCAACCTCGCCGAAGCGTTACCGGCCCCCGGCGAGGCCGACCTCGCGCTAGGCTAGGTGAGCTCGATCTCGCCCAGATTCAACGAGGCCGAGCTCGCCCAGCGGCCAGGGGGTGCGATTGCAAGTGAACGGCGGCAAGCTCGAACTCAAGGCAGCAGCAGAATCTGGGCCGGGTCGCGAGTCACGGAGCTGGGTCGTAGGTCGCTTGGCGGCGGCGGCGGCTGCGTTGCGAGGCTCGGCCGTGGGGTCTCGAGCGGCGGACGTCGAGGAGCGGAGTGGCGAGGACGGCCGGTTGAGTCGTGGGCCGGCGTGGGGTCGACAATCGAGCGGATCTCGAAGTCGAGGGTCATGGCGCGATGAGATCTGATGCGGCGGTGGCGAACGGAGGCTCGAGACCTGCAGATGTGTCGATCAGGCGTGAGGCGGAGGGGCGGTCTTTGGGGCTCCGGCGTCGCTGGGTCATCGGCGGAGGCTTCGGATGCAGGTCTGGTGTCGCGAGGGGAGAACACGGAGCGGCCGGCAACGAATTTAGGGACGTAGAGGTCGGCGAAGCCGTCGGGCGTAGGTCCGGCGTCGCGGCGTGCAGGCGGCGAGGAGGCGTCAAGCGCAGTCGCCGATGTAGTGGAGGGAGACGACGGTGTGGCTCTCGCCAAAAGAAGAAAAAAGAAAAAAGGAAAAAGAAAAAGAAAAAAAAAGGAAAAATAAATAAGAAAAAAAGGAAAAATAAAAAGAAAAATAAGAAAGAAAATAGAAAAAATAAAAAAAAATATTAAAAAATTAAAAGAAATAAAAAAATTAAAAGAAATAAAAAAATTATGCAAATTCATCAAACGTATTTCTGTTCATTTTTTATTCTGAAACAAGTTTACCAAACGCGTTTTTTTCTTCAAAAATTGTTCCCCGGAACAAAAATATTTTTTTCTATTTCTGTTCCCTGGAACAATTTTTAAACAGAAATGTTACCAAACGCGTCCTTAATTTCCAGCATTGTTTCTTAGTGAATCTAGAAGGTATAGCAGGGGGTCTAGCACTATTTTAGGATGATTAGGTACTTCTTTCCATTGAATCTTTCACGGAAAATGTTATATTCACTCAATACCAACTACAAGCAGACAACCAGCGCATGCACATCACATTTACACATGCTCCAAATGAATTTCAAGAGAGAATTAGGTTATGGGAGAATATTCATAGAGAAAGTTTATGTGATCATTTACCTTGGTTGTGCATGGGTGATTTTAATGAAATCCTATATCGCTGGGAGAAAGTAGGCAAGAAAAGAGCATAAATTTACCGACTTACGGTGTTCAGAGACTTTTTGCATCAATGCTCTTTGCTGGATTTGGAATGTAAGGGTTTGCCTTTACTTGGACAAATAACAGAGAAGGGGAAAATCTGGTTAGGAAGCGTTTAGACAGAGCGTTATGTAATTTAGAATCGCGCATTACCTATCCCACAGCAGAATGCGTAGCCTTACCAACCATTGGTTCTGATCACACCCCAATCATTCTTTCGACAAGCACAACGAAGAGAATGAAGGGGAGGGCCTTCAAATATGAAGCCTTCTGGTTAGAGGAGGAGGAATGCGTGCATCTTGTCAGGGACAGTTGGGCAGAATCTGCATTCCAATAGCTTAATGTGGTGGAAAAACTACAGGTTATGTCAAAAAAGTTGCTGAAATGGAGTCAAAACCAATTTACCAATGCCAAAAAGAGAATTAATGAACAGCACAGGAGTATCTCAAGAAAGCAAGGCAGCAAAAAATTTAATAAAAGAAATTGACCAGCTGTGGAGACAAGAAGAAATGTACTGGGGAATGAGGTCAAGAATTCATTGGTTAAAATGGGGGGATAAAAATACAAAATTTTTCCATGCCACAACAATTCAGTGGAGAACCAAAAACCGGATTTCATTGATGAAAAATACAGATGATGTTTGGGTGCGCGTGGAATAGCAGTTAAAAGAGATGACGGGCACTTATTTTCAGAAGTTATATGAGACGGTGGGGCCTCGAGATTTTCAGCCCCTTCTACAACAAATCTCAGCTTCGGTGGATGAGAGAATGAATCAATATTTGGTGGAATCTGTTAGTATGGAGGAGATTACAAAGGCTATGCAACAATTAGGAGCCCATAAAGCTCTTGGACCTGATGGCATGCATGGCCTTTTTTTCAGAAAGCATTGGCCAGACATTTGCCAGGACATACTGACAGAAATACAGCACTTCTTCACTACGAGTTACCTTAATCCTGACCTAAATAGAACACTTATAACCCTCATTCCCAAAATTTCAAACCTAGAAAAGCTGGAATAATTCTGCCCCATCAGCCTTTGCAATTTTATTTATAAAATCATCTCAAAAGTGCTGTCCAATAGATTGAAACCTCTATTACCACACCTCATTGTAGAAGAGCAGAGTGCATTCGTGGGGGGGAGGCAAATACAAGACAATATACTAATTGTACAGGAGGTTCTCCATAGATTACGAACTCGGGAGAGGAAAAAGTGGTTTCAAGCAGTCCTAAAACTAGATATACATAAGGCGTATGATCAGATTGAATGGGATTTCCTCAGAGCATGCTTAACTAAAATGGGATTTTACGAACAGTGGGTACAATGGGTGATGCAATGCGTTTCAACAGTTACGTTCAGTGTAAATTTTAATGAGGAGTTGCTGCCTTCTTTCAAGCCAACAAGAGGGATTCGCCAAGCTGACCCACTATCCCCATACCTCTTTATAATTGTGGCCAATGTTCAACCTCCTATGATGAAAAAAGCAGTAACTGATGGCACACTTAGAGGAATTAAGATGAACAATAGCTGCCCTACTCTTTCACATTTGTTATTTGCGGATGATTCTATTTTCTTCCTCAATGGCACAATCTTAGAATGTCAAAATTTGGCGGCTATCCTACACGAATATTGCTTCGCTTTTGGTCAGGCCATTAATCTTAATAAATCAGGCATATATTTCAGCAAATTCTGCCCTGCTACCTTGAGAAGGAACATGGCTACTGAATTGAGAGTCCTAGAGATTGAGAAAACAGGGAAATACTTAGACATTCCCTCGGATTAGGGTACCTCGAAGAAAGATATGTTCGCTTGGATCCTAGCGAGAGTTAGCAGGAAGTTAGAAAGCTGGAAGGAAAGTTTGTTATCAAAAGCGGGAAAAGAGATTTTAATCAAATCAGTGGTTTAGGCTATCCCTCAATATGCTATGTCCATCTTCAAGATCCCAGCATCTATTTGCAAAGCTATTGAGATGAGGATTGCTAATTTCTAATGGAAAACGAATAGTAGGCATGCTGGTATAAACTGGAAGAAATGGGAATATTTAAAACTTAGAAAGGATGAGGGGGGCCTAGGCTTTAAAGATCTAATTGCTTTCAATACAGCTATGTTGGGGAAACAAGCGTGGCGTATCTCACAAAATCCTCAATCTCTGGTGAGTAAAGTTATGAAGGGTTTGTACTACCCGCAAGGTGAATTCTGGAAAGCTGGAAGAGGATCTCATCCTTCATGGGGTTGGCAAAGTATAACTCGAGGAAGAGAATCTATCATTCATCATATTATGTACTCGGTGGGGAATGGAAAAGACATCTCAATAAGAGAGGAGAAATGGTTAAAAAGTGGCCCTATAGGCGGCCCGGCAACTAGAAATGAACTAGTTCAAGTGGCAGAACTCATAGATCAAGGGACTGGACAGTGGAATGGAGACAAGGTGGAGTCGATGTTTGATGAACAAGTTGTGAGGGAAATACTTGCTACCCCTATTGGTTTGCCCAGTTCAGCAGACAAGATGGTATGAACAAATACTAAATCTGGAATTTATTCAACGAGAAGTGGCTATTTTACAGTAAGAGAGAAACCAACCAGCACATATACCACAGCAGTAACCTCATCGCAACATACAAATCCAGCTCTCTGGAAATACATTTGGCACTCTCAAACCCTACCTAAAATCCGACACTTTCTATGGCAAGCATGTCACAATGCGCTACCTACAAGGGAGAATCTCTACAGAAGGAAGATAATACCTGATCATTTACTTTCCATTTGCCATATGGAAGCTGAAACCACCGAACACATCCTACTACTCTGCCTATGGACAGCTCAAATATGGAGAGCCGCACCTCTGCAAATTAAAATATCCAGATTTGGATTAACACGGTTTGATGACTGGCTATTCAAGTTTAAAACCAACCCGACACATACCAAGATGCTCGGCCAAGTTGCTGTTCTTCTTTGGAGTATTTGGAATGACCGGAATTAGTATATTTTCGGCTACCGCCCCCTAAACCCGAAGCACACATTAATCCAAGCAAATGCTCTGTTTGATAACCTCAGAATCATAAACCATCTGAAAGAAAATAAACAGAAGAAGGAAACAGCACCTGCCAGATGGCAACCCCCTCCCCCAGACATGCTCAAAATTAATATTGATGCCTCCTTCGCCCAACACAACGAAGCAGAAGCAACGACTGAAGAAGATGTCCGATCGGGTGAAAGCAAGGCAACAAACGCGTGCATCTGCAGGGATTCCAGAGGCTGTTTAGTGGATGGTTTCACCAAAATTGTGAACGCTTCTTCGGCTGTGCAGGCGGAAATTCTTGCTTTCCTCAAAACCCTAGATCTACTCTCTAACCGAGCGGAACTCCCTTTGGAAGTATAGTCTGACTGTCTCCCATTCGTGCAAGCGATCAGTTCTACAACAGAGTTGAACTGGCAAGTGAAGCCCCTCCTGGACCGGGCCCAAGACAAGATGAAGATGTTCCAGAATATCTCCTTGGCCCATTGCAACAGAGCTATTAACCGGTCAGCGGATTGAATAGCCAAAGCATGCCGTTCAAATTATCTTCCACCTAATTGGTTATCTAATCCCCCACCTGCTCTATTAGACTTATTATGTATTGATGCTCTTGATGTATTTCCTCATAACTTCGCTAAGAGAATATAATAGTAATCGTATTTCAGACCCAAAAAAAAAAAAAAGATCTAGCTAATCATTCCAAATATTCCGAAAGAAATTTAGAACATATACCACACAACAACAAACAACTTTTTTTTGAAGGAAAGTTCCTAAAAAAATCATCACAAAAAGCTGCAATTTTTTTTAAAATCATATTTTGGAATTAGGATAGAATCGAAAACTAATCTAAACTACTACAGAATTGCTCATCTTTAAACATCACTCAATTGGGCGTACGAGCTGTCAATTTGAAGCTTGCAACGTAAATTATCAAAGCCTAGAAGGACTCGAACTCAAATAAGGTCATTTCAGACCTCATTTTGGCCAAAATAATAGGTCAGTCCAAGGACATGAAAATGCAGGTTTTAGGCCATACCAAGTCAGTCATTCATGATCAATCAAGAACACTCAATCACAGTGAATCAACATTCAAATCTATCAATCTAACATCTATACATAGCATATTAACTTAAAAGTGAACCCTAGCCCTAACCAGTTAATCTAGTCTTGCTTCACGGGGTTCCAAATTGAGTATGTTACCCTTTCATGTATCTTTGGCAATTTTGATTGCAATTGATTGGAACTTTCGCCATAACTTCGATCAAACCTCCACAAACCAAATTTAATATCAAAGATCAACTTTCAACCCATCAAATCGCTGGCTTGGATCACGAACAAAACCACGGACAAGATCACCGGCTCTTTTACTGATGATCGAGCTTGGTCGATTGTTCAACTTGATCGAAGAGATCAAACTATCACTGAGGCTTCCAAAAGCTTGGATGAGCTACCAAAGATCGTGAGGAAGATCGAAGAGCTGGTTGGTGATGGCAAGGTCGCTGGTGTAGGGGCGTACACTAGCAATCAGAAAACGTGCATCAGATGGAGGAAGGAGAGATAATTGGTGGGAGAGAGAGAGAGCTGGAGAGAGAGTTTGTTGAAGACTTTTTCTATAACTTCGTGCAAATGAGCCCTCCAAAAATGGAGGGAAAATGGGTTTATATACCATCCCTAAAACATCCAATTCCACCTATTGGTTTGATACAACAGTCGAAATTTTGATCCAACAATTAAAATTGGATTTCGAAGGTTGGATTATGATCTCAAGATGTCGGGTAATCAATCCAATGGGTTTCATTTGCGAAAACCTGAGCTAGAATCGAGAATTGTGTCAAAATATCAAATTAGGGGTTAAATTGCAATTTGATGAAATTCAAGGATCGATCTGTAAAATTTTGAGAAATTGAAGGTGCGGGAGTGAAATTGACATTAGGATGATCCAAGAATCGGTCACCGGAGGTTAAGAACCAGCTAGAAAGGGGCTGAATCGACCATCCCCACCAGCGGCCAATTAGACAAGTTCACTCCGGTTTGATCTATTTTTTTTTACCAATTCTTCATTGGTTTGGTCTGGTTCTGGCTATTTCACCTACTTGGAACCCCTGTTGATCCAAAATTTAAGCGATTTGGTCCCTAAATGACCAAATTGAAAAGGAAATTTATCATTTTTAAGAAGAAATTGGCCAATTAAGATTCAATTAAGTTAATCAAATCTTATAAATGTGGTCTAGGGATATTTTATTGACCTAATTGAATGATTATCGTAAAAGATAACAAGTCAAAACCATGGGTGTTTTGAATTGAGCTTGGAGGGCTAAAATGATCAAATTTGTAATTCAATGGGCAAAATTGCAAATTAACTAAAATGTGATTTAATTAATGTTATAATTATCCTATCTAATGAACTATCCATGCGTAAGATCACTTAACACGTTCAAATTGACCTTGAATTAAAGCGCTCGAACTTATGTCAAAAATGAATCTAGGCCCAATATCAAAATTAGATCTAGATTTATGAAATTAAATCATAATTATGAATAGATCAATTCGAATTTTGTCAATTGAATCTTAATTGCTTGACTTTCTTATGCTTGGAAGGATAAAATTCTTCAAATTGATAAGTTCTTATGTGAATTTCTTAAAATAGATTTCTGATTTGAATTTATTTATAAAAAAAATGAACGAAGAACGACTATCCGTTTACAATTCATGAAGGATCGATTTTTGGTTCCCTAATTAAGGCTCAAAATGGCAATTTGTATTTTGATTCAATAATTCGCGAAATTTAATGCACGGGAAAATTTAAAATAGTTCATAAACGAAATGTCAAAGAATGAATTATACCTAATTATGACTAGAATAAAAATAATTTTATTTTTTGGTCAATTTAGAATCTAAAACTGAAAAATTTGGAAATCATGGTTCCTAATCAAATTTTTTGAAATTTTTTACACAAAAGTCAAATTGACATTAAAAGGAATGTATTTGTGCATTTTTTTTATTTTTTTGGTCAAATGTTTGGCCAAAAATTAATTATTTAATTAACATTTCCTAAAGGTTGATTTTTATGTCAAATCTTTGAATTTTCGAAAAATTGATTTGACAAAAGTGAAATTAAAGTTAAATGACATCTTTTGGGGGTAAAAAAACCAAAATTTGACCTAGGGTTGACTCCTAGTTAAAGGGTTGATCAAAAAATCAATCTAAAGGTCAACCATTTGACTTTTCGAGTTTTTCTTGAAAATGAATGAGAAATTGCTTAAAAATGACAAAAAATAAAAAATAAAGAAATGAGAAACGACATTTTTGGATCAAGAAATTGGTTCTGTTGCAATCGGAAACCCTAATCTTGATTTTTTACCTTTTAATGATATGTCGACTAAAAATCAGGTGTCAACAAACACAAGCACTCCTTCCAACGCTATGATTCCCTCGCTTCCTAGATTACTAGAATAGCCCTCAACAGATAGTTTTGCACGAGTGAAAACGAAAATTTGTACGACAAAGTGAGAATGAGAGTTATGAATATCCATCAATCCTCATAGCCACCTTTATTGGTTGAAATAGTCCAATCTTCAAGGTGTTCATTGGAAGCCATCTCATAGTCAAAGGAACCGTTGATCTAACTTCTCTGGCCATCGGACTTGTATTTTGGAAAGTTAGAGAACCATCTAAAGACAAGCCGAGGATTTACAAAAATATAGCCTTCCTCTACAATCTGTCTGACTCTATGATCTAGCTTCGTAAAAATGGCAAACACTATTGCAATCTTCTCCAAACTCCTTCCTGTGGATTCTAGAGCGTGTAAACGGCTATGAGATACTAATTTACATTCAACTTCTTTCTAGGAATGTAGAGCCACACATGACGACCTTCTCCACTGTCTCCAATAGGACCTGCTTTTTCTAAAGGTCCTTTAGTCTTTTCACGCTTGTTGCTGAATGGATTGTTCACCTTCTATAGACTAGTCAATTTTCAAGTATATTGATCTCCTTGTATTCTTCAAAGTTGTTCACCTTCCAACCGGTTCATCCAAACTTCAACGAGTTCGTAGCTTGTTCACCTTTTAGAAAGATCCTTCTAGCCTTAAGGCACATTCTCGTCCGATATAGCTTGTTCTAGTTTTGTGGAAGGAAAGCACTACCATGCCTTCAAACGTCCTGCTCCTTAACTTCACTTATATATTAGCTTGTGCGTCTACAAACTGTTCTACACAATTCAATGCGCACAATAATAGCTTTTGATTATTTTGCATCTTTAAAACATCAGATTTTCTTAACATAGTGAAGGATTTAATGGCAATAGAGGAGGACTAAGAGGTAGCCACAATAGGGAGACATAAGAAAAATGGACAGGAAAAAGAGAAGGCTTGCTTATCTAAGAGAATATAGTACTAAACGAAGAATCAAGCTAATAAGCGATGAGTAATCTAATCTTACATCGTGCGACTACGGGAAATGAGATAGAGCGATGACCAATCTTTTTCATTACTTATCACTAAACATATATATGGTAGGGATGGATTCATATAATTACAATCATGCCCATAAAGTGTACAACTAAAAGATTCCTAACATGAGAAATTCAGAGATTGGTGTCAATTTCAAACGTAGAGGCTGAATTACAAAAGTTTTTGAACTCGGAATTGGGAAATGCATTGAAAGAATTTCACTATCGTTGTCATGTCCTAGCTCCGTCACTTACCAGCACAACCATGATTTCTCTCTGCATAGTGGCAACTAAGGCGGAAATTTGAATTAAGAACTATGGATTTGCTATTGGGCTAGTTGGACAGTCTGTGTTATGGCTGGATCACCCTCTCTCACCCTCTCTCATCCTCTCTCTCTCTCTCTCTCTCTCTCTCTCTCTCTCTCTCTCTCTCTCTCTCTCTCGTAATGCCTAACGGGCATACAAGGCACTTAGGCACTAATAAGAGATAAGGAGTCATATCATAACCTCATATCAGGGTGAGTACAGGAAAAGCAAAATTAAGCACTAGAAAGTCAATTAAGTGATAATAATGTCTTTAAGGCACTTTAAATTACCCTTAATAACGCAATTATGACTTTCGTTGACAATGCCCATTCATGGTTGCACCCGACAGCCGCAAGAAGTTCTCCTGTGCTCGTGTGGTATTCTTCTACGAAAATACATTATCGAGGGAAAAAATGTATTTCATAGGTTCATTGTCTTACACTAAACCAACCAGATTATAAAAATCAATGCGACGAACTCCAAGTCTCATAAAAATTTAAGTTTCAATACAATTTCTCTACAATTGATTCTGTCAGTAGCATATACACGTGGAACGAGTCTATACTAAGTTTTCTCGGCATACGTGAGTCTTGGATCAGCTTCGTTTTTCGTCAGCACTGCAACTATGAAGCCTCCAAAGGCCGAAGAAATGTCTGTGGCAATGAAAGGGATGTGTCGGTAGCCTCTATAGGCTGATGGTGATTTAGAGAATCAAGCGGCAGAATTTTGTAACTTCCATCTTTTCGGTTACAATAGTATTTCTTTTCCGTTGCGAAACATGCACGGTCGAACAGTATGGATCATGAGTCTCTGAAATTCGACAAAATGATATCATATACCATTAAGCTTCGACAAAGATGCCCCAGTCACATCATTTTGTGCAAACTTGCCAGAAAAAAACTGAACATCTAGATGTCTTCCGGAGGTTCAATACTGTTGTGTCGGACGTCCAGAGGCATGGTTCAACTCCTAGCAAATTCTGGCGGAGTGCCCGCTTTCTCAGGCGAAAGCTCAATCAGTTGCGATTGGAAGCCCGCTTGAGCTCTATTTCAGTCCGCTACTTCCCTGTAAGGCATAAACTCCAGTCGTGCCCGATTGAAAGAGGTCAATGGTGATCGCTTTGGGCTTCAGTAACATACCAATATGCCAATCGAAGTTGGTATACCATGAACTCTCAACTCGCATCCTGTAAGAAATCAGGACCCCATTTCAATAGCTTTCTACCAGGTTATCCTAAAAATCATCTTGTAGGTACTCAACATGACTGAAAACCATAAGAATCGACGTCTCAAAATCATAGGTTCAACTATCCCTTTAATTACCTAAACTTTCGTTGTTCAAGGTTTTCGCACGATCACAAGTGTTGTGGCTCCACTTGATTAAGGCCTTGTATGTAGCGACTATTCGTAGGTAAAACTTCTAGCAGAAACCGGTGACCATAATAAATTATTAATCTCATAACTTGGTTCGATCTTAACAAATATGAAGGTCCAAGTATAAGTTAATACATGAACAGACTCATCAAACAATTATTCTTTCTTCGGCTGCCAATGGAACAGTAATATCCACATGACCACATTGCAACTCAGTGAGAATGACATGTTAACCAAGGGTAAGGTGGTCCCCCATTTCCCTTAGTGATATGACTCACCATAACTTCTGTATTTTGACTAAAGAGGGCTTAATGGCCTTAAATCAAGCTAGTAATGATTCCGAGGGGTTATTCTTGCCCGCCTACTTTTTCTAACTTCCAGCCCTTCGGAAGGAGCATCGAAGTTCAATATTTCGAAGTTATCAATTTGGATTTGTCTACCCTGTCTTGTGATTATGCATAGTAAATTTGTCGGGAGTGTTGTCCGCCATCCGATGGAACAGGTCCAAAGCAATTGATTGACAATCATCGAAGTTGTTCGATTGAAAATGTATATTTGTTAACTGTTCCATTTCTCCTGACAATTTTGCCGTATCATAGTGCCCCTGGTGTACACATACCCTATGATTCTAGGTTTGTTCTGCGGTGCAGTGACAAGTGAAACTATTATGATTGATTGAATGATTAACGATACAACGTTTTCATTCAATAGTGAAGCAAGTTCTTTTATTTTCATACAACCATCGATTGAGATTATATTTTGTTGTTCCCTCCATGAAGGGTATGCACGACAGATCACGCAATTTAACACGGCACAGTGAAAAGCCCATCGCTATGGTATGAAGCCGAACCAGACATTAGGAAATGGGAAGTATCAAGATTTGCATACAAGCACCTCTCTCCTCATCCTCCGCTGTCCACGCGTGACATTGACGCGTGGAAAATAAGCCAACAAGGTACGATCTAATTAAATTCAAACACAAAACTGAGTTTAACACAGACATTAGGATTAGTGTTTAATTAGATCCGCTAATTCAAAAGATACTCCCCCAGAAATTAGGAATCTTGGCTTGTAACGACCAAGACAGATCCATGGCTCAAACATAAGAACTTGCCATTTGCCAAAACCTGGAGGTCATGATAAAACAAATTAAACTTACCTTCTTACATATAGTAGCGGAGGCAGAAATGAAACACAAACCAGCCTGACATCAAAACATCGAATACTATCACAAGCGACATAGCTCTTGAAAAGAATTAAGAGATCTTTTTTTCTACCAGGATACAAAAACCTGCACGACGACCTACTGCTCTATTTGCCGTCCTATAATAAAATCACCACCACAACAAGCCATATTTCTCTTTAATAGCACAATGGTTCATAATCAATTACGTTATTTATGTAAACAGATTTAAGAGAACTTCCAGAGATCCTGATCTTCTGTATTTTCAGGGCCTGGAGTCGAATCGACCTCCAAACGAGGAGGGCTAAGAAGCATTCCTTCGGCCATGTTCGCCAGAACATTGGGCATGTTAAATATCATTTCCTCATCCACGAACTCATTCACGTTGCCACTTGCATTCCCTTCTAACCTCCGTTCGCTACTCGCTTGTCCTTGTCCCTCTCCCTGCACTAACCTAGTCGGACGCAAAGCATCCCGAGCAGCGCCGGCAGCCGCAGCAGCACTAGCTGCCGCTGCCTGGATGTCGCGTGGCGAAGAGGAGGCAGGAGTCGGCAAGGAAGCCACAGAGGCGGGGAAGTTCAGCTCAGCTTCAGGGCCCTTGAGGGTCAATGCAGCGACGTCGTACGCGATCGCAGCCATCTCTGGGGTCGGGAACGTCCCAAGCCATATCCTGGTTGGCTTCCTGGGCTCGCGGATCTCCGACACCCACTTCCCACTGCTCCGGCGTCGCACCCCGCGGTAAACAGGATGGCGTCCAGACGCAGCAGGAGACTGAGTCCCCGAGCCGCTGCCCCGGCTACCTTCCCTACTAGGAGTGGCATCTTTTGAGGGGTTCCCGGTATGCATTGAAGAGACAAGATGAAGATGTTGGACCCAGAGACAAAGGAGGTTGAGATCGTTGATGGTTGAAGAAGCCATTTTATGGTGGATAAATTGTTAGGGCAAAATTATGGGTTCAGTGAGAGGGGTTTCGGAGTTGGAAGTGCAGACCAGTTGGAGATGAACTGCGGTGTGTGGAGGGGTTGCGTTGTAAGCCAGCTTCGTGTTGGACGTGTGGGTTGGATTGTGGTTTCTCGCAGCTAAAAAGACTGCGCGGACTACATTGACGTCAAGCACAGTGATTTTTGGGCATAGTGGATCACTAAACATCCCTTCTCAAGGATTTGGTTATGACAATCGAGTCATTTCGGGTCTGATTATCTCTCACTCCCCTGTGAGTGATGTACGGCAAAGTAGTCTCGGGGACGTCTCAGCATTTTTCATGCGGCCCGCAGTTACACAATCCACACGGATTATCATCATCGATATGAGGAGTCATAGTTTGGAAATTAACCAATTCTTGAAATTAATTGTAATGCGCGGTGGGTTGTATAAAATTTTACGCACGTTGTCCATAAAATATAATTTTAAATTCCTGTCCTTCAATTCAGGGATATTAGCTATCGCTATAAGTGGAGACAATATGACTTGTATCGGATGTTTTAAAACTGTGAGCAAGTTTTGGATACATCCGCATTGTGTAAACTCACTCCATTTTAGTCATTCAATAGATTGGGTTCTACATCAGTTCAATATAATATAATGATTGAACTTGAGTGGGCTCATATGAACTGAGCACGTGTCAAAACTATTCTTAATTTTTCAATTTTGGGTTATTCCCAATTTTTTTAAAGCAATGGATCTAGTAGCAATTGTACATTCATCGAGTTTGCAAAAATATCCTTTTCAAGAGTGGATTTTTGTTTAAGTCAAATATTTGGTCAGGGAGTTTTTCAGAAGTTGATTTATTAATTAATGTGTATATATTGTTGTAAATTGTTAAAGAAGCATTCGATCGATACATAAGGTGGTTAGCTCTTTTGACAAACTCCTAAAGTTCTTTCCTATTTCTTAATTTAAATATATTTGTTAACTGATCTATCACATGTGAACCTTGTATGCCCATTGTATCGGCCATAACTCAATACACCTGCGGTCACATCAACGATCTAACAATATACTACTTAACAGTAAAGATACAAAAAATGAAATTCATAAGGGTAAAGATGTCATAAGTGCATCCAAAAAGATATATATATATATATCTTTGTGTATATTTAGAGTATTGGCCTCAAATAGAAAAATAAAGCTAAAAATTAAATTGCTAAAATTGAGGTACTTTTTGTTTTACGGAAAGTGAATAATTTAAAAAATATTTTTGTAAAAATGATTGTTTATATCTTTTGAAATAATTAGTAAATAAAAAATATTTTCATTATCATCACCAATTAATGTCTACAGATTTTCATGGACAATAAAATAAATCATTCATTCATTGTTATAAGTGATTTAAGCAATATTTTTTGGAAAAAATTTTCTAATTGATTTATTTTTCATGAAACAGATGCACCATAAACAAAAGTTTGTCATTCAAATTATTTAGGATCACACATTCAATTAAAAGTTTTTATTCCAATAACTCGTTATAAAATCTATGGAATAATAAATGTGGAATTCCTTTTTCAATGAAACAAAGAGAAAGTAAAAAATTCAGCAAAACATAATAACTATAGATATTACAAACGATAATTACGTTGCCCCATTTTGAATCAATAAAATTTGGTTTAATTTTTAACTCAAAAAAGATATGGCATTGATATTTTGCATGACATTTATAAAGTCAAAAATATACAAACAAGACAGAGAGATGTACAATTGATACAAAGTTCGATCCTAACTTCAAAAAAAGGAATTGGTTTAGGCAAGCTCTCGAGGAGTATATCGAATTAGGGTTAACATCTTTTATTCAGGCAAGAGATAGGTATCAATAGGGGTAATTGGTTCTCAATATGGTTTGTTCTCACTCATGAACCGAGCACCGGACCAGACGGATTGGTTCTCAATTTCTAGACTTGGTGACCAAAGTTGGGTCCAGTTTAGTCCCTGGGCAGTCTAGTGGAATCACTGATTTCATATACTTCAATTTGCAGTGAAATTTCGAGCCTAAAGTAAACCGACCTATCCAAAACATAACTACCATTTTCTCATCTTATTGTGAACACTTTGAAATGTTATAAAATAAAATCTCACGTTGTCCAAATAGATTTCCCGCATAAATGTGTGTCTTGCCTGTATCACTTGTATATAAACTACATTCTAATTAATAAACTTTCTCTAATTGAATCCATAATTTGGTCAAATGTGCCCAAATGTGAGTTCAACGAAAGAGGAGGCATGAACGTTGTGGGTGAATTCGGAAAGACTAAAAGAGGAGAGCGAGAGGAGGCGTGCATGAAAGATTTTAGATTATTAGGTTTACATTTAATAAATAAATAAATACAAATAATGTATTCAAGCAGTTCGAATTCATTTAGTTCCCCACTTAGAATTGGGAGCGCAACAATTCATTAGTTCCACTTTTAGGAACGAGGAACTAGACCGCCGCCCATGGGAACTAAACTAAACTGGTTAGTTTAGTCCAGTCAAGGCAATTCCAGTTTAGTCGATTCGTCTTGCTCACCCCTAAGGAGCATAGTAAATCGGGTTTTACATCTTCCCTCTATTTGGTACTATGTTTTAGTTGCCCATCATAACATAAACTAAAATATCCTTGCATTTTTTGGACATTGCTTCAATTAATTGACTTTATTTCACATTATAATGCAATGACCGTTATGAAATGAGTGTTTTTTTTTTCAACATAGATGATACGAGAGATAAATATTCTCAAAAATTCCATTTCATTGCACCCATCAAAATAATCTTAGGTTGAAATTTGCCTCTTTTGATCGGGAAAATTATCCTATTAGTCATAAACATATTGTATAGACATCAATTCCGTCTTAATTTTTGTACAAATGTCAATAAGTCAATTTTTTTTTTGATTTTCTAATTTAATCATAAATCTTTGCACCAAATTTGGATGTAGTTTTTCTAGTCAATGTTTATCGGAAATTATTGACATGAAGTTTGCAAGTGAAGAAAGATTATTGCAACTGAATGAATTAGAAGAATTTCACAATGAGGCCTATGAAAATTTTAAGTTGTACAAGGAGCGTACAAAAAGATGGCATGACAAGCCCATATTTAGAAGAGAGTTTAAAATTGGTCAAAAAATCTTACTTTATAACTTTCGTCTTAAACTTTTTTCGGGAAAGTTACACGGGTATTTCCATATGGAACAGTTGAAGTTACGCATGACACTGATGGCACATATAAAGTGAACGGTCAACGTTTGAAGCCTTACTTTGAAGATGGTTACAACAAGCAGAAAACCTTGAACTTCATCTTCCAAAATAACGACATCTGAGATAATTTTGCTGAAAATTATAAAACAAACGCTTCTTGGGAGGCAACGCAAGCATTTTAATTTTAATTTTTTATTTTTAAGTTTATGTTTTGCGAAAAAAAAAAAAATTATGAGCAGACGGAGATATGAAGACGAGTTGAGGCGATGACGCGGGATGACGAGGGTGGCGCAAGGACTTGAATGGCTGAGGTGCGTTCGTTGGCGAGGCTATCGTTGAGGCTACGGTGGTTCTGTCGTTAAATAGAGAGAGGACGGTGTCACACGAAGGGAAAACGAGCAGAACGGAGATATGAAGAGAAGAAGCGGCTGCCGTTTTCCTTTTATAATTCTGGTTGTGCCTCCCTCTTTGCGGTCGCGGTGTTGACTCGGCAGCAGAAGTTTACACCAGCTGGAGAATATGGGTCGTGCATTGGTGACGCTAGGTGGTGACGATATTGAGATGGCGTGGCGACGGGTGATGAGGTGGCAGTGAGGTGTCGCAGCGAGGAGGCTAGGTGGCAAGGTGGCATGACACAGTGATGGTGGTGCGGATGGCGCGATCCGATGACGAACTTGATGGCGCGGTCATGACTGTTAGGTACTCGAGGCTCATGATTTTGTTGAGCAATGACCCTGATGTCACAATAAAACAAACTAAATTGAACCAAATCAGATTGGTAAATTTAAATTTGCGAGTAAAGTGCATTCTTATTTTTTTTTAATTATTTTTTATCTCTTTTCGCTCTGCTCGTTTTTCCTCTTCCGTGCGTGATACCATCGTTGTGCCTCCATTAGGACTCTGAAATTATTAACATGATTAATATTTGATAATAATACTGACTTTTGGTAAAACTCCATTTGAGCATTTGCAAGAGTTATTGGTAAAATATCCAGGCAAAAATTCTTTCTCGAATCTTGAGGAACCTCGATTTGCTTCGATTATTTATATCCCTGTGCCATTAATAAGTGGGATAGTCGGCCCTGTAGTTTGGATTTCGGATCCGGGGTTAGACTCAACAGTTGAGCGGGATGATTTCAACTTTGGGTTTTCTGGGTTTGGACTGTATTAGTATATGGCTATGCTTGAGGATGGATTTTAGGGAAAATGATACAAATTGTCCTTGAACTTGGCCCAATGTGCAATGTAATTTTTAAACTTTTTAATTTTTCTAATGTGGTTCTTGAATTTTAGCCGCATGTGTAATATTGTCCCCAAACTTTTAGTCTTCGAAATATATGAAAATTTTCAATGTTTTTCCTGAACTTAAATGAATGGAAAGACAACATTGAACATTTCTATATAATTTAGGGACTATAGTGAACATGTATCAAAAGTCCGAGAGCCACATTGAACAAATTAAAAGTTCATATCAAAGTCTAAGAAACACATTAAACAAAGTTCATATAACATTATATATTGAGTCAAAGTTCATGAACTATTTATGTAATTATCCCTAGGTTTTACTTTTTCTTTCCTATGTTCGCTATTTCCAAATCAAGTCATATTTAAACTTAGGCCACGCTTGACAGTCAGGATAAAATTCAAGATTTATCCTATCCTGCGTTTGGTGCCTACTCAAGATAGGATAAAGTCGGATATAAATGAGATATAGACCAAATAAAATTATCTCATTAGGAGGTGGGGTAAAGGTGAATATGATTTCTAACATGCATAATAGGAATTTTTTTTTCCGAATAACAAACTTCTTAAATTAATAAAGTAAAAATTATATTTCAATATACATAATATTTGAATTTTAATATAAATAATTCAAAATAATAAATGATAACAATTTAGTTATTTTAATTTATCTTATTTTTATTTATATATTCTAATTGAATTCCATTTTATAATATAATTTCAATATTTAAGTATAAATATATATTTATATTTTACATATTTGAGGTATTTTACTATTATAGGTATATCAATATTATTTACTATTTAATAAAATTTTATTAGAGAATGATGGAAGAGGAAGAAAGAAATAAAAAAGAAATTAATTAAAAAAGAGAGGAAAATAAATGAAAAATAAAATAGACAAAACTGTCGCAAGAGATTTTTATCATATCCGTTGTAAATTTTTTGGTTCATTTATACTAATATGTCGTTTATACCAAACAATATACATTATATGATATGAATATATATGATTTTATTATTGTAATATCAAACAATGAATAGGACATAACAAAATCTCTAGATTCCATATCTTATCTTATCTTGTCCTATTCTAGTTAAAAATCCGAATGACCAAACACATAACATTTAATCAAGTTTCTCTAATACAAAATCTAATTAATATAGCTGTGGTGGTTGTTGAAATGTAATATGTACATTATTCAAGCAAAGATTTTTACATGCTTTGCTTCTTTTTTCTTTTGTTTATTGGAATACAAAAGACGCAGGGGGCCTTACCAAAAAAATATATCCTTGCCAAAAAAAAAAAAAAAAAAGACGCAGGGGGAGAATAGGCTACTCAATTGAAAGATTCTCATTAGGGTTGTATATGCTTTGCTTATTTTTAAAATCCATACAAATACTTTTTAGAGTAAATAAGCGTTTGATAACAATAAGGGAACAAAGATATGAAGCAAGTTTGTTCAGATTTAAAGGCAAGTTAATATTTCATGGATTTATAGGTCGGTAAGTGATAAATGCCTAAGTGTAGTCTTAGAAAATATTTTCCTTACCGACTACCAGAAAATATTTTCCAAAATATTTTCAAGTTTTAGCCGAACATTAGAAAATATTATCATTTTCCTAAAAAATGACTCATGAGAAAATATTTTCCGGAAATGGCCAATTTTCCCCAAAACGAATGGACCATGAAGTTCATACAACTGGCACTATCTACATATGAACAAAGAAATGAGTTGACCATAAAATTTTCCGGCGATGCTCTTATTGGGCGGGGGATCCTGACCTTGCTTCATTGGCACGAGGAGAAAATAACCAGAAATTTACCTCTCTTGATATAAAAGTCACCATCGCGTACCTACACACAAGTGAGATTATTCTCTGGCCAGTGGCCAGCATGTCTACGCGCAGTGCATGGACCTCGTTATCATCACGGGCTTGACCAACGAGAAGACGCTGATTAGTAATAACTAAACGCCATCGCAAGCGCCAATCTCAATTCGAACAATTATTCAAGTGAAAGAAATAAAAGAAATCTGTATTGGGGCAATAAACAATTGAACTCCTCGCTGTGGACTGTCGGACTGAGATCGACCCCCCTTAAAAAAAAATGTTTTAATCCTGTTTAGTTGTAAGTAGGGCAGACAAAATGATCGACCGTTCCATCGATTGCCGCTAAAAGCGCATTTAGAAACTACCTTTATTGCTTAAATTATTCTGTTCTCATGACTGATCATGAAGGATGAGAGGTGGATGTTGTTGTCTTAATGCCTCCAGCTTCCATGACGAATTGACCTTAGTATCAAAACTCATGATGTTTTAAGTTAAATAATTAACAAAAAAAAAATTGCATGCATATACATACATATATATATATATATATATATATATATATATGAATGCAAAAATTCGAACCTGTTATGAGCACTTGAAAAGATTCCACCACTGCATCATTTGCAAGACCATTCCTCACCCATCATATAGAAGTCCCTAGGGTTTGTTTTCACAACAATCCTCCAAGGTGGATTCCCATAAAAAAAAAACTCGTTGCGCTTGAGATGCTAATACGTAAGGTTCATCACGCAACTGATTGCCTGTACCTTGGTGAATATCCGCCCAATCAAATTTAAGAAGACAAATTTCAAATGACCAAAGTAATCTGACTCAATTATTTCTGTCGAAATTCCGTAGTAAGAAATATCTCCCAATTAAATCACGACAACCGCATTATTTTTTAGTTCTTTTTCCAATCTGCGGTCTACCATATGAAACCTGAAACCATTTGCACAATATCCTGTGGATTGTTTGACAGTATTATTAGCTCCTCGTGCCAACCACTTTATTTCATTTGAAACTCTTTTCCGTCCAGATTTTCTCATCGTGCGACCTATGGCAAAAATTAAGGACCAATGTTTAGTTTGTATCTATTTCAACCATCTTGTGAGAGTTCTCAATTTCTCTCTAACTAACAGGCTGTCGAAACCCTTTGCGAAACATTTTGCATTGAATTCCACCGATTACAGCTTGTGGTGGTCAACTTGGACGAATCGTCTCTTTATAAGAGTGGCGCGTTCACTATAAGAAATATGAAAAAGGGTGTTAGATTTTAAACAGTATAAAGTAGTAAACGCTTGTTAACATAAGATAATAGCTAAGATGAGTAGGGAAATGGACCGGCAAAACGGGGCCACCGAAGCAGAACTATATTAGCATACACCGTAAGCTTGCGTTACTGACTTCTCATCCATGCTGTAGAAGTCTTAACTTCCTGAATGCAGCCCATCTCTGCAGAATTCCCCCCAGGACATTTCACTATCGTTCCCCGATATATTGGCGGGTGAAGCCAAATATTTTTAAGGACTTTTCTTTTTCTTTTTCTTTTTTTATTAATTTTTCTTTTAGGTTAAAAGCCACTCTTTATATTAGTTATAGTAAGACGATAGCTATCAAGGCGTTGAAAAAGAAAATAGAGAGAGAAGAAAAAGTGAGTTTTTCTTGTGAGAGTTCTCACTTTCTTTGTACCCCAATCTTGATAGAATAATATCATTGTATTCCTACTTTCTCTAAGGTCTAGCGGTTTTGTAGAGTGCCTCTACGTGGAGATGTAGTCTAGTTTTTGTTAAACATCATAAAAATTTTTTTGTGTATCCTTCCGATTATGTTCCTTCACTATTATGTTATGCCCGGTGACGTGTTGATGCGTGATGGGGTGAGTGATTCAATAATGGAAATTTTTATAAGGGGATTTTTTTGGTTAAGTGTATGGAGTAGTGTATATGATAAACACACAAAAAGGAATAAGAAAAGATAAAAGCAATCTCCTTCCAAGGTATAAAGGCAGCGCCACCAACCGAGGATGAGGATCGAGATCTACGAAGTTCACCACCAAGGCCTAAAGCTTCCACCAGCCAAGGATAAAGGACTTCGGGATAGGAGAAGCTCACCACCAAGGCCTAAAGATTCCTCCAGCCAAGGATAAAAGGCTTCTTGGCTCACCACCAAGGAGTGATCTACGCTCCAAGGATAAAGAAACCGAAAGGAGTTATCCACTCTCCAAAGGAGTTCACTCAAGTTAAGGAAATCTCATTATTCTCATTCATCAAATTCGTATCTCCCTACATTGGATAGTTTCCCCTACTTATAGGAGGATTTTAGCCTTAGGAAATATTAAAAACAAACTTTAATGACCTAGGAATTAAACGTTCGACTCTTGAGCTACATAAAAATAAAAACAGCTAGGAACTTAATAAAAAGCAAATTAACACGGGAACTAAATGCCTTTAATCGTCGCCCTTCCACATTCTCGAACCGTTAGCTTTCCGTGTTCTTGAACCTTTGGCTTTCCATATTCTTGAACCGCATTCGTGAACCTTTAGCCTTCCTAGAATTTGAGCTCCTCCCATGACCAGAAAATAATCCTCCTGAAACTTCATCAATTGGTCGTACAAGACATCTAAAATGGCCTCCCATTGATACCTATCAATATACCACAAAGTACCGATAAGTAATTAACATTATTCATTCAAAATGATCCATCGAACAACATAATGCCCAACTTCTTTATTGGCTTGGATAAGCATCGATGGTTATGAGTTGGTCGATGGAGCTACATTGGATGCACCCGCATCATCCTCCTGGGGTTGTTTGAGATTTGTCCTCAAATCTAGAAGGTTTTCATCCTCTAAGTAAGGAGAAAGGTCTCCCACGTTGAATGTTGCTGAAACTCCAAACTCTCCCGGAAGGTCAATCTTATAAGCATTGTCGCCAATTCGCTGAATAACTTTAAAGGGACTGTCAGCTCTAGGCATGAGCTTGTTCTTTCGACGAAATGGAAATCTCTCCTTCCTCAAGTGAAGCCATACAAGCTCGCCCTGTTGAAATTGAGTCTTCTTGCGATGTTGATTAGCTTTCTTCTTGTAAGATTCGCTGGCCTTTTGAATGTTGGATCGAATCTGCTCATGGAGCTTCTTCATTGATTCAGCTCTTTTCTTGCCATCAAAGCTCACTTGAGAGTTAGACGGAATTGGAATCAAATCAATGGGTGTGAGAGGATTAATTCCATACACAACTTCAAATGGCGATCGATCAGTAGTATAACTTGGTGATCGATTGTAAGCAAATTGAGCATGCGCAAGCTTTAAATCCCAATCTTTCAATGATTTACTCACCATACCACGAAGAAGAGTGGTTAGAGTACGATTTGTTACCTCCGTTTGGCCATCCATTTGGGGATGACAAGTTGTGCTAAACAAGAGTCTTGTACCAAGCATTCTCCATAGAGTCCTCCAGAAGTGGCTTAAGAACTTGGAATCACGATCCGACACAATGGTCTTTGGTACTCCATGAATGCGAATAATCTCTTTGAAATATAATTCAGCAATATGAGATGCATCATTAGTCTTGTGACATGGCACGAAATGAGCCATTTTAGATAACCAATCGACGACCACTATGATAGCATCTTTTCCTCTTTGAGTTCTTGGTAGAGCCACAATGAAATCCATGCTAACATCCTCCCAGGGCTGCAATGTTACCGGAAGTGGAGTATACAAACCTTGATGGAAATGGCTTTTTGATCTTTGACAAGTTGCACACCTTGAGATGATAGCATGCACATCTCCACTCATCTTTGGCCAATAGAAATGCTCTTGAAGAACCTCAAGAGTTTTGTTAATACCAAAATGACCGCCCAATCCTCCACCATGCGCTTCTCGAATTAGCAATTCGCGAAAAGAACTCTTCGGCACACATAATTGATTTCCTTTAAAAAGAAAACCATCTTGCAAAGAATATATACCTTGAACTCCCCACATGCAATTGTTGATGATGGATGAAAACTCCGCATCTTCAGAATAAAGTTCTTTCATTGATTGAAATCCAAGAATACTAGAGTCCAGAACCGCAAGCATAGAATATCTTCTCGATAAAGCATCTGCTACAACATTAGTGTGCCCTGGTTTATATTTTGAGACGAAAGAAAAGGATTGAAGAAATTCTACCCATTTTGCATGTCTCGAATTAAGCTTGCGTTGGCCACTAATAAACTTAAGCGCCTCATGATCAGAATGACAAACAAATTGCTTTGGCCTCAAATAATGACTCCAATGATCAAGAGATCGGACAATGGCATAGAACTCTTTGTCATAAGTCGAATAATTCCTTTTGGAATCGGGTAGCTTCTCGCTAAAATATGCCAATGGTTTTTGTGCTTGCACCAGAACAACACCAATACCAACTCCACTTGCATCACACTGAACTTCAAATACTTTATCAAAATCAGGAAGTGCAAGAATAGGGGACTCACAAAGTTTCTGCTTGATTATGTCAAAAGCGTTTTGAGCAGCCTTTGTCCATTCAAAAGCACCATTCTTCATGCATTCAGTTATAAGAGCCATGACGGTACTAAAGTTTTTGACAAAACGTCGATAAAAAGAAACAAGTCCATGAAAACTTCTTACGTCAGAAATGGACTTCGGAACCGGCCAAGTCTGCATAGCTTCCACCTTGGTTTGATCAACAGAGATTCCATCTTTGGAAACCACATAACCAAGAAACACAATGCTTGGAGAGAAGAACTCACATTTCTCCATTTTAGCATATAGTTTTCGTTCTCTCAAGACCTTAAAGACCTGTTTTAAATGAGAGATATGCTCCTCCTCGTTCCTGCTATAAACAAGAATATCGTCGAAATAAACAACGGCAAATCGACCAATAAAAAAACGAAGAACCTCGTTCATAAGTCTCATGAAGGTACTCGGAGCATTACATAATCCGAATGGCATAACCAACCACTCATAAAGGCCTCCCTTGGTTTTGAAAGCCGTCTTCCATTCATCTCCTTCTCGCATTCTGATTTGATGATAACCACTCCGCAAATATATCTTTGAAAACACAGAAGAACCATATAATTCGTCAAGCATATCATCAAGTCTAGGTATAGGGTACCTATACTTAATGGTGATGTTGTTGATGGCCCGACTATCAACACACATGCGATATGTACCATCCTTCTTAGGCACAAGTAGAGCCGGAATAGAACAAGGACTAATGCTTTGTCAAACGTATCCTTTGAGGATAAGTTCGTCGACTTGTCTTTGCAACTCCTTTGTATCCTCCGGATTGCATCGATAAGCTGGCCTGTTTGGTAGTGGAGCACCGGGGATCAAATCAATTTGATGCGCAATACCTCTTATGGGAGGTAATCCAAGTGGCAAATCCTCTGGAAACACATCTGCAAATTCTTTCAACAAGCAATGCATTTTTAGATGTATGGGTCGCTCTATCTCACTCTTTTTCTCGACCAAAAGCAAAACAAATACATTCTTTTGTTTGCTAATGGCTCTCTCAACCCGTGTCTCACTCAAGAATAGATTTTCCTTACAAGTGTTTCCCTCCCCAGGTTCATTATTATGTATCGAATAAGGACTCAATGGTAAAAGAGTAATGCCTTTTTGTTCCTTATGAAAAGAGTATGTGTTTTTCCGACCATCATGCATAGCATTTATATCAAATTGCCACGGTCTACCCAATAACAAGTGGCATGCCTCCATAGGAATCACATCACATACAACCTCATCTCGATAGTTCTTCCCAATCGAAAATGATATAAGAACGCGTTTGGTTACCTTGAGTTCATTCCCTTGATTGAGCCATTGGAGCTTGTATGCTTGAGGATGTTTCGTTGTTGGAAGCTTCAGCTTGTCAACAAGAGTTGTCGAAGCAACATTGGTGCAGCTCCCACCATCGATGATCACCGAACACACTTTTCCGTTAATAGTGCAACGCGTGTGAAATATATTCTCCCTTTGCTCTTTATTAGGAGAAACTTCAACATGCAATGCTCTTCGGATGATCAACAGCTCACCATCATTGGCTTTCTCCACAACTTCTTCTTCCCGATTAGATTCGGAAATATTTTGGTCTTCATTGTCAGCCTCTTGAAGTGCCGAATTGATCTCCTCAATTTCTTGAAGAGTCATAATTCTCCGATTTGGACAATTTGCTTGTAAATGCCCAAAACCATGGCACTTAAAGCATTTCCTTGCATCACCTTCAAACTTCTTTTGGACTTCTTTGGAAGGCTCTGCATTCTTTCCCTTGCCTTTGTCTTTTGTCGACGTATTCTCTCCCTTGCTTGACGAAGCACCCTTAAAATAGGATGTCGCCTTTGTTGAGGTTCTGGAGGAAAACCTCTTGCTCTTCAATTGTTTTTCGACTTTTATGGCTAACTTGCATACATCCTCAAAGGACCAATACGGTTGAAGTTCAACCATATCAGCAATTTCTCGATTCATGCCGCCAAGGAAACGAGCGATGGTTTGCTCGGGAACTTCTGGAACTTCACTCCTCATTTTGAGTTGTTCAAACTCACGAATTTATTCTTCAATGCTCATCCCATGTTGTCTTAGGGAGTTCAGTTTGAGGAAGAGATCTTGCTTATAGTTATCGGGCAAGAATCTCTTCTTCATCAACCTCTCGAGTTTTTCCCAAGACTTCATTCGACCTTTTCCTTCCCTTGCTCGTTGATGCTTTAGATTCTCCCACCATAGAGAAGCATATTTGGTTAGCTTTTAGCATATTTGGTTAACTTGCATAAGTCAAAAATTCGTTTGGTTTTGTGTAGCCAATCCACAAAGTCGTCGGGATTAAGATTACTGTCAAACTCAGGGACCTCCACTTTAATGTCTCTTTCATCCTCCTTATGCCTCCCTCTCCATCTTTGTCTTCGAATTGGAGATTCAGAATCACTAGAGTGCATAATCGTTCGGTTGTCTCCAGTGGACTCGGAATCGCCATCAGAATTTTGATGAGATTCAGAATCATCATGCCGATTTCGTTCATTGGGACGCCTTGCTGGTTGTCCTTGTCTCGCCGGATTCTTTAGAAGATTGAGGACTCGCTCCATTTGTTGTTGAAGATTTTGGATTGCACAATCTCGCCTTTCGTTGTGCGCTTGCTCCAGAGTCAAGCCTCTAGGAACTTGTTCATCCATAAGAAATTTGTAACAAAAGAAAGAAAGGAATCACTCAAATGAGTTGAACCTTGAGCTCTGGTACCAATATTTTGATGCGTGATGGGGTGAGTGATTCAAGAACGGAAATTTTTATAAGGGGATTATTGTGGTTAAGTGTATGGAGTAGTGTATATGATAAACACACAAAAAGGAATAAGAAAAGATAAAAGCAATCTCCTTCCAAGGTATAAAGGCAACGCCACCAACCGAGGATGAGGATCGAGATCTACGAAGTTCACCACCAAGGCCTAAAGCTTCCACCAGCCAAGGATAAAGGACTTCGGGATAGGAGAAGCTCACCACCAAGGCCTAAAGATTCCACCAGCCAAGGATAAAGGGCTTCTTGGCTCACCACCAAGGAGTGATCTACGCTCCAAGGATAAAGAAACCGAAAGGAGTTATCCACTCTCCAAAGGAGTTCACTCAAGTTGAGGAAATCTCACCATTCTCATTCATCAAATTCGTATCTCCCCTACATTGGATAGTTTCCTCTATTTATAGGAGGATTTCAGCATTAGGAAATATTAAAAACAAATTTTAATGACCTAGGAACTTAAACGTTCGACTCTTCATCTACATAAAATAAAAACAGCTAGGAACTTAATAAAAAGCCATTATTAACACGGGAACTAAATGCCTTTAATCGTCGGCCTTCCACATTCTCAAACCGTTAGCTTTCCGTGTTCTTGAACATTTGACTTTCCATATTCTTGAGCCACATTTGTGAACCTTTAGCCTTCCCAAAATTCGAGCTCCTCCCTTGACCAGAAAATAATCCTTCTGAAACTTCATCAATTGGTCATACAAGACATCTAAAATGGCATTCCATTGATACCTATTGATATACCACAAAGTACCGATAAGTAATTAACATTATTCATTCAAAATGATCCATCGAAGAACATAATGCCCAACTTCTTTATTGGCTTGGATGAGCATCGATGGTTCTGAGTTGGTCGATGGAGCTACATTGGATGCACCCGCATCACAAGTGGAGCTAGAATAGAACAGGGACTCATGCTTTCTCGAACGTATCCTTTAACAAAAAGTTCATCGACTTGTCTTTGCATCTCCTTTGTTTCCTTTGGATTGCAACGATAAGCTGGCTTGTTTGGTAGTGGAGCATCAGGGATCAAATCAGTTTGATGCTCAATAGCTCTTATGGGAGGTAATCAAGGTGGCAAATCTTCTGGGAACACATCTGCAAATTCTTTCAACAAGCAATGCATTTTTTGGATGTACGAGTCCCTCTATCTCACTCTTTTTCTCGACCACAAGCAAAGCAAATACATTCTTTTGTTTGCTAATGGTTCCCTTAACCCGTGTCTCACTCCAGAATAGATTTTCCTTACAAGTGTTTCCCTCCCTAGGTTGATTATTTTGTATCCAAGAAGGACTCAAGGGTAAAAAGAGTAATGTATTTTTGTTCCTTACGAAAAGAGTACGTGTTTTTCCGACCATCATGCATAGCATTTATATCAAATTACCACGGTCTAGCCATTAATAAGTGGCATGCCTCCATAAGAATCGCATCACATACAACCTCATCTCGATAGTTCTTGCTAATAGAAAAGCATATACGAATGCATTTGGTTACCTTGAGTTCACTCCCTTGATTGAGCCATTGGAGCTTATATGGTTGAGGATGTTTTCGTTGTTGGAAGCTTCAGCTTGTCGACAAGAGTTGTCAAAGCAACATTGGTGCTGCTCCCACCATCAATGATCTCCAAACACACCTGTTCGTTATCAGGAGAAACTTAAACATGCAATGCTCTTCGGATGATCAACAGCTCACCATCATTGGCTTTCTCCAAAACTTCTTCTTCCCCATCAGATTCAACAATATTTTGGTCTTGATTGCTCTCAGCCTCTTGAAGCGCCAAATTCATCTCCTCAATTTCTTGAAGAGTCATAACTCTCCGATATGGACAATTTGCTTGCCCAATACCATGGCACTTAAAGCATTTCCTTGCATCACCTTCAAACTTCTTTTGGACTTCTTTGGAAGGCTCTGCAATTTTTCGCTTGCCTTTCTTTTTTGTACTCTGCACTCTCGCCCTTGCTTCAGGAAGCACCCTTAAAATTGGATGTCGTCTTTGTTGATGTTCTAGAGGAAAACCTCTTGCTCTTCAATTGTTTTTTGAGTTTTATGGCTAACTTATATGCGACTTCAACGAATCAATAAGGTTGAAGTTCAACCATATCAGTAATTTCTCAATCCATGCCGCCATGGAAACAAGCGATGGTTTGCTCTGGATTTTCTGAAACATCAAACCTCATTTTGAGTTGTTCATACTCACGAATGTATTCTTCAACACTCATCCCTTGTTGTCTTTGGGAATTCAGTTTGAGGAATAGATCTAACTTACAGTTGTTGGGCAAGAACCTCTTCTTGAGTTTTTCCCAAGACTTCATTTGGCCTTTTCCTTCCCTCGCTTATTGATGCTTTAGATTCTCCTACCATAGAGAAGCATATTTAGTTAGCCTTAAGACAGCAACCTTACATTTCTTCTTATCCGAATAGCAATCGAAGTCAAAAATTCGTTCGGTTGTGTGTATCCACAAAGTTGTTGCGATTGAGATTACCTTCAATCTCAGGGACCTCCACTTTTATCCCTCCCTCTTCGTCTTCGTCCTCGAATTTGAGATTCAGAATCACTAGAGTGTAGAATCGTTCTACTGTCTCTAATGGACTCAGAATCACGATAAGACTTTTGACGAGATTCAGAATCATCACGCCGATGCCATTCATTGGGACCCCTTGCTGGCTGTCCATGTCTCGCTGGATTCTCTAGAAGATCGAGGACTCGCTCCATTTGTTGTTGGAGATTTTGGATTGCGCGATCTCACCTTTCGTTGTGCGGTTGCACCAAAGTAAAGCCTCCTAGAACTTGATCATCCACAAGGAATTTGTAATAGAAGAAAGAAAGGAATCTTTAGGAGAGTGATCTGATGTGCAATTCCTCATTATAATATATAACCATGAATTAAACGTGGATAGAGATATACCACATTATTTGTGTAGCTTTCGATGATAAGGTGATCCAAAAGACTCATTGTAAACTGAGAATATTCATAGTTTTTAGTGCACTCATGTTTATTTTAATTTACATAGAGATATTGTGGATTAATAAACTGAGTAGGTTTATTAAACCTAGAGATATGATAGTAAATAGATTAGGAAATTCCGCTATCACATGTTTGATATCGGTCTTGTACCAACAATAATCTGGAATTATATTTAATCTGTTAGATAAATTTTAGAATTCATCTTTTTGTTTTTTTTTTTGTTACCCAGGGAACCCCTATCGCCACTTCGCGGCGGAGTAAACCCTCGGGGAGCAATAGAGTCACCACCACCCTTGCTGCCTCGGGTAAGTTGTGGGTTCCTTTCTTGCAAGGTAGACGATGCAGGGATTTGGACTCAGGACCTCTCCCGAAAGGAACCTACGCTCAACTACTACGCCGCCACCACGGCTGGTAAGAATTCATCTATTTTAGTATTTAATTAGTTTATTAATCATCAATCTCCGTGGGACGACACTTTTCCTTATATATTACTTGTTTAACACGTTTACTTGCGTTTAGAATTTTACGAACAAGTTTTCGGCACCGTTGCCAGAGATCGTTTTTTTTTTTCAGGGTGTACATCGGTTTATGACACGTAGCCAATAAGGGAAACTTATTGAGCTTAATCCAGAAATCGAGTGTACATTCAAAAGGCGACTAAGAGAATGGAGAAATCATGCTAAGAAGATAGTAGACAGTCAGAATGAAAATCCACGTAGACTCTTAAGAGATTATACTGCACCAACAATTCAAGGCACTACATCAAGTATCAGAACACCTGCAATTCAAGCAAACACCTTTGAGATCAAGCCGTCACTCATTCGGATGGTTCAACAATCGGTGCAATTTAGTGGGCTACCAAGTGATGATCCAACGCTCACATCGATGCTTTTCTTGAAATCTGTGACACCATTAAATATAATGGAATTACAGATGATGCTATTAGATTGAGATTATTTCCATTCTCTCTTAGAGACAAAGCTAAGAGTTGGCTTTCTTCTCTTCCTACAGGATCAATCACTATATGGCTTAGAAATTTCTTGGTAAGTTCTTTCCACTTGCAAAGTCTGTGAACATGCAGAATGATATTACTTATTTTATGTGGATGGGTAGAATCATTATATGAGATTCAAAGAATTTCTTAGGAGATGCCCACATCACGGATTACCCATATGGATGCAAGTAGAAACTTTTTATAATGGCTCTAGTACAAATCTTCGTTCTATAATTGATGCAGCTACAGGAGGAACTCTAAATAATAAAACACCCGAAGAAGCATCTGATTTATTAGAGGAAATGGCGTTCAATAGTTATCAGTAGCCTACTAAGACACTACAAATGCGAAAAGTTAGCAGACTTCATGAAGTGGATGCTTTTTGCTACAAATATTGAATAATTTCAAGCACTCAATAAAAAGCTAGATAATATGAGTGTTTCAGTCATAAAAATTCAGATTTTGACATGTGATTTTTGTGGCAGAGGACATGTTAGCACATAATATCAGGTAGGTAATACTTTTAAACAATCTAGTGAAAATTCTAACTTTGTTGGGAATTTTAACAGGTTACAAAATAATCCCTACACCAACACGTACAATCCAGGTTGGCGCAATCATCCAAATTTTTCATGGAATAATCAGAATGTGATGAGACCACCGAGATTCAAATAATCAGAAGAGACAAAATCAAATATTGAAGATATAGTCACCAAACTTGCTAATACAACTAATAGCACGGATGTGAGATTTCAAAACCAAGAGGCTTCAATCAGAAATATGAGGGTGAAAGTGGGTCAGTTAGCAAGCATGATGTCAGGTAGACAACAGGGTTCTTTACCGAGCAACATAGAGAAAAGTCCAATTGAAAACATAAAGGCTATGACCCTGAGAAATGGTAAACAAGTGGGAGAAGAAGAGATTTTCAAAGACAAGGAAGAGATGGTCAGTAAACAATCAAACGAGACAAGCAAGAGTCAACTTTTTTCAGATAATCCCGAGCCATATGTGTTGCCAATTCAATTCTCTCAACGACTCCAGCAGCACAAAATAGATAAGCATTTTTCTAAATTTCTTGATGTATCTTAAAAATTGCACATTAATATTCCTTTTTCAAATGCCTCAGTGCAAATGCTTATTTATGTAAAAATTTTGAAGGAGATTTTGGCAAACAAAAGGAAAGTGGAGCATTATAAAACTACGAAGTCAAATGAGTAGTGTTCAGCCATTCTACAAAACGAATTACCTCCAAAATTAAAAGATCTGTGCAGTTTTACTATTCCTTGCACTATTGGGAATTCTTATTTTCAAAAAGCATTATGTGATTTAGGTGCAAGTATTAATATGATGCCTTATTCAGTTTTCAAGAAATTAGGATTGGGCGAGGATAAAGCAACCATAATGTCACTTCGACTGGCTGATCGATCAATTAAATATCTGAGAGGTATTGTGGAAGATGTTTTGGTAAAAGTTAACAAATTTCTCTTTCCTGCAGATTTCATAGTTATTGATGTACAATAAGGGAAGATTTTGAGGTACCACTTATTTTAGGTCGACTTTTTCTAGCAACATGAAGAGCTCGTATTGATGTACAATAAGGGAAGTTGATCCTTAGAATTCAAGGTCTTTTAGGAAAATATTTTTAAAGATCCACTTGAAGTATGTCTAACTAGACCATGAGACAAGATATTCAGAATGATGAGATAAAAGAGTACACAAATTTCATGGAGGCAATTCCATCATATTTAAGGCAAAAGGCAATTAAACTTGGGGAGTTGGGACAACACATTACAAAGCCTAAACCATCAATTGAAGAACCTTCAATTCTTGAACTCAAACCATTACCTTATTATTTGAAATATACTTATTTAGATGGAGTTTCTTATTTACCGGTAATTACATCTTCTTCTTTGACAGATTTGATGAAGGAGAAATTGCTCAGAGTATTAAGAGAGCATAAGGGTGCAATTGGATGGAAAATAGCTGATTTCAAAGGAATTAGTCCTTCAATTTGCGTGTACAAAATTTTGATGGAGGAACAATATAAACTAACGATCCAACCTCAGAGGCGTTTGAATCCAAAGATACAAGAAGTAGTGAAAGCTGAGGTAATTAAGCTACTTGATGCAGGTATCATCTATCCTATCTCTAGTAGTTCTTGGGTAAGTCCTGTACATGTTGTGCCAAAGAAAGGTGGCGTGTATGTTTGGATTACAGAAAATTAAATGATGCCACTAGAAAAGATCAATTTCCTTTACCATTTATTGTTCAGATATTGGAAAGACTTGCAGAACATGAGTTTTATTGCTTTCTTGATGGATATTCGATGTATAATCAGATTCCTATTGCACCAGAAGATCAAAAGAAAACTACTTTCACTTGTCCTTATGGTACTTTTGCTTTTAGAACAATGCCATTTGGTCTTTGTAATGCATCAGCTACATTTCAAAGATGCGTGATGTCTATTTTTTCTAATATGGTTGAAAAATATATTGAGATTTTCATGGATGATTTTTCCGTTTTTGGCTTATCATTTGATTCTTGTTTAAATAATTTGGTTTTGGTCTTACAATGATGTGAGGAAACTAACCTTGTTTTGAATTGGGAGAAGTGTCACTTTATGGTGCAAGAAGGAATAGTGCTCAGGCATAAAATTTCTCAAAACGGAATAGAAGTTGATCGAGCCAAAGTGGAGGTCATTGCAAAATTGCTTCTGCCAACATCTATGAAACTTGTCAGATGATTTTTGGGGCATGCAGGATTTTACAAGCGATTTATAAAAGATTTTTCAAAAATTTCTAAAACTCTTTCTAATCTTTTGGAAAAAGATGCTCCTTTGTAAATTATTTAGTAAGTAATGTTCTTCCTCATGAATTATTTTCTGATGTTAAACATTATTTTTGGGAAGAACCTTTCTTGTTTAAAGTATGTGTAAACCCAATCATAAGGAGATGTGTTCCAAACAAAGAGAAGGCAAACATTCTACATCATTGTCATGGTGGAGAGACAGGTGGCCATTTTGGTGCCACCAAAATTGCTGTTAAGATTTTACAATCTGGATTTTATTGGCTTACACTTTTTAAAGATGCATACTCCTATGTAGCTTCATGTGATAGATGTAAGAGAACTGGAAACATTTCAAGAAAAAATTAGATGCCTTTAAACAACATTATTGTGTGTGAATTATTTAATGTTTGGGCTATTGATTTCATGAGACCCTTTACACATTCCTTTGGAAATTTATAGATTTTGGTGGTTGTGAAGTATGTGTCTAAGTGGGTAGAAGCTGTAGCATTGCCAACTAATAATGCCAAGGTTGTGGTTAAATTTTTAAAGAAAAATATTTTTACCCGATTCGGCACTCCTAAGGCAATTATAAGTGATCGGGGGACATATTTTTACAACAAACAGTTTGAAACACTTTTGAGCAAGTATAGTGTCGCACATAATGTTGCAACCCTTTATCCTCCTCAAAGTAGTGGTCAAGTAGAGATTTCAATTAGGGAAATCAAGAGAATTTTAGAAAAAAAACAATGAATGCCTCTAGGAAATATTAGTCAATAAAACTTGATGATGCACTTTGGGACTATAGGACAGCGTTCAAAACTCCAATTGGGATGTCTCCTTTTAGGCTAGTATTTGGAAAAGTTTGTCACTTACCAGTGGAATTAGAGCATAAAGCATATTGGGCATTGAAATTTATGAATTTTGACATGCAGTTTGCAGGTGAAGAAAGATTATGGCAACTAAATGAATTAAACAAATTTTGCAATGAGACCTATGAAAATTCTAAGTTGTATAAGGAATGTACAAAAATGTGGCATGACAAGCACATATTTAAATGATAGTTTAAAATTGGTTAAAAAGTCTTACTTTATAACTCTCGTCTTAAACTTTTTCTAGGAAACTTGCGGTCTCGATGGTTTGGTCCTTTTACAGTTACACAGTATTCCCAAATGGAACAGTTGAAGTTGTGCATGAGACTGAGGGCACATTCAAAATGAACGGTCAACGTTTAAAGCCTTACAGGTGGTTACAACTAGCAGAAGACCACCATTGAACTCTATCTCCCAGAATAACGACATCTGAGATAATTTGGCTGAGAACTATAAAACAAGCGCTTTTTGGGAGGCAATCCAAGCATTTTAATTATTATTATTATTTTTTTAAATTTATGTTTTGCAAAAAAAAAATGGGCAGAATGGAGATATGAAGACAAGTTGAGGCGATGACGCGGGATGACGAGGGTGGCGCAAGGACTTGAATGGCTAAGGTGCGTTCGTTGGCGAGGCTATCGTTGAGGTTACGGTGTTTCTGTCGTGAAATAGAGAGAGGACGGTGTCACACGAAGGGAAAATGAGCAGAACGGAGAAATGAAGAGAAGAAGCGGCTGCCGTTTTCCTTTTATAATTCTGGTTGTCCCTCCCTCCTTGCGGTCGCAGGGTTGACTCGGCAGCAGAAGTTTACGCCAGCTGGAGAATATGGGTCGTGCATTGGTGACGCTAGGTGGTCATGATATTGAGATGGCGTGGCGACGGGTGATGAGGTGGCAGTGAGGTGTCGCAGCGAGGAGGCTAGGTGGCAAGTTGGCATGACACAGTGATGGTGGTGCGGATTGCGTGATCCGATGACGAGCTCGAAGGCGCGTTCGTGACTGCTAGGTACTCGAGGCTCATGATTTTGTTGAGCAATGACCCTAATGTCACAAACTAAATTGAACCAAATCATATTGATAAATTTAAATTTGTGAGTAAAGTGCACATTCTTAATTTTATTTTTTTAAATCTCTTTTCACTCTGCTCGTTTTTCCTCTTCCGTGCGTGATACCATCGCTGTGTTCGGACTCTGAAATTATTAACATGATTAATATAAGATAATAATACTGACTTTTGGTAAAACTCCATTTGAGCATTTGCAAGAGATCGGTAAAATATCCAGGCAAAAATTCTTTCTCGAATCTTGAGAACCTCGATTTGCTTCAATTATTTATATCCATGTGACATTAATAAGTGGGATAGTCGGCCCTGTAGTTTGGATTTCGGATCCGGGGTTAGACTCAACAGTTGAGCGGGATGATTGCAACTTTGGGTTTTTTGGTTTTGGACTGTATTAGTATATGGCTATGCTTGAGGATGGATTTTAGGGAAAATGATGCAAATTGTCCTTGAACTTGGCTCAATGGGCAATGTAATTTTTAAACTTTTAATTTGTCTAATGTGGTTCTTGAATTTTAGCCCCACGTGTAATATTGTCCCCAAACTTTTAGTCTTTGAAATATATGAAAATTTTCAATGTTTTTCCTGAACTTAAATGAATGGAAAGACAACATTGAACATTTCTATATAATTTAGGGATTGCAGTGAACATGTATCAAAAGTCGGAGAGCCACATTGAACAAACTAAAAGTTCATACCAAAGGTCTAAGAAACACATTAAACAAAGTTCATATAACATTATATATTGAGTCAAAGTTCATGAACTATTTATGTAATTATCCCTAGGTTTTACTTTTTCTTTCTATGTTCACTATTTCCAAATCAAGTCATATTTAAACTTAGGCCCCGCTTGACAGTCAGGATAAAATTCAAGATATGATAAAAATTATCCTATTCTACGTTTGGTGCCTACTCAAGATAGGATAAAGTCAGATACAAAGGAGATATAGACCAAATAAAATTATCTCATGAGGAGGTGGGGCAAAGGTGAATATGATTTCTAACATGTATAATAGGAAAATTATATTTTTCAAATAACAAACTTCTTAAATTAATAAATTAAAATTATATTTCAATATAAATAATATTTGAATTTTAATATAAATAATTCAAAATAACATATGAAATATATATTTATATTTATTACATATTTTAGGTATTTTAGTATTATAGGTATATCAATATTATTTAATATTTAATAAAATTTTATTAGAGAATGATGGAAGGGGAAGAAAGAAATAAAAAATAAATTAATTAAAAAGAGAGGAAAATTAATGAAAAAGGAAAATAGACAAAACTATCGCAAGAGATTTTTATCATATCCGTTGTAAAATTTTTGGTTCATTTATACTAATATGTCGTTTATACCAAATAATATACATCATATGATATGAATATATCCGATTTTATTATTATAATATCAAACAGTGAATAGGATATAACAAAATCTCTAAATTTCATATCTTATCTTATCTTGTCCTATCCTAGTTAAAAATCCGAATGATCGAACACATAACATTTAATCAAGTTTCTCTAATACAAAATCTAATTAATATAGCTGTGGTGGTTGTTGAAGTGTGATCTGGACAGACTGTAGATACCCACCGTGGAATGTGGATGCTAAGGGGATTGAATTGTTTTAATTTGTCTTTTAATGCTTCCCACCAATTCACTATACACAATTGGTGTCCTTGTAGTAGTCACTATCAAAACCGCGTGGTAATTTGATAGCTAGATTCATCAGATTTTTGTATTGGGGGGACTTGATTTAACATTTTGTATGAGTGGATGGATTTGATTAGATAATTGAATATATTAGGATTCGGTTAAAGAAGCAGTGAAATATTTTTACAACGGATGATGATAAATATTCTATTTTGCATTTATTACATTAGTGACTCTTTCTGGATAGCTTAAAAATGAATTTAGATCATTTGTGGAAACACCATGACAACTTTTGATGAGGAACCATAAACTATCACCTTCTTGGAATATCAAGAAGTAGAGAAATGACATCACTCAAATCAAAACAACATTAAGATACCGTTTGTTTCGCGGAAAATAATTTTTGATGAAACGTTTTCTGGATTTCTCGGTATTTGTTTCACGGAAAATGAATTCCTTGCGGAAAATGTTTTCTATGAAAAAAAAAAAGTATTCTAAATTAGGGGAATATGTTTTCCACTTTTCAAAAGTGAAAAACATTTTCCTTTTTTGGTCCCTTTTATCTCACACCTCTAAAAAATCCTAACTTCTTTCTCCCATTTCTTCTAGTTCTTTTCTCTTTTTATTCGAATTATTTTTTATTTCCTTTTCCTTTTCCTTTTTCTTTTTCTTTTTCTTTTCTTTGTTTCCCATCTTCTTCTTTCTTGGCTAGTTGTTGGTTGTTGCCAGGCAAACCTCGAGCTTGTCGATCTCAAGCTCACTCTCTGTTCTCTTGCTTATCCTTTTTATTATATACTTTATCTTGCCGTTGTGCATTACTCAAGCAAAGATCTTTACATGCTTTGCTTCTTTTTTATTTTGTTTATTAGAACACAAAAGACGTATGGGGCCTTACCAAAAAAATATATCCTTACCAAAAAAAAAAAGACGTAGGGGGAGAACAGACCACTCAACTGAAAAATTCTCATTAGGGTTATACATGCTTTGCTTCTTTTCCCTTTTGCTTCTCTTTAAAATCCATACGAATATTTTTTAGAATAAATAAGTGTTTTATGACAATGAGGGAACAAAGATATGAATCAAATTTGTTCAGATTTAAATGCAAGTTCATATTTGATGGATTTATATGTCGGTAAATGATAAATGCCTAAGAGAATGACTCATGGGAAAATATTATTATTTTCCTAGAAAATATTTTCCAAAACATTTTCAGGTTTTAGCCGAACACTAGAAAATATTATTATTTTCCTAGAAAATGACTCATGGGAAAATATTTTCCAGAAATTGCCCATTTTCTGCGAAACAAACGGACCATAAAGTTTATACAACTGGTACTATCCACATATGAACAAAGAAATGAGTTCACCATAAAATTTTCTGGCGATGCTCTTATTGGGCGGGGGATCTTGACCTTGCTTCATTGGCACGAGGAGACATGGGGCTCGAAAATAACCAGAAATTTACCTCTCCTGATATAAAAGTCACCATCGCGTACCTACACACAAGTGAGATTATTCTCTGGCCAGTGGCCAGCATGTCGACGCGCAGTGCATGGACCTCGTTATCATCACGGGCTTGACCAACGAGAAGACGCTGATTAGTAATAACTAAACGCCATCGCAAGCGCCAATCTCAATTCGAACAATTATTCAAGTGAAAGAAATAAAAGAAATCTGCATTGGGGCAATAAACAATTGAACTCCTCGCTGTGGACTGTCGGACTGAGATCGAGCCCCCTTTAAAAAAAATGTTTTAATGCTGTTTAGTTGTAAGTAGGGCAGACAAAATGATCGACCGTTCCATCGATTGCCGCTAAAAGCGCATTTAGAAACTACCTTTATTGATTAAATTATTCTGTTCTCATGACTGATCATGAAGGATGAGAGGTGGATGTTGTTGTCTTAATGCCTCCAGCTTCCATGACGAATTGACCTTAGTATCAAAACTCATGATGTTTTAAGTTAAATAATTAACAAAAAAAAAACAATTGCAAGCATATATATATATATGAATGCAAAAATTCGAACCTGTTATGAGCACTTGAAAAGATTCCACCACTGCATCATTTGCAAGACCATTCCTCACCCATCATATAGAAGTCCCTAGGGTTTGTTTTCACAACAATCCTCCAAGGTGGATTCCCATAAAAAAACTCGTCGCGCTTGAGATGCTAATACGTAAGGGTTCATCACGCAACTGATTGCCTGTACCTTGGCGAATATCCGCCCAATCAAATTTAAGAAGAGAAATTTCAAATGACCAAAGTAATCTGACTCAATTATTTCTGGCGAAATTCCGTAGTAAGAAATATCTCCCAATTAAATCACGACAACCGCATTATTTTTTAGTTCTTTTTCCAATCTGCGGTCTACCATATGAAACCTGAAACCATTTGCACAATATCCTGTGGATTGTTTGACAGCATTATTAGCTCCTCTCGCCAACCACTTTATTTCATTTGAAACTCTTTCCCCTCCGGATTTTATCATCGTGCGACCTTTGGCAAAAATTAAGGACCAATGTGTAGTTTGGAAGTATTTCAACCATTATAAAGCTTACATTTTCAAACTAACAGGCTGTCGAAACCCTTTGCGAAACATTTTGCATTGAATTCCACCGATTACAGCTTGTGGTGGTCAATTTGGGCGAATCGTCTCTTTATAAGAGTGGCACGTTCACTATAAGAAATATGAAAAAGGGTGTTAGATTTTAAACAGTATAAAGTAGTAAACTCTTGTTAACATAAGATAATAGCTAAGATGAGTAGGGAAATGGACCGGCAAAACGGGGCCACCGAAGCAGAATTATATTAGCATACACCGTAAGCTTGCGTTAGTGACTTCTCATCTATGCTGCCGAAGTCTTAACTTCCTGAATGCAGCCCATCTCTGCAGAATTCCTCCCAAGGACATTTCACTATCGTTCCCCGTTATATTGGCGGGTGAAGCCAAATATTTTTAAGGACTGTTTATTTTCTTTTTCATTAATTTTGCTTTTAGGTTAGAAGCTACGCTTTATATTAATTATAGTAAGATGATACCTATCCAGGCGCTGAAAAAGAAAATAGAGAGAGAAGAAAAAGTGAGTTTTTCTTGCGAGAGTTCTCAATTTCTTTCTACCCTAATCTTGATAAATTAATATCATTGTATTCCTACTTTCTTTAAGGTCTAGCGGTTTCGTAGAGTGTCTTTACGTGGAGATGTAGTCTAGTTTTTGTTGAACTTGATAACAAAATTTTTAGTGTGTCCTTCCGATTATGTTCCTTCACTATTATGTTATGCCCAGCGACGTGTGCACTTGGATCATACAATTCATCATAGGGTAATTTTTCTCTTGTCAACAAATAAATCTTCTTTGTATGATTTCTAAGTTAACAACTGGGGGGTGAAAATTTGCATTTGTGGATGGAATGCCTCCTAGAAGGGTTTAAAATGACAACTCAGCCAAAGAATTCGTTGGTCCACCATAAAATGATAAAACCTATTTGTTCTTCATAAAGAGTTGTGTTATTTTTCTTGAATGGATATGCAATTCCTAGCAATTGGTATTAGAACCTGGCTTGGCTAATCGAGAACTATCTTTATTAGAAGGATCTTTATGCACTAGTTAAGGGTTAGAAACTCGAAATTGCAGAAGTGTATCAACAGCAAAATCAAGTGAAAAAATCTTGATTGGAAGGCATTAGTTACGATTTATCTAGGTGATACGTGATGGGGTGAGTGATTCAAGAACGGAGATTTTTTTAGAGGGGATTTTTGTGGTTAAGTGTATGGAGTAGTGTATACAGTGAAGAAACAAAAAGGAATAAGAAAAGATATAACAATCTCCTTCCAAGGTATAAAGGCTGCGCCACCAACCGAGGATGAGGATAGAGGTCTACGAAGTTCACCACCAGGCCTAAAGCTTCCACTAGCCAAGGATAAAGGACTTCGGGATAGGAGAAGCTCACCACCAAGGCCTAAAGATTCCACCAGCCAAGGATAAAAGGCTTCTTGGCTCACCATCAAGGAGTGATCTACGCTCCAAGGATAAAGAAACCGAAAGGAGTTATCCACTCTCACCATTTTCATTCATCAACTTCGTATCTCCCGTACATTGGATAGTTTCCCCTATTTATAGGAGGATTTTAGCCTTAGGAAATACTAAAAACAAACTTTAAAAACCTAGGAACTTAAACGTTCGACTCTTGAGCTACATAAAAATAAAAACACCTAGAAACTTAATAAAAAGCCTTTATTAACACAGGAACTAAATGCCTTTAATCTTCGGCCTTCCGCATTGTCTTTGCAACTCCTTTGTTTCTCGACCACAAGCAAAGCAAATACATTCTTTTGTTTGCTAATGGCTCTCTCAACCCGTGTCTCACTCAAGAATAGATTTTCCTTACAAGTGTTTCCCTCCCCAGGTTGAATATTATGTATCAAAGAAGGACTCAATGGCAAAAAAGTAATGCATTTTTGTTCCTTATGAAAAGAGTATGTGTTTTTCCGACCATCATGCATAGCATTTATATCAAATTGCCACGGTCTACCCAATAACAAGTGGCATGCCTCCATAGGAATCACATCACATACAACCTCATCTCGATAGTTCTTCCCAATCGAAAATGATATAAAAACACGTTTGGTTACCTTGAGTTCATTCCCTTGATTGAGCCAATGCAGCTTGTATGGTTAAGGATGTTTTGTTGTTGGAAGCTTCAGCTTGCAACAAGTGTTGTCGAAGAAACATTGGTGCAGCTCCAACCATCGATGATCATTGAACACACCTTTCTGTTAATAGTGCAACGCGTGTGAAATATATTCTCCCTTTGCTCTTTATTACGAGAAACTTCAACATGCAATGCTCTTCGGATGATTAACAGCTCGCCATCATCGGCTTTCTCCACAACTTCTTCTCCCCCATCTAATTCGGCAATATTTTGGTCTTGATTGCTTTCAGCCTCTTGAAGCGCCAAATTGATCTCCTCAATTTCTTGAAGAGTGATAACTCTTCGATTTGGACAATTTGCTTGTAAATGCCCAAAACCATGGCACTTAAAGCATTTCCTTGTGTCGCCTTCAAACTTCTTTTGGACTTCTTTGGAAGACTCTACAAGTCTTCCCTTGCCTTTGTCTTTTGTCGACTTACTCTCGCCCTTGCTTGAGGAAGCACCCATAAAATAGGGTGTCGCCTTTGTTGAGGTTCTGGAGGAAAGGCTCTTGCTCTTCCATTGTTTTTCGACTTTTATGGCTAACTTGCATACGTCTTCAAAGGACCAATACGGTTAAAGTTCAACAATATTAGCAATTTCTTGATTCATGCAACCAAGGAAGCAAGCAATGGTTTGCTCAGGAACTTCTGGAACTTCACTTCTCATTTTGAGTTGTTCAAACTCACGAATGTATTCTTCAACACTCATCCCTTGTTGTCGTAGGAAATTCAATTTGAGGAAGAGATCTTGCTTATAGTTGTCGGGCAAGAACCGCTTCTTCATCAACTTCTTGAGTTTTTCCCAAGCCTTGATTCGGCCTTTTCCTTCTCTTGTCAACAAATAAATCTTCTTTGTATGATTTCTGAGGAAGTTAACAAGTGAGGGGGGTGAAAGCTTGCATTTGTGGATGGAATACCTCCTAGAAGGGTTTAAAATGACAACTCGGCCAAAGAATTCGCTAGTCCACCATGAAATGATATAAACCCATTTGTTCTTCATAAAGAGTTGTGTTATTTTTCTGGAATTGATATGCAATTCCTTGCAATTGGTATTAAAACTTCGCTTGGCTAATCGAGAACTATCTTTATCAGAAGGATCTTTCTGCACTACTTAAGGGTTAGAAACTCAAAATCGCAGAAGTGTATCAACAGCAAAATCAAGATGAAAAAATCTTGATCGAAAGGCATTAGTTACGATTTATCTAGGTCATGCGTGATGGGGTGAGTGATTCAAGAACGGAGATTTTTTTAGAGGGGATTTTTGTGGTTAAGTGTATGGAGTAGTGTATACGGTGAAGAAACAAAAAAGAATAAGAAACGATAGAACGATCTCCTTCCAAGCTATAAAGGCCGCGCCACCAACCAAGGATGAGGATAGAGATCTACGAAGTTCACCACCAAGGCCAAAAGCTTCCACCAGCCAAGGATAAAGGACTTCGGGATAGGAGAAGCTCACCGCCAAGGATAAAAGGCTTCTTGCCGCACCACCAAGGAGTGATTTACGCTCCAAGGATAAAGAAACTGAAACGAGTTATCCACTCTCACGATTTTCATTCACCAAATTCGTATCTCCCCTACATTGGATAGTCTCACCATTTTAGCCTTAGGAAATACTAAAAACAAATTTTAATGACCTAGGAACTTAAACGTTCCACTCTTGAGCTGCATAAAAATAAAAACACCTAGAAACTTAATAAAAAGCCATTATTAACACGGGAACTAAATGCCTTTAATCTTCAGCCTTTCGCATTCTCGAACCGTTAGCTTTTCGTGTTCTTGAACCGCATTCGTGAACCTTTAGCCTTCCCAAAATTGGAGCTCGTCACTTGATCAGAAAATAATCCTCCTGAAACTTCATCAATTGGTAATACAAGACATCTAAAATGGCCTCTCATTGATACCACAAAGTACCGATAAGTAATGAACATTATTTATTCAAAACGATCCATTGAAGCACATATTGGCCAACTTCTTTATTGGCTTGGATAAGCATCGATGGTTTTGAGTTGGTCGATGGAGCTACGTTGGATACTCCCGCATCACTAGGGCTAGCAAAAAGACAAGGTACCACATTGCAAAAGCAAAAAACTGAAAAAGAAGCCATAAATTATGACAACCCTCGACCCATTAGGGTTGCCACGGCATTCCTTTGCTTTTCCTATTATTTTGCTATGGAAGTGTGTATTGATAGCTTCAATATAAGTTAAATCGATGCACAAGAAAATATAAAAAGACTAGGCACTTTTATTTACTTTTGTTTTAAACAACCTAGGTCGGTACATTAAGGCCAAAAAGTTCTTTATCTGGCTATCAAAAAATTTGTCCTGACTATCCTATAGTCTATTCACACGATGCAACCATCCTTCCCCAAGTCCTTCGCCTACTCGACCTAACTAGAACCATCGTCCTCATCTGGGAATGGAAGCGGCCCCACTGTACGCCCATTGACTTGAGCATATAGTACAATGAACTCCATCAGCACGGGGCTTGTCGAGAGATCGGCGTCCACTGTTAGGATCATTGTAATCTGGATGAACGTAACGTCCAAGAAGTCGAGGTCCACCTGTCCACTTGATCCCATGTGAGGTTAGTGGGGATGCCATAGAGCATGGTGGAAGGCGCGGGTTGGTGCGGCATGACTACGCGTTTGAAATGTAATATTCCCACAAAGGGTGAGTACAACTACTCAGCAAATAAGAGTACTAAACTATACTACGCGAACCTATCTCCACCCGATTCAACGCAATCCATAAACGAAATACACAAACTGAAATAATTAAACTTGCATCAATTCTAAAAGAATCTAATCAAAATGGCTTATCAGAAAGAAAATAGAAATTTGGAATTTCAATTCATCCAGATTCAACTACCTCCATCTTTTGGAGAGAATCGTATACCATCATCTTGGCATCTCGCACCCTACTTGGTGTCATGAGGATCTCCGGGTTCTTATTTTAGTCCTTAGGCGATTGGAGAGCGTCACATTACGCCCCTCCAGGCATCTCGCATCCCACTTGGCATCATGAGGACCTCCGGGCCTTTATCACATTTTCTGGGCATCCGAAGGGCATAGTATCACACCCCTTCGGGCATCTCGAAACCTCGGGCATCATCGTCAATGTGGACTGACAGCATTCATCACTTAAGTACCATGGTGTAGCAATCCAACAGTTTAATGCCAAAATGTCTTTCACACTTGATGCGAGAGCATCCAACATAGTTCCATCGACCAACTCGGAACCATTGATGCTTATCCAAGCTAAGAAAGAAATTGGGCATTATGTGCTTCGATGGATCATTTTGAATCAATAATGTTAATTAACTTATCGGTACGTTATGGTATATCAATAACTATAAATGGGAGGCCATTTTAGACGTCTTGCATGACCACTTGATGAAGTTTCAGGAGGATTATTTTTTGGTCGCGGGAGGAGCGCGAATTTTGGAAGTCTAATAGTTCAAGAATTCGGATGGCTAAAGGTTCAAGAATGCGGTTCAAGAATACGGATGGCTAAAAGTTCAAGAATGTGGAAGGTCAAAGGTTCAAGAATGCAAGTTCCGGTACTAATAAATACATTTCTTAAGTACCTAGGTCATTAAAGTCTTTTTTTATATATATATATTTATTAATTCTAAAATCCTCATATAAATAGAGGAAAACTATTCAATGTATGGAAAATCCTCCTATATATATTTCTTAATTCTAAAATCCTCATATAAATAGAGGAAAACTGTTCAAGAGTTGAATCAATGAAGAAGCTCCATGAGCAAATTCGATCCAACATTGAGAAGGCCAACGAATCTTACAAGAAGAAAGCTAATCAACATCGCAAGAAGACTCAATTTCAACCGGGCAATCTTGTATGGCTTCACTTGAGGAAGCAGAGATTTCCATTTCGTCGAAAGAACAAGCTCATGCCTAGAGCTGACGGTCCCTTTAAAGTTATTCAGCGAATTGGTGACAATGCTTACAAGATTGACCTTCCAGCAGAGTTTGCAGTTTCGGCAACATTCAACGTGGGAGGCCTTTCTCCTTACTTGGAGGATGAAAACGTTCTAGATTTGAGGACAAATCTCAAACAACCCGGGGAGGATGATGCGAGAGCATCCAACGTAGCTCCATGGACCAACTCAGAACCCTCAATGCTTATCCAAGCCAATAAAGAAGTTTGGCAGTATGTGCTTCAATGGATCATTTTGAATGAATAATGTTAATTACTTATCGGTACTTTGTGGTATATCAATAGGTATCAATGGGAGGCCATTTTAGATGTCTTCTATGACCAATTGATGAAGTTTCAGAAGAATTATTTTCTGGTCAAGGGAGGAGCTCGAATTTTGGGAAGGCTAGAGGTTCACGAAAGCGGTTCAAGAATATGGAAAGCCAAAGGTTCAAGAACACGGAAAGCTAATGGTTCAAGAATGTGGAAGGCCGAAGATTAAAGGGCATTTAGTTCCGTGATGAAGAGTTTTTATTTTTATAGCTCAAGAGTCGAACGTTTCAGTTTAGGGCATTTAGTTCCCATGATAGTAAGCCTTTTTATTAAGTTCCTAGCTGTTTTTATTTTTATGTAGCTCAAGAGTCGAACCTTTCGGTTTCTTTATCCTTGGAGCGTAGATCACTCCTTAGTGGTGAGCCAAGAAGCCCTTTATCCTTGGTTGGTGGAATCTTTAGGCCTTGGTGGTGAGCTTCTCCTATCGCGAAGTGCTTTATCCTTGGCTGGTGGAAGCTTTAGGTCTTGGTGGTGAGCTTCGTAGATCTCGATCCTCATCCTCGGTTGGTGGCATGGGCTTTATACCTTGGGAGGAGATCGTTCTATCTTTTCTTATTCCTCTTTGTTTCTTTACCTTATACACGCATCACTCCATACGCTTAACCACAAAAATCCCCTCAAAAAAATCTTTGTTCTTGAATCACTCACCCCATCACGCATCACTGGGGGTGTGAGCCGCAAGGTGATTCGAGCGGAACGGTGTTGAGCGGTGGTCCGGGGGGTGGTGCGGGTGGGCGGTGGCTGGCAGCGAGACACGGACGAGACAGCTCAGGTTTTTGGGGGCAGAAGTTTGCTGGGAATTGCGCCGTAGGAGAAGAAGAAACGATTCTCCCTTCTGCTTGCCCACCGGTTGACTATGTTAGTCAACAAATCAAAATTCTGTGCGAACTGAAACCGAAGGCACGTGGGAGGAAACGTGGCTCCTTGGCATGAGAATCCTTTGTTCATGAGAGCTTGTTCTTCATTCATTGACGTGGCCGTAGCATGGTCCAAAGTCCTCCATTTGCTAGCCATCAAAGACGGGAAAACGTGGCTGAAGATTTTGTGGTCAAAGTCTTCGTTTGCATGAGGAACGAGCGGTTTGACATGGCTGCAAATTTCGGAGGTCGACATTTCCCTTTTGTTGACTGCCGAGGATGGAACGGTTGACGTGGGGCAGCGGAATTCTCGGCTCTCCCCCACTTCAAGTGTACGTATGCATGGGAATGAGAGTGACTCGCATGGGATTGATGAAAAGTTTACATGGCACTCGGCTTGGCGACGAACTAAGGGGAGGTAATATTGGTCTTGTTGCTGGCATTTCACGATATAAATTAACAGAGATGATGGACTTGGTCATGATCGAGTTGTCACAATGCAGCGGAGATGTGACGATGCGGAGGTGCCGCGAGGACGTGATGAAACGTGACGGTTCAGTACGGTGATGGTGGTGACGAAACGGTGGCCGTGAATGGTGCCAATAACGTAGTTTGAAGACAAGCTTGTCGCCATGTCATGGACCATTACGTACTCAAGGCTTGGCGAAGTCCAGATATCTCACTTAGTACTTATAAAGCCAATCCATCCCCAAGATAATGTGAAAATTATTTATAGTTAACACCACTAGATTTGAAGGCAAATTTCACCCTAATATAAAAATAATATAGTCCTTATGATGCGTGATGGGGCGGGTGATTCTAGAACATAAATTTTTTTCTTTTGGGGATTTTTTAGGGGATTTTTTAGATTAAGTGCATCGAGTAGTGTATACGAGGAAGAAATGAAGGGGAACAAGAAAAGATAGAACGATCTCCTTTCAAGGTATAAAGGTAGCGCCACCAACCGAAGAAGAGGATCGAGATCTGTGAAGTTCACCACCAAGGCCTAAATCTTTTACCAGCCAAGGATAAAGGACATCAGGATAGGAGAAGCTCACCACCAAGGCCTAAAGACTTCACCAGCCAAGGATAAAGGGCTTCCTGGCTAACCACCAAGAAGTGATCTATGCTCCAAGGATAAAGAGATTGAAATGAGTTATCCACTCTCAAAAGAAATTCACTCAAGCAGAGGTATTTTCACAAGTTTCATTCATCAAATTCGTATGCTATTACATTGGATAGTTTTCCCTTGTTTATAGGAGGATTTTAGCCTCAAGAAATATAAAAAAAACAGACTTTAATGATCTAGGAACTTAAACTTTCGACTCTTGAAAATTACATAACAATAAAGACACCTAGAAACTTAGGAAATACATTTATTAGCACGGGAACTTGCATTCTTGAACCTTTATCAATTGGTCATGTAAGACGTCTAAAATGGCCTCCCATCAATAGTTATCAACATACCATAAAGTATCGATAAGTAATTCAAATTATTCATTCAAAATGATCCATCGAAGCACCTATGCCCAACTTCTTTCTTGGTTTGGATAAGCATTGATGGTTCTGAGCTAATTGATGGATCTACGTTGAATGCTCCCGCATCATCCTCCCCGAGTTGTTTAAGATTTGTCCTCAAATCTAGAAATTTTTCATCCTCCAAGTAAGGAGAAAAGTCTCCCACGTGGAATGTTGTCGAAACTTCAAATTGTCCAAGAAGGTCAATCTTGTAAGCATTGTCACCAATTCACTCAAAAACTTTAAAGGGACCAGTAGCTTTGGGCATGAGCTTGTTCTTTCGTCGAAATGGAAATCTCTCCTTCCTCAAGTGACGCCATACAAGACCGCTTGGTTGAAATTGAGTCTTCTTGCGATGTTGATTAGCTTTCTTCTTGTAAGATTCATAGGGCTTTTCGATCTTGGATCGAATCTAGTCATGGAGCTTCTAAATTGATTCGGCTCTTTTTTGCCATCAAAGCTTACTTGAGAGTTAGATGGAATTGGACTCAAATCAATGGGTGTGAGAGGATTAATTCCATACACAACTTCAAATGGCGATCGACCAATAGTATAACTTGGTCATCAATTGTAAGAAAATTCAGCATGCGCAAGCTTTAAATCCCAATCTTTCAAAGATTTACTCACCATAGCACAAAGAAAAGTGGTTAAAGTATGATTTGTTACCTCTGTTTGGGCATCAGTTTATGGATGACAAGCTGTGCTGAATAAGAGTCTTGTACTAAGCATTCTCCATAGTGTCATGGTCCAAGGTTGGATTTGTTTTGGCCTTCTCCCCTCTCCCTCTTCTTGGGCATGTGGCCTCTCCTTTGTGAGTTCCAAGATATTAATGGGGCCAGGCTCTAGGGAGTTCTTTTTCCACACTTCTTCACACTGATTTTTTCCAAGAAACTTTGACTAGCCATGGTTTAGGCATCTCCTTCATTAGTGGCTCTATTATGAGTTGATGATCCAAACCCATCAGTATAGCCAGTGGATAATTCATGGTCGACATGTCAACCAATTCATGGCCAATTAGTCAGTCGACCATTTGGCCGATCCTCACAGGGTTGGAATTAAGGGTGGCGTTGATCCTGGTGATGGAGTTGGGGTCATTACAGCCGTTTCTGGAGTGATAAGGAGCATTTGGAATTTCGACCATTAGGAAATCACCTAATGCATGTGATTGCTTAGTCGATTTTCTTAGGAGTTGGAAAAGATTTCCATAGAATCCTCTAGTTTCAACATGAGCGCTCAGGGCCACAAATCGATCTCACAAGGAAAGTCAAACCAAGACCCCTGACTAGACGGGATTCTCCAAGCTCTTGTGACTATAGGAACAATAGGCCCATCAACAAGCGGCTAATGATATGGCTACAACTTATGGAAATAGAAATGCTAACTGTGAACGCCCGATGCACAGCCTAGTTGTGCAATTTCTGAAGCTTTGTCCCTAAGCGTTCACTGGGACAAGAGACCCCAAGGAGGCTGCATCCTAGCTCAATGAGTTAGAAGAGATCTTTGTACAATTGCAGTGCTATGATGTAAAACAAAGTGACCTTGGCAGCATACCAACTACGAGGTCATGCTGGTCATATGTGGCAAGCCACCAAAGTGAGGATGTTCCCCAAAGGTGCTGCACTCACGTCGAATGCCTTTGTTGAGGTGTTCAATGGAAAATACTATTCCGAATGCGCTTGCGATCGAAAAATGGAGGAATTTCTGCGGTTCGACAAATGTCCCAGCTGATATAGGGCATAGTTATGATTTGGAAGTTAAAGTTGTATAGCCATGGATGACCCTTAACTAGAGTTTACCACTTTTAATTTTCGAAATTTTTTGACCTTCTGTTGATTTACAATATTTTGACCTTTGTTAATTTTCGAAATTTTACAAATTTTTTGACCTTTGTTACCACTTGCTCGTGTAGGAAAAATGGTGATCAGGTTGCCTTCTTGAATTTTTATAAGATTTTCCCTTTCAAATTAAAAAATTCTTCATCAAAAATTTAAAGGACATCCACGATCTATAAAAATTTCAGAGGGTTTAAAAAGAATTGGATTACTCAATGGGTCCTTCTTTACGAAGGTTGTACCTGCTGAATGGACATAGTTTTGAATATGTTTGGTGACTTACAGCTTTTTTCTACATAACAAATTGGACTGAACTTCTTCCTATTTGGTAGCAGGATGATAGAACCCATTCACCCCATGCTTTCCACCTATGCCACCATTTATGGCGGTTTGGACCATATTGGGGGAGAACTCCTAGAAATTGGGATAGAACCCATTCACCCCAGCACACCACACCACGCCACCTTTCTCTCCATCCCTTTCCATCATCGACCACTCCCTTTATCCCTCTCATAGTTTGGCCACAGTATGGCTATGGCTTTGGATTGTTTTTGAAGTGACGTATAGTGGGGGATATATAAGTGTGGAGGGAAGTATGTTGTTGTAAATGTATATAATTGTTGTATATAAGTTTGAATGGTTGGCAATTGGTTTCTGCTTCCATTTGACCTAAGCAAATGACAAGTGCAGGTTGTCACGCATCCGAAGTGGGTTAGGGCATGACATCCCCGTAGTCGTTTGTATCATAGCTTGGTCATTACCTAGAGTAATAAAGCGCTTTGAGACCGTGGGATAGTTTGATAGAAATGCTTACGATATACATGTGATTGCTAATTATTTTACTACCTTTGGATTCCAAGTTCCTGACTTTATTTGTTGGGATTGTGAAATCAGCTTTGTTTAAACGATGAATAGGATGTGGCACCCCTCGACGGCCCCCGATCCGTTAGGGTCACCACGGTTCGCTTACCTTTCACTTTCCCTAATGACATGTCAGTTTGATACCATTTCAGTTGCAGCGGGTTCATACAACCTGGGGGTTTACATCTTTTAGATCGGTCCCTTGCGCAATTCATGTAACGGAAGCATATCCAACAACTCCCTTCCCTATATTCAGAAAACGATGCACACCAACTAAACATCTTATATAAGTTAAAGCCGAACACTTTTATTTACATAAAGCAGATGGACATCATTCATCGGTACATCAAAGTGCCATAGTTTTCTAAACTTGGCTATACTTCAAAAGATGACCGATATCTCCTCCAACAGTCGTATACCTAAAGTCCATCGATTAGTGTCGGCGTCCAAAAGTTCCTTCCTTTGCTATCCTCGTCCTCACGATCATATCCAACCACTTGATCCATCTACCGGTGACAGTGGCAATAAAGGAATCTTATCTCGTCTGAAATGTTATTCCCCAAAAGGGGTGAGTACAACCACTCAATGCATCACACAATACAATCATAACAATCATAGCATAAGACATATCATTGAAGCATCCATGCATAATTTACCTTGGAGCCATGCATATGTCATCAAACCACATGTACACACATCCTCATGTATCATCACCATCGTATCATACATGTACCATCATGCTATAGGTGCACATACATCCATGCACTTACCATCATCATGTCACACATACCATCATGCCATAGGTGCACATACATCCATGCACTTACCATCATGCATCCATGCATATATCACCATGCCATATGTGCACATACCACCATGATTCATGTCATCCATGCTATCAAGCATACATCAGCATGGGATCCATTCATGCCTTCATGATCGCATTTTCAATATCAAATAGCATCAATTTATTTTCATAAACTGATCATGCATTATGCCATATGCATACACCCATGCACATGATTTATTTTCAATTCTTATCTTTCACAAGGATCTCATCAGTTTTTCTTTCCAGTGACCAATGTTTGCATTCCATAATTTATCGCTCGCACCCAATCCTGGCATCGCGAGGAACCTCTGGGCATGTATTCAAAATACAACCGGGCATCCGCCCCCCCCCCCACATTCCGAGCATGTCTCATCCCAACTAGCATCACGAGGCATCCCTTTGGGCACAAACCTCCAGGGCTTCCAGCATTTACACTCCCTGGCTGGGCATCTCGTACCCCAATTGGCATCACGAGGTAGCCCCTTGGCACACACCTCCAAGGCTTCCGGGATTATGTACCGACATACCACCACGATTCCCTCCTCCTCTGGAATTACATACCGTATACCACTGGGCATCTCGAAACTCCCGAGGACCCCCCGGCATTCTGCCATTTAAGGCCACCGGGCATCCGGCCTTTACCCTTCTTGCCCGGCATCCCCGACACTCCCGGGGCATCGTCAGCTCACACCTTCGACGGCCTTCTCACTTATCTTAATTCACCTTTTCAATTATAACTCAATTTTAACATGGCATATGATGTGATGGCAAACAAGAACATTTTCATCATTTTAATTCTTATATGCATTTCCAATCATCATCATACATGCAACAAGGTACAACCACAAATGACAATTAGATTCCATGGGGTCCATTCCACTTAGAATAGTCCATATATGATGCCTTTTTGAAATTTACTAAATTCCAGCTTGCACAACTTTAGAAAACATTTAAATTAAATATCCATATGATTTTCAAAAATCATGAAATCAGGACGTGTGATAGACAAGACAAAAATATAGCAATTTCATGAAGAACACATGCTCAAAAGAGTTTTGCACAAGAAGATATAGTTCACACACATACAGCATGTAAATTCGGATAAAATCAGATTGCGCAGTTCTTGAAATATCTCGATTAAAATACCCAAAAGACCTCCAAAAATTGTGAAATTTTACCAAGTTGTAGACAAGACCTTAAGGTAGATTTTTCATGCAGACATCTAGTCCAGATTCGTTCTAGATAATTTTCTATATACGTTCGAAGTTCCTGTTCCTAATACCGAACAGTCCAGTGTGGATTTCTCCGAAATATCGAGGTTTCCCCTACTTATCCCTCTTCGTTTTCTCTGAATTTTTGATATGTTTTGCCTAAAGAGGTCCCCTAAAACTTTCATTAAGGGATCTAAGTGAGATTCTCAAAGGATAGTCACCATATAGGTCTAAGAAGTCTCGGGTGTCCATTACCGTATTTCCAGATTTACCATCTTCAAAAGAAAATCGTTTCACTAGGCTACACTTGCTCATTTTACCTCAAATTTGAGTATGTTAATCATAATGATGTTCTCTACAAGTTTCATGAAGAAGTCGAAGGGAGATTCTCAGTAAAAAGTAACATGCAACCCACAAAACCACCAAGAGGTCAACCGAGCAGTTCCAGATCTAGTGTCCTCGTAGGAGTAGGGTTTCACCCCTTAAAACTCAACCATTTTCTCTCAAATTTTAGTATGTTATACTTTGAGATGTTGTCTACAACTTTCGTGAAGAAGTAGAAGTCAAAATCCAACTCAAAACAGGCATGCAAGCCTCTACAATATTCTGGGTCTGTCGGTATACACGAAAACAGCAAGCTATTTCAAAAACAAAACACACTAGATTCGGTTTCTCACTCCTAAACAGCCGAAATTCAGCACCATTTCAAACACACATGCAAGGCACACATGCAAGAGCAGAAAATGGATCCTAACTTGCCTCCAAAATCGAGCAAACAAGGCACACGGTCGGCGACGGACGAGCAGACGGACGGGCGATGGCTTGTTCCTCCTCTCTGTCAGTTCCTCACTCTCTCGGCAACCCTCTCTCTTTTGGACGGTACTCTCTCCCTCTTGTCTCTTCTGGTCGAATTCCCCCTCCCCCTTTTCCTTTTATTCTCTTATTTGCTTGTAATTATTAGGTTTTGCATGCAAGTGACAAGTGGCCCCAAGGATGAAGACACTTTGCACATCCATGCAATGGGCATGCCTCCACTTGTCTGATTACATGCAATGTTGATGGGCCTTCTTCTTGGGCGAATCTTGGGCTTTCATTCGGCTGGGCTTGGGCTAGCCTTGGTCACCGAATGGGGGGCTGCGTGGGCTGGTTTTGGACGGGCTTTGGACCTTAGGAAATCAGCCCACCGTCTCGTATTCTTATTCCATTAAATCCCCATTTAAATAAATACACCTAATTAAAATTTATAAGGCCGCAAAACTTTGTAATTTAAATCAATAAGAATTAAATCTTATAAGATGCATAATCAAGAACAAAATCTTCCTTATCAAATTGTCTTATAGCACGAACCTTGATCATCCATTAACATAAGATGTATTTCTACCCAAATAATTCTCCATTAAAATACTCTGCATTAATCTATTAAAATTCATTGGTCTAAAGGCCATAACATAAATCAATAACACTTCCAACACCTATTCATACACTTTAATGTAATTAGAGGTCGTCATGAATTTTGGGATGCCACAAGAAGATAAGCATTGCTGAGGAAGGCTGATGCCCAAGCAAGGGCACAAGAGGATCACAAAATTGATGGGATTCTGCAAGCCCAAGAAGCTATTCGAAATCTGATGGGATAGGCTGAGGTAGCTGCCTTTTGAGTTAAGGAGTTACGCTTTTATTTGCAACAGAGCTGTCTGTTGAAAGTGTTGGAAATGGTCCTTAGTATCTTCAGCCCTATGAATGATAAGGTGCTATCTATTATTGGTTTTCAAGGATGTGGAACAATTATCAATGGGCGAAAGGAGTTGATAGATGCATCTATTTTGGCTATCTGTGATATTGATGCAATAACTGGAATGGATTGGTTCGATGTTCAGCAAGCCTTGGTTGATTGCTCATTCAGTTTAATCCAATTAGCAATTCTAGTTATAAAAGTTTATAGGGACGAAGGGTGGATCGTCTACACCCTTGATTTTGTCATTTGAGGTAGAACGGTTGTTCAAGGATGGTTTCAAGGGCCATTTGGTAAATGGTTCAAGATATGATGATGGAAGAGACAAAATTAGAGGATATCACTGTAATGCAAAAATTTGTGGATGTCTTTCCTAAGGAATTACAATCATTGCCTCGGGAAAGGGAGATAGAATTCATTATTGAGTTGGCCTTAGGGTCGTTGTGATCATGCATTGACTACAGACAAATCAATCAAGTGACGATAAAAAAAATAAGTATTCGTTGCAAGGGACCGATGACTTGTTTGATCAACATCAAGGAGCATCAATATTCTTTATAATACACCTAAGGACGACTTATCATCGACTAATGATCCAAAAGGAGGATATCCCAAAGATTGCATTTCACACACGTTTGGGTTAACTAATACCCCAACTGTTTTTATGGACTTAGTCATACTAGGATTAGTTCATCATAATCTTTATTGACAACATTTTAGTATACTCGAAGAATCCGAAGAAGGAAGAACAACACTTGAAGATGGACTCATATGAGAACATGCACTTTCCGCCAAGTCATGTGACAACAGGCGAAGAAATTTTAATGGATCCAACAAACATAGAAAAGATCATGGATTAGCCAAGACTTACAACATCGACTAAAGTAAAGTTCGAGTGGACGGATAGGTGTGAGTATTGTTTTTAAGAACATGTGATGTGACATCTACAATCTAATCACAATTTTCAAAACGGAATTACATTGGCAACATCTCTTCGAATGAGATTACATTAAGGATTGGTAGACCCCAAAAAAGCCGAAAATGACACCTTGTGATGAAAACTCGATTTTTCCATCAGCAGGACATAAAAGTTTGGAAAAGGGGAAACGGGCCATTGGTGAGGGCCTATCATGGACGGCCCAAATGCGCCTAAGCTAGTGGACAGCCCAAGGCCCACACCCCAAGAGATGGGCTGCCATGGCGGGACCATGGGTCCTCCAAGTCCATCAAGCCATCAATACAAAATCTTGACATTTAATGCATGCTATGTGCATGAACAGTACCCAATCCTAGTGAACTGACCAAATTACCCTCTTATTCAATTGAGGACAAAAGGGCAAGATGGGAACGGAGCTGAGAAGGGGCACCCATGTGTTGAAGATGAGGGAGGTGATGTCATTCCCTAGCCTAGTCTAAGCCTATCTATCCTATCTTCTAGCTTAGCTATTAGTGGTTCATTAAATGGCATTTATGAAATCTAGCATTTAATGGAACCACACGCATGAATAGTGTCAAATGTTCGCACAATGACTTAATTGGCCTCTCTTAAAACTAAGGACGAATGGGGAAAAGTTGGAAAGGAGCATGGAGAGTGGTGGCCAAAAACTTGGAGGAGAAGCCAACTTTGGATTTTGCCTCTTCAGGTGTTAGGCCTTTGCCTGGATTAGAGGATTTCATGGCATTGGGGAAGTACGAGTATTAATTGGCCAAAATTCCTAACATTCTCCCACTCCTCTTCCCCCCTAAAACTCAGGGCTCTCTCTCACTCTCTCCCTTCTCTCTCTTTCATTCTCACCTCTACTCTTCTCTTGAGCTCGGCCGAATAACTTTTTCTCCTTGTCATCTCCTTCGCAAGCCTTTTTTTCCTCATTTCCTCTCGTATCTCGTAGGCCACAATCCACCATCGACATATGCCGTTGAATTGCTGTTTCCACATCGACGTTGCGGTTGTCGTGCGGGACTTTGGGAGCTGAAGAGGAGGCCATCCAGCCCTCACCGCTACCTTTGCCTTCTCTTTCTTTTATCGCTCAACTAGGACCACTGTAGAGCCTAAAGGTCGTCCTACATACTTCATGATGCCACCACAGCCTCTCATTGTGGGCTAAGAGGCGTGACCAGCAGCCACCACCGTTTGTCCAACCTTGCTGCCCCTTCACCATTGCAAACAAAGCTTGGATGTGGAAGTGAGCAGCTCTCTAGCCTTAGTTTGGGTTTTTTTACACTTAGGATTAGATTAAGGTTAAATGATGCTTTGTTGATTTGATAAGCAGGTTTAAGCAAAATACATTATCATAGAGTTACAATCGGTTATTGTATTTTTGATATAGGTTATCATGATAAGTTATCGTATTGTCCCAATAGGATACTGTGATAGGATATCATGATTAGAATAGGTTATCAGTATAGGTTATCAATGTGATGCGTGATGGGGTGAGTGATTCAAGAACGGAAATTTTTATGAGGGGATTTTTGTGGTTAAGTGTATGGAGTAGTGTATATGATAAACACACAAAAAGGAATAAGAAAAGATAAAAGCAATCTCCTTCCAAGGTATAAAGGCAGCGCCACCAACCGAGGATGAGAATCGAGATCTACGAAGTTCACCACCAAGGCCTAATGCTTCCACCAGCCAAGGATAAAGGACTTCGGGATAGGAGAAGCTCACCACCAAGGCCTAAAGATTCCACCAGCCTAGGATAAATGGCTTCTTGGCTCACCACCAAGGAGTGATCTACGCTCCAAGGATAAAGAGACCGAAAGGAGTTATCCATTCTCCAAAGGAGTTCACTCAAGTTGAGGAAATCTCACCATTCTCATTCATCAAATTCGTATCTCCCCTACATTGGATAGTTTCCCCTACTTATAGGAGGATTTTAGCCTTAGGAAATATTAAAAACAAACTTTAATGACCTAGGAATTAAACGTTCGACTCTTGAGCTACATAAAAATAAAAACAGCTAGGAATTTAATAAAAAGCCATTATTAACATAGGAACTAAAGGCCTTTAATCTTCAGCCTTCCACATTCTCGAACCGTTAGCTTTCCGTGTTCTTGAACCTTTGGCTTTCCATATTCTTGAACCGCATTCGTGAACCTTTAGCCTTCCCAGAATTCGAGCTCCTCCCTTGACCAGAAAATAATCCTCCTGAAACTTCATCAATTGATCATACAAGACATCTAAAATGGCCTCCCATTGATACCTATCGATATACCACAAAGTACCGATAAGTAATTAACATTATTCTTTCAAAATGATCCATCGAAGAACATAATGCCCAACTTCTTTATTGGCTTGGATAAGCATCGATGGTTCTGAGTTGGTCGATGGAGCCACGTTGGATGCACCCGCATCACAATGTGATAGTTTACGGTAATAACTTATGCTTGTATGTAAGGACTTACGTATCTTTAATGAGTGCACTATATGCAATGGGTTCTAATAGTTGGATGCATCGTTGGAAGTTAATATTAATTAAAGTACTTGCTTATGCAACACTTAGGAGGATTACAACCAATTGTTATGCATGGAAGGTTATGTGAAATATGATATGAGAATGCAAGCATGATAGTGTTCCATGTGACACGTTATTTTATATTGTATGAGCATTACACACTCCTACATCGGTTAATGAGGAAGAAAGAAAATGGGCTTGAGTGGTGGTATGCTCAATCACCTAAATACCCTACTGCATATCGTTATGCGGGACAACAGGGTTCGAATACCATAGCGTCAATAGGATGCCGTTGGCAAATGGATTCATAACAAAGCTCGTCAATTGGAATGCCAACCTAAGGCATATGAATACGCATACGCGAGATGATGTGCCTGATCAGGTAGGAAGATACCTAGTTTAGGCAAAGCATGACTTTGGTATTGATTTTCTATCAATAAATAACTTCCACACTTAGTCCGATTCCGAGGTGAATGACTTCCACATGATGAGTTTTTTTGTGATTGTAGTGTACCAAATTTTTTTCAAGCCCTAAGAATGTCCAAGTCCTATCAGCACGTAAGGTTTGGGGACCAATTAGAGCAACGTTAAGAGGTTACAGATATTTGGTTGAGGGGACCACTGTTTGTTATGAACAATGTATGACCATGTTCTAGGTCGCCGACGGGCTCCAAAATGAAGTACCTCACTACCTTTTAGCCTAGTACTTCTAGGTTTGGGACGACCTGTACTGCCATATGCATGATTTTGATGGACCCTCAGGTGCAAGGCCAAGAAACACCAGTTAGGATGCTATGGACGTGGTGCAAGGCCCTGATTTTGATGTTAATCCCAACATGATCGTTGAGCTAGAGCTTTGGTACATGCAGCCCATAGGGCATTAATGGGTGGTGCGGGGTGCATCTTTTTTCAGAAGCCACCTTTTTCGAGAAGGTTGTGGCCGAGCTTATGGGCTTGTTAGATGTGCCATAGTGAGTGATGCTTAAGCCTTGGTATTTATGTATGGTGTGATAACTTTAATGATGCATATACATATAAGTTTGTTTTAAATTATCTGTATCTCAAATGTTGGGTGATTTGTTATGCTTCCACTTGTGTGCAAGTAAATGATAATATGGGTGAGTCTGCGATGCCTCTTAGGACGTCGCAATCAAATGGCCTAAGTGACTGAGGGATGCCGTGCGGTCGTGGGTTAGGACGTGACACTTGACGAGATGTGATGCGTGATGGGGTGAGTGATTCAAGAAGGGAAATTTTTCAGAGGGGATTTTGTGGTTAAGTGTATGGAGTAGTGTTACGGTGAAGAAACAAAGGGGAATAAGAAATGATAGAACGATCTCTTCCTAAGGTATAAAGGACACGCCACCAACTGAAGAAGAGGATCGAGATCTACAAAGTTCACCACCAAGGCCTAAAGCTTCCTCCAGCCAAGGATAAAGGAGTTCAGGATAGGAGAAGCTCACTACCAAGGACTAAAGATTCCACCAGCCAAGGATAAAGGGCTTCTTGGCTCACCACCAAGGAGTGATCTACGCTCCAAGGATAAAGAAACCAAAAGGAGTTATCCACTCTCTGAAGATGTTCACTCAAGCAGGGGAAATCTCACCTTTTTCATTCATAAAATTCATATCTCCTCTACATTGGATAGTTTCTCCTATTTATAGAAGGATTTTAGCCTTAAGAAATATTAAAAACAAACTTTAATGACCTAGGAACTTAAACGTTTGACTCTTGAGCTACATAAAAATAAAAACACCTATGAACTTAATAAAAACCTTTATTAACATGGGAACTAATTGCCTTTAACTTCGGCCTTCCGCATTCTCGAACCGTTAGCTTTCCATATTCTTGAATTGCATTTGTGAACCTTTAGCCTTCCCAAAATTTGAGCTCCTCCCTTGAACGAAAAATAATCCTCCTAAAACTTCATCAATTGGTTATACAAGACATCTAAAAATGGCCTTCCGTTGATAGCTATCGATATACCACAAAATACCGATAAATAATTAACATTATTCATTCAAAATGATCCATCGAAGCACATAATGCCCAACTTCTTCATTGGCTTGGATAAGCATCAATGGTTCTGAGTTGGTCGATGGAGCTACGTGGATGCTCCTACATCACTAACTAAGCTCTATGGGGAGTCCAAATAGAATATGGCAAAAAGGCTCAGCCACTCTTAGGGATTGTAAACATTCAACGAACAAACTCAACAAGTGAACTTCCCACACATCACGTAGGAGAGTCAATCACCTCGGAAACGACCTCAACGTGGAAGTTATCTATCGATGGTAGATGAGTAGAAAACCCTTGTGTTGCCTTGACAAATAACATGAATTAGATCACTCAACATGCAACTCCCTATCTCGTGTCCATTTAGCGTAAATAACCACTACATGAATGTCATATAGGTGCAAGCCACACATCACTCACACAATAAGCATTCAACATTCAAGCACTTTGCACACATTGACGTCTCAAGGATATCATGGCATCCCATACTACCATGCTATCCTTGAGACGATGATTCGATAATATTATTACAATTGCTCTTAGGCATAGCCAACGCGAAGGTTGGCAATCTTCTAGCATAACTGGGCATCATGTTGCCCGATTGAGTACGGCACCGTCTCGCACAAACACATCAAAAAAGCATGCCTATAAGGAGTTGCGTTCCAAAATCCATTTGCGAATGACATCCCATTGACTTGGAGGCATCCGAAGTTAATCAAGCATTGTCCCACGTAAACCCATTAGGACGGGTTCGCAATTTTGCGTAAATGCATTAGGTTCTTTAAGTGATCACATGGGCATACTTTCACACAAATCATTTCATATCTTTCTCATTAATCAATGTGTGATGCGCGTACAATATGCAATGACGATTGCCACAAGCCATCATGTCATACTACTGTCTCATACCATATCATGCCACTACACCACTTAAACACTCCAACGTAAGACATGCAAGACAATTGACTAGAATCTGCTATAAACGTGCTTCATTTCTCATGAACAAGCATCACAATAAATTTTAAGCTAATAGTGCATCATCACTAGAACCCAATCTGATGTGTGATGGGGTGAGTGATTCCATAATGGGAATTTTTTCAGAGGGGATTTTTTTTAGTTAAGTGTATGGAGTAGTGTGTATGGGGAAGATACGAAAAGGAATAAGAAAAGATAGAACGATCTCGTTCCAAGGTATAAAGGCCACGCCACCAACTGAGGATGAGGATCGTGATCTCCGAAGTTCACCACCATGGCCTAAAGCTTCCACCAACTAAGGATAAAGGACTTCGAGATAGGAGAATCTCACAACCAAGGCCTAGAGATTCCACGTGCAAGGATAAAGGGCTTCTTAGCTCACTACCAAGGAGTGATCTACGCACTAAGGATAAAGAGACCGAAAGGAGTTATCCACTCTTCGAAGGAATTCTCATAATTTTCACTCATCAAATTCGAATCTCCCATACATTGAATGGTTTTCCCCTGTTTATAGGAGGATTTTAGACTTAGGAAATATATATATATATAGACTTTAATGACCTAGGTACTTAAGAAATGCATTTATTAGTATGAGAACTTGTATTCTTGAACCTTTATGTGGCATCCAAGAATTTCATCGAACCCTCGGATAGGTGATGGTCATGACCAATCGATAGAAGTATCATCCAACTATGGCATTGGTATCAATTATGGGCAGTAACCCGTATTTGTTTATTTGTTGGATTGATATGATATCTTTAGCAATGGACCGATCAGCCGTGCAACAAAAGAAAATCTTTGGACTTTGATCGACTCATATTTTTATTTTAGATTCGAAGGGATGGAATTCGGACATGCGTGAGGAACATGGATGCTGAAATTTAAAAATAAAATTTTGAGGAGTTGGACTGCACGCAAGAATTTCAGCTATACATTTGTTCTTGAAGCAATTGAATTACGGGAATATAAATTGATTCATTTAGAAAACAAAGTGCTTGATAATTATGGGCTTATATTTTAAAGACCATCGGCCTTTGAGTTTGGACTTTTTGGCCTCAAATTTTTTCGGGCCGAAGCAGGCCCAAGGACCTTCCAAAGCAGTCGAACGAAAAGGGGGGGGGATGGAGAGAACTGGACAAGGGAAAATGCCACTCACCACTTGTCCATGGTTGCCTCAACCTTCTTCCACTCGTCCCTTCCTTGAAGCTATATGTCATCTACATGCAAATATTAGCAAAATAATTAAACAAAGAAAGCAAAAGCTTTTGGTTTGAGCAAGGGAGAGTGAGGCCGAGAGAGTGAGTGGGCGAGCAAGTGAGAGAGAGAGAGAGACAGAGACAATGACAGAGACAGAGAGACAGAGAGGGTGTGCAATGTGCGGTCCGAGCATGTGAGGGCAAAGAAGGAATCCCACCCTCCTCCCATGCCGTGTTCGAGCTACCGCTGTCGACGCCGCCGATCCCAGTCGCCGATTGAGCCAAGCCGAGATCCCTAAACCCCTGTTTTTGGCTAGCAACCGAGTAGGAAGACTTGAGGCAAGTAGAAGTTCATTCATCTATGTTTTGCTTGCTGTTATTATCTAGTGAGGAGGTGGTAGATGTGAGAAAATGAGGAATCGAAAGCTGCACGTTGATTTTGGACAAATAAGATGGAACTAGATCAAGAAACTAAGTAGAAACAGAGCATGTTTTGGTGGATCTCGGTTTTTGAATTGAAATAAGAACTCAAGGATCTAGCTATGGTGGATTTTTGGAAGTGAAGAGTCTATAATGTGGTGTAATACACTTGTAAACACTTGGCTGTGGACGTTGGATGCTGAGATTTAAAGAGTAGGAGTAGTTCTCTTTAGGACAGTAGACTGTTTTTGCAGAAGACAGTATGACCTTCAGTGACTTCATGATTTTTCTGTAATTATCTAGCCAAAATTTGACTTCGAATCCTTGATTAAAGTTATAGGGAAAATCTTCAGGAACAACATATCAAAAATTTAGAATAAATGAACAATGTCTGACCAACGAAACTATTTTTCTATGAAAATGCTAAAGCTGGAAGTTATTACATAATGTTAGCAAGGATTACAGAATTTATTACACTCGATACGTAAGGAATTTGACTTGGTGTTCTTCATGAAAATTTTTCCTTTAGGTCCCATTGATAACATGTCAAAATTTCATAATTTTCTGAGTTTATTTGGGAATTATTCCGAATTCATTACCAGAACTGTGCACTTTAATAGTCGAGCTGTTTTACTTCGACTTTGTACAAATTGTTCCCAAGGGTGAATATTGTTTGGAATATTATGTGATATGATGATACTAGCATTGATATGTTGTTGAATATCGAGCGTAGATAAAGGATTTATGAGACATTTGGTCATTGTATATGAAAGTATTTTTTAAAATTAAAATGTTAATTGATACCGTTGGACCCTCATGTCAACGATGCCCCAGGAGTCGGGATGCCCAAAGGATCGAATGAGTCGATATCTTATGGATGCCCGATGGCCTTAGTGGCTGAATGTCGAAGGTTTTTCCTCGGGAGCTTCGGGATGCCCAGTTGTATGCTAGTCGGTACGTAAATCGGGACAGCTGGGGTAATCATTCTCATGGTAAGCCTCGGAGGGTTTCCTCATGATGCCAGGTGGGTACAAGATGCCTGGAGACGTGATATGCTCCAAATGCCCGGTGGCCCTAGTGGCTGAATGCCGAAGGCTTTCACGATGCCAGGGTGGATGCGAATGCCCGAAGGGACGCAAACATTGGTCCTCCGGGGGATGAAACCATTTGAATGATAAAATGGATGATTCTACCATATGTGTGTGGTCTGGTTATAGGACTAAGTTGTATGGCATGGAATGGGACATGTCATTACAGTTTGGCCCTATGATCGAGACTTGGGTAACTGGATATGATGCATCTTGATTCTTTTGAAATTATATATTTGCCATTGCATTAAAGAACTTCACGAATTTGATGCATATCTATTCTTGTGATTACCTGTTTTTGTATATCTCGCATGAATCTAGATTCGAATAGTAATGCTTGATATAGTTTGATGAATTTTTTTACTGCTGAGTGGCTGTACTCACCCCGTGTGGGGACTAACATTTCAAATTAAAAGATGTCTCTGCTGCTTGTCACTCGCGATACTTTTTACGGTGTCCCAGTCGATGTTGAGTGCATGTGTTCAGAGCACACTCATGTCGAGATTCGAGGATTGGTTTTCATCCGAGTACGGGTTCTAGTCATGCATGACGTCGGTTTACCTGATGGCCTCGTGGTTCAAGAGTTTCTTTTGGTGCACGTTCATCGTGATGGGATCATGCTAGGGATGTTGCCGCCGCCGCCAGCTGATGGACCAGGCTAGGTGTGATCGTGTGTGACGGGTAGTAGATGAAGCTTTTTGGACTGCGGGCACTGTCTGTTTTGTATAGAGCTGAATGGAAAGGAAAGCCAGGGGGGAGGTCGGGTTATCTTTTGTTATGAAGCCGGGTATAGAAAATCACGGCAAGTTTTGATGTACCGACCGATGTTATCTATCATACCTATATAAATAAAAGTGTCCGGCTTAACTTATGAAACTGTCTAGTGGGTGTGCATCATTTGAAAATTTTTAGGATAGGGAGATGTGATTTTAACTTCCGCTATACATTTATACGCTGCACAAGGTCCATTTAAAAATTATAAACCCCGAACATTGTTAGACCTTCAGGTCAAGTAAGAGAGAGGTAAGCGAACTGTGGCGACCTAACGGATTCAGGGCCATTTCGGGGGTGCCACACTTTAACCTTCCATATTCTTGAACCATTAGCCTTCCAAAATTCGTGCTCTTCTCTTGACCAGAAAATAATCCTCGTGAAACTTCATCAATTGATCATGCAAGACATCTAAAATAGCCTCCCATTGATAGTTATCGATATAAGATAAAGTACCACTAAGTAATTAACATTATTCATTCAAAATGATCCATCGAAGCACATAATGCCCAATTTCTTTCTCTGCTTGGATAAGCATCGATGTTTCTGAGTTGGTCGATAGAGTTATGTTGGATGCTCTCGCATGATCCTCCCCGGGTTGTTTGAGATTCATTCTCAAATCTAGAAAGTTTTCATCCTCCAAGTAAGGAGAAAGGTCTCCCACATTGAGTGTTGCCAAAACTCCAAATTCACCAAGAAGGTCAATCTTGTAAGCATTGTCACTAATTCACTCAATAACTTTAAAGGGACCATCAACACTAGGCATGAGCTTGTTCTTTCGTCAAAATGGAAATCTCTCCTTCCTCAAGTGAAGCTATACAAGATCACCCAGTTGAAATTGAGTGTTCTTGCGATGTTGATTAGTTTTCTTCTTGTAAGATTCGTTGGCCTTTTCGATCTTTGATCGAATATGCTCATGGAGCTACTTTATTGATTCAGCTTTTTTCTTGCCATCAAAGCATACTTGAGAGTTAGATGGAATTGGAATCAAATCAATTGGTGTGAGAGGATTAATTCCATACACAACTTCAAATGACGATCGACCAACAGTATAACTTGGTGATTGATTGTAAGCAAATTCAGCATGCACAAGCTTTAAATCCTAATCTTTTAAAGATTTACTCACCATACCACGAAGAAGAGTGGTTAGAGTACGATTTGTTACTTCCATTTGGCCATCGTTTTGTGGATGACAAGCTGTGATGAATAAAAGTCTTGTAGCAAGCATTCTCCATAGTGTCTTCCAGAAGTAGCTTAAGAACTTGGAATCAAAATCCAACATAATGGTCTTTGGTACTCTATGAATGCAACTAATCTCTTTGAAATATAATTCAGCAATATGAGATGCATCATTGGTCTTGTGACATGGCACGAAATGAGCTATTTTAGAGAACCGATTGACGACCACCATGGAAGCATCTTTTCCTCTTTGAGTGGAGTATACAAACCTTGATGGAAATGGGTTTTTAATCTAAGTTGCACACCTTGAGATGATAGCATGCACATCTCCACTCATCTTTGGCCAATAGAAATGCTCTTGAAGAACCTCAAGTGTTTTATTAATACCAAAAAATGACCAGTTAATCCTCCACCATGCGCCTCTCGAATAAGCAATTCACGAAAAAAAACTCTTCAGCACACATAATCGATTTCCTTTGAAAAGAAACCCATCTTTCAAAAGAATATGTACCTTGAATTCCCCGCTTGCAATTGTTGATGATGGATGAGAACTACACATCTTCAGAATAAATTTATTTCATTGATTGAAATCCGAGAATCCTAGAGTCCAGAACCGCAAGCATAGTTTTCTCGATAAAGCATTTGCTACAACATTAGTGTGCCCGAGTTTATATTTTGAGACAAAAGAAAAGGATTGAATAAATTCTACCCATTTTGCATGTCTAGAATGAAGCTTGCGCTGGGCGCTAATAATCATTTGATGCATGATGGGGTGAGTGATTCTAGAATGGAAATTTTTCAAAGGGGATTTTTTTGGTTAAGTGTATAGAGTATTGTATACAGGGAAGAAACGAAAAGGAATAAGAAAAGATAGAACGATCTCCTTCCAAGGTATAAAGACCACGCCACCAACCGAGGATGAGGATCGAGATCTACGAAGTTCACCACCATAGCCTAAAGCTTCCACCAGCCAATGATAAAGGACTTCAGGATAGGAGAAGTTCACAACCAAGGCCTAGAGATTCCACGAGCCAAGGATAGAGGGCTTCTTGGCTCACCACCAAGGATTGATCTATGCTCCAAGGATAAAGAGACCGAAAGGAGTTAGCCACTCTCCGAAGGAGTTCATTCATCAAATTCGTATCCCCCATACATTGAATAGTTTTCCCTTGTTTATAGGAGGATTTTAGACTTAGGAAATATAAAAAATAGACTTTAATGACTTAGGTACTTAAATGTCAAGGATCCATTCCCTTTGGGCAGACAAATCCTCTAAATTATACATCTCCATAATATCAATAAAGAGGGGATTACATATAATTTTCAAAACATTTATCCCATTTGGGCATATAAATATTTTTCAATTATACATTCCCATCTTTTAAATATGGGAATTAATCTTCATACTATTTTCCAAATTAATATACCCAATAACCCCATTTGGGTGAGTAATTGTATATACTAATTTTTATTAAAAAGGAACTCCAAAAGTTTATGCCCAAAATTTATCAAACAATATGAAACATTTTACAACATGTGTTTCCCAAGATCATATTGCATTTATCAAATAACAATTTTTGCCACAATTTTTCTTAATTTTTTTTTTTTTAATATTATTATAATATTTCAGACTCCCAAGGGCCTAGGACCCGCGAGCAGCCCAAATCGCATCTCGAGCAAGACTCACAAGGCCCATACCCAACGTGGCTCCTTACCTTCATTCCGTTTAGGCCCAATTCATAGGAGCCCATGCTCCTTTCAATTCAAATTGGCCCACGAAATGGGTTGTTTTAAATAGCCCACGAAACTAAAAAAAAAAAAATATGGGCGAAAGTCCATATTTAGGTCTAGGCCTGGCTAGAGGTCTTCATCAACCTGCAGCTAGGTCCCAAATTTCTTGCAAACCGGGTCACACGACTGGGTTTCTACTCGAAGCTCTAAAAACACAAATTAACTTGATTTTTGATGAAATTTTCTCCATGAGACTTGCATATAACATCAATATAATTAATTAGAATGAATTAAATGAAGAACAAATAAGAAAATCTTCATATTCAAACTTCAAAGTTTTGGATCTAAACCTCCCATGGCCGAATTTCGGATTTCTTAAATTTAAGCCCTAAAAACTTACTTTAATACAACAAATGATGCTAAAACATATATATAACAATACCCATGTGACAATTTACAATGAGCATCAATCAATTGCAAGTAATTTGAAAATTCTAAAAAATTTTCATGTACAAATCCTAGAATTTCAAATTTAAAATTCTCAACGAAATTATACAAATTATATATGGTTGGAAAAATCTTGACATGTAGAACAAAAGCCCTATGGTTTCAAGATCAATCTAGCAAAAAATCCACACGAAAAAATAACGTCCATATTTGGCTCAAAATGAAAAAAAAAATCAAATTTGTTAAAAAAAAAATTGGGTTCTACAATCACATATGTTGCTTTAATACCACATGTAGAAAATTATTAACATAAACAGCTAATTAATTAAGAAGAATCGGATCTATATATGAATGTAAAACACCGAGATCAATAAGCACATCGGAATTAAAGCGTACCTATTTTAGCCATTTCTTCACTTAAAGAAAAATAGATCATTATGATAATTAGAGATCTATTAGAATGCCAAATCTTCCTCTCTATGACCTATTTTAGTATAGCAGCTTTCAATGGGATTAAAGTAACTAATAGGTATAACTGACCCGACTAGAGAGGGGGATTTAGTAAACCCTAATCAACAGTATGTCAATTGAGTCATTCTCATTATGGGCTTCAATTAAATACAATTTACCTACATTTTGCTGCTCAATTAGGCCCGTTATCAATATATGTCAATACCCAATTCAATAAGATAAGTGTAGGGTTCAACAAATATTAAATATCAATTAACCTGATTCTTTAAAATAGAAAATTAATTAATTAATGTAAGCTCGTATTATAGAAAATTTTCAACACCTTATTCAAAAAACAAAACTGTGCAATTCAATCAAAACTCTGGCACAGCTCCATCACTTAGGGGGCAGGATATAACCGTAGACGGTGAAGAAGGTCTGCGCCATCGTCAGCAGCAACAGGATGAACGCGGCGAGGGCCGAGATGAACGACCATGGCGTGTCGAAGTAGGTGTACTTGAAGCTCGCCCACTGCACGTGCAAGCTGTTGCTGTAGTATTCGTGCACGCTGTTGAAGACCCCGGACAGGTAGCACCGGTCGATGTCGAAGGCCACGTCCTTGCCGAGGTTGTTGATGAACCGTGCGACCTCGCCATCGGTCCCGAAGCAGTTCTCCATGATGCTCTGGTCGCAGAGGTACTCGACGTCCCTGTGCGTGTTGACGAGGTAGTCGAGGAGGGTGGCGTAGGTGGTGATGTGCTTGGACGAGCTGTGGTGGCACTGCTCGTAAGCCACACAGTTGAGCAGGAACGAGCTCATGAAGTCGTCGATCGTGATTGTCGGCATCTCTAGCACCCCGCCCCTGAACCTCACCACTAGGAAGCTCTCGCCCTCCTCCCCGATACGCCGCAGCTTGATCCCGGCACGGCGGAGCTTTGACACGCAGTGGATCACATGGGTGGGGACGATCGTCCGCCTCCGCGGCTCCTCCAGCTCATGCCGGTCTCCTGGGATGAAGCTTGACCGGACCAGGTCCAGCAGGTGTGTCCCCTTAATATCTTTGCACGCGGCAATCACCTTGTCGGGCCTCTGCATGATGTTATTGAAGAACTCGAGCGCGAGCTCGGCCAGCGACCTTTTCGATTCCTCAGCGGACACCATCGACATCTCGAACAATCGCTCAAGCACGAAATAGGGGATCTGGTTCTCGAGCCTGAGGAAGTCCCGATAGAAGAAGGGCAGAATCCAGGCCATCGTGAAGAGCGGATCGTCCCGCTCGTGTGGGACAAGCCGGCTGACCTTGCGGAACAGCTCAATCATGAAGAATGCGTCGACCACCATCATCTCGATGAAATCGTCGTCGTCCAGGGGTATGGCCTCGGAGTAGCACTCACGGGAGCTCCCGACCAGGGGCTCCACGGCCCGCATGTAGTCCTCGAGACCGAGGCCCATGGGGCGGGTGCGCTCCAGCACCGTCCCGAGGTACCGCCACTTGTGCTCCTCGATCATCCGGAGGTGCGGCTCGCCACGGTGGTACGGACCGATCGAGACGATGTGGGGCTCGTACGCCCGGTCGTTGATATCGGCCAGGCTCTGCGGGACCCGGAAGATGCAGCAACTGGTCTTCCCGGCGGCTCTACTCAACAGCTTCGGGGGTTCAGAGATTCGCCGGTGGATGGATTCCAGTCGGTCCTTGTTATCCTCCCGGACCTTGATTGTGTGCTCATTCTGTTGAGCTTCGACGGAATCACTAACCATTAGAGACACAGACAGAAACTAAACCACCGTCGACGACGGCGATGACTCTGTCGAATAGACTCCGGAATTATAACTCGAGGGAAGATGAGTGGTGTTTAGATGGATCGTCGGGGAAGGAAGATGAGCAGGAATGGAAAAATCAAGGGTCAACATCGTCATCACAGAGATCTTATCTCTAGAATATTTCTAAATATTCTTTCTTTAAAAAAAAAAAATTTCTAGACGATGATGGCAGGAATAAGCTTTGATAGACAGCTGTTGCTCGTTATATGTCAAGGAGGCTTGATCTCGGACCGTCCATCTGACAACAAGAGAAAACATGTAACGAGTTGCTCGCACGCCACTGCAAAAGCATCATGACGGGTTGAATAATCAAAAGAAATCGCAAAACTCAAAATAGCCACCATGTTGGACTGACTAGATAATTGAAATAGATCAATAAATAATTGAATCGGGAAAGAAAGGGGAGGCGGCAAGCGTTGGCTGTTGACCAGCCGGTGTTCTTTTCTTTTTGGTCTGAGTTGACTAGCCGGTGTTGTCAGCTGGAAATGTGGTGAAAAATCTTGGTTTGTCTTCTTTCATAAGTGACCAATTTAGGCACGAAGGTCTAAATTTATGAGTGAGATTAGGGGAAACATCTTGTTGACAAGTTGCAACTATGCCAAACACTTACACTCTACTAGGGTAATATCACAAACAGGGTAATTTTCTGAACTTTTCTTCACTGTTTAGCATTGTAAATGAATTTTTTTTCCTTAATTTATTCTTTGTAATTTTTTGTTTTTGCTTAATATGATCCTCCTGTTAAGTAGACTAAAAGAAAATTGCTAATGTGAGAGCTAGATCGATCAAACAAGTGAGTCAGATTTAGTCAAGTCAAAAACGGTTCGACCCAAATTAAACCATTTAATTTATTTTGATCAATTTTCCACGCAAGAACAAATGCAATGACCCATACCTAATCCAATTCATATTGTTAAATATTTTCACATTTCACGTAATTTAGGAAATTCATATCCAAATTGAGGTAAGAGCATAAAGTAAGTAAACATGAAGAGACTCATAGAGATAGGTTGCAAGTAAGTTATAAACTCATTTAACACATATTTCGACCAAAATTAAATATACATATGATTTTTGGCTTTATCATTATAAATCTATTATGACCCATTTATTGAATATAATAATCCATATAAAATTCAACTTATTAAAAATGGGTTAAGAAATGTAATTATGATCCATTTTGATAGGTTTAGTGATAGCTAACATTGTTATCTAGCCATATAATACATTGATGTGAACGACGTCACACAATCCTCTCTTTGCTTCTCTCAATTTGCATATTAAAAAAAAAAAAAAATCCTCCTTCAACTACCATTCCTGCCTATTCAATCCACTAACCATTGCCCTTCTCTTCTTTCTGTCACTTTTTTTTTTTCTACCTTCATTGCAAGTCTCATTGGTGACCAAGTTGCAGGCCCTTAGATTAATAAGTCAAAGTGTATTTGATAATCATATTAATTAAGAGCTGAAAATCAAAATTTTCAGCCTGTTTGATAACTTCTAATTATACACAACTTAATTGGTTATTCTAATAGAGAAATCAAATGCACTAAATAAGGAAAGCTTACTAAATTGATTAAGTCATAAACTATTCGATTGAAAGTAAAATCTTACCGACGGTTGTTGTTAGAGCCTTCCAATAATCTTTTCTATATTGAAGAGAAACTATTAAGATTTTCATCTATTATCAAGCAACTTAAACACTTCAATATATGATACTTCGATTCCTAAATTTTTAGTATTTATTTTCCAAATTTTGTCAAACAAGCCCTTGGTCTACCCTGGCAATGCGCGGAGTACAAACTAGTTCTTTCCATCATAGGGCACGAAGCAAGGGAGCAAATGAAAATGGACTCACTATGGGGGAGAAAATCCCGGATGGGCTCGATCCACTGCTCAAGGTTTGATCTCAATCTCATGGGTTTGTAAAGGCTTTGAAGGTGCTCTACACTCCACACATGGGCTGATTCAGTCCAGGCACTGAAGTCGACCAGTTGAGAAAGTGAGTGAGACCCCTCAACATTAAATACATCTTAACGACCCCGTTGAGGCCTTAGAGTTGATTTGTTTAAGTAAAAGAATTTTTCATGAATTAATTTTTTCAACTTACACTAGTTTGTTTTGCTAAAAATAATTAGTTAGCTGAAAAACAATTATGATAAATAAAAAAAAGGATTATTATCTTGGAAACCCCAAATTGGTATACTTGTGACAAATTTACCCTAAACTAATTTTTTGACCACAAAAAACTTCAAACCGGTACACTTGTGATAAATTTACTTTTTATTAAATGTTTATCACTGTTGTATTATTTTTGTGGTTTTTTTGTATTATTAATTTAATTTAACAAATGGTACCGGTCTTGAGTAAATTTGTTACATGTTTATTAATTTAGGATTTTGTTTTGATTACTTGAGGTAAATTTGTCACAAGTATATCGGTTTGAGGATTTTCAGGATATTAACCTTATATATATATGCTTAAAAGTTAGGGAAATGAATTCCCTAATCTAAAACGAGGAAAACATTTTAAGAAAAATGATTTTCTGGAAAACAATTTCCTTTTATCAAGAACATTTTTCCCAAAAGAAACATGTCCATCGATCGGTCTGCAATCCACATCCGTCAAAAAAGGTCAAGTATATCCAAATGACTTTAAATTATTTGAAAAATCACACACTCACCAATTACAATCCTAACCCCAATTTCTTTCTTATCTCCCACTCAGCCACCTCCACCACTCTCCAGTCTCCACCACTCTCCACCACCATCGCAGTTGCTTGTTGTCGTCCCAGTAGCAATCACTTGTGGCAGCTCTAGGCGCGAGGGTGAGGGCTTGCGGTGGGGATGGAAGACAGCCACTTGATCGCAGCGTGCTAGGACCTTCAGCCATGGTGGTTTGCTGGGGCGGGGGGTGGCGCGGAAAGGAAGAAAAAACTTGGACACATCAGATATTAAATATTCATTGTGTCCGTTTGTCAGTCACTTGAAATGGGTAAGCTATGATTAAGTCTTTCATTTTTGTCTGTACATTAACATAGGCATAATAAACTATAGGTAATTAGTTTCTGGGTTGGTTGATTCTTACTTGAAATCTGAAACCTAATTAGGATTAGTTCCTAATTTATGGTACCCAGAAGAAGAGCCAATCCTATTCACCTTGAAATGAAACATAAACAAATTGATCGGTTTTGGGCCGATTTTTAGTCAACTTGAAAACCATCCAGGTGCCTTTTGTTTTTGGTTTCTCTAAACTTCAGATAATTTTCATCTCTCTTATGCCTTGCTACCTATCACGTTGAGATATTCAAGGGCTAGGAGAACATCTGCTACATAAAACCGGCAGATTAGAGGTAAAAAAATGACCAGACAAGGAGCAGAATAGCAATTATGCCGATTACACCTAATATTTATTATGTAATTTGCACTGAATATTGAACCATCGGGTTTTAGGACTCTGGCCACTTAAAATATGACATTCCAAGCAGCTGATGCAGAAGATTTGAAATCTCGGGAAGAGGTTTTAGTTTCATCTAATCATCATTACGTGGTTGAACAACAGATAAACCGTTATATTTTAGGACAGTGGGCACTTGAAACTACTGCTCGCTTTCGTACAGAATAAATAGCTATAAAAGTGCAAACAAAAGTAGTTGAAGCAGCAATCTATGAATCGACATTTGCACAATGTACTGTCTACACGTCTCTTAGGTTTATTGCCAATTTCATCGATTCGGTCCCATCCAATAAAAGGAATTGAGAACCGCTCAAAACCATTTGATTCAGTCCGTTCGTTGATTGAACCGGGATCAATGTGCACTTCTATAATAAAATACCTTGTCCCAAAAGAGAAAAACGTACTTAATTAATCAGGCCTGCAGTTTAGGTAGATGGGTTTCTCGGTGATAAACTTTCCTTCTCGAGCCATGTTCGTCCCATCAGTCAGGGTCTTGAGGATCGATGTGCATGGGACGAGACAACCACCTCGCCTACACGTAACATTGTCAGCCGAAAGAACACATATTAAAGCGGAGGCTAGTGCCGGTAGCCGAAAAACGAAGGCTAGATCCCCATATCATTGGGTTGACTAGGTCCACGGGACTATTTTGGAATATATGGGGTAATGCTGTCCACTTCTTTACTTATTTCCCAAGAAAATTATTATAAAAATCCTAAATTTATTGCACTGATATTTAGTCAATCTTAAACATTTCGATTATACAAATTAAATTCTAAGAATGCGTTTAGTAGATTAGATAAAACTCATAATACTATATATTTGGATTAGAGTGATACGAAATTCAAATATTATTGAATATACCCAAATACAGTTCAAATAAAAAAGTCTCATCTACGGGATGAGACAAACTCGGATAGGATATGTGAATTTGGAAAACTGATTAAAAAAAATCACTCCTCCTTTCCCCATTTTGCTCATTCATCTCTCTTCCTCTCTTTGCTCGATGCCACCAACATCAAACTCCAACAGCCACCGCTCCTCCCAACGACGCAACCAGCTTCTCACCTTTAGTCACTGGAAAAAACCTATGTCGCTCAATTCCATCCCGATGGGAAAATTCGCAATCTCAATTAGAGCTTAGTTCCTCCTTTGTGGAGAAGATGATTCGACCAAGGCGGTAGCCATGGCAACAAAGCTCCTCATCTGCATCACTCAGAGCAAGTTGGACCGGAGGTGCTACCCGCTTGAGAAATAGATCTACGCGCCATCTCGATGGACCCCATAACACCTTGAGGACACTTTCTTCTATACTCCCTCCATTGTCAAATGCTGCAATCAATAATTGGCTTGATTTTCAATCGGTTCTTTTGGATATGATGAGAGAGGAAGGCATTGAAGGTGAACAACATGTGTAGGAGAGGGAAGAGGGAGAGATTGTGTTTGATTGAAGAAGAGGAGGATGGATTCACCTAGATGGAGAACTCGAACTTGGGGGCACGGTGAAGTCAGAGGAAGTGATGCGGGAGCATCCAACGTAGCTCCATCGACCAACTTAGAACCATTGATGCTAATCCAAGCCAAGAAAAAAATCGGGCATTATGTGCTTCGATGGATCATTTTGAATGGATAATGTCAATTACTTATCGATACTTTGTGGTATGTCGATAACTATCGATGGGAGGCCATTTTAAATGTCTTGCATGACCAATTGATGAAGTTTTAGGAGGATTATTTTCTGGTCAAGGGAGGAGCACGAATTTTGGAAGGCTGAAGGTTCAAGAATGCAAGTTCATGTGCTAATAAATGCATTTCTAAGTTCCTAGGTGTCTTTATTGCTATGTAGTTTTCAAGAGTCAAAGGTCTAAGTTCCTAGGTCATTAAAGTCTGGTTTTTTATATTTCCTAAGTCTAAAATCCTCTTATAAATAGGGGAAAATTATTCAATGAAAGGACATATGAATTTGATGAATGAAAATTGTAAGAATTCTTTGCTTGAGTGAACTTTTTCGGAGAGTGGATAACTCATTTCGGCCTCTTTATTCTTGGAGCGTAGATCACTCCTTAGTGGTGAGCCAAGAAGCCCTTTATCATTGGTTGGTGGAATCTTTAGGCCTTGGTGGTGTGCTTCTCTTATCCCAAAGTCCTTTATCCTTGGCTGGTGGAAGCTTTAGGCCTTGGTGGTGAATTTCGTAGATCTCGATCTTCTTCTTCGGTTGGTGGCGTGGCCTTTATACCTTGGAAGGAGATCGTTCTATCTTTTCTTATTCCCCTTTGTTTCTTCACTGTATACACTACTCCATACAATTAACCATAAAAATCCAAAAAAAAAAAAAATTCTTTCTGGAATCACTCACCCCATCACGCATCAAAAGAATGGTATCAGAGGTCAAGGTTCAACTCATTTGAATGATTCCTTTTCTTTTTTCTTTTTTTTCTATTACAAATTTCTTATGGCTGATCAAGTTCCAAGAGGCTTGGCTATGGAGCAAGCGCACAACAAAAGGTGAGATCACGCAATCCAAAATTTTCAGCAACAAATGGAGCGAGTCCTTAATCTTCTAGAGAATTCGACGAGACATGGACAACCAGAAAGGCGTCTTAATGAACGGCATCAGCGTGACGATTCTGAATCTTGTCAAAGTTCTAATGGCAATTCCGATTCCAATGGAGACAACTCTAGTGATTATGAATATCAAATTCAAAGACGAAGAGGGGAGGCATAAGGAGGATGGAAGAGACGTTAAAGTGGAGGTCCCTGAGTTTGACAATAATCTCAATCTCAACGACTTTGTGGATTGGCTACACACAACCGAACGAATTTTTGACTTCAAATCCTATTCGGATGAGAAGAAATGTAAGGTTGACATCCTAAAGCTAATAAAATATGCTTCTCTATGGTGGGAGAATCTAAAGAATCAACGAGCAAGAGAAGAAAATGTCGAATCAAGTCTTGGGAAAAACTCGAGAAGTTGATGAAGAAAAGATTCTTGCCCAACACCTATAAGAAGATCTATTCCTCAAACTGAATTCCCTAAGACAACAAGGGATGAGCATTGAAAGATACATTTGTGAGTTTGAACAACTCAAAATGAGGTGTGAAGTTCCCGAAGTTCTTGAGCAAGCTATCGCTCGTTTCCTTGGCGGCATGAATCGAGAAATTGCTGATATGGTTGAACTTCAACCTTTTTGGTCCTTTGAAGACGAATGCAAGTTAGCCATAAAAGTCAAAAAACAATTGAAGAGCAAGAGGCTTTCCTTCAGAACCTCAACCAAGGCAACATCCTATTTTAAGGGTGCTTCCTCAAGCAAGGGCGAGAGTACGTCAACAAAAGACAAAGGCAAGGGAAAAATTGCTGAGCCTTCTAAAGAAGTCCAAAAGAAGTTTGAAGGCAATGCAAGGAAATGCTTTAAGTGCCATGGTTTTGGACATTTTCAAGCAAATTGTCCAAATCGGAGAGTTAAGACTCTTCAAGAAATTGAGGAGATCAATTCCGCACTTCAAGGGACTAAGGGCAATCAAGACCAAAATCTTTCTGAATCTGAAGAGGAAGAAGAAATTGTGGAGAAAGCCGATGATGGCAAGATGTTGATCATCCAAAGAGCATTGCATGTTGAAGTTTCTCCAGAATGAGCAAAGGGAGACTATTTTTCACATCTGTTGCACTATTAACGGAAAGATATGTTTGGTGATCATCGATGGTGGGAGCTGCACCAATGTTGCTTCGTCGACAAGCTTAAGCTTCCAACAACAAAACATCCTCAACCATACAAGCTCCAATGGCTCAATCAAGGGAATGATCTCAAGGTAACCAAACGAGTTCTTATATCATTTTCGATTAGGAAGAACTATTGAGATTAGGTTGTATGTGATGTGATTCCTATGGATGCATGCCACTTGTTATTGGGTAGACCGTGGCAATTTGACATAAATGCTATGCATGATGGTAAGAAAAACACATACTTTTTTCATAAGGAACAAAAATGCATTACTCTTTTACCCTTAAATCCTTCTTTGATACATAATAATCAACCTGGGAAGGGAAACGCTTATAAGGAAAATCTGTTCTTGAGTCAGACACGGGTTGAAAGAGCCATTAGCAAACAAAAGAATGTATTTGCTTTGCTTGTGGTCGAGAAAAAGAGTGAGATAGTAGAGCGACCCATACATCCAAAAATGCATTGCTTGTTGAAAGAATTTGCATATGTGTTCCTAGAGGATTTGCCACATGGATTACCTCCCATAAGAGGTATTGAGCATCAAATTGATTTGATCCTCGGTACTCCACTACCAAACAAGCCAGCTTATCGATGCAATCCAGAGGAAACAAAGGAGTTGCAAAGACAAGTCAATGAACTTATCGACAAATGATACGTTTGAGAAAGCATGAGTCAATGTTCTATTCTAGCTCTACTTGTACCTAAGAAGGATGGCACATACCAAATGTGTGTTAATAGTCGGGCCATCAACAACATCACCATTAAGTATAGATACTGATGCGGAAGCATCCAACGTAGCTCCATGGACCAACTCAGAACCATTGATGCTTATCCAAGCCAATAAAGAAGTTGGGCATTATGTGCTTCGATGGATCATTTTGAATGAATAATGTTAATTACTTTGTGGTATATCAATATGTATCATTGGGAGGCCATTTTAGATGTCCTGTATGACCAATTGAAGAAGCTTCAAGGATTATTTTCTGGTCAAGGGAAGAGCTCGAATTTTGGGAAGGCTAGAGGTTCACGGAAAGCTAACGGTTCGAGAATGTGGAAGGCCGAAGATTAAATGGCATTTAGTTCCCGTGATAGTAAAGGCTTTTTATTAAGTTCCTAGCCGTTTTTATTTTTATGCAGTCCAAGAGTTGAACGTTTCAGTTTCTAGGCTATTAAGGTCTGTTTTTAATATGTATTAAGGTTAAAATCCTCCTGTAAATAGGGGAAAACTATCCAATGTAGGGGATACGAATTTCATGAATGAGAATGGTGAGATTTCCTCAACTTGAGTGAACTCCTTTTGAGAGTGGATAACTCCTTTCGGTTTCTTTATCCTTGGAGCGTAGATCACTCCTTGGTGGTGAGCCAAGAAGCCCTTTATCCTCGGCTGGTGGAATCTTTAGGCCTTGGTGGTGAGCTTCTCCTATCCCGAAGTGCTTTATCCTTGGCTGGTGGAAGCTTTAGGCCCCGGTGGTGAACTTCGTAGATCTCGATCCTCATCCTTGGTTGGTGGCGCTGCCTTTATACCTTGGAAGGAGATTGTTTTTATCTGTTCTTATTCCTTTCCATTTCTTCCCCGTATACACTACTCCATACACTTAACCACAAAAATCCCCTCTGAAAAAATCTCTGTTCTTGAATCACTCAACCCATCACGCATCAAAGATACCCCATACCTAGACTTGATGATATGCTTGATGAATTATATGGTTCTTTTGTGTTTTCAAAGATAGATTTGCGGAGTGGTTATCATCATATTAGAATGCGAGAAGGTGATGAATGGAAGACGGCTTTCAAGACCAAGGGATGCCTTTATGAGTGGTTGGTTATGCCATTTGGATTATCTAATGCTCCGAGTACCTTCATGAGACTTATGAAGGAGGTTCTTCGTTACTTTATTGGTCGATTTGTCGTTGTTTATTTCGACGATATTCTTGTTTATAGAAAGAACGAGGAGGAGCATATCTCTCATTTAAAACAGGTCTTTAATGTCTTGAGAGAACAAAAACTATATGCTAACATGGAGAAATGTGAGTTATTCTCTTCAAGCGTTGTGTTTCTTGGTTATGTGGTTTCCAAAGATGGAATCTTTGTTGATCAAGACAAGGTGGAAGCTATGAAGACTTGGCTGGTTTCGAAGTCCATTTCTAATGTAAGAAGTTCTCATGGACTTGTTTCTTTTTATCGACGTTTTGTGAAAAACTTTAGTACCGTCATGGCTCCTATAACTGAATGCATGAAGAAGGGTGCTTTTGAATGGACAAAGGTTGCTCAAAAACCTTTGAGGTAATCAAGCAGAAACTTTGTGAGTCCTCTATTCTTGCACTTCTTGATTTTGATAAAGTATTTGAAGTTGAGTGTGATGCAATCGGAGTTGGTATTGGCGCTGTTCTTGTCCAATCACAAAAACCATTGGCGTATTTCAGCAAATAGTTAACCGATTCTAAGAGGAATTATTCAACTTATGACAAAGAGTTCTATGCCATTGTCCGAGCTCTTGATCATTGGAGTCATTATTTGAGGCCAAAGCAATTTTTCCTTCATTCTGATCATGAGGCGCTTAAGTTTATTAGCAGCCAACGTAAGCTTAATTCGAGACATGCAAAATGGGTAGAATTTCTTCAATCATTTTCTTTTGTCTCAAAATATAAACTTCGGCACACTAATATTGTAGTAGATGCTTTATCGAGAAGATATTATATGCTTGCTGTTCTGGACTCTAGGATCCTTGGATTTCAATAAATGAGAAAACTTTATTCTGAAGATGCAGAGTTCTCATCTGTCATTAACAATTGCAAGCGGGGAGTTCAAGATACATATTCTTTGAAAGATGGGTTTATTTTTAAAGGAAATCGATTATGTGTGCCGAAGAGTTCTTTTCGCGAATTGCTGATTCGAGAGGCGCATGATGGAGGATTGGCCGGTCATTTTGGTATTAACAAAACTCTTGAAGTTCTTCAAGAGCATTTCTATTGGCCAAAGATGAGTGGAGATGTGCATGCTATCATCTCAAAGTGTGCAACTTGTCAAAGATCAAAAGCCATTTCCATCAAGGTTTGTATATTCCACTTCCAGTACCATTGCAGCCCTGGGAAGATGTTAGCATGGATTTCATTATGGCTCTACTAAGAACAAAGAGGAAAAGATGCTATCTTGGTGGTCGTCAATCAGTTCTCTAAAATGACTCATTTCGTGCCATGTTACAAGACTAATGATGCATCTCATATTGCTTAATTATATTTCAAAGAAATTATTTGCATTCATGGAGTACCAAAGACCATTGTGTCAGATCATGATTCCAAGTTCTTAAGCTACTTCTAGAAGACACTATAGAGAATGCTCGGTACAAGACTCTTATTCAACATAGCTTTTCATCCACAAACCGATGGCCAACGGAGGTAACAAATCATACTCTAACCACTCTTCTTCGTGGTATGGTGAGTAAATCTTTGAAAGATTGAGATTTGAAGCTTGCACATGCTGAATTTGCTTACAATCGATCACCAAGTTATACTATTGGTCGATCACCATTTCAAATTGTGTATGGAATTAATCCTCTCACACCCATTGATTTGATTCCAATTCCATCTAATTCTCAACTAAGCTTTGATGGCAAAAACAGAGCTGAATCAATGAAGAAGCTCCATGAGCAAATTCAATCCAAGATTAAAAAAAAAAAAAAAAAAAGGCCAATGAATTTTACAAGAAGAAAACTAATCAACATCGCAAGAAGACTCAATTTCAACCAGGTGATCTTGTATTGCTTTACTTAAGGAAGGAGAGATTTCCATCTTGACGAAAGAACAAGCTCATACCCAAAGCTGATGGTCCCTTTAAAGTTATTGAGCGAATTGGTGACAATGCTTACAAGATTGACCTTCCTAGAGAATTTGGAGTTTCGGCAACATTCAACGTGGGAGACCTTTCTCCTTACTTGGAGGATGAAAACTTTCTAGATTTGAGGACAAATCTCAAATAACCCAGGGAGGATGATGCGGGAGCATCCAACGTAGCTCCATCAACCAACTCAGAACCATCGATGCTTATCCAAGCCAAAAAAGAAATTGGGTATCATGTGTTTCGATGGATCATTTTGAATAAATAATGTCAATTACTTATCGATACTTTATAGTATGTCGATAACTATTGATAGGAGGCCATTTTAGACGTCTTGCATGACCAATTGATGAAGTTTTAGGAGGATTATTTTCTTCTGGTCAAGGGAAGAACACGAATTTTGAAAGGCTGAAGGTTCAAGAATGCAAGTTCCTGTGCTAATAAATGCATTTCCTAAGTTCCTAGATGTCTTTATTGCTATGTAGTTTTCAAGAGTCAAAGGTCTAAGTTCATAGGTCATTGAAGTCTGGTTTTTTATATTTCCTAAGTCTAAAATCCTCTTAAAAACAAGGGAAAATTATCCAATGAAAGGACATACGAATTTGATGAATGAAAATTGTGAGAATTCCTTGCTTGAGTGAACTTCTTCGGAGAGTGGATAACTCCTTTTGGTCTATTTATCTATGGAGCGTAGATCACTCCTTGGTGGTGAGCCAAGAAGCCCTTTATCCTTGACCGATGGAATCTTTAGGCCTTGGTGGTGAGCTTCTCCTATCCCGAAGTCCTTTATCTTTGGCAGGTGGAAGCTTTAGGCCTTGGTGGTGAACTTCATATATCTCGATCCTTTTCTTCGATTGGTGGCGTGGCATTTATACCTTGGAAGGAGATTGTTCTATCTTTTCTTGTTCTCCTTCGTTTCTTCACCATAGACACTACTCCATACACTTAACCAAAAAAATCCTAAAAGAAAAAAAATTCCATTCTAGAATCACTTGCCCCATCACACATCAGGAAGAGTGGGGAAGAATTTGTTGGCGTCTTGAAACAACTTCCATGGTTTATTTGTAATTTTAATATTGCAAATGAAATTCTCATTTGGATAAATCTTTATTTGAACTTTTGCTCAATTTGGACACCAATAAACGTTGAATGGAATAATTAAACTCTTATGCTATCTGGCTTATCCTATCTAGCAAAAATATCCGAACAATCAAATCTAGTTTAAATCTTTCGACAACTAGCCAATATAATCCATTCGACTAATTATATTGCAAGAAATTATTTACATAGACGTTGACCGTTTTATTTGATATGATCGACGTTGATAGCAACAAATTATATAAAATTTTAATATTTTTCTGAATTTCTTTTTCTTTTATTTCTTTGTTTTCTCCACAACTCTAAGCCAATATCATTGGCCATAGACAAAATCATTAGGCCCTTTCCCAGATCCTGGTCTAGGTGAGGGCATGATAACCACAAGTGAGGGCCTTCGCACCCTCACCAAGATCAAGCGAGGTCGTCTGGCCCTCACCTAGATCCAAGTGAGGGTTGCGATGCCCTCAGTAGTCACTAACTAGGGGCTTGTGGCCCTCGCCATGGCCAATGAGGGAGAAGGCCCTCATCCGAACCTCGCTTGGCCAGCAACCTCACCGGCCCACGGTTGGGGATAAAAAGAAAGTAAAGAAAAGAAAAGAAAAGAAAAAAGTAACACAAAATTTAGAAAAAATTAAAAAAAATTATTAACTTAGCATCGGCCATGCCGCATACGATGGTAGGAATACATGTCAACGATTTCTGGCCGGATAGACTATATTGGTACAATTAAAAGTTTGAAAATTGAATTAATATAGATGTGATAGGTTTGAAACTTTTTTTTTTTTTTTTTTTGTACCTTTCCCCTTGTTTCTTAGGTCTATGAGTTAACCTTAATGAATATGAGTTGGCTAGTCTCATTAATTCTCTCTCTCTCTCTCTCTCTCTCAGTGTAGAACGAAACATTACTGGGATATGTATTTAGAATAGAGTTAGTATCCCTCCAAAACATCTACGGAGTACATGTATTATTTAAACCTAACATTTCTCCTATTGTATTTACCTTTTCCCTATTTCTCACTTTTCGGGTCAAGTAACAAGTCTTTCTCTATCTTGTCCTTTTCTTTTTCTTCTGTTTCTCTATTTTTTAAGCTTTTTAGTTTCGTATGAAGTTCCTCCACTCCATAAGGTGTCTTTAACATATTTCATTTGATAATTTTATCAATCATAAATTTGACAACTAGTCTCATTTACATGGATTAAGAATTGATATGATTCTGTCAACGAGCTTTAAAATACCCTTCTTTGTTTTCTTTTCACCTAGCTTTAACGTTAGTTCATAGCTCAAAGTTTCGTCCTGTAAAACCCCCAACTGGAGAAAAATTCGTCTAACCAGTGGTTGTAAGACATTTACACTTAGTTAAGATTATAGGTGAGTAAAGTCCACATCCCACCAAGCAAATACATGACTGGATAAGTTTCTTCTTACTCAAATTAGGAGTGGAAGAAAACATAAACCTTATTAAGCGATCTTTCCATGTGAAACTATTATGACAAAGCAAAAAGTTCTTCTGGGTCAATTCTTTGCTTAATCATATCTAAGTAAGAAGGCAATTTTTCCTTTGATCCTGATAGAAGAAATTTCAAAGCAATCAAAATCTTGTTATCTCTCTCTCTCTTTCTCTCTCTCTACTTTAGAGGCTTGTGGCCTTAGAAGAGCAAGCGCTGTTTTGCCATGATATATAAACCCCTACAGCAGTAACGTTTGAGCCGTCACCGTAACCACAACGTATCGCTGCCATGCTACCCAAAAAACACACACGCTCTCTCTCTCTCTCTCTCATGGGGGTTGCGACCTCGAGGGACCTTATTAAAACCTCAAGCAATCTCCAATCTAAGTTCATTCGTGGTCACTCATGCGACACACATCCACGCATAGAGAGACGACCTCGGAGGTGGGTTGACTCAGTTGAGACGAAGAGTTGCCGTAACGGTGAGGCAACACGGTGCAGAGGTTGGGAGAGACAGAGAAAGATGAAGAGATGGTGTCGGTTGATAGATGTGGGGCTTAGGTTAGCATTAAAATTCTTGCTTTTATGTATGTTTTCTGGTGCTAAATTTACATGTCATCTGGAATTATGCAGTTCCCTAATACCTAATCGGAGGAATTTTCTCCAACCTGACGGGTTATGGACATTATACACGCACAAACTTAACTAAATTCGAAAGTCGACCCACAATCAAAAAGGCTGTTGGGGAAGTGTATCCTCTAACCAAGGACGTAGGAAAGTATGACAAAATTTAAAACTTGAGAGAAGAGATGATAAGAGAAAACACAACCCCTAACGAAAACATCAGTCCCGGCAGCCCTTTGGAAGCCATAAAAAGAAAAGTCAACTTTAGAATCACTAATCAGATCTTAAAAATGGATTCTATGGATGTATATACACAGGATCACTCACTCCCAAAGAGTGAGGTCGACGACGTCCACGTCATCCCAATCGAAGCCACTCACCGTCGCAGGTGGAGTGAGCATCAACCCTTCAGCCATGCTGTCTAACAATCCAGGCATGTTGAACAACTCTTCCTCATCCACAAACGACGCCGTCCTCAAGACCAACCCATTACTCTCTCTGACATTCTTCTCCTCCGATCCCAACCTCGCCACAGACGAAGAAGAAGAAGGCGATGACGATGGTGATGATGTAAAAAAAGAGCCTGCTCCTTCGTCATGCGCATTCAGCTCGGGGAAGTTCAGCGAGGCGGACTCCCCTCTCAGGGCCACGGCCGCCACATCATAAGCCCTGGCCGCCATCTCGGGGCTGGTGAAGGTGCCAATCCAGAGGCGGGTCCTGGCGCTGTTGGGCTGCCGGATCTCACATACCCACTTGCCGTTCCTCTGCCTCACTCCCTTGTACACCGGGTGGCGCGTCTCGTGGAACTTCTTGCGACCGGCCTTCCGCTTCTGCAGTGGGTGCGGCTGCTGCTGCTGCGACGAATGCATCTCGCTTTGGCGATGGGCACCTGAAGCCGAAGCTGAAGATGAAGCAGCCATGAATGCACGGTTTAGTGTCTTGACGGAAGGCGTCCATGGCGAGAGTGGAGAGTGCATTATAATGGAGTAAGAAAAAAGGCACGAGGGGATTTTGCAAAGGCGAGGGTGTAACAAAACGTGGTTGAATGGAAAGAATTGGTTGAATATTCCCCACGTGGAGGATACCACTTCAAGAAATACACGTGGAGAAATGCCCTTTGCTTTTCGCTGATTTATAAAATTCGGCCGGGTGCACCACGCTGATTCCGACTTTGGTCGACGCTTTTCGCTTGGCCGAGGTTTTCTTCATTTTAAATTTCGGGTGACGTGCCCAACGCCAGTCCACTCAGATTATTCGTTGCATCTTGAGAGTTTTGCAGGCCGGGAAAAAAAAAATTGTGGAAAAGGGGAACGTGGTATCATTCCTCTCTTTTCAAATTGGAAGATGTATATTTTAGACCCCCCTTTTAAATCTAGAGCATTCCAATCTAATAAGAATTTGCATCTTGGGTTGGGGATTAAATATAGAGAATTCCTCAAGATGCAGCCGGCACAATCTACAGAGAAGCAACAAAAGGAAACTTTCCTTTTGGTTCGCCCAATTGCCTGATCTGGAGTTACATGTCTTCATTATAATATTAAGAGCGGGGGATCCTTGCTTTTGGTCTAGAGAGAGAACAACACTCGTAGATATAGATTTGTAGGTCGGAACAGAGAGCACCCGTGAGTTAGGCCTTATGTTGTTGATGCGTGCACGCACAAGAATCAGCCGCACGTTTGAGCAATTACGTGATGGTAAACTATGAGAGCTTTCACGTCATATTAGACATGCTGACACATATTTGATATTTTTCGACATTCTCCGACACTCAGTCAATATGTGTCAAAATATTCGATACCTAGTCAACTCTTTGGGAATTCCAACATGTGAATTTGGAATTCCGACACGCATGGAATCAATTTTAAAAATTTTCAATAAATGAAGAGTCAAAACATAAACTCATTTACCAAAAAAGAAAAAAACATAAATATGGAAGAAAATAAGTAAATGATAAAAATAATAAAATGGGAAAGAAGAAAAGCCTATTCTTATTTTCTTTTCTAACTCTCACTTCTCAATACACAATTTGTCTCCCAATTTTTTTTTTCTTTGACATGCTCTGATACGCGAGTCTAAAATGTAGATTCTTTCTTTTTCCCTCCAAGTTTTATGGATTGGAATGGAATTTAATTTGTCAAATTGAAATAATAAATAATATTAACAAATGATGGATAATGTAAATTTATTCTAAGCTCTTTTTATTATTTATTTATTTGTGAATGTGAATCATATTGATTCGACTAAAATAAATATAAAATGATCTCATGTATATATAAAAATATAAATTTAATATACAACGTATTCCAATGTGTTAAAATTCTCTATTTTTTTAGAAACAACGTGTCGTATTGTGTTGTGTCACATATCGATATCAGTGCTACTTAGATGGTAAACCCTCTAGGTTTGGGTGTATTCTAGATTTAGAAAATACTCGAATACGTGGACGATTGTTGTTATATCTCCCTATTGAGTAATATTATGCTCAGACCAAATCAAATGAATTTATAATGTTCCTTTTTCATTGTTCTTTATTGTTCCTTATTGTTCCTTGTTTATTTCTCTAGTAATTTCGCATTGATTTGATTACAAGATGCAATTAACTTCTGCATTATATTGCAACACCTCTAGCACAGATTATTTGTTGAGGCCGGTAGAATCCTTGGGGCCATTGATGACCTCCGAATCCAGGTCATCCATGACCACCCGTGATTTCAATCGAGATCCATCTTGGCCATGCATGGCTCGCGACCTCCAGTCGAGGTCATGGGCTGCGTTGAAGACATCACCTTAGGTTATCCATGGTGGTTTGCGACTTTGGTCTGAGGTTTAGAGGATCTGAACTATAGTAATCCAAATTGTTATTTAAATAAAAGGAGTAGTGGCACTGAGAGGAAATATAATCTCTTGAGCGATGTGCCATTGAACACCCGAAATTCCTTTTTGTTTGATTAAAGTATCGTAACATCCAAAGCTAGCAAATTGTGGTCCTGCCGTTGATTGAATCACCGTAGCACACATTATTTGACGGCCCGAAATGCCAGTTCAGAATAAATTGCATAAAAAAATAACGTGGATGTCACATCATTTCTTTTAATAAACTCAATAGGACAACATCATCATCATCATCATCATCATCCATCGTCATCATCCTTCTCAGCTGCTAATCTACTCGTCGCAATTACAGCCAAATCGTTGCGACTTGTGGTCATCAGCATCACCATCAATGTCACACAAGCTTGAGTTTATTATTAATATCATGGAAGCAAAGGATGAGTCTCGAACTGCTTAATACGCCACGAATGAAAAATAAAAAAAATAAAATCCGGACGATGCTCCCCAAAGGAATTCAAATCAATTTGAAGGTCGCAACCTCTGTTTGACGCCATGACATCTTGGCTCTAGAGGTGGGTGTTGTAATTTTGGTAGGTTAATGGATCAACGAAAAGGAGCATAACAAGATACCATGTTTCCGTTCATGTATCTCATTAATTTGTGTATGTATCTCTTGAATTTGTGTATCTACTTAATTCATGGTTCATGCATCTCCTAGATTCTTATATCCATTTAATTTATATATCTATTAGTTTTTTTTTGGTAAGGTATATCTCTTAGATTTTTGTTTCTATTTAATTCATAGTTCATGTACCGATTCCGTACATCTCTACATGAATTCTAAAACTCTATAAATAGATTTGAAATTGTTTGTTCCAAGAAGAAACAAAAACGCCTATATCTTCTATTTTCTACTTTCCTTAACTGTGTCGATTTCAAGAAGTGTTTAACAAAGTATATTTCATATAGTATTGATACAAATGGGTATGAAATGTTGTATCTTGGGAAGCTTAATTCGTAAAGCTACTTAGAATTGTTGACGGAAACTATTCGTAAAGCTACTTAGAACAGTTGACAAAACTAATTATCTTAAGGAGATTCGGGGCCTGCATGTTTTCGTTCTTTTTTTTTTTTTTTTTTTGTTTATAAACATAATTTTTTTTTTGTTCCCAGGAACAAAAAAAGAACAGAAACGCGTTTGTTTGCGTTTTTGTTCAAAATCAGATTTTTGTTCCCTGGAACACAAAAAGAATAGAAATGAGAAACAAAAAAAAAATGTTTCTTGCTCCAGAAACACTTTTTTCTTCTTTTCTTCTTTGGCCGGTCGCCGGCCTCGGCCATGGCCAGCGACTGGCCGAAAGAAGAAAAAATAAAAAAGAAAGGAAAAAATGAAAAATAAAATAAAAATATTAAAAAATTAAAAGAAACAAAAAAAAAAAAGAATATAATTTACCAAATGTGTTTCTATTCATTTTTTATTTCCGAAACAAGTTTACCAAATACATCTTTCGGGTAAAAAATTATTCATCGGAACAGAAACACTTTTTTCTATTTCTGTTCCCTAGAACAATTTTTAAACAGAAACGTTACCAAACGCGCCCTCGCTTAGCCATACTTCACCTCCAATTATTTTTCTTTTTGTTATCACTTTCTTGAATTTCTTTTCTGACTACAACAAAGAGTAATAGCTATTCTTCCTCCAATACGTTCATCTTCTTCTTTCTTGACTATATTTTCCAATAGTAGAAGCCTCACATCACTATAGATCGAGTTGGAAAAAGTGCCAAAAAGTCCTAAACATTTTATCTTTGTACCGATTTAGTCCTAAACTTTTTTTTTAAGTTGTGCCAATTTAGTCCTTTGCGGCTAATTTTGGCCATATTTTGCTAACTAGACACCGGTCGGCTAACGTGGCCCGATCGGCGCTAACATGGACAACTTTTAATAATATTTTAATATTTTAATAATTTAATAATTTAATTTTCTTTTTCTTTTTCTTTTTCTTTTTCTTTTTTCTTTTTTCTTTTTTCTTTTTTCTTTTTTTCTTTTTCTTTTTATCTTCTCCTCTTCTTCTTCCGGCCAATCGTTGGACCTCGACGACCAGCTAGAGGCGACGGCCAGTGAGGTCAAGGTTGACCTCATCGGCCACCTTGTCAGTGGCCACAAGGGCGGCCTCGTCCATGGCCAGCAATGGCAAGCCTCGCCCGCTCGACGCAAGGCTGCCTTCAAGGCCTGGGCGATGAGGCTCGCCCTCCCCGGATTTGGCGAGAGTCGAGCCTCGCCCATGGCTAGCAAGGGCAAGCCTCGCCAGCTCGGCGCAAGGAGGCCAGCTTGATTTAATCAGCTCCTGAAGTCATTTCCCAATGGAGCCAACAACTCTAACCCTAGCCAGATCCACCGACATCGCGCTGGAGTCGGTGCTCCCTGAGGATCTTTGACACCTGATGGCTTCGCCCCCAGAGAGCGCCAATTCCTTCACAATGCTCCTTGGGCTCACCTTGACTCGAGCCATCGAGCTCCTCCACTCGCCTTGGCGGCGGTGGGGGTAGCTTCGCTTTCGCTGCGGATTTCGACCTTGCGGCGAGGTACCCTGCCTTCTTCGGAGAGAACGACTCCATGGAGACGAGCTCGCAGAAGGTGAAGAGCGAGCCGTTGATGGAGTTCGACTCGAACCCCAACTTGTCGCCAGATCCAGCGAGGGCGGCCTCGCACCAAGCAGGAGAGGCTCGCCCTTGCCAGATCTGGCGAGGTCAAGCCTTACTGGCCATGGGCGAGGCTCGACGAGGCTCGACCCTCACTAGATCCAGCGAGGGTGAGCCTTGCTGCCTTGCGCGAGGCCACCCTCGCGGCCATTGGCAAGGTGGCCAATGAGGTCGACCTTGACTTCGCCGGCCGTCGCCTCTGGCCGGTCACCGAGGTCCGGCGACCAACTGGAGGAAGAAGAGGAGAAAAATAAAAAATAATAAAAAAATCACAAAATTAAAATATTATTAAAAATTATCCACATCGCGCCGATCAGGTCACGTCACCGCCGACGTTCACATCAGCAAAATTCGGCCAAAATTAGCTAGAAATGATTGAATTTGTATAACGTAAAAATGTTTAGGACTAAATTGGCACAAAAAAAAAAAAAAAAAAATTAGGACTAAATCGGCACAAAAATAAAAGGTTCAGGACTCTTTTGGCACTTTTCCTGATCAAGTTTGATAGATATCCTCATCGAGTTCTTGCCAGTGGAGATGGTGGCGGAGAGGAGAGAGAGAGAGAGAGAGCAAATGAAAACCGGGAAACCAAATTTGGGCCACCCAAAGTCTCCTCCCCCTAATGTGTTGAGAGAGAGAGAGAGAGAGAACGCAAATGGAAACCGGGAAACCAAATTTGGGCCACCCAAAGTCTCCTCCCCCTAATGTGTTGACCTATTCACGGGTCGTAAATTTATCCTTTAGATATAGAGTTTCCAATCTTCAATCATTATCATTTCTTTTTTGACCAACCTCGTTTTTCTTTCAAACGATACGATTTAAGATGAGATGGGACTCAATTTCCGCTTACCAAAAAAGAAAAGAAAAAAAACAAAGAAAGATACTTTCCATTTATCTGGCGAGATTTTTACGGACTTAACTATATGTGCATGTATCACACCTAAGCTGTTCCCATTTGTCTTCCCTTTGGCATCATTAAACATAAGACCAAGAATTGCTTGTCACTAAGAGATTAGAGCTGAAAGACCTTATCTCATGAGATTGTGACAATACCCGTGCATGTATCACGAACCAAATGGTTGCATGATTGATGGAGTGTGAGTGTGAATTAGGCGTGTCGCATGTATTCAATTCTCACATGCAAAGAAAGCTATATTTGGGTTATATTTGGATTTACGTTTACAAAAGTTATGAGATTAGAGGAGGATATCTCATAAATCTAAGGTCAATCTATTATGATTTATTGCGCGTCATCATTAGGCTAGGCAATTCGTGTCGTCTTATGTTATTCTTATCGTATCCACATAGGGTTATATTATGAATGCAGCTAACTTGAGCAAGATGCTTTTAATAAATGTGTTGAATTATCTTACTACAACACGTCTAATAAAGCGAGTTACACGAGACAACGCAATTAAGATAACTATCAAATGCATCAAATGTTGACACAACACGATAAATTAATTTATATGCAATTTCACAAATATAGGTTAACTTGTGCACGAGATAAATATGTTCATACATAATAATTTGTGTTAATACATTTAAAACATTTCTAAAAAAATATAGAGATAATTTCACTTCATGTTACATCTAAGTGTACTATCAAGTGAAATTTTGTTTTTCATGTTTGATGATTTTTGTATTCCTATTATCATTTATTCTTCTTGACACGTGTGTCATTTATATTGACTATTAAGACTAAAAAAAGTCTTAAAATATGAGTATTAAGAGTGTTAAGACGCTCTTAATCGGGTCAAACATGATAATCCATTGACTTAAATGTATTGATTCGTGTTGCTGTGTCATAAACAGATTAAATGATAGAATTCGTTTATGCCGAACCCAAACTTGTCAAATTGCAGGTATTGAAAAAAAACGAGGAAGTCAATACGTGGCGCTTCGCAAATAAAAATTGAACTTGAGCAGAGAGACTTTGCCAGTGAGGAGTGCGACTATTGCGGCGGTCCACGTTCCTAAATTGTTATCGGACACGATTATTTCGAAGTCGGTGTTTTTTTGGACAAGGGAAGTTAGATAGCGGAAAAGCAAGTTCCCGACTTCATGTTTTTGTCCTTTTGTCCCTTCAAAGATTCCCGCTGCAATGCGACGTGTCATCGAGCTAGTCGCTCCCCCACCTACTTCTCATTCCAATCGTGGGAAACCAGTTGCGCGGACATCCAACTTTCGAAAAAAAAAAATAGTCTTTGTCTCTAAAAAATTATAATAAATTCATCGAAATTTTTCATATCACGATTTAATCATGAGATTTTTATTTCACAGCATGAATCCCAATTCAGTTGAAGTTTGGCAGCTCTCATCCACGATCGTACGTGCTTGAGATAGAACATATTTAGAATGCTTTTTGTTTATAATATTACTCGTAATTTTATTTTCTCATGCATATGTCATATGCAATAATACATCTAATTAATCGACATAAAAATAATTTTTCAATTCATTTTTTTGTGACTTATCCCAATTTGAATTTCAATCTTCGAGGTATATGAAGCCTTTCAAAATGTGCAAAATTAATATAGAAAAATCATACATACATATATATATATATATATATATATTCTAAAAAAAATTGGACATATAATAAAATTATGAGTTTTGGCTGAAACAATATATATATTTTTTTAAACAAATAAGCTCTTACTATTGAACGGCCGATACTAAAAATATACAACGATGTTTAATTTTTATAGTTTAAAATGTATAATGATATTTTTGTTTTCACAAGCAACAAAATTACAAAAAAAAGTATTTAGTAGTTGTTGATCGCCACATCATCAGCTGATGCGATAAGCATTTTTTACTCATATCCACTTATAAATTGATATATGTGCACTAATGTCAAGTCTATTAAAAATTTCCTTACCATTGGAGTCACCTGGCCCAACCTCCGTGTCTCCCTTAGTCGGTGCCATCAGCATAGTTGCCAGCATTGTGTCCAAGCCAACCATTGCCAAGCATCCAAGCCAAGCCACCGCCTTCGTCATCTCTATCGCCGCTCGGGGCCATGGACAAGCCGCTATTGCCAACTCCATTTTGGAAGTTTGCAAGCTAGATTCAGAGGCACACCTTCGGATTTGGACCGATAGGTCGATAGTTGAAGGCAAACCAAACCTGCCTTATATTTCTTTGATTTTGCCTTTTAAGCTCGCTCAAGGCCATGGATGAGCTGCCATCACCAGATCTATGGATGAACGGCGTTGCCAGCCAATGTGGAGCTCGTTGCCAACGCTGTGTCCAGGCTGACCACAGGCCGTGTCCATGCTGAGCCACCCCTAGTAACTCTTGGCTTCATCTAAAACACTGATAATTTTATCACATCAGCAGATGACATCTATCGTGGTCACGTGTGAATTTGAGAGTGGATACACGAAACATAATATCTGCCAGATCACCTACTGATATGGCGCTAAGTAACCACCGACTATTTTTTCGGAGTATATTTTTAATAGGCCACCGGACACGTTGAATTGGACAAGATTTCAGCCGATTCATGACGTCGACTCTAGCAAACTTCTGACGTTTTCGTTTTCACACTGTGAATTGCTTTCAAGGAGTCGTTATTGGTGAAGGTGTCCCCCCCAAAATAAAATATAAAAAAAAAAAAAACCGACAATAAAGAGTCGTTGTTGAAAGCTACCGTAGCTGGTGAAAAATAAATAAAAACTAATATGATAATTAAATGAAATCGCCTCGTGTATATATATAGACACTAACAAAAGACACAACTAACAGATTAAACTATTAAAGTCCCCTTTCACGCGAAAAATAGAGAAAACATGCGCAGATGCGAGAAAAGAATACTTCCACCCATAAAGTAATGTGAATTGGACGTACCATGTTGAAACTTCATCAACATTCGAAACTAAGTAGAATTTATAGTATTAAAGAAAAATAACAATGTACTTTACATCTGCACATTATTGACGTTGATTAAGTAATCTCATATATAAGTATGTACAAACTTGATTCCTCGTTAATGAGACCTATTAGTTATTTAATTTTCTTTTTGAAGGTTGCTTATAAAGCAAAACAAGAAAAGTCAGTAAAGCAAACAATATCTGGTACAACTTAATTGATGGACAAGCCCATTAAATCTAGAAAATCAAAAGTGATTCCAAAAGGATGAGCTCGGGAGAAAATTCAAATGCCAAGGCTATTTATTCAATTAAATCTCCCAAACTCCGTCTCAGAATATTACAAGCCTAACGCAATTTCAAAATGAACTTCTTGAGGTTATAGTAAATTAAACCCTCTAACTACCTAATTTAATAATTCAACATGTATGTACATATACGTTAATATATACGTACCCACTTATATAGTAACTTAATTTAATTTAATATTTGACACCTCATATATTTGTACAGCCCATACCCAAAATAAATAAAGGATGGATTGTATTTATAATATGAAAGATATTGTTTGTAAGGCTCATTTCACAACAAGGAAACAACTATATATTATTAAGGCTCCATTTGTATCATGAAAAATGAATAATTTGAAAAATATTTTCCTAAAAATGATCTCCTATATCATTACAAAAATAAATAGATAAAAAATATTTTCATCACTAACAAAAATAATAGTGTCTATTTTTGTCAATTAAGAAAATACTTTTTATTGAGTAGTTATTTCAAGTGGTACAACAATCATTTTTATAAATATATATATTTTAGAATCATTTATTGGAAAACAAATGGAACCTAAGCCTTATCGGGAAAACCAAAATGCTTTGCTTCCTTTTATAAACTAATTAAACGGAGAGGGAATTGATATGACATCATTTTCATTCCCAAAATAGTAATATTATTCTTTTATTCTTTTAGTGTTTGTGATGTCCTTCCACATAAACCTGTGCGATTGGATCAATTCGATTTGGACACCATACCAAATCACCTAAAATCGATTAGGTTTCAAGTTCCCGGGAATTGGTCTAGTTCCCGATTCCAAGTAAAGAACCATCTAGGAACTAGACCAATCAAACCGAATTTGAAACTGTTTTCATAAAGCCTAAAGACCCTAATTTTTCTCTTTACATCTTTTTCTTTATCTTTTCTTTTTCTCAAACTTCACTCAAACACTTCACGACTCTCTCTCATGTGCGCACATGCAACTCACCATCCTCCTTGCTTGCCTGCCTTCATTCATATTTTATGGGAAAATTGTCCAAACAGTCATAAACCTATTGTACTTTTGCCAATTGAGTCCATTCGATCAATTTTGACTGGCATTCACTGACATGGACATCAGTGGTTATACGAGGCACTGCTAGTATTGACATGGCCAATTTTTTTTTTTTTTTTAAATTTCTTCCCTCCCCCCCCACTTTTTTTAAGCGCCCTTCTTCATTTGTCGATCGCCCTGCCTTCGACGATTGGCAAAAGGCTACAACTAGCGAGGGTTGGCCTTTTCAACCTCAAGTGACGTCACCCTTGTCAATATTCAATGAGGGACGACTTTGTGGCCCTTGGGCAAGCCTTGCTCATGGCTAGCAAAGTTGCTCCCCACCTACTTCGAGTGAAGGCGAGGGCCTCGCCTTTGCTGGCCTTTGGCGAGGACAACCCTTGCTTGCTTTTGGCAACCTCAACGGCCATGATCAGGGCTCGCCTCGCCAAATCCAGTGAGGGTGAGCTTCGCCCAAGGGCCGTGACGTTGTCCTTGCCAGATCCCAACAAGGGTGACCTTGCTTGAGGTGGCCTCTAGCAAGTTCACCCCTTACACGATCTCGGTGAGGGCGACCTCGCCTAAGGTCCACGAGGCTAACCCTCATCGGCTGGCTAGTCGCTAGAGGTTGGGCGACCAATAGAGGAAGAAGAGGAAAACAAAAAGAAAAAGAAAAAGAAAATTTAAAAATTTAAAATAAATAATAAATGATAAATTTTGTCCACGTTAGCACCGGCCTTGTCATGTAAGACAGCTGGCATTCACGTCAACAAATTTTGGTCAAAATTGGTCATATTCAGTAAATTGGCAAAAAATGAAAAAAAAATTAGGACTCAATTGGCAAAATTGAAAATTTTATAATTGAATTGGCAAACATATAATAAGTTTAGGACTTTTTGAACAATTTTCCCTATATTTTATTTTGACTTTTTTGTTACTCATATTAATTTGCTGTAAAACATGAAAATTAAAAAAGGAACAAAAGAAAAAAGATTCTTAAGTCAACCCTTAAATCGGACTTGAAAAACAAGGTAGGCTTAAGAGTCGGTTCAAGAACAAATATCGTAGGTTTCAGATTTCAAAAATTGAGAACCAGTCCTAACATGATATATTCCATGTTCTAGTTTTGGAACCTACCCACCCTAAAATCAATCGCTTGTACTTTCACATAGCTTTCACTCATCGGTTTAATAATAATATTTCATTGCTCCATGCATTTTTATTTGAGTACATAATTACAAGCTTTCAGTTTACACTACTATCTATCTATTTTGATCTTAAGTATCAAAATAGTTTCCACTTTAAAAATTTCAAATTTCAATATTCATTTTCCTTCATTTTCTCTTTCTTCGAGTCACGGGTAAATATAAAAATAGAGGCCGCAAATTAGGTGGCTGATCCATAATTTAACTCATATTTGATTGACCAAGAGTTGGAACAGGCTTATCACATTAGAGCATCTAAAAAGTGGGATTTATTGGGTCTATGATAGACCCACATTAAACCCACTAGTAGTGCTGCTGCTATTTCCTTTCTTGTTATTGCATATTTCAAGTCAATGCCAAAATGAGAAAGACTAATTAAAGTCTTGTCATTGTTTTCGTGTTAGTATTTTTGTAAATTGCACCATTTTATCATCAGCCGGATTCTCAATCGTGATTTAGCCGCGTGCGCACAAAAAGAAAAAAGAAGAAGAAGAGTTTTTAGTATGTATATTGTTGGAGAAAACTCCTTAACTGTTTTGAAGTTGACAAAATATTTCCAGAAAGTCTAGTCTGAAGACATCTAGACTCTAGCATCAAAGTCTGAAGACTGCTAGACTTTTGATTCAAAGTCTGCCTGCACTGATAGTTTCCAGATTGAAGAATGAAGACTTATTCAGATGCGATATTATCTTTATTTCTTCAAGGATTCGATTCATATGGCTTATGGATGACCTTATGGTTGGATATAGCACCTATATGATTGACTATGTTTATTGGAAACAATTTCGATAATCAAATCTTTTGGAAGGTAAGCAAACTTGAAAGTATCTACTTATGGAAACCAATATCCTGATTGTATGAGCAAACAAGATTGACAGGCTTTCATCACAAATCTTCAAACGAATCAAGATCTCCTTGATTGATTCTGTCAAACGGGTAGATTTGAAGAATTTCTTTAGAAAGTGCCAACGGTCGTGAAGGCATGAAAAAGTATTTAACGCGGATTCTCTAGTTGTTCGATATAGTGCGTGAAAGAAAATTTTCAAAGTCTGAAACTTCCTAATTCCTTGCTATTTCATTCACTAAGCTCAAATTGTATACAAAAGAGAGAAACTTGAGAGATCAGTAGAGACTCTTTACTGTAAAGTCAAGATCGCAAGATTGTAAAATCTCTTTTGATTCTTAGTGGAATCTAGCCAGTACGCTGTTAGCTCGGGAGAGTGGACGTAGGTTTAATCTAAGGTGAACCACTATAAACCTTGTGTTCTTATTCTCTTCCCTCAACTCCTTCATTTGATTCGTAGCTCTAATTAATTGTTTAAGCATAAACTCATTTATTTTGTTTGAAGCTTTATTTAATCGTTAAAGTCTGAATTCATTAGTATTTTTTTGAAGGCAATTATTTCTATTGACTTTGCGAAAAATTGTCTTCACACCTATTCACCCCCCTCTACGGGTTCATACTAGCCCTTTCAATTGGTATCAAAGCCTATGTGATCATTTTATTGAAGTGTTTTTACTTCTGAGCTAAAGATTTATAGGTAGTATTTTGGCTTCAGGTTTGGTTGAAGGCCAAAGCAACACCACACATCCTTACTTTGATGAGAATGAATAGAATGTGTGGAAGAACAAGATGAAGGCGAACTAAGATCGAAAGATCCCTTAGAATGGGATGTGGTAGAAAAAAGGAATCAATCCCAAAACTACATCAATCTCAGAAAGGGGAAAAGAAGTTGTAGATACTAGCGAAATGACACAAGAAGAATTAACCAAGAGACAAGCTCTTAATGCTTAGCTATCTACTCTTTATATTGTGCTTTATCTCCTACTTTGAATTTCTTCCTATGAAACAACTAAAGAAGTTTGGGACAAACTTCACGTCACCTATCAAGGAACCGATCGAGTAAAGGAAATGAAGATCAATATTCTACTCAGACAGTATGAAGCCTTCAAGATGAAGCCCGGAGAATCCATCACAGATATGTTTAGTTTTTCACTGAAATTGTGAATGGATTAACATATCAAGGACGACCAATCTCAAGACCAATGAAGGTCAATAAACTGTTGTGTGGACTCTCAAAAGACTGGAATTACGTGAAGACATCGATTAGAGAAACCCAGAGGATCATGTCTCTTTCAGTAGACGAATTTGTTGGCACACTTCAATCATATGAAGTGGAGCAAATCAATGAGGAAGAAGATCACAAAGGTAAGAAGTCAATTGCTTCAAGATTTAATGATGATTCTGATGATACAGATTCAAAAGATGAAATGGACGATGAGAAGCTAGAACTTATGATTAAGAAGTTCATAAAGTTGAATAAGAATGGAAGAAGATTCAACTGGAAGAAGCAGAGCACTTAAAGGTACCAGAACAAATCAACTGAGGACAATGAAACCAGCAAAGATGTGATATGCTTTGAATATAAGAAAAATGGACACATTATACCCAATTGTCCTCTGTTGAAGAAAAAGAAAGGAAGAATAGAGAAATACAAAAATGCTCTGAAAGTAGAAACATGGAGTGATACCAAATGCGAGGAAAGTGATGAAGAATATGCCAACATATGTTTGATGGCCAATTCAAAATCAGACTCAAACTTTAAAATATATTCTGATTTAGACTCAGACAAAGAAGTTGAGATTAGTAATTAAAAAATCATTTTAAAGTCTCGACGTATATAAATGAACTCTGTCTCAGCCTCAAAGCCTCCCTTAAAAGAATTTATGAACTAAAGAAGGATAATTCTAAACTAAGGCAATAGAAAACTTTTTGGAAAGAAAAATTTGAAAATATGGATAAAAGTTTTGTTGATTTGAAAGAAAATTCAAATTCTCTTTCGAAGAAAAATGCATTTTTGAAAGGAGATATTTCAAATATCACAAAAACATTTTCAAAAGGATTTGAGAAGTTGGAGAAATTTCTTTCTGTACAAAGACCTTATTTTAACAAATCTGGTTAAGGAATGACTTTAGAAACTATTCCTTTAATTGATTTTCCCAAAGTTAAAGAAAGAATTAAACAAAGACCTACAAAGGAATTTTATAAAAATCATTTTCAAAAAGTTTTTGTAAAACTTGTTGGCCGAAGTGCTCTCAAATGTTCAAAGTGTAACAGCTCAGAACATTTTGAGAAAAAATGTCCTAAGATTGGGAGATCTGTTAAGAGGGATTGGGCAAAAACTATTTTTAATATAAACTCTCATGGACCCAAGAAAATATTGGCACCAAAGAAAGCTTGAGTTCTTCGTTTGATCACAAGTCACTATAAAAGGGAAGATCAAATGGTATTTGGATACTAGTTGTTCGAGACACATGATTGGAGATTCAAGTTGCTTTATAAAGCTTGTTCAAATAAATTGTGGAAAAATCTCCTTTGGTGGAAACAACAAATGAAGAATTGTCGGATATGGAATCATGAAGATTAGAAGCCTAACCATCAACAATGTCTCTTTGGTAGAATGACTGAATTACAATCTACTCAGTATAAATCAATTTTGCGATATTGGATTCAAAATTAATTTCCAAGAAGGTATCTATTCAGGAACAAGTAGAGATTTCTCTCAATCTTTCATTGGTCGAAGACATGGGAACATTTACCTTATGGATATAAAATCAGAAAGTTTTTTTTTTTTTTTTACCTAGGGAACCCTGTACAGCCGGTAGCTGGCGAGTAAACCCTGGAGCGACGCTAGCGAAAGACCTACCACCCCGACGTCGCACTTAAGATCCCGTGCGTCTTGCGGGATTTGAACCCCTCCATCCTGGGTAGATGTCATGGGGGCTCTTATCCAGCTAGGCCATCGCAGGCGGGTAAACCAGAAAGTTCTTAGTGTCTTATATCCATTTAAGATGAAGCAAATTTTTGGCATCGAAAGCTTGGTCATGTTAACATGAAGCAAATTGCCAAAATTTCATCCAAGAAGCTTGTTCGAGGATTCCCCAACCTGGCTTGTCAAAAGTTTGAATTATGCGCTCCTTGTATTTTGGGAAAACAAGTTAGAAGTTCCTTTAAACCTGTAAATCAAGTTTCTACTAATCAAGTTTTGCAGTTTCTGTATATAGACCTCTTTGGACTAACCAGAATTCAAAGCATTGGTGGAAAGAGATATTGCCTAATAATCGTGGATGATTACTCTCGCTTTACTTGGGTTTACTTTCTGGCAAATAAGTCTAAAGCCTTCTCTCACTTTTCATTTTTGCAAGAAGATTCAAAATGAAAAAGGATATGCTATTTCAAGCATACATACAAACCATGGAGGTGGGTTTGAAAATTAAGACTTTGCGAAATTCTGTGATGAATCTGGTTTCCAGCATGTTTTCTCTTCTTCATACACTCTAGAACAAAATGGGGTTGTGGAAAGAAAGAACAGATCCTTAGAGGAGATGGCCAGAACCCTCTTAATTGAAAGTAAAATTTTCTCTTGATTTTAGACTGAAGCAGTTTCTACAGCTTGCTACATCATTAACAAAGTGTTCTCGAGGCCTATTCTAAAGAAAACTCCTTATCAATTGTTTAAAGGGAAGAAACCAAATATTTCTTACTTTCATGTGTTTGGTTGTAAGTGTGATTTTTTGAAAAATGCAAATGATCGAACTGGGAAGTTTGAAGAAAGATCAGATGAAGGAATTTCCCTTGGTTACTCAACCTCAAGCAAAGCATACAAAGTATTCAACAAGAAGACTTAATTTGTGGAAGAATCTATAAATGTCAAATTTCAAGATTATATGTAGAATCAATTGGATCATACTTAACTTGAAAAATCTGAACCTGCTCCAGATTTTATAAAGTCTACTTCCCCTGAAGTGGTTCAGACTTCTGAAGAATAGTAACAAGTAGAACTAGAAGAATCAACTAAAGTAGAGGATCAATAGACTCTCAGACCAAACAGCAAGTGGAAGCATAAATCAAGTCATCCAAAGGAACTCATTATTGGCAACATTGATGAAGGAATTCACATCAAATCCAAAAGGCACGAAGAGTCTAGTGTCTTAGCACTTGTTTCTGAGATAGAACCCAAAAGTATAGAAGAAGCCCTATATGATGAAAGCTGATCGAAACCATGCAAAACGAGCTCAGACAATTCAGTGTCAATGATGTTTGGGAGCTAACTCCTAAACCTAAAGATAAGTCTATTATTAGAACTAAATGGGTGTTCAGGAACAAGGTGGACAAGAAAGGTAAAGTGGTCAGGAATAAAGTAAGACTCGTGGCCAAATGATACACGCAAGAAAAAGGGATAGACTATGACGAGACCTATGCACCAATAACAAAGCTAGAAGCAATTAGATTATTACTTGCTTTTGCTTACTATAAAAATTTTAGGTTATTCCAAATGGATGTAAAAAGTGCATTTCTAAATGGTTTCATCCAAGAAGAAATCTATGTAGAATAACCACCTGAATTTGAAGATTCAAGAAAGCCAGAGTCGGCCTATAGACTGAAAAAGGCTTTGTATGGACTGAAGCAAGCACATCGAGCCTAGTATGAAAGGTTAAGTAAATTCCTAACCCAAAATGGTTTTGCTAAAGGAAATGTAGATACTACATTGTTCATAAAAAGAGATGGTAATGATTTTATACCGGTTCAAATTTATGTTGATGATATTATTTTTGGGTCTCCTATTAAGAATCTATGCAAGAAATTCTCTAGATGTATGCAGGATAAATTTGAGATGAATATGATAGGTGAATTAACCTTTTTTTTTGGATTACAAGTTAAACAATCAAATGAATGTGTCTTTATTCATCAAGAAAAGTATACAAAAGATCTCATCAAGAAATTTGGATTAGAGAATTGCAAAAAGACAAAGACACCAATGTCAAGTTCTTCGAAGCTGGACAAAGATGAAGGAGGAAAGAATGTTGACTAGTAGCTTTACAGGAGCATTATTGGTTCACTTCTTTACCTTAATGCATCTAGACCTAATATTTTGTTTAGTGTTTACATCCGTACTAGATTCCAATAAGATCCCAAAGAATCTCACTTAAGTACTATAAAACGCATCTCAAATGTGTTGCAACTACTCCTAAGCTAGGTCTGTGGTATCTTAAAGAATGAGACTTTACTCTCCTTGGATATTCAAACACAGATTTAGTAGGTTGTAAAGTTGATAAAAAGAATACTTATGGTACTTGTTAACTGCTGGGCAACAAGCTAGTGTCTTGGTTCTCAAGGAAGTAGAGTACTGTAACTCTATCAACAGTAGAAGTAGAGTATGCGGCTCTTGATAGCTGTTCTTATCAAATTTTATGGATAAGGCAACAGGTAAGAGACTTTGAAATTGAAGAATCATGCATTGAGATCAAATGTGACAACACCAGTGCCATCAATCTCACAAAGAATCCAATTCTTCATTCAAAGGCAAAATATATGGAGATTCGACACCATTTCATAAGAGATCATATTCAGAGTTGAGAATTTATGATTCAATTTATTGACTCGAAGAATCAGCTAGCAGACATATTTACAAAGCTACTAGAGAAAAGTCTATTTGAGTATATTTGCACCAAACTGAATATTATATCTCCTACCGGTTAAAGTCTGAAGTTGGTCAGACTCAAAATATCCAGAAATTACATTTGTAAGTTAATATCTTCTATTTGCAGGATATTTTAGTATAAATTTTCGAACATATATGATTGATTTTTGAATCATCACTTGCTTATTTTTAGAAATTATCTTTTTTGAATTTTTTAATTTTTGGCAGTTTTTATTTTTGAAAAATGTAGTTTATTTTTTCCTTTGTGACTGTTTGTATACCTCATTTCATTTGCTTTACATACAGTCGAAGTCTTTCTTCTTCCTTTATGTTTTCAAAACCCTAGAATACAGATTTCCTACTCTCTCATCTTTTCTCTCAAGTTTACTCTACAAAGTTTTCACCTTTTTCAACCGAACGAGTTCAAGAAATCCTCCTCGACTGCAAAGATGTCTTTTTAGAGGAAATTGTCTCGGATAGCTAACAAGGGACCACAGCATATGTCAGAGGGTCCTACTCAGTTTGACTTAACCGAGGAAGTAGATTCTCCACAATAGCAGCAACAATAACATTCTGAACAACGTCATTCTCCACAGCGTACCGCTCAAAATCTTCTGTGTCAACAAGAGGAAGAGGAGATCGTGGAAGACGTTGAACCTATAAGAACGTTAAAACCCCAGTTTCTCTTTAAACTGTATAATCAGTTGAAACAAGGTGGTACTGCGTTGACATTTATTGATGAGTTTCTACAAGAAAGAGGTTACAAGAATGAAACTTTGTTTCTACGGCAAATGAAAAAGGTTAGGTATAGCGCCTGAAGGAATGGCATACATGACTTTTGCCAACTTTCCAAGTGATCCACAGTTTAGTTCTTTTAATTAGCCTGAGATGAAGAATGATGATGAGAAAATGTACGTGAATTTTCAGCTTAGGATGGGCGTGGCTGCTAATGTGCGTGGTGAGGGAACGGATTTGTTTCGTTCTAAAGACCACAAAAAGACTTATTCGAATTTGCTGAAAAGAGGGGTGATGAACCCTCAAACTATGGATTTTGATTTCCTGGATTCCTTGAAGGTGAACATGAGGGAGAAGTTCGCTCTCCTTCAACTTGAAAGATTCTGTTCTAAGACTTCTGTTGCTTACCCTGAATTAACTGCTTACTTCTATTTGAATCTGTCTTTTCTAGACACGAATAGATTTCGTTTTATGGTAAAGGGAAAAAGACTTTGTGGTGGATGTGAACACATTGGCAGATGTCATCGGTGTGGAAAGGGGAGTTTCCAACCAATAAACGTGTCTATTGGTCATGCAACAATGTCTCTTGTACGGGACAGACTTGCTGAGGGAGGAATCATATATTCCAGAATGTCTGCCTCAAACATTTTGTTGCACAAGGTTGTAATCAACCACATCCGACCCAAGTCAACCTCCAAGACAAATGTATCTTGTTCTGAGGCAAAGCTGATGTTTGCCATCAACAATGGGATGAAGTTCTCGCTGCCACATACTATCCTGATGCACATGTACAGGACTGTTGTGAAGGACAATGGACAACTTCCTTACTCTGCGCTGGTTACCAAATTGTTTTGACTCTTTCACATTTAGTTTCCAGCATCTCCTTGTGTTAGAACCATTGATCTTATGGTGATAGGTTTGAAAATGGTTTCGAAGATGAGACTGAAGGAACTAAATAAAGCATTAGAGTGCTTGAAGAAGTCCCCAACCAAAACAAAACAAGATTTTACCGTGAAGAAAAGAAAAGGCAAAGAGCAAATGAGTGCAACCTTATTCTGCAAGAACCCTTATTCTGCAAGACGAAGAAGATGAGGATGATCTCACACTCCCCGCATTTGCCTTGAAAAATCTACAGAGCTTGTTAGTTTTGAGCAGTTGTGGGACAGATAGGAAGGAGGACGAGAAGAGACAAATCAAGGAAGTGAAGGAAGAAGAGCAGAGGAAAGAGAAAGAGAAAGAAGAGAAGAAAAAGAAGAAGAAAGAAGAGAAGCAAAAGAGGAAGAGGGTCAAAATGACTCTTTTGATCCAACATTTGCAGTATCCTTGTCAGATGATTTTGAGAAGACTCGGAGTGGAACTGCAGGAGATGCAAGAGAAAAAGCACATCACTCGGGAGCTGAGAAAGAACAAGAAGACCTTTCTTCTCCACATGTAACCACAAAGACAAGGGGAGTTGTTGAAAACATAGGTACATCTGCTTCACCTGTTTTTACCAGTGATGATGTGAGCAGATCTCCAACCAATCCAGAGGATGTTTATGCCTCCCATTTTCCTGAAGCTGATATTGCGACATCTTCCCCAAGTCTGGATGTTCAAGCTGAAGTTCCCTCATCCATTAACACTCCTCAAACTGAACATGCTGAAGCTAGTACACAAACATAAAATTCTGCAGACTTTAAAAGACTGCTAGAGCTCCTTGTGGAGATAAAGGCTCAACAATATAGTATGGAGTGTGAAATTCAGAACCTCCAATCTGCACTGAAAGCTACCTCAGTCTCTCTTCATCATCAGGTACAAGACCTTAAGCTTCAAATTCAAAAAGACAATTCAAGAAACTACCAAATCGGAAGATGTTAAGAAGGTGCGAGAATCCTTACGAAAGCTGGAAGAAATAGTTTAGTCGATGGGAGATTTCCAACCCGTTCGCATTCCCAAACAGCCTTAATTTCTTCAAACTTTTTTTTATTCTTCTCCACTTTTTGCTATTGACAAAAAGGGGGAGAATGTGTGCAGATTTATCTTTTTGATGATGTTTGCTACCTTGTTTGCTACTTTTTTTGTTTGAACTTTTGATTGTTGAATCTTGTTAGATTTGTTGGACTTTCTGACGTCTGTAGTAACTTACTTTGGTAATACTGATTGTAATTGGATAGTTAATTGGCTTATCTTTTCAAGATTAACATGTTTTCTGTGGTTGCAGAATCGATACTATCCAAATCATAATCAACTCAGTTTTATAAGATATTATGTATTGCTTAAAATTTGTTTTGTAGGTCAAAAGTTTTTAAATTTGCAGGAAAGTTTTGTCACCATAAAAAAAAATGGGGAGATTGTTGAAGAAAACTCATTTACTGTTTTGAAGTTGACAAAACATTTCCAGAAAGTCTAGTCTGAAGACATTCAGACTGTAGCTTCAAAGTCTGAAGACTGCCAGACTTTAAATTCAAAGTTTGCATGCACTAACAGTTTCCAGACTGAAGAATGAAGACTTATCTAGATGCGAAATTATCTTTATTTGTTCAAGGATTCGATTTGTATGGCTTATGGATGACCTTATGGCTAGATATAGCACCTATATGATTGACTATCTTTATTGGAAACAATTCCAATAATCAAATCTTTTGGAAGACAAGCAAAAATTTAGAAGGTTCTACTTATAGATAGAAACCAATATCCTGATTATATGGGCAAACATAATTGACAGGCTTTCATCACAAATCTTCAAACAACTCGAGATCTCCTTAATTGATTCTATCCAACGGGTAGATTGGAAGAATTCCTTTGGAAAGTGCAAACGGTTGTGAAGGCATGAAGAAATATTTAAGGCGGACTCTCTAGTTGTTCAATATAATGCGTGAAAGAAAAATTTCAAAGTCTAAAGCTTCCTAATTCCTTGCTATTTCATTCACTGAGCTCAAATTGTATATAAAAGAGAGAAACTCATAGTGAGACTTTATGAGAGATCAGTGGAGACTATTCACTATGAAGTCGAGATCGCAAGACTGTAAAATCTCTTTTGATTCTTAGTGGAATCCAGCTAGTAGGCTGTCAACTCGGGAGAGTGGACGTAGGCTTGATCTAAGTTGAACCACTATAAATCTTGTGTTCTTATTCTCTTCTCTCAACTCCTTTATTTGATTCGTAGCTCTAATTAACTATTTAAGCATAAACTCCTTTATTTTGTTTGAAGCTTTATTTAATCGCTAAAATTTAAATTCATCAATGTTTTTCTAAAGGCAATTATTTCTATTGACTTTGCGAAAAATTGTCTTCACACCTATTCACTCCCCCTATAGGTGTTCATACTAACCCTTTCATATATAATGTTCTGAAGACTTAGGTTTTGATTCGCAAGCTCTCACACTTTTTGATTTGTAAAAGATATTATGTTGCATAATATGATCATTCACAAGCATGCAACACTGGTTTAAATATTAAAGTCAATTTGACTTTAACATTTTATACATATGATTTATATTTATAGCTAATGCTTAAATTTGTTAAGTCATGCAATAAAGTTTAGCTCTTTGTTTCACGAAAAATACATGATTTGAAATTTTTTTCTAAAACTGATCATTTGTATTGCCTACAAAAGTAAATAAACGAAAAATATTTTCATTATCTACAAAAATATTTAAATATAGATTGTTGTCAATGTTGAAAATATTTTTCATTGAAAATACTTGTGGGCAATTCTTCCACTCTCCAACTCATAACTTCGATCACATTTCGCTTGGCCAGCTCCAAAATGTACATCTCTCTCACATGCTTAGGTACACATTCGTGTTCCCCTTCTTCAAGGAATTGGCACAAATCAAATAAACCCCTGGCCAACCACAGCCTTACTGGCCTTTGAGGGCAAACCGGGAATGCAATGGCAAATCGAGCCACATAGAAGCGACATTTGCTTCAGTTGGGCTAGCAACACGTCACAACTGAAATCTAGTACTTGACGCCATTTTGCGACACCGGCCATCATTGCCAGATTCTCCGACCCGCCCTGGTCTCGCTCCCTTGTGGTCGACGATGGCCTGCCCAGTAAATATATCTCAAGCGGTGAGCCTTTGGAGGAAAAGTAAAAAAAATCTTTTCCGAAGTCAAAACAGAGAGTCCGCAGTGATATTTCACCAATATTCCTTCTCTGGTTGTGTGAGCAGAGCAGTTAACATTAAGATCCTGTAAGAAATCTGGGAGTTGGTAGAAGTATTGCGGCCTTAAGCTCTCTTTCCTTTCAGCTTGTCGTTGATTCATTGTGAACGCTCCTCATTGTTGATCTGGGTTTGCCAAGAGTTTGACCAGCTGTCAGACTCGGCCCATCACGTTTAGGCCCAAGTCAGTTTTCGACTCGTTTTTCAATGATGTTTGGGCATGTACTCGGAGATAGAAAATGGTAGGGCAAACACCAGCTGAGTACTCTCCACTCTTTTTCTTTTCTTTTTCTTTTTTCTTTTTGGGCCTTTTTCTGCCTCTCCTCTCCTAAATCACGTTTTTCCCGTTCTTCCATTTTTCCTGATTTAAGCATCGGAGGATTCTCCTCAAATAAAATCCAGGAGGACTTCTTTCGCTTGGGTGTGCGGATCGTGTGCGTAGTTCTCCTCAAATAAATTCTCTCTACATGCCAATATTCCATGTCAAAAGAGCCAACCAAGTTACTAAAGAAACCAAGATCTTATGCCTCACAAGCGTGTGGACACGGCATGTTAGCACCGGGTCACGAGGAAGTTGTTAGAGATAGATATCCTCTAATAGAAGTAATTTCATGCGAGTCTTCCTTATGCTATGAACAACCTGCCTTTGAGTGAATTAGGAACTTAAACTTGAACTAAAACACCAAATGATAGTATACCTCCTGACCCAAAAGCAAATAAAAAGAAGTGTAATTTTTAAGAATGTTCATCATTATAATGCCCGAATGTTATATATATTCAAGCACATTTAGCTCCAAATGTATATTTGTCTATTGTATATTTGTGCAATCAACAAGCTAAGAGATCAACGCGAGCTAAAAGAGACATAATTTAGTCGAGTAGAGCAAATCAACTCTATTCAGCTCGATTGGGTTTGAAAATTCACCGATTAACGCTCAACTCAATCGAGTGTATTATAACCCAGTGTTCGCTTCAACTCGCTTCTTGTTTATCGACACGCCCCCAAAAAAAAAAAACTCGCTTCTTGTTTCGGTCTTTATATTTTGGTTGGCTATTCGACAAAAAAGAAAAAATAAGTTGTGGTTGGCTATGAGCTCGAAGTCAATCTTGCGTTTTGAAGCAGATTAAAAATATGGTAAAGTACACGTGCTCCTCATATATCTATAAATTAAAAATTCAACTGCTTGATTAACTATAATTATATTAAGGCTTGAGTAAATTATAATTAGCTTGACTCATGAACCTCTCTAACCACCATGGAAATTTGCCGGTGACACCATGTCGGCATTGATGTTAATCTTGATAACAACAACGGTGACTAAACAATCAAGTGTTATAACTTGATGAACTCGCCATATTGATCTTATCATGGCACGATGTCCTAGCACACGTTAAGTGGGGAAAACTACCTAGAATGTCGAAAATATATTTCAATTGTGACAATTCAATCTTAAACCTTTTAATTTGGTATATTTAGTCATAAACATTTTAATAATTTGTCAAATTAGTCTTAAATCTTCAATTGTGCTAATTTAGTTCTAAATACTTTAATGATTTACTAATTTAGTCCTAAACCTATTAACGATTCTCTCATTTAGTTCTAGTCAGCAACGGTCTATCCTATGTGGTAAAACCAACACCGATGTGGATAATTTGTATAATTTTAATTATTTTTTCTCTTTTTCTTCTTTTTCCTTTCTTTTGTTTTATTTTTTTTTTTTCCAAAACCCTAATCTAGCAAGGTCGCTGGCCAACCTTTACCAGCCTAGAGTTGAAAAAAAAAACAAAAAGAGAAGAAAAATTCAGAAAAATAAAAAATTAATAAATTATTTATATTAGTACCGACCATACCACTTAGAATGAGTAGCACTGACTAGACTGCCATGTCATTAATTTCCAACAAGAATTGGGTGGAAGAATTAAATTGGTTAATTGTCATAAGGCATAAGACTAAATTGATAAATTGTCGAAATATATAATACTAAATTGAAAAACCATCAAAAAGCTTAGGATTAAATTTGAATATTTGAAATGATTATGTGGCATCCGAAAAATCTTGTTGACCCTTAGATGCGCAATGGTCTGTAGCTAAGTGATGGAGGTATCATTCAGACTATGTCATTGGTGCCATTTACAAATATTGATTTGTATTATTGTTGGACCGATACGCTACTTTTGGTAAAGGTCCGACCGTAAAAAATTATCCCCGTGTAACATCACGACTAAGACCCTCTTCCACCTACATTTGTACCCTACGAACCGAACCTCCTATACATTGCCACTGCCCTGTATAGTCACGTAAGTAAATATATTTCAGCCCACGCACTTGCTGAAATTAAGAATTTAATTTTGGAGAAGTTGGATCGTGCACGAGAACCCTGCACGCCTCTCCATTTTGTGAATCAGCAAGTGAAGAGATGAATTTGAATCACCATACAGTCTTGTCGAGTTCATTATCCATGCAAGTAATTAATTTGATGCTTGTACAATGTATATAAGTTTGAGGATTAAAATTTTGAAGAAATGGGCCACCCATTAGGATCATATGGCCACGGTTTTGCTGGCCCAAATAAACAGAGACACCCCCCTTATTGATTGACAAAGCAAGTCAGGGAGGCCGTGTCGCTTCCTTGTGGGGTTGCCAACGAAGAAGAACACTTGGACAGCTGCTGCCACGTGACTTTGTCTTCGGTAGCCAGCAAAGGGAGAAAGAGAACCAAGCGATGGCCACGTTGCTTCCACCCGTCCTCACCCGCTTTCTGCTACCGAGACCCTCCTCGATAGTTGACTGGTTTTCAACAAAACCAGTGACTAGAAAACAGCAAGTAGTCGAGCAAAACAGAGAGTGAGAGAGAAACCGAGACCAGAGAGAGAGAGACCAAATGAGCGAGCGAGCAAGCAAGAGAGAGGGAGAAGGACTAGCCCTCTGCCATTGCTAATTGTCTGACCTTTGCTGCCGCCGTTCGCCTTAGCCGCGTCTCACCTCACGCCGTCAAGCTGCATCACCGGACTGAGCCTGTTTTTGCTTGTAACCAAGTAGGAAGATTTGAGACAAGTGGAGGTTCATCAACCTATGTCTTTGCATGCTGTTATTATCTAGTGAGGAGTTGGTAGATGTGAGAAAATGTGAAATTGAGAGCTGCATGTTGATTTTGACATATAAGATGAAGCAAGATCTAGAAGCTAAGTAAAAACAGGGCATAGATTGTGGATTTCGAATTGTAAATTGGAACAAGAATTTAAATATCTAACTATGGTGGATTTTTGGAAGTGAAGAGGGTGTGTTGTAGTGTAATACGCTTGTATACACTTAATTGTGGGCGTTGGATGCCGAGATTCAAGGGTAGGAATAATTCTCTTTAGGTTAGTATACTGTTTTGTAGAGAACAGCTTGACCTTCGGTGACTCCATGAATTTTCTGTAATTATCTAGCTGGAATTAGACTTTGAACCCTTAATTGAAGTTGTAGGAAACTAGGAATAACATATCAAAATTTGAGAATAAATGGACAAGGTTTGGTCAGTAAAATGATTTTCCTTATAAATGTTAAATCTAGAAGCTATTATAGAGTGTTAGTAAGGAATATCGAAATTACTGCTCTCGATATACAATGAATCTGACTTAGTGTTCTTCATAAAACATTTTCCTTTAGGTCTTGTTTATAACATATTCAAATTTCAGAACTTTCTGAGTTCATTTAGGGGTTATTCCGAAATTTTCATTAAAACTGCACATTCTGGTTTTTAAGCTGTTTTATTCCGACTTAGCTCGACTGATTTCAAAAGTGAATGCATCTTGGGTTGTTATGTGATATGATGACACTGGCATTGGCATATCATGCAATATTGAGATGTGATGAGACTCAAGAGACATTTTGTCATTGCATTGCAAAGTGTTTTTGGAAATTAAGATGTTAATTGTTACCGTTTGACCCTTGGGTCAACGATGCCTCAGGAGTCAAGATGCCCAGAGGTTCGAATGAGTCGATACCCTTTGAATACATGCCCAGAGGTTTTTCCCCGGGAGTGTCGGGATGCTTAGTTGTATTATGATACATGCCCGGAGGGTGAGGGGTTGTATTATGATGCATACTCGGAGGTTAGGGGTAACCATGTCTTCGGTCTCCAATGATTCCTCGTGATGCGAGGTGGGGTGCGAGATGCCAAGAGGTTCGAATGAGTTAATGCCCTTTGGATGCCCGGTTGTATTTTGAATACATGCCCGGAGGCTTTCGCAACGCTAGGTTGGGTGCAAAATGCTAGAATGACGCAAACATTGGTCCTCTGGGGGGATAAAACCGTTTAAATAATTAAAACTGATGATTATATTAAGTGTGAGTGTGGTCTGGTTATGGGACTAAATTATTTGGCATGGAATGGGACATGTCATTTTAGTTTGGCCCTATGATCGGGACTGGTGTAACTAGAGGTGATGCATTTGAATCTTTTGAAATAACGTTTGGCCATTGCATTAAAGGATTTCATGATTTTGATGCATACTTATCCTCTGACTATTTGTTTTTGTCTATCTTGCATGAATCTGGATATTAATGGTACTGCTTGATATAGCTTGATAAATCTTTTACTGCTGAATGGTTGTACTCACTCATTTTGGGGACAACATTTCAAACTAGACAAGATACCTCTGCTGCCACCGCCACCAGCAGATGGACCTAGTGGTTGGATATGGCCACAAGGAGGAGGACTGCAGAGGAATGAACTTTTGGATGCCGACACTAATCGATGGACTTTAAATATACGACTGTTGGAAAATATGTCGGTCATCTTTTGAAATATAGCCGAGTATAGAAAACCTTGGCATTTTGATGTATCGACTAATGATGTCCATCAAGTTATGTAAATAAAAGTGTTCGGCTTTAACTTATAAAATGTTTAGTTTGTGTGCATAGTTTTCTGAATATAGGGAATGGAGTTGTTGGATATGCTTCCATCATATAAATTGTGCAGGGACCGATCTAAAAGATGCAAACCCCCAGAATTTATGAATTTTAATGAAATTCCTTGGTATCATAATATTATATTATCAGGTTAAGTGAAAGGTAGTCAAATTGTGGCGACCCTAACGGTTCGGGGCTGTTCGAGGGGTGTCACAATTAATGGTATGAGAGCTATGGTCTATTTGAAGTGATAAGGTGCCTCAAATGGATTTGAGGATAGAATGATGCACGCCATAGGATACTAACCAAGGGTAGTTGACTAACTTTGAAAGAACGAGTGATGGGCATTCACTCGTAGATCCCTAATAATTATTATGAGTTGCTTTTAGGTGCCAGTAACACGTTTATGTTACTTATATATAGTTGTAGTTGCTTTTAAATGGAGACATTGAGTCACAGATTATTCACGAGGCAAATGCTTGGAAACTATAGGAAAGTCATGGTACGAGCTAGAAGTTCTCATGCATCGAGGGCTGAAGCCTCTACTGCAAGGGCTAAACCCCGAAGGGAAGACATTCTGCAGGCATTGGCCAATATAGGAAATCTGATGAAAAGACAAGCGCAGCAACAACCCGAAGTGGAACGTCGCCCTCAAGGACTGGTGGAACAATTCCTGAAGTTGAAACCACCTAAGTTTAGTGGAATGGGAAGTCCTGAGGAGACAGAGCATTGGATTGATGGAATGGAACGGATATTCCGGTTGTTGAACTGTAGCAATGCTGAAAAGATAACTCTGGTAGAATACCAATTGGAAGGTAATGCTAAGTTTTGGTGGAGAGCTTCAAGAGACACGATCTTTCCACTAGGTACTGATATAAACTGGGATGAGTTTGTTAGAGCTTCAATAGAAAGCATTTCTCTGACTGTGCCAAGGATAGGAAAATCACAGAATTTGTTCAGTTAGAACAGAGGGAGCTGACAGTAGACCAGTATGAAGCAAAATTTTCTGAATTGTCTAGGTATGCTCCCAGGTTGATTGAGGATTGAGAGGAAAAGGCTAAGAAATTCCTGAAAGGGCTAAGGACTAATATCAGGAAACAACTAGTGCCTTTGAATATAAGGGATTATAATGAGATTTATGAAATGGCATAGTTGGTGAAGCAGGAATTAATGAGAGAGCAATCAGAGTCTAGGAAGCAATTGACCTTTAGTGATGTCTGACAAGGTAAGAGACATTATCCTGATCAAGATCAGCCTTGGGAATCTAAGAAGAGGAGTAACTTTGGGAATTTTGGAAAAGTCGAGAGTGGCCCGACTTTTGGGAGTACCCTACCAGGGTAACATTTGTCAGAGATGTGGTAGACAACATGGACCAGAACCCTATGATGATTGACTGAAATGTTTTGGTTGTGGGCAGAAAGGTCACTTTAAGAGAGATTGTCCACAAGAGAGGTCGCAGCCGAATGTCAGCACGGTGCGACAAGTGCAGCAACGTGCAATTGGACCACCCCCACCAAGGAATCCACAGAGGCCACCAGCACAAGGACGGGTGTACGCGGTCACCCAAGAGGAAGTGGAAGCTTCCAAAAATGTTATCTCAGGTACAATTTCTATAGATGATAAGAAGGTATATGCGTTATTTGACATGAGTGACACGCATTCATTTGTGTCTGAGAAATATAGATGATTGTGAGAAGTAGGAACTAAATCTTTAGATATGCCTCTTCGTATTTCCACACCACTGAAGAATATGGTGTTGTCCATGTTAGTATGTAAGAAACGTGAGATAACCCTAAGGGAACGAAATCTGGAAATGGACTTGGTAGTGATAGTTATGTATAACTTTGATGTCATCGAGGGATTAGACTGGTTCCATGAGCAACATACTAGAATGGATGATCTCCTGAGATAGTGACTACCCATGCACCAAAAATAAAACTGTGAGGCTTAGTATGGGATAATTTTATCAGAGTAGCGCAACAAAAGCATGGTTAAACTTGTAGCATTCCTGTTTGTTGGAGCGAAATGGGTAAAAGAAAAGCTTCGCAAATAAGTATAGAGGGCCTTTAGAATTTAGCGTAGATCACATATTCCTAAAGGTATCCCCAATGAAAGGAGTATCACGATTCGAGATGGAATGGCAAGTTGAGCCCTAGATTTGTTGGACCCTTTGAGATACTCGAAATAATATGAGACGTAGCTTATCGTTTGGCGCTGCCTCCTAAATTGGGAAATTTACATGATGTGTTCCATGTGTCGATGCTAAGGAGATATCGGCCGAATCCTGGTCACATACTCGATCATGAAGCCATCAAAGTGGATGAGAGAGTGAGGTACATGGAAGAACCAATCCGGATACTGGATCGAAAGAAGCAAGTTCTTCGGACAAAGAAAATTCCCCTAGTTAAAATATTATGGAAACATCATGATATGGAAGAGGCCATGTGGGAAAGTGAAAAAGAGATAAAGGGAAAGGTATCCTCATTTGTTTAATGAGACTGAAGTAATGTCCAATTTCGAGGACGAAATTCTCTAAGGAGGGGAGAATTGTGGCATCCGAAAAATTTTGCTGACCCTTAGATGCGCGATGGTCTGTAGCTAAGTGATGGAGGTATCATTCGAACTACGTCATTGGTGCCATTTACGAATATTGATTTGTATTATTGTTGGACCGATACGCTACTTTTGGTAATGGTCCGACCGTAAAAAATTATCCCTGTGTAACATCATGACTGAGACCCTCTTCCACCTATATTTGTACGTTATGAACCGAACCTCCTATGTACATTGCCGCTGCCCTGTATAGTCACATAAGTAAATATATCTCAACCCACGCACTTCTTGAAATTAAGAATTTAATTTTTGAGAAGTTGGATTGTGCACGAGGACCCTGCACGCCTCTCCATTTTGTGAATCAACAATTGAAGAGATGAATTTGAATCACCATACAGTCTTGTCGAGTTCATTCTCCATGCAAGTAATTAATTTGATGCTTGTACAATGTATATAAGTTTGAGGATTAAAATTTTGAAAAAATGGGCCACCCATTAGGATCATATGGCCATGGTTTTGCTGGCCCAAATAAATCGAGACACCCCCCTTAACGATCGACAAAGCAAGTCAGGGGAGGCCACGTCACTTCCTTGTGGGGCTACCAACGAAGAAGAAAACTTGGACAGCTGCTGCCACGTGACTTTGTCTTTGATAGCCAGCGAAGGGAGAAAGAGAACCGAGCGATGGCCACGTTGCTTCCACCTGTCCTCACCCCCTTTCTGCCACCGAGACCCTCCTTAATAGTTGACTGGTTTTCAACAAAACCAGTGACTAGAAAACAGCAAGCAGTCAAGCAAAACAGAGAGTGAGAGAGAAACCGAGAGTAGAGAGAGAGAGACCAAACGAGCGAGCGAGCGAGCGAGCAAGCAAGAGAGAGGGAGAAGGACCAGCCCTCTACCATTGCTGGTTGTCCGACCTTTGCTGCCGCCATTCGCCTTAGCCGCGTCTCACCTCACGCCATCGAGCCACATCGCCAGACCAAGCCTGTTTTTAGTTGTAACCAAGTAGGAAGATTTGAGGCAAGTGGAAGTTCATCAACCTATGTCTTTGCATGCTGTTATTATCTAGTGAGGAGTTGGTAGATGTGAGAAAATGTGAAATTGAGAGCTGCATGTTGATTTTTACATATAAGATGAAGCAAGATCTAGAAGCTAAGTAAAAACAGGGCATGTATTGTGGATTTCGAATTTTAAATTGGAACAAGAATTTAAAGATCTAACTATGATGGATTTTTGGAAGTGAAGAGGGTGTGTTGTAGTGTAATACACTTGTATACACTTAATTGTGGGCGTTGGATGCCGAGATTCAAGGGTAGGAATAATTCTCTTTAGGTTAGTATACTGTTTTGTAGAGAACAGCTTGACCTTCGGTGACTCCATGAATTTTCTGTAATTATCTAGCTGGAATTAGACTTCAAACCCTTAATGAAAGTTGCAGAAAATATCCTTAGGAATAACATATCAAAAATTGAGAATAAATGGACAAAGTTTGGTCAGTAAAATGATTTTCCTTATAAATGTTAAATCTGGAAGCTATTATAGAGTGTTAGTAAGGAATATCGAAAATACTGCTCTCGATATACAATGAATCTGACTTAGTGTTCTTCATGAAACATTTTCCTTTAGGTCTTGTTTATAACATATCCAAATTTCAGAATTTTCTAAGTTCATTTAGGGGTTATTCCGAAATTTTCATTAAAACTGCACATTCTGGTTTTTAAGCTGTTTTACTCCGACTTTGCTCAACTGATTTCAAAAGTGAATGCATCTTGGGTTGTTATGTGATATGATGATACTAGCATTGGCATATCTTGCAATATTGAGATGTGATGAGACTCAAGAGACATTTTGTCATTGCATTGAAAAGTGTTTTTGGAAATTAAGATGTTAATTGTTACCGTTTGACCCTTGGGTCAACGATGCCCCGGGAGTCGAGATGCCCAGAGGTTCGAATGAGTTGATGCCCTTTGGATGCCTGGTTGTATTATGAATACATGCCCAGAGGTTTTTCCCCAGGAATGTCGGGATGCCCGGTTGTATTATGATACATGCCCGGAGGGTGAGGGGTTGTATTATGATGCATGCCCGGAGGTTAGGGGTAACCATGTCTATGGTCCCCAGTGATTCCTCGTGATGCCAGGTGGGGTGCGAGATGCCCAGAGGTTCGAATGAGTCAATGCATTTTGGATGCCCGGTTGTATTTTGAATACATGCCCGGAGGCTTTCGCGACACCAGGTTGGGTGCGAAATCCCGGAAGGACGCAAACATTGGTCCTCTGGGGGGATAAAACCGTTTGAATAATTAAAATTGATGATTATATTAAGTGTGAGTGTGGTCTAGTTATGGGACTAAATTGTATGGCATGGAATGGGATGTGTCATTTAGTTTGGCCCTATGATCGGGACTAGTGTAACTGGACATGATGCATTTGAATCTTTTGAAATCACGTTTGGCCATTGCATTAAAGGATTTCATGATTTTGATGCATACTTATCCTCTAACGACTTGTTTATGTCTATCTTGCATGAATCTGGATATTAATGGTACTGCTTGATATAGCATGATGAATCTTTTACTGTTGAGTGGTTGTATTCACCCCTTTTGGGGACTAACATTTCAGACTAGACAAGATACCTCTGCCGCCACCGCCACCAGCAAATGGACCGAGTGGTTAGATATGGCCGCGAGGAGAAGGACAATAGAGGAAGGAACTTTTGGACGCCGACACTGATCGATGGACTTTAAGTATACGACTTTTGGAAAAGATGTCGGTCATCTTTTGAAATATAGCCGAGTATAGAAAACCTTGGTATTTTGATGTACCGACTAATGATGTCCATCAAGTTATGTAAATAAAAGTGTTCGGCTTTAACTTATAAAATGTTTATTTGGTGTGTATCGTTTTCTAAATATAGGGAAGGGAGTTATTGGATACGCTTCCACCATATAAATTGCATAGGGACCGATCTAAAAGATGTAAACTCCAAGGATTTATGAATTTTAATGAAATTCCTTAGTATCAGAGTATTATATTATCAGGTCAAGTGAAAAGTAAGCGAATTGTGGTGACCCTAACGGTTCGAGGGTCGTTCGTGGGGTGCCACAGATTAGGACTACATTGGCCAAATTAGAATGTTTAAAACTAAATTGGTATAAGTGATATTGTTAGTATGAGTACCTAGAGGGGGGTGAATAGGTATATAAAGGATTTTTCTTCAACAATTGCACAATACTGGACAGTTGAAGGAAACGATAATTAAAGTAAGATTGAGAGAAGAGAAAATTGAACACGCGGTTTATAGTGGTTCGGCTTATATCAAGCCTACGTCCACTCTTCTTCACTGACAGCCTATTGGCTGGATTCCACTATGAACAAAAGAGAGGTTACAGCTTTGCCTTGATTCCACAGTGTAGATGTTCTACCACACCTCCTCAAGATTTCTCACAAATATAGACTCTCTCTTTCGTATACAAGTATTCGCTCAAAGGATTTGCTTAAACAAAAAGGAGCTTCAGACTTTGGAATTCTTCTATCGCGCACACCTTGAACAACTAAGACAGTCTTCCTTATATACTCCTTTATGCCATCATACCCGTTGGCACTTACCAAAGGAATTCCTCCAATCTACCCGTTGGACGGAATCAATTAGGAAGATTGTTCAAGCTATTAAAGGAACGTGTTGATAGCCCATCAATCATGTTCGCCCATACAATCGGGGATCTCGGTTTCCATAAGCGAGAACCTTCCAATAATATTTAGGCAACCACCGGATCTTCAATTATCGAATCAATCTTCGATCAATCAAAGGACTCCGTTTATGTCTTCTCCAGCCACGAGATCTTCTCCAGTTGATAAGGTTAAATCCTTAACGAAACATCCAGTTATGGATAACCTTTCTTCAACGGATTAGAGACTGTCAATGAGGATAGACTTTGAGTCTTGAGTCTGGCTGTCCGGAGGTCTTCAGACTTTAAATAGCAGAGTCTGCAAGCCTTCAGACTAGACTGATAGAAACGTTTTGTCAACTTCAAAACACTTCAAGAAGATTTCTCCAACAATAAGTGCAATAGATTTATGATATTTTTATAATTTCTCTGTTATGAGTACTAGACCTACTCAAATTGATGAGCTAGGTCAATAGTTGGTCCTAACTTTGCAACCCAAATCAGCCCACTAGATTTTTATGTTGAGCCAAGCTTGATTCATGTAGGACTAATCAGACATATCTATGTAAGGCCCTCCTCCAAACGTACATAGTCCCTTGATCTTCAAGGCATGCGGGCTACAAAGCTCATGATCAAGTCTCTTGAACATTCGATATCCTTTCTTGAACATCCGATATCTCAAATCTACCTAGCTCCCTATTCTTTAATTTCACATGCCGTTTTCAGTCCACTTTGTACATGCATTAGATGTTAATGTATTCCTCCTCGCTTGTTTATGAGGTTTCAATAAGCCATGTAATCTCCTTTCATCTATCAATTTAAGTTTTTATTTGTTGTAACATCCTTTTATCTTCTAATAATGAACATGAGTACATGAAGTCCTTTCCTATGCTGAGATTTTACTGTCAAACTTGCATTTCTTAGTGCATAGATTGATAGGCCTCAATGGTTCTAGCGAAAGAATTGATCTCCAAGTAACTTACAATACCAGGAGCTATCTAGATTGGATCCATTACGACCGCGAAAGATGCACCAAAAGAGTTAGTTCAAAGATGTTGTATACAGATAGAAACTATTGGATAGGACCATGTGCCCAATAGAAAGATGATAAAGCCATTGAAACTTTAGCTCGACCGTAAAGAAAACCCTCAGAGAAAGAACCAGAGCGACAATAATGTAGAGTTAGATTGGTGGTTCGGTCAAGGCCAACCGTCATTAGCTTGCAAACAGAAAATCAGGTGATTCTATGGTCCTTAGGAAATATCGTGCATTTATACTGTGGAACGGCTAAGATTTGTTTCATTTTAATTCAATGCTAAAAGATTATATAGGCACGGTACCTCCGGGGCTCACTCATGAAAATGACAATGTCTCTGTCATCTAAATCACAATTCTTCATAAAGATATCATAAGAAAGGGATGGGTTGCTAACAATTTTATTTGTTGTCTATTTGAATTGATTTTTACTTTTGATTTATTGCGATCTAAATTTTGAAGTGCACTCACAATTTGACTTTATTTAAATCTAAAGCACCTAAAGCTTTCATAAACTACATATATAATATGCCGATTTGCATCTTTTTTCATAACTTCTTCAAATTTGGATAATACTATTTTATTTCGGTGGAAAAGCCAAAGGAACATTCCTTTACTCAAATTTAGTCTTAGAAAACATGTAAGATGTTTCTGGAGAGCACAAAAAAAAAAAAAAAAAAACAGAAAACATGTGGCGAATCTCAACAAATTAAGCAGATGCCGAGTATGCATCAATGACGCATCACCAAACCAAAGCAAAGGTCTTCAACTTGTGCCTTGCGTGAGCAGGTCTTGGATTATGTTCTGAATGCACTCTTTTTTCTTTTAGAAGTCGCCATCAATATCTCTTTTGCCCTATCATGGACAGGGAAGGGATACTGCCCTTGATATCCAAATGGTGCTCGCCTAGTGCCTACAAAGCGTAAAGTGAATTAAGGAAAAAAGGTCATTAAAACCCTAACTCCAAGTAATTTGAGAAGTGAGAGGGCTTACTTTCTCAAATCAATACATTACTTTATTTGGGATGCCCCACATTTCTCTCTTATAGAAATTCTAGAGATACTAAAATCGGTTTGCGGATGTGACACATCGAATGATGCAATAAGTTATTATTGAGTGTCAAATTTAAATTTTGAAAATGGAGCATTTGTTTAAATGCCTATAGACAATCCATCACAAGATCGTGGATCAGTGTTAGTATAACTTGCTTGATTCTTTCATTTGCTTCGTGGCAAGACTCTGTGAAGGTAAAGCTTGCGATGAGGATCTCACTAAATATTGCTTAAGACAAATTTTCAAGTGATGAAAATAGCACAAGCAAAACAGTTGAATCTGATCAATCCTGGGGAACTGAAGACATGCTCGGTTTGATAAATCTTTGCATCCTGAAGCAAAACATTCAGCAAAAACAGAAACTGCTGGAGACTAGGAATTAGTTCAAAACTGAATTGGAGAAGTCGATCAGGATCAGGATATGGTACATGTGATATCTCTTCTAAGTTACATAGCTCTTCTCCTACTGTGAAAATTCTGCAATTACATATGATCATTCACCGGCCATTGAATTCATTAGATCCAGAACCTAGGCAGCTCCAAAGTGTGGAACTGAAGTAACAAAATGAAAGTGCTACAGTTTATCCTAGCTGCTATATTGCCGATATGCAAGCATAAATCATTCTAATTCTGTTGGCACTAAGTGCGCTGTGCTGTAGGTACGATATTTCGAAGTTCAGAGAAGTGGGTGTCAAGAAAAATAGATGTTTTAGGCATAAAATACTGGCTTCGTCAAGCTAGCTCCTGCAACAGTTCCTCCACCAATAAGCTGAAAATTGCAAGTTCAATCTCTACCACCATCTCTCCTACGGCTTCCTGATTCATCTTCCATGCATCGAGTTCCATCCTGAAATCATTTTCTACCATCATATCTATTGTGCTAGAGTCTACCTCCTTCCACGATTCCATCCTCATATACAGCCTCTTCACTACCGTTTGCTTTTCATCGAATTTACTCTCTTTTCCCTCCTCCTCGGCAACAAGATCAGCGACCAATTTTGCCAAGCTACTAGGAACCTTTCTCATATCGGTGAAGCATAGTTCGATGACTTCTCTAATGAACCCATCAGATTTGATCAATGTTGTGTCGAATGAACCTGCTTGATCGGTTGCACTAACATCTGTCTCCACATCATCGTCATCGTCATCTTCTTCAGCTTCCAGTTCTAGCATTCTTTTCTCCAGCTCAATTGGATCAAGCTCCGCCAGTTTCTCAAATCGCTGAAGCTTGTACAGCAGTTGCTGCTTTGTTCCTAAATTTACATAAAGCAAAAGGAAATGAGAATCCACCTCACATTTTTTTTCCAACAGGTTCCAGCAAGTACATATTCTAAGACAGTCATGCAAAACGCACACTAATTAATTGGACATAAAGCCATGAGAATCACCAGGACCCAGCATAGCAACCTTTATTCGAGAATTTAACAGAAAATACACACATACATAGCATCTAATCGAACCATTTAAGAACAAAATGGGCTTTTCTACTGAATTGTATCTTATATATATATGTCAGGGCAGTAAGTTCCCGTGAAAATTATCAAGGAATACGTATGGATTAAGTACAGCTTTTAAATGCTTTGACAATGCGACGTGCTCATCTGCTTGATGAACTTGTCTTGTCATCGTGGGTTCCACCAAGTAAAAGCATTCACTGAGTCATATCAAATGAACTATCAAGACCAAGCTGGGAAAAGAATTGCAAGAATTAATTGGCCTTGGCTGTTGGCTTCCCAAAAAACTGAGGACTGGCATTACGAAGACCGAACTTGCTAAGACAGAACATGGGGACTAGCGTGTAGTTATGACCCAAATGGACACGTCGGTTCTGAAATTGATGTTTATGCTCCAAAACCAGGACAGAGAAGAAAGACTTCAACCGCCAAGTCCCACCAGAGCAGCATTAGCATCTCCCCATGGAACCCACACAGATCTCATGGTTTACGATCACACAACCATGATTGGGCCATCATATTGCGACGGGCAATGAGACATCATCAAGCACACCAATTCGTAGCATTCAGTTATAATGCCTGATAAGGACCACTCAACCAACACAACAACAAAACAAGTCTTTCGGGAATTCAGTACACGCATACGTGTGGACAGGATTGCCATCAAACACTTACTCTGCACGATGGCATAGCTGCACTCGTAGTCAAAATCACCCTCGTCCTCGGGGTTGTGGCTTTCATTGTCGTCGTCATCGTTGAACGGGGGGTCTAGCACGGACACCGGACTGCACTGTTCCTTCTCTTCCTCCTCTTTGGCTCTGGATCTCTTCGGCCCCTCTGCTTCGCAATCCACCTTGTCCTGCTATTCACACAGGATTAAACAGTCACATTCGTTCCTAAAGGAAGTAAGAGCAAGTACTACAATGAACTGAATCTCGAGGCATGTTCAGCATTTCTTTTCTATCATCAGTTCAACTAACATAACATTTCATGGGTCCAATTCAGCTAGAAGGTCATGTATTTCCCAAATTAATTACACGTAGGATGGAGATACAAACAAACGGCTTTAAATGGCAATTTCGCGTTTCTATTCCTTCTTAAATAAAATATGAATTTTTTCTCGACTGATCCAGGCACGAGACAAGGACAAAACTTGTCCTGTTCCGGGAAAATAATTTTCTCGGGAAACAGTCTTTGAGAAACGGGGATTTGGATGGCAGAGACACCATCGAAAAAGTACATCTCCGTTGCACAATGCACGTTCGGTAATAAGTGTTCGTCCCAGACGAGAAACGACAACTGTATCCCTGAAGCTATCGGCGTTTCGCAAGGCACATATGCGGTGAAATACCGAAATGTAGGGGATATCAAGGTAAATGCCGACACGGGTGGTCGACATTCCGGCCACTACTGCAGCTCGAAACCGACCCACCGACAAATTAGAGGAAGTCCCATGCACGAACGACCACTAAGATTATTGCAGCTGAGTCACGAGTCGTGCGCGACTCGGCCTCTCAGTCGACGACTAAAGGCGAGCCCGTGTGGTGACTCGTTTCCAGTGCAATGGACCACATTTAGATGCACTGCCAGTAACAGACTGTACCTTATCAGCAACATAGACAAAACGAAAGGGAAGAGGACAGACCTCATGTTCGCGGCGCGTCGGCGACGGAGCCGGAGAAGCGAACTCCGGTGTACGGTCGCCGGAGGACGAGCACCTCCGCAAGGACGGCCGCGAAGGGCTCTCGCCGAAGCTGGCAGCGTGCTCGGCATCAATAGCTCCGTCTTCACAAGAGTGGCTGCTGCTGCTTGAGCTAGCCTCCAAATCCGACGACTTATCTTCGACGCTCTCTGACGACGCCGTACGGCATTGCCCCGAGATGCACGTCACACTCTCCCTCGAATCCCACGAACCATGTCTTGTTTCATTTGTTCCGTTCGTCGCTCCGATCTCTCGCTTCCGACCGGACCGGTTACGCCTGGTCAGCCTCCTCAGGATGGAGCCCAAGATGCCGGAGCTCGCGTGGTTCTGTTGCTGGGTCTTCGACTTCGGGAATGAAGAGCCCTTGTGCTGTATTCTGAGAGCCGCCTCGAGAAGCAGAGCGGCTGTTCTGGCCGGGATGTGGAGGAGAATGGGGTTGGAGGATTTGGCCGAAGGAGAAGGAGACGGGAAGTCAAAGAGAGGGGACTTTCTGGGGTCCGGCGAGGCTTGGTGGGAGAAGAAACAGACTCTCTTGCAGACACTCGACGACGATTTCGGGGCACGATGCGAGATGGGTTTTGGCTTCTTGAGCTGTAGTTGGAGCGAGGGGGAGGTTCTTGGTGGGCGTTTGAGCTGGGAACGTCGGTCTTCGATGTAGCTCTTGAGAAGGAATGGTTCTTGATCTTCTTTCAGCAGCTCGCGCAACTGTGCCATGGCCGACGGTTGTGCTCGCTATCGTCGAAGATGATATCAGTTTCTAAGCGGAAGAAGCAATGGCCAGAGAGGCAGTGCCATGAAAGAGTTGAAGAGGTTTCAACTTTCAGGTTTGAGAGAGAGAGAGAGAGGTGGGAAGAAATGAGGAGACTGCCCGATTCAAATCTGGAGGTCAGAGAATCGAGGCAATGCAGAAACAAAACACACCATAACAAAATTTAAAAAATAATAATAATAATAATAATAATAATAACAGGCAATACTAGCTGCGAGTAGATGCATAAACGTGTTCTTGGGCTTTTGCTTGCTTCCAGTGGCGTGGATGGGCGAGACACATTTTGGTTTTTGGACCCAAAAAAGAACAGATGATTATGTGAAAACAAAAACAAAACAAAAAAAATAATGGAGGATCTGGTCGTGTATGTGCTTCTCAAAATCTTGTCCGCTACCACTGGAGTGTTCTTACAGAAAACAAGTAAAAAACAAGGGAAAAAATTGCCCACTAGGCAGACAAGAATAATCTAACATCAGGAATACTAAAATATGGCACTATGGCGGTATCTGATAGCATCCTAAGAACAGTGACTCTTTTCTTAATTTTCACGCCATGAGAATTCCCTACGAGCTCATCTCTCTCTCTCTCTCTCTCTCTCTCTCTCTCTCTCTCTCTCTCTCTGGTTCTGAGATGAAGTGAAGGGTTTGATGAAACAGTTGTACAGCTGCAAAGACAGCAGATAAAGGAGGGGCAGAGGCTCACAGGATTCGCGAGAAGTGCGCTGTGCGGGGATCGATCGAAGTGGGGGTTGTTTATATTTTCGAGATTTTCAATTTTCTTGAGAACGACTTGGGCTGAGTGCTCAAAGTTGACCACCCATCAACGATCCAATTGGATCGCCCATTGCGGCCCTTATTCCAAATGAACCTTATTTCCCTCCAGACAAAACATTGTTCCGATAGGTTAGGTGACATTAATTCAAACAGATTTGTCGACGACATGTAGAATTGTCTATACTTCTGCTTCCTCATATCTGAAATTTGAGTACTTTTTTGGAACTCCCATTTCCACCTGTTCCTTATACTTGTAAGTTTAATTTTCACCATCCTTTCCTGCCGTCCCCAACTAAGCTATCTTTAAGGGCCCCAAGTCAATGGCCAAAATTATGGGTGGGTCAGGTTGCATTTGGATTGGGTTATAAATTGTCCGATCCAAATAGACCTATTTAACTCGTTTACAATCCATTTATTATAATGCAAACTTAGTAATTCATACCCAATCCAACTTATATTCCTAAAAAACTTTCATATTTAATCCAATCTAGTAAAACTCATACTCAAATTGATATGAGAGTGCAGAATGAGTGAGCACAAGATGGAATGAGGATGAGAAAGAATTAAGAAGGAGTCATAAATGTGAATTGAGTATAAATAAGTTGTAAACCAATTTATTAAATATAAGTAATTCACATAACAACTCAGTTAATCATATATGAGTTAAAAAAAAATAGATTTATAACTCATTTTGACAAATCTAGTCAAGACACTGCCATGCCCATCAAAGACCTAACGTGACCTACTTTTTTGGAGATGTTTATGCGGCTCTAAAGAAGATACGGACACCTGGACTGCCAAAACTTGATACGGATGGACACTTAAGTGCCAAAGATTTGGAAAGTAACACTTAAGTGCTAAAATCGGAGCAAAATTGACCACTTAAGTGCCAATCTGGCAAAAATCCAGCCAAAATGTTGACATGGCGATTTTCCGGCTAGATAAGTGCAAAACAACGTCATTTTGCACCCTGATGTGGCTAGAAAATATAAAAATGATGTCGTTTTATATTTGACGTGATAAAAAATTAACATACAAATTAATTAAATTAAATTTAAAACTAAATGTATTTACAAATTAAAATACATATATGAAAAAGGATGGGGGGGAGGGAGACGGGCGAGGGCCGAGCCCTCACCGCCGCCGCCGGGAAAGGGTGGCAACCCCGGCCGACCAACACCGGGCCCGTGAGCCCTCACCCAAATCTAAGGCGAGGCTCATGGGCCCTTGCCGCCACCCTACCGTCATCAAGGAGGGGTGGTGACGAAGAGGGGAGGGTCGGTCGAGGTTGCCGGCCCTCGGCTGACCGGTAACGAGGGCCCACAAGCCCTCGCCCAAATCTAGGGCGAGGGTCGCGGCCCGCCGCCTCCCCACCATCGCCGGGAAGGGGTGGCGACTAACGGCGGGGGGTAAAGGGAGGGTTGTCGGCCGAGGTCATCGGCCCCGGCCAACCGGCGGCGAGGGCCCGCAAGCCCTTGCCAAATCTAGGCGAGAGCCGATACCCTCGCCCCGGATCTGGTCGGCTAGGCTCATGGGCCCTTGCCGCCGGTCGGCCGGGTTGCCGAGTCTTGGCCAGAGGCCGGCAACCCCAACCGATGCTCCCTCCACTGTTGTCGACCCTCCTCGGCAACGGCGAGGAGGCGATGGTGGCAAGGGCTCAGCCCTCGGCCGCTGCCTCCTCTCCCCACATTTTTAAAAAATAAATTAAAATAATTATTATTTATTTTATATAATTAAATTAATTTTTATATTAATATTTGAATCCGCTTAAAAACGATGTTGTTTTTGCTTCTTCTTTTTTGTTGAATCAGCATTTCGACAAGCCACGTAGACGAAAAAAATAATAAAAAATTGCCACGTAGGATTTTCGGTGGGGTTCGCTAGAAATGGCACTTAAGTGTCTCACTTTTCAAAAAAAGTGATACTTAAGTATCACTTTTATAACTTTTAGCATTTAAGTGTCCCTTCGTGCCAAGTTTTAACACTTGAGTTATACTTTGTCCGGCTCTAGAGCTTGTTATTCAGGACCAGTTTAATCTATGATTTTATTTTGCATAAATTAATTAATGATTGAGTTGGAAGGAAGTGCTTCTGACCTTGGGTAAAAATATGGTGCATTCAAAACTTCATGGTTGGGTCTTAGTTATTTTGTCTCCAAATTCCGATTTGATCTTAGCCTAGATCATATCGTTTAATCAGGTAAGATTAGTTGAGAGCTTTCCAACAAAACTCAAATTGCCCCAATCTAACGTGCAGATCATGAGATATCGTGTCTTGTGTCTTAGAGTGACCAATCGCAATGACATCGTTGAAGATTGTGATTCTTTTGAGTCAAAATCATTTTTATAAAATTCAATCACGAGCTTTCAAATGCATGAAGAATCATGTCAATCGGGTTTAAAACAAAGGAGATTTCGCAAGTCAAAAAATTGAGTAAATATTTTCATAAGAGAAACCACAAAGAGTCATATTAGGAATAAGACGAATAAAAGACAAGAAAAGCGGATTGTATTAAGACAAACTTTAGCGCTCGACCATATCTTCGAGAGAGAATTCTATTAAACTATTCGTTACTATGTTTGAATGGTTAGTTATATTTTAATATGTCATCGCTCTACGAAATTTAAAAAAAAAAATTATGATAAAATTAGTCGTTATTCTGACTGAGTGGACATAATATTATGAATTGTTATTCTATATTAATACAAATTAACAATAACGAATTGAGTCCAAGGTCGAATTGACGGGAAAGGCACCAAAAAAAAAAAAAATTAACCTATTGCATTCATATCAATTAAATCATAAACCTTTCAATTAAACAAATTTAGTTTTAAATATTTTCAGCCAATTTAGCTGGAAATTGCTAACGTAGACTCTAGGCATCTTATCTAGTATGATTGGCTTTGACATGATTTTTTTTTTAAAATTAAATAATTTTTCATTTTTTTTTATATTTTTTGTTCCCTAGCTTGTGTCAACCATGGCTAGCGAGACTAAGCCTTACCCTCGCTCGGGCAAGGCCAGCTCTCGTGGCCACCGCCCCAACACAAGTCATGGAAGAGAAATAAAATAAAATAAAAAAGAATAAAGTTCAAAAATTATTTTTAAAAATGTTAACATTAGCAATAACCATGCCATGCTTAACAATTTCTGATTTAAATTGGTCAGATGAACTTAATTGTTATTAATGTGAAAATGTTATGACTAAATTGATCCAATTAAAAAGTTTATGACTGATCATGTATTAATGTAATAGGTTTTAGACTTTTTATTTCTCCCGAATTGACTTACGTCTGACGCGTGGTACTGATGAATTTTCGTATTTTGAGAACTATTTCCGTCAAATGTATGTTGATTTCGATTTCGATATCACAGAGATAGTCAACGGGGAAATGGTCTACTTTGTTAAGCGTCAACCCACCTGATTAAATCCAAAGATCAACTGACTCCGCCCAAATCATACAGATTTGCCGCACCATCATCATGTCGTATGTTGGCCATGTCTACGTTCTCACTTGTGTTTCATATGTTTTGCCATCCGATCGTCATGATATCTGCATGTTCTTACCATATCATCTCATAACATTTACATGCTTTTGCCATGTCATCTTCAGGTCAAATGTTTTGCCATGTCATCCTTAGGACACATGTATTGTATGATTTTCTTTTTCCATATCATCATCATAATAATAATTGTGTGCTTTTTGCCACACCATCAGTGTTTTGCCACATCATTGTTACAACACATGTTTCATATGTTTTGCTATCATCATTTTCATTCACTTGTTTTTGCCACGTCATTATCATGCATCTGCATGCTTTTGCCACATCATCATCATGTCGTGTGTTTTGCTAAGTTATCATTATGACACATGTTTTGTATGATCTTTGCAATGTTATCGGCATGACATTGACTTGCTTTTGCCATGCTAATGTCATGTCGTGTATTTTGCTATATCAACATTAATATAAATCATAGTTACCACTATGACATTTGTTTCGTATGTTTTTACCCATTACCATAATGTCATGTGTTCTTAATGTCATCATTATGACACATGTACCACATGGTTATGCCATGTGATCATCATGGCATCAGCATGATTTTGTCCTTACAGCCCCGTGCCTTGTCGAGGTATAAGATATAATCAATAGGATTGTGGTACCAAAAGGGCACTATCGGAGTGCTAATCCTTCCTCACCCATCATCCAGTCCTCGGGACCTTGAACTCTATTTTAGGCAATAAATGTCACACCCCAATTAACAAAAACAATGGCATAACACAGCCGTCCTTTCACCAAAGGACGCAGCATTAACATAACAAAAAATTAAGCCAAATATATATATATATATATATATATATATATATATATATCCACATATTTATATTACAAAAAAAAGGCATTTGGTTACAATATTAAAATTCTATAAACGACCAAACTAATATCTATACCTCCACAAAAAACTAACTCACAAACTTATTACCTATTTATAATTCATACCAAAAGTCCCCACCACAAAAGGTCCTCCCTAATAAAGGACACTCACGTCTACTTCCGACTCCCCAAAGAACCTGAAAAATAAGTAGATGAAAGGAGTGAGTTACCACGGCTCAGTAAGTAACACATTTTTTTCTAAGCGGATCAAGAAATCACTATCCATATTTAAAACACAACCATAACGTTTTAACATAATATATTCATAAAACAACTATCAAAACACCAAGGGTCTAATCCATTGGCAAATCGCATCAAAGCATGTGTCAATGGTCTATTCCATTGATTAATCTCATCAAATCATATGCCGATGGTCCATTCCATTGGCCAAACTCATATCACCTATCGATGGTCCACCCCATTAACCAATTCATACTTAAATGTCTAGCCACGGTCATGTGTAACACCCGTGACAAGATGACCAAGACTCCCCCCTGGCAAGGTCTCCACTTATTATTAGCCGGTGGTTTGGCTCACAAGGATATTTTAGAATAGTATGCATATATCCACACACTCCTCAAGGTTCACAGAGACATTGAGTATCAACCATCAATCACAATATCCAGTATTCTAACATCTGAATGAAAGTCATATCACAACATGAGCATTTGATATATAAATATGAAAGCGTTCTTCAAGAACCACAAATGTTTAAAGATTCTTTCATAAAGAGTTTCACAAACCATTTTCAGACAACCATTCAAACCGAATTAAAAAATATAACTCATTCTTTCAAACAAAAAAATGGTAATAATAGCTCGATCCTGTTTTATGTAACAAAATATGCCATTTATCAATTCATGGCATATATACTCCACAATGTTTTTCAAAACATGGGTTTAAAATACAAAGAAGAAACAATGTCACTCACTTGGGAAAAGACAAAAATCAATTACGGTGATAACTTGAGTCAACTTACTCGAATTCCTACCAAATAACCGAAAAACAATATTAAAAGACAAAGTAAAATGATATTCTAATGAATGACTCGACTATATTAGATTTATGTAATGATAAAACAACACCTACACGACACGAAAAGCCCGCCTCTAGCAGCAACCTATTGTTGTCCACTAAGCGCAGTTTGCGCGCTAAATTTCGTTGTGCCATAACTTCCTCCACAAAATTTTGTTTCAAACCATCTTATAGTCTCTAGAAAGCCCTCTTGATGTACTACAACAACCCCAACTCAACTGCCCAAAAACACGAAAAAAGGCTAAAAATTAGGCCCAAAGTTACTATTCGCTACAGTTCCCGAACGTACCCCCAACTTGAAAATTCTATCCCAAACAAACCGTAAGCTCGAATTATAATCCATAAAATGCTAAAGTTTCACAATACTCTAAACTATCATTTCCACATAAATACGCAGTTCAATGACTCAAAAATCGGATTTCGCCACACAAATATCCAACAAATTCGAATTTCAAGCCCTAATTGCGATGATTCCTTCGAGTAGACGATTCAAGACTTCGATCATTTAACGGCATTGCTAAAAAAAAGTTGAGTCAACTTGATGAGGTGTCCACATCGCGGGTGCGACAATTTTTTTTCTTTTTTCCCTTTCTATTCTTTCTCTCTTCTCTCCTGTTCCTTTCTTTTTCTTGTTTCATTTCTGCTCGTGCCCTCCCTCTCTCTTCTCTTAAAGGGTTGAAGGTTCTACTATTCTCCTCCTACCTCTTTTGTTGACTTTTCAAACCTTTTCCTTTTTTTTAAGCCCATATTTTACATTCTCCTCTCTTTAAAAAAAATTTTCCTCGAAATTTGCAGGTACCTTAATCATGAAACAAGTGAGGGTTTGTGTGCCTTGCCTCCTCAAGTCCCCAAGTGGCCTCCCTCTCCATGTGGTTTTGCCACTGGAGCTTCACATAAGGGATTGTGTGTCACTACAAAACTTGATGTTCTCATCAACAATACGAATGGGCTACTTTTCGTACATTAATTTTTCTCTCAACTTCAATGGTGTAAAATCCAGTACGTGATCAAGATTTAGCACATATTTCCGTAATAAGGACACATGGAACACATTATGCACTCCAAATAATTCTAATGGTAAAGCAAGTTTATAAGCAACTTATCAAGAATGGTCCCATGTACCTTAGACTTAATTTACCACGTGTGCCTAATCTCATGACATCTTTCATAGGAGAAACCTTCAAGAATACATGGTCTCCTACATTAAATTACCTTGTGCCTTTTGAGGTCCACATAGCTTTTCCAACAACTTTGTGCTATTTTCAAATACTCTTGAATAAGCCTTTCTCTTGTGATTGTTGTATGTATTCAAGGCTAGTTAATCTTTTCTCACCAACATCGTCCCAATAGACAGGAGTTCTACATTTACACCCATACAAAGCTACAAAAGGAACCATCTTAACGCTGAAATGATGACTGTTATTGTAAGAAAACTCTACCAAGTATAAATGTTCATCCTACGAACTACCAAAGTCAATAACGCTAGATCGTAGCATATCCTCAAACGTATGAGTGGTTCTCTTTGGCTGACCATCCGTTTGTGGGTGAAAAGTTATACTAAAGTTGAGTTGAGTACCTAACACCCCTGTAAACTCTTCCAAAAGTTAGACACAAACCTAGGATCTCTATCGGAAACAATGCTTATTGGAACCCCATGAAGTCTTACTATCTCATTAACGTATCGCTTCACCATGTCTTCAAGTGAAAGGCCGAATCGATAAGACAAAAAGTGTGCAAATTTAGTCAACCGATCGAAAATCACCCATATGGCATTCTTACCACCAGGCGATCTCGGTAAACCAGCAATAAAATCCATGTTAATATGCTCCCACTTCCATTTAGGTACTTCAAGTGGGTGTAACTGGCCACTTGGTTTCTGATGCTCAATTTTTACTTGCTGGAAAATCAATTTTTGGTTGACAAACTTCACAATATATTTCTTCATATTGATCCACCAAAATTTTCCTCTCAAATCCCTATACATTCTAGTACTTCCTGGATGAATCGAGAATTTAGTGCTATGAGCTTCCTATAATAACTCATTTTTCAATTTTGAATCATCGGGAACATATAACCGACCATGAAACCTCAATGATCCATCCACGTGAATGCTAAAGTCCTCTTATTATCCAGCTTCTACACCTTCTCTAATCTTCTCCAATTTAAGATCTTCACTTTGTTTAGCCTTGATTCTATCAATCAATGTTGGTTGTACTCAAAGATTAGCTAATTGAGCTAATGGACCAAAACCTCTAGGTCCAGCTTTCTCATATCCTCAAGAATAGGCTTTTGAGAAGTGAGTAATACCGCTATATTTCTAGAGGATTTACAACTTAAGGCATCGGCTACTACATTAGCTTTACCTAGATGGTAATTGATAGATAAGTCATAATCCTTGAGAATTCTAGCCATCTTCTCTGCCTCATTTTCAGTTTTTTTTTTATAGTAAAAATATAGTTCAGACTCTTATGATCAGTAAAAATTTCACATTTTTCACTATACAAGTAATGTTGCCATATTTTTAAGGCAAACACAACTGCCACCAACTCCAGATCATGAGGAGGATAGTTTTTCTCGTGACCCTTCAACTATCTAGAGGCATAAGCCACAACTTTACCATCCTGCATGAGAACACAACATAAATCTTCCTTAGATGCATCACAATAAATTGTAAAGCCACCAGTTCCTAAAGGCAAGGTTAATTTAAGAGCTAACACTAACCGCATCTTCAACTCTTGAAAATTACACTCGCATTGATTTGACCACACAAATTTAACTCCCTTCTGAGTTAAGCGAGTAAGTGGACTAGCAATTTTAAAAAACTTTTCTCCAAACCGCTTGTAATAGCCTGCTAACCCAAAAAAACTTCTTACCTCCGTGACATTGGTGGGGCAATTTCATTGAACAACTGCCTCCACTTTCTTTGGGTCAATTGAAATATCATCCTTTGAGGTTACATGGCCCAAGAATTCTATATGATCAAGCCAAAAGTCACACTTGCTTAATTTGGCATACAACTTCTTTTCACGTAAAGTAAAAGAACCCTCAAGTGTTACTCGTGTTCTTCCAAACTCCTCGAATACACCAAAATATCATTGATATATATCACAATAAATCTGTCAAGAAATTGCCTAAATACCCTATTCATCAAATCCATGAAAACCGCAAGTGCATTTGTTAACCCAAAAGGCATGACAAGGAATTCATAATGCCCATACCTTATTCTGAAAGCAATCTTTGGCACATCATCAGCTTTTATCTTTAATTGATGATACTTAGAATGAAGGTTGATTTTAGAAAATACCTGTGCCCCTTGAAGTTGATCAAATAAATCATCAATCCAGGGCAAATGATATTTATTTTTGATCGTAAAACCAAAGCTCCCCAAGGCGATACACTAGGCCCGATGAACCCTTATCCAAAATCTCTTGTAATTGTGTTATCAATTCATTCGATTCAAAAGGTGTCATCTGGTATGGTGTCTTAGAAATAGGTGTCATATGAGGCATTAAATCGATATAGAACTCAATCTCTCTATCATAAGGCAAACTAAGTAAGTCTTTAAGAAATACATTAGGGAATTCTTTAACAACATGAACATTTTCTAGCTTTACCAGCTCCTTATTTGTGTCTTTTATATAAGCTAGATAACCACAACAATCCTTCCTCTAAAGCTTCCTTGCTTGCATAGCTAAAATCAACCTTGGAAAAAGTGCATTTAAAACTTCCCTAAAAAGAGAATTTGAGTTGATTTTGAGGTTGAAAAATAACTTTTTTTTAATAACAATCAACAGTAGCATAATATTTTGATAACCAATCCATCCCTACAATAACATCAAAATCTTGTATATTTAACTCCACCAAATCCACAAGCAATGGTACATCATCAATCTGCAGCAAACAATTACTGAAAACACGGTTAGCAATCAAGAAATCACAAGTGGGAGTATCAATACGTAATTCATATTTTAGAAGTTCGGGTAGTATATCAAGTTTCTTTGCAACGTCAGTGGAAGTAAAGGAAAGTGTGACACCAAAATCAAATAATGCATAAGCATGTTGCGAGGCAATATAAATATTACTTGCAAGAACTGTATTAGAAACCGCCGCATCCTCTTTTGTCATTACAAAAACTTTTCCAGTCATCATTTGCCTTCATTGGTTTTCGTGTGGTCTATCAACTAGAAGGCAGTGTTCCTCATAGAATAGGTATAGGCTATATGTCCAGGTTACCCACATATAAAATATATATACTATCTCCAGAGGCATTCTTCTGTGGAGGACAATCACACGCCATGTGTTCCATTTTTTCACAAATGAAACATGCTCATCTCTTGCAGTAACAAGGACCACCATGAGGCCTTCCACAGGTAGTACAAGGGCCTAGATTATTTTGAATTATGGACCTTCCTAGCTAGTTAAAAGCTTTCCTCTTTTTACTGCCACTAGTATCACTATCCTAATAGTCAATGGATTTCAACTTCTTATGGTGAGGTACACTTTGTACATCTCGCTCCAAAAATCTTTTGTTCCACTTTGAGGGCTCGTTCCAACATGTCTTTATAAGTTATCAATGCTAAAGGTGTGAGTGCAGAACTAATTTCATATGGAAGCCAAATTTGAAAATGATCGGCCTTATCTTGCTCATTAGACACAAATTATTGAGCAAATCTACTCAACTGATTAAAGCGAATTGCATACTCCAAACCCGTGGAGTTGCCTTGAGATATGTGTATAAATTCACTCTTTACTTTTGCTTGAAATGACATGGGAAGAATTGAAAGTTGAAAGCTTGCTTAAAGTCCTCCCAAGCTATTGTACCATCTCTGTCTCTAAGAGCTAGCCTAATTCCTTCCCACCAATGCTCTGCTTCGCCCTCTAAATATCGAGAGGCAAAAGTAACCTTCTTGTCCTTCGGAATACCTTTAGCTTTGAAGATCCCCTCGATCTTTCTAGTCCATTGCTCAGCTGCAAGAGGATTAGCTTTCCCATCATAAGTGGGTGGTTTCACCTTTCTGAATTGTGCAAAGGTGTACGGACCAATTGCCCCATCTCCACTTAATACTTTTGCCTGGCGATATCAATGGATCATCGCTTGCTCAAAGTCAGTCGGAGGAAACAACTATTGGTTATCTTCCCTAGCTTCAAGTGAGTCAAGACTCCTATCCTAGTTATCCTCCCATCTTCTCCTTAGAGACGCACCTCGAGAAACTTGAGGCATCTAGCATCAGAGGCAACAACTTGCGTGCCTTTACTATTTCTACAATAAACAACCAAACTATACACCTCCACTAAAAACTAACTCACAAACTTATCAACTATACATAATTCGTACCAAAAAGTCTCCACCCCGAAAAGCCCTCCCCGATAACAAACGCTTATGTCTACTTGCGACTCACCGAATAACATGAAAAATAATTAAAGGAGAGGAGTGAGCTACCACGGCTTGGTGAATAACACATTTTTCTAAGCGGATCAAAAAATCCCTATGCACATTTAAAACACAACCATAACTCGCTTTAACATAATATATTCATAAAACAACTACCAAAACACCAATGGTCTAATCCGTTGGTAAATCTCATAAAAGCATGTGTCAATGGCCTATTCCATTGATTAATCTCATCAAATCATATGTCGATCGTCCATTCCATCAACCAAACTCAAATCACCTGTCAATGGTGCACTCCATTAACCAACTCATGCTCAAATGTCTAGCCATGGTCACTCGTAATGCCTATGACAAACGACTGAAATTTCCCCCTTGACAAGGTCTCCACTTATTATTAGCTAGTGGCTCAACCTACAATGATATCTTAAACTAGTATGCACATAACCACACATCCCTTAGGGTTCATAGAGAAATTGAGTATCAACCATCAATCACAATATCCAATAATCCAACATCAGAATGAAAGTCATATCACAACTCAAGCATTTGATATATAAATATCAAAGCGTTCTTCAAGAACCACAAACATTTTAAGATTCTTTCATAAAGAGTTTCACAAACCATTTTCAGACAACTATTCAAACCGAATTCAAAAATATAACTCCCTCTTTCAAATAACAAAATGGCAGTAATAACTCAATCCGGTTTTATGCAACAAAAGATGTTATTTATCATTTAATAGCATATATAATCCACAATATTTTTAAAACATGAGTTTAAAATACAAAGAAGAAAAAATGTCACTCATATGGGAAAAGCCAAAAATCAATTACGATGGTAACTCGAGTCAACGCACTCGAATTCCTAACAAATAATCAAAAAACAATATTAAAAGACTAAGTAAAACGATATTCTAATGAATGACTAGACTATACTAGACTTATTTGTCGATAAAACAATACCTACACGCCACGAAAAGCCCCCATCTAGCAGTAACCTATTGTTGTCCGCTAGGCGAGGCCTGTGCGTTAAACTTCATTGCAATATAACTTCCTCCAAAAATTCTGTTTCAAGCCATCTTATAATCCTTAGAAAGCCCTCTTGATGTACTACAACAACCCCAACTTAGCCGCCCCAAAACATCTCTGAAAATGGCTAAAAATCGGGCACAAACTTATTGTTCGCTACAGTTCCAAAACATGCCCCCAACTTGAAAATTCTGTTTTGGACAAACCGTAAGCTCAAATCATGATCCGTAAAATGTTAAAGCTTCACAACACCCTAAATTATCATTTCTATGAAAATACATAGCTCATAGACTCAAAATTGGATTTCGCCGCACAAATATCCAAGAAATCCGATTTTCGAGCCCTAATTGCAACGATTCCTTTAAATAGACAATTAATGGTTTCAATCACTTACCGGCATTGCAAAACAAAGTTGACTCACCTTGATTAGGTGTTCGAATCGCAAAAACGACAAATTTTTTTCCTTTTCCCTTTCTCTTCTTTCTCTCTTCTCCCCTATTCCTTTCTTTTCCCTATTTCGTTTCTGCTCGTGCTCTCCCTCTCTCTTCTCTTAAAGGGCCGAAGGTTCTACTATTCTCCTCCTACCTCTTTTGTTGACTTTTCAAACCTTTTCCTCTTTTTATTATTTTTTTTTGGGGTAAAGCTCATATTTTACAGTAAAACACCAGTTAAGCTTAGGTGGTAAACTTCTCATATTGCTTAGATATTAAGTGTAGGATTTATCCAAACAGATTAGTGACAACTCCAAATGTTATTAGAGAATGATTAGATGATCCACGTAGAACACAATCATACAATTTAAGAAGATCCATAATATCAAATAAATATTTTGATCAACCTATCTAGTTTCGTTTGTTAACTGTGGTACATGTCTCCTAAGAGTTTTAGCACTTCAAGCCAAAGGCCCCTAGGTCTGCAAACCACACCGGGAGGAGGGAAGTCCACAATGAGATGTTTGGCAAATTGCATATAGCTACTGTGAAATTGGCAAACTGGGCATCGCCATTTACTATCATCTTAGATCCTAGGTCCTGACCAAATCTTAGGTTCAACTTATCTATGATGTTAAATATGATCGAAAAACTTAAACCGGACTAAAGTGTCCATCGATCCATTTTGAAAATCCTAGATTGATTGCATACTAGCGTTGGGAAAGTCACTCTACCTAAGTTCATGTGTCAAGAAACAGGTATATAAAACATAACGATCGTCGGTTTGGGGGTTCAATTACACATGGAATGGAGCATGCCAAGATGCTCATTCAGTACCTTAACCCTCTTTTTATTAAGTTCTAAATCATTCGTTAGATAATCTCCAAAGTATGCATTTTTTTTTGTCTTTTTAGAATTAAAAGATGTCACCTCAACGCTTATATTGTGAAGTTACAAGTTTGACGACACCGTCTTCTAGTGTTGAGGCGTCTCCATTAATGTATGAGAGTGAATGATAGTGAAACATAATATCAATTCAGATAACATTTGGAGGATGCGTCATGACGAGTCAACTCAAGCTACATGTGAAAACACAAATAGAACGTAGCATGAGAAATGACATGATGTGCAATTCAAATGCAAGGTGACATGGCGAAATCAAAATTAAATTGTGACATGGAGAATGACATCACATGTAATTCAAATGCAACATGTCATAATAGAAACATGACATGGAAAATGACATGCCATGCAATTCTGATCCAATATGGCATGGCAAAATCAAAATTAAATTGGACACAAAAAATAACATCACATGCAACTTGGATGCAATATGACATGGCAAAATCGTACATAGAAGATGATGTATCATGACAATTCTAATGTAACATGATTTGCCAAATTTGGAAGTGAAATGGGAAATGGAAGATGACAGGAGATGAGAATTCAAATGGAAACATAACGTGGCAAAATGGGAATTGTAATGTAGCATGGAAAGTGACATGACATGCCTTCTATATGAAATATGGCATTACGAACTTGTAATTGAAATGTGACGTAGAAATGAAATAGCCTGGCAATTTATAAGCAAACATGGAAAAATAATAGTTGAAACATGACATGGCATAGCAATACGAAACATGGCAATACCAATGCAGAATGACATGACAAACTTAGACATATAATGAGGCATATAAAATGACATGGCATGGCAATTTAGAATACAAATAGGACATGGCAACATTGAAATTAGAACAGACGAGACATGAATAACATGAGGTATGCAAAATTCAACTATGTGCGGAGACAATATTCATTGTTGTCGCCTCAAATTTTGATTCCCTAAAGTCAAAGTCAAGATCAAATTTTAATTCTTTCAAATTTCAGGTTAACTACCAATCAAAATTAAAGTAGTCAATCGGAACTGTAAGCCCCTAACTATGATTTTTAAACAGTAATTGACGCTTAGAATGCACAATTTCTACGGTAAAAGGTGTGCTCTTGTGCCTGAGAGGAACAACCATTAACCTAAAAGGAAGCACCCTTTAACTTTTGGGAAGAATCATATTTTACCTTGAAGAGAAAGCACTTTGCACCCTAAAAGGAAGTGCCCCTAACCCTGACAAAAGTTATACATCATTGCACTTCCACTTTAACACATATCGTCATAATAGCTGCTGGTATTCTTGTAACATTCTCTTAAAATCTCAAAATGTATGTCGCTCCATCCTCGAAGGGGCAGGGTGCTTGTCCCTATCTTAGGCCTTTCGCCCTAAAAGGAAGTGGTGAGGGAGATGCCTTGCTCCCTAAAGGAACGTGAATGGCACCTGAAAAGGAAACGCCTTGCACCCTAAGAGGGCTCACCTCGTGCCTTGAGAGGAAGTGCCCTGTGAAGTACAAGGGCGCACCCCTCACCCTCGCGTGCGCGCCTGCACCTCATAGTGAGGCACGAGCGCCCTAGTCAGGTGGGGTGAATGCCCTACACAGCCCCACCTGTTAAATCGAGAAAAGTCTAAACAATATTAAATTGTTCCGATTGAATCCTAAACATTTTCATGTTTTACCAATTAAATATATTCGGCTAATTTTGATTGAAAATTATTGACGTGAATACTGACAGTTTATATTGCACGGCACTGCTGATGTGGACTTTTTAATGATATTTACAAATTTTTTTGAATTTTTTATATTTTTATGATTTTCTTTCCTGTTCTTTACTTTTCTTATTTTCTTCTAATTTAGATTAAGGTTTTTTTTTTCTTTTTGGGGTCTAAAATTTGCCCTTGCTTGGCTCACATCGAGCAAGGCATAGCGTCCCTCACCAAATCTGGGTGAGGGCTTGTGTGTGCTTTATATTTGACTAGCAAGGGCATCATAGCCCTCGCCTAGGCCCTCAACAACCACAGTGAAGGTTGTGACACCCTCACTATGGCCGACAAGGGCATCGCGGTCCTTGCTAATCCAGAAAACAAACAAAGTAAATAAAAGGAAAGAAAAAAATAGAAAAATATTATTTAAAAAAAAATTATATCGGCACCAGCTATGTCACATAAAACGGCCAAAGTTCACATTAGAAATTTCTAGTCAAAATTGACCAAATAGATTCAATTTCTAAATTATCAGAATGTTTATGAATTAATTAACAAAATTGAATTGATAAAAATGTAATAAATTTGAGACTTTTTGAACAATTTTCCCTATAACATTTTTGTATTGCACTAAGTAATTTCTCTCCTTGCCCACACTATCTTATTTTCATTTCTCAACTTTGATTTTCTCACTTTTGCTGTCTTTCACGTAGATTTCTCAGGGACCAATAGCATAAAGGTCTCTCTCTTTCTCTCTCTCCAATTAAAGTGGAAATGCACATCTACGATTCTTGATTTCTTAGATCCAGAATCCTATCGTTATAGTAAAAGATGTACGTTTTTCAAGTTGTTATGTCGTCAAAAATACATCGTAAATCTAGAAATTGTCATTATTATGCTGCAATGGATTTTTCAGACCAATAAATGTATAACTCATATTCCCGCGAAGTAAAAACCCACTATCCATTTTCAAGCTGTCGTAATCCCCTTTTTGCCATAAAAAAATGGCAAAAAATCGATTTTTACCATGCATTGCACTATTTGGGTCGAATATTGTAACACTGGTAGGATGCCTCTTGTTGGTTGTTGAGATATATAAATTGTGGAGTTGGAAGAGTGACACATGGCGCTGATTATTTGGGAAGTATTGCATTAGAATGGTCCTTTTGTAATTGTAACCCAACCCTTAGGTCAAGATACCCATGGCATTGGGTTTGTGTGTAGAGTAGGCTACGATGATAGCACCAAAGGTCAAGGGCCGATAGCCATCACGATTTGAGCTCATTAACAGAAGCCCCCATATACGGGAACATTGTAGGAAAATTTTACGTGAAATTATAAATCTTGTGTATGCAAGCAATCATCACTTAATGTGACATCCCGAGTTTTACTTATCCAATAATTATAATTAGGCTGTGAAGCTCGATATTATTAAGTACAAAGCTTGAATAAAATAGTTTATGCTCAAGGTACAAGCAACACGAAATGAGTTTGTGAATCAATATCAGAAAGAACACGGTTGGAGACAGGTAACGCTAGTTACTAAATGGTGATAGTAGGTCACATATTGAGATCGGACTTGGTATTGTTGCCAATGATTTCGTGACTTCAAAAAATCAAGAAATACATTGTGCATGTTAATTCTAACAATGCGACATTATGGAAATATTCACATATGTGGTCTTTGGAACAAGACACATAATCCCCCTTCTATAGCCAAAAATCTAGGGCCACTATTGGTAATTCAATTATTCTAATTTCGAGAATTAGAATGCAATTTATGCATAAAAAGGGACATTTGTTCACTAATCTTGACACCTTAGACTTCTAATGAAAGACAAGTGCCTAGATATGCAAGCTAAATGTCTTTAAGGTTTTCACGAGTGGTAAGCCATGTGCAAAATCGAACTGAGTGTTCTTGATGTTATCACTATTGGCAAGCAACATGCAAGATAGAGCTTAAAGGCTTAAATATCACTCTCTCTTTCTCCTCTTGGCCGAACCTCCCTCTCACCATTGCACTTCATTTTTCTCTCAATTTTCTTCACCAAGAACTCTCAAAGATCAAGCACTCAAGTAGGTTGAAGTTTGGTTATCTAAATCAAGCTAGCAAGTAAGTGAAATTGCTAAGTTCAATGCTATTTGATCTTCTTGCTTCTTAGAGAATTAGTATAGTCCAGGCATGGCAACTCTCTAGATTCTTAGTTGTTGAAACTATGTTAAGAATTGTTCATGCATGTGAAACTAAGTCCGTATTCGATGTCTTTCAGTTCATTGGAGCTAGAGCTAGGCAAGGAACGGTCTCAAGGCTCATAGCTTGTCCTAAAGATTGTAGAAGTTGTGCTATGTTTGGGTTTGTCTTAGAAACCATGGATGTCGTGCTGTGTTTGGTGAATTTTAGTGCTTGGTTTATGGTGAATTTGTCTATGTAACATAATGCATAAATTATCGGGATGTGCATGACCATGTGGTTGAACCTAGAAGTGTCGTGCTGTGAGACGGTATTAGATTTTAGGGGTTCCCAATGCGTGTTGATTTGGAGTAAACCGTGGGGTGTTCGTGTGGTACAATGTGCAAGGCGTGCTCAAATATGTGATATTGTGTGGTGATGCAATTTTCTAGCTTATGGTTTGACAAATGCATGCTGAGTTGGGCTCGTTAGTGTGATAATTCAAGATAATTGCATAGATTATGTGAAATGAATTGATGTTAAGAAAAAACCATCGGAAAACAAACTAATGATGCCCTGGAGGAGTCGAGATGCCCAAGGATAGCGATTCTTGGATGCCTCGAACAACGAACCAAGATGCCTCGGAGTGAAATGCCCATGGACAGCAAACCATGGAAGTTTGGACAGCAAACCGAAAGTGACCCGCACGGATTGGATAGCGAAATCAATATAGATCCACGAGTCAGGGGAGAAAAAAGATCACATGAAAACCTAAGAAATAAGGCACGTGAGTTCGTGTGTGGTTGTGTGATTTTACGTTCGTGATGCATGCTTGGATTCTTGTACATATGGTCATATATTTTCTAATTTGGTCTACATGCGCCAAGTTTGTATTTGTATATACTATATTTGCTTTGTCTTGGACAGATCGTCTAGTGTAGAACGTAGTTATTTCTCTTGTTGGGCTTCTACTTATCCCACTATTTTGCAGATATTAAGCATGGACATTCCATATATCGCATGTTACGAGACGCTTATCTACTTTGAAGGCTTTGTCAAGGACGTGATCCTCCCTGAGTCACCATGACGTTCACATGATATGAAGCTACAATTTGGATAAATATAGGGCATCCAGAGTGGATCCCTATCCGGTTTGTGTTATGGTTCCTTAACTTTGACGGAGATCTCCTTGGACCCCTTCGATTTGGAGATGACAATGACAATGACGAGTAGATAGGCGAGTTGCTGTGGGTTATGGAGTTTTATTTTTTCCTTATAAAGACATATCTTCCTTTGCACAGAACAAAGTTGCCGGGTGGAGGAGAATAGGCACTTTTTGGCCCCTCGCAAGCATTTGTCAATAGTTTGTTGGTGTATGGAAGGAATGGTGTGAATAGTAAGAATCTAATGAACCATATATGTGAATATGAAATGAAAGTGATATGTTATATGTTACTCGCGTTTTGCCTTGGCTTCCGTTTGCATGATTAAAAGGGAAGAACTAAAAGAGCACATAGTAAAGAGTGACGTTTTGGGGCATTAGACTTAAACCTTTCAATTGGTTTGATTGAGTCATTTCAATGAACATCACCTAAATTGTGTGCATGTCACTCAAAAATTGCTTATATGACATCCTTAAACCTAGGTTTTAGAACATAATTGCCCATTTCAATGAACGATTGGGACTTAATTTACCAATTGGAAGATTTATGACTCAATTATACTTTTTCGCAAGGTTTAGAGTTGATCGAATCGGTTAAAAGTTTTAAGGCTTAATTGCATCCTACACATATAATTTAAAATTTGTATTGCAATTGTTCTAGTAACCATGTAATGCATACGTGTTGTGTAAACCAGTCGTGTCGAAAGTTGTTCGTTAGCTTGGGGTTTGAAGTAATTTATTTGGTTTATTTATCTCATCAAAAGTTCATACGAACAGCAAGACCATGTTTCCATGATGTTAATAACAACAACTTACATAAATTATATTCTCCAATTCGTATGGTGGAGGAGGGGTTGGGGAGAGGGAAGGAACCAAATTTGAGCAAGCATTTTGCCAAATAAATAATACAATCCATCGAACAGAATATAATAATAAAAAATAGAATTATAAAAGTACACCAAAAAATTTATTATCAAAGTTCTTCTAAACTTGGGCTACGTTTCTGTGTAGTGGCTTTCTGCAGTAAGAAGGGAAGAGGAGTGCCATAACTGAAGTCATCTCTCCAGCTGGACGGTTAATGTACAAATACTCCCCAGATAAAACTCCAAACGAAACAATCCATCTTTACGAAAAGCTAAAACCGAAGCCAATAATAGAGGGTGAGCTGACATGAACCGCCTCAAGCCACTCTTCAACGCCCACTATTATCAAATCCGACCAAGCGGAACTGCTGACATTGTGATTGGACAATAAAAAGCAAGAGAAAAGGAAAGTAACGAGGGAGGGAAAAATCGGTCTTTACGAGGATAAGATCTTCAAATATAGCTTAGACTTCATTTATTTCAGCCAAAAAAAAAAATTAAATATTTTATTAAAATAATTACTTATATTATTTGAAATAATTAATAAATGAAAATTATTTTTATTATCAATAATAATTTATATCTCAATATTTTGTGCAAACAATGAAATCATTTTTTGTTCATTCATTTCTATAAATAATACAAGTAATCATTTTTAGAAAAATGTTCTACAAATTATTCGGTTTTACGCTAGATAAATGCACCCTTAAAGTAAGCATATATAATTCCGTTCCGTGCGGTTGAGTTAAATGTAAAGTAGAATTGTTGAGTTTGGATCAATCTATGAGGTTATTTTGTAGGTTTAGTTTCGGTACTTAGGATGAGAAAGTAGTTTATATGATGATACACCATGGGATGATGATAACGTGGTTTAACTAACTAATTACTGTTATCCACGTGCTGGGAATCTCATCGTACTTAGTATACATCTCACTTCTTATTAGTTAATTTGTGACTTGACAATGACTACCAAGTGGTGTATCCGTCATGAGAATTACCTTCTCCTAGAATATTATACTAAGGCGGCTAAGTGTTTTTATAAGATACCATCAATTTCTAACATTTTTTTTCTATTTATTTTCAACACATGAGTATTAAATACTTAGTTACATACGTCTCCATTTAAGTACATAATGAAAAAAATGATCAATTAGATAATTAATCAAATTTTCAACTTGTCTTAGTTTTGAATTGAAATAAATAAACCAATTCGATTTCGTTATCGTTCCAAAGCCCGACATTCAGTTTGGTTTTAAATTAATTTCAAGTGGAACCACGCTTGCTCGTGGACGTGGAGAAAATGTCCTGTCCATTGGATAAACCGCTAAAATGGTTAATCAAATTAATTGAACTGATCATTGAACCAATGGAAGTTCTAAATATCTCTATTTCGCTAAATGCTGTAGGTGTAAACGAGACAAAATATTTTTTTCTTGCATAAGAAAAACTTCCTTAACTAGTGATAGTCTCCGACTCTCATAGTCTTTTGTGACATGATTATGCGATGTTGTAATTGGGCTAATAGCTTGCACGTATAGCAACACATCCGCGAGGCATTGCGGCCATTAGAGTGTTGCAATTGTCATATATTTGTCAAACAATTTGCAAAAGTTAGAGATACTACGAAGAAGTTATACTAAATAATACATAAATCTTACATAATAAAGGTCTTTTTGACCACATGCCGAATTTATCAATTTACTTTTCATCTTTCAAATTAAACCCACCGAGGCAACTTTTCTTTTTCACTTCTTACTCTATTTATAACTTTGACTCCAATATTTGAACATAAAAAAATGTTGCCAAATTTTAAAAATTACGTCTAATTTTGCATATCAAATATACTCAATATTTTGAAAGGTTTTAGGCGTTTTCACTACAAGAAAAACACCCTAAAACTTACAATTTTTATTTTATCACCATTGATTCAATCGAACTTGGAACAATTTTGAACCTGCAAAGACATGGTTTTATCACCCTAGGTCAGATGTAAAGTGACAAAAGCATGGTTTTTTTTGTTTTTTTTTTTGTCTTAGGTTTAGGCATTAGGGACATAAATGAAACTTTGTCACCAGTGACGAGGGAAAATTGTTGAAAGTGCGGTGATAAAAACAAAAATTCGTAGCCTTGGGGTAGACCTAAAGCAACAAAAACAAAAAAAAAAAATTTATCGCCTGTGGATATGGTCCAAGGCATAAAGTTACTATTTGGTCGCCTATGGGTGCAATCTGAAGCATTAAACTTAGTATTTGGCCGCCTCTGGTTGACTCGATGGCAACAAATTTTCAAAATTCGTCATTGACTGAAATTTGAAGTGACAAACTATTCAATTTGACAACATGAAAAGCTCTGTCCTCCCCCTCTATCTATCCAAGGGACAGAAGGGCAGAGGCTTCTGGTGTTCCTTACAGTCAAGAATTCTTTGCACAAAACTTGCAAGTCGAGTATGAGTTTCAAGCATTTCTTTATGCAAGCTAATAAGTTAGCTATCATGTTTCAATTTTCTTATTAATAAATTAATTAACTTTGTTATGGTAAGTAAATTAATTGTGTTTGTCATTAAATATAGAGAAACATGGCAATGCTAACATAGGTTGCAGCAGCAATTGAATTTTTAATTCGTATTTGGTAAGTCATAGAGAAACATAAATATAGAGAAACATGGCAATGCTACATACGTGTGGTATGTATAAGGTAACTGAAATATAAATATTTTTAGTATAATTGACGTCAAAAGAAAAGTTTGTAATATAATTAGAGATACTGCATTCTAATTATTACCGACAATTTAATTAATTATATGGATAGATAAGTAAAGTTAGAATATGATCTTTCTAATTATTCAAATTGTCAATTAAAAGTGCAAAAAGTTGAGATCTTTAATATCGAATTCATGCCAATTTTATGTATTTGAATTCTGTTGGGCTGATTGTGGAATAAAATCTTCTATACGCAATATAAAGTAAAGAGGACCTGCTGTTTCCCAAGAAATCCCAATCATTTTTGTTTTCTTTCTAAAAAGTTGTTAATCACTTAATTTGTATTATGTATTTTACCAATAATTTTCTCGTTGATTAATGATTCAAACATAATAAGGTAATTTCGCTTATTATGCAAAAGCATATAAAAGGCATTTCAAATTGTTTTTAATGACTGGAACATTATAAGAATTTCTAAAAAATTATTGTATGTAATGGTAAAAATAAAACAAAATTAGAAGCAAAAGCTAAAATGTAATGAAACATGGCGAGAAAGGTAGCAAAATGGTTACGTCATGTTTACTACTTGCAGATTATGTCCTTACTTTTTAAAACTTTCAAATTCTTGCATACAAGCAACGCTATATATATTTGCTAGTATGTAAGCATTTTGACCCTTTTAATGTTATTTTAATTATCGTAAGGAAAGATGAGTGATACATTAGATTTTAGACAATTATTTTGAATTAAATTTTCAAAGGTAAGATATTAATTGATTATCAACAATCATCTTCATTATGGTAAAGTGTGATTTATCCATCTATAGTTATGTATGGTCATAATGCATTTTTTATTTATACATGAGAGTGTTTATCATTTTTTTTCTTTTTTTGCAAATATTTGGTATTGAAATGATCATTGAATTTGCTTAATAAATAAGATATAGCAATTTGTTAGAATGGATTTTTTTAGTTAAAATATTTTTAAAAATTAAACAAAAAACTTAAGGCAACCAAAATGTTCGAAAAATTGCCTATGTTGTTTTGAAAATAACAAAATAATCAAATATTACTAATGTGTGTATTTGTTGAGCAATACTAGGTGACATATGCACAAGCCAATACGCAAATGGTGTGCTAATCAAGTAATTCTATTATGAGGAGTGTTCTGCCACTATTAAGAGTGCTCTATCAATATCGATGGATTGCTATTAATATAAAGTGTGAACAACATATTGGTTGTCGAGATGTGTACAAACTAGAAGTGTCTTGAGATAAGATGAACATTTGGAAAGACTTTGATTGAAAGTGAACAAATTGAGAAAAACGGGGGTGTTTATGATGACTTGGAGATACCAAGATCTGGTTAATGGTTGGATGGACTTAGTAATGGTGAACAAGTCTAGAACGAGGATGTTAGGTAAAATTTTGAAGGACTATGAAGGTGAACAACTTGGAAGAGTCATAACCGCCAATATGCTTGGAATGACCGAAAGATAGAAGATCTAATTGTTATTGGGAGCAACGGATCGTTATTAGGATCAGGTGCCGATATTGGATGAGGTGGAAGACTGTGATGACACTATGACCCATGTGAGTTTAGTAAAGATTGATGAAGATATTGACAAGCATAGAACAAGTCTAATATAATGACGATTTCATGAAGACTTGGAAGTACAATATCAATCTTTTATCAACTAGAAGTCTTTGGAATCTGACATAATCATAAGGATCAATGGATGATTGATTGCAAGTCATTCCATGTCATTTGACCATGGACAACACTAAGGCTGAGCTTAGTTGTTTGTTTTTTAATTGGGATATGATAGGATAAAGTCAAATTAAAAATCTTCTAAGTATCCGTCAAATTGTAGAAAATCCTAACCATTAAGATGGATATGGACACCTTGAAACAAGTGTCCATTCTCTCATGTCCCATGATTGGGGACGAGATGGCCACCCGGTGCTTGTCACTACCTAACCTCATAGTCACAGCCGTCATCGCCTAACCTCACCGCCCTCACCCCTGAGTCCTAAGCTCTCTCCATTTGGCTTCTATCCGCTTCTCTCACTGGCCATTACTTGTCTTCATCTCCCATTCCATCTGAAGATTTTGGAAAAGAAGAGGACCTTGACTATCAACTACGGATTGGTTGAAATTGAAACCATTTAGGTTGAAAGCCATAGTGCTGATACCTAAAGCAGTGAACCAGATACCTACTACAGGCCAAGCAGCTAGGAAGAAGTGTAAAGAACGAGAATTGTTGAAACTAGCATATTGGAAGATCAATCGGCCAAAATAACCATGAGCGAAGAATTCGCTTTAAAACCTTCTGTCTTTATATTGATTGCTAACACGTCCCCCAAGTAACTCTGTTCATGATTCTTTCTCGAAGAGTCTCCACCAGCAAACACAACACCCCCAGAGCTTCTCTTCCCCATCTGTATTTCTTTCTCACATAGTATCCCAACGGTGACACCAAATTCATCGATGTCCACGCACAATAATTGAGAGTACCGATGGGTTCTTTGACCCCTCCACACTGCTCGATCACTACGAAGCCTTATTGGAAAAAGGTCGAAGAGGGGTTTTAAAATGGACCACTACGAACACGGGTATTCTTTGTTTTTGGGCGGCGGATCTAGGTGAGCATCCTCGATGGCGAGCAAAGGATCTGCCACCGACAGGCAGGCAATGGTCCGATGGGTCCAACGGGCAAGATCGCGAAGGATGGCGGAGTTCCCATGCTCGTTTGCTTCTACTTTGGCTCTTTATTTTCATTTTTATTTTTCCTTCACTCCATATCCTATGCGGGTCTATCCCACCCCTAGATGGGATTTTTTTTATCCAAACTATATCCGGATAACTCCAAATTTCACATCGCTTGAAACACCAAATAGGATAAAATTTATCCTATCTAAAGTTTTATCCGATCTACCAAATACAGTCTAAGAGACTGATGATAATAAGCACACCTTAATTATGGGCGATCGTGTTGATATCAAATCCTAGAATGTTGATCACTACAAAACTAGCCGTTAACAAGGCTTGGTATTTGCAAAAGGAGTACTAGACTTGACCAGGATTAGTTCTGGCAATCCTGAGCAAGAGACGGACTCTAATAAAAGTAGGTTTGACACTATTTTGGGAAACTGTTACTATCAAAGAGACATTTTGATTATTTTGACCGTTTAAAGACATTCTGCTGCTAAAAATGGTAGAACCAACAGCTGCTTAAGGGATTAGTTGGAAACAATCGTTTGAGGTTGGATGGCTATAAATTAAATCTAAGAGAACTAGTGGAGTTGGGTGAAAACGGGCAAAATTAGTCTAGTTCTTTAGATGTTATACTTTGCTATGATTTTGTTAACACTTGCTATGTATTGCTAATAATATCTCTATAATGTGCTACTGAGTTGTAATCATGATAAAGTCAAGTGTACAAGCGTAAAAGGAATTGGTGTGTCTTGATAGTGTGATCTATCGGTTGATAGGAGTAACACTTGTTAATCGTAACTTGCTTTGAAAATCACTAGTGAAATCAGCTACTGCAAATAATAGCAATTAAGCGTGGTACCATCAGTAAATTATAGATGATAACGAGCAAGTAAAAAGATAGCAGACAAAGATCTATAGTGTTCTCTTGACGAACTTTCACACTCTAGGTCCTCTCTTTCCTCTCACAATTGCAAGGGAGACCAAATCAGAGGGTCATGGCGCGACTAGGTCCCTCCGATCTGATTGGGGCTGCGGCAACCATAGATCTTGTCTTGCGACAGTAGCCACGATGAGATCCGGGGAATGCGTCGACGATTGGATCTGGGGTATTTAAGAAACAATACAAAGATCTTACAATTTAAACTTATGTCTTTTGTAACCACTGGGGGTTCGCCCCAATGGCCACCCTTCCAACTTGGAAGGAGGGGGTGGGGGTTCAAATCCCCACCTTCTCAGGGAGGATTGGGATGGAGATGATTTCATTTCAAGAATGGGTTTCGACTCCCACGCTCTGCAAGAAGGCAGTGCAAAAGTCTGAAAGTGAGTGTTAAAGTAGGATTAGAGTAAGACCGATAAAAAAAAAAAAAAAAAAAAAAAAAACTTATGTCTTTTGTAGTAGCCAAGCGTCTTCATTGAAGTGGGATTGACGTTGCTAAATTTAATTAATTGCTCGCAATATTCAATATTTTTCTGGATCTAAATACTTACAAAGTAAATTTTTTTTACCTTGTAATTATGTTGTTAATTATTAATATATAATGTAACAAAATTGTTTGTCGAGTTTGTTCTTATTTGATATAGTGAAATAGGGATTTTTTTTTTTTTAATGTCATAAGCCAATCAGCATATATCCAAATAATGAAAAATAATTAAAGTCAAATTCCGATTAGAAACAAAGTCTAAGGCGACGAAAATCAAAATATCCATCTTCATGCAGAGTTCGAAAAGTAAATCTAACGCCACAAAAAATCTACCAAAGGTGACAAATTTGTCATTGCCTTTAGTACCTTTTTCTTTTACCAAAAGTGACAAAATTTTTGTCTGCGTAAATTTGACGAGGGCAACAAATTTTTATCGTCATTAGCTAGTCATGGTAATGTTGCGTTTGTCAAATCTATTGCAACAAAAATTTGTTGCCTTCGAGCAAAATAATCTTATGTTGTCGCCTTTGGTAATAAAGGGGACAAAAAACATTTACTTCCTTAGGCAAAAACAACGAAACAAACTTGACAAACCACGTGACAAAAACAAAATTTTAGGATCAATGACTATGATTTTGATATCAATATATTTACTATGAAACATATATGTTATTTTCATGTTAAGATTAAAAGTGCATGAATATCGTATAAATGTTTTTCTATGTCTACTGACCACTATTGACCCTAATGTTTTCATTTGCAATATCTCCCTCCACCTGCATTTATCTCTATTCATTCATTTCCTCCATACGATTACCTTGAACCCTTCTATTGCTTATCCCATCGGAAAGGAGGTTTTTGTATGGACAAATTCCAATTCTAGAGTATTCGTTGGATTTTGAATATCAAACCATATCTATTTTTATGATGGACGTGAGCTATCAAAAAGCAAATCCAAATATGCATATGTTACATCTAATCAATTATATCCTCATAAGGTGCATTGTAAAGTATTGTATTTTACCAACCAAAAAAAAAAGTATTGTATTTTGTTATGTCATTTATTGTTGGTTCATTAAAAATACATTTTTTCGACATTTGTGCCAAAGAAAAAAGAAAAATCAACAAGAAAAGTAAAAAGAAAAAAAGGGAAAATTGAAGGAGGTAGTAGAATGTGGGAGTAGGTGGGTGAGGGCAGCATTGGATGCTCCCTATACATGTGATTAACAAACTGGTGGATCTACTTAATTTCTTCTATTTTCTTTTTTTGGAGGATAGCGCGGAGGACTTCGCGACTAAAACTGATAAAACAGCAGTCGTTCTCTTCTGCAGGTCACGAGGCAAATTTTTTGCGATGACGCTTTTGGGACGAGAAAGCCAAAAAGCGTAGATTGGAGCACGTGGCGCACTCAGCGGCACAGGAGCCAAAAACACAAACGAGCACAAAACGACAAGCGAGAAACGCCAAAACCCCAAAACGCGCATGCGCACCATCGGCAGACAGCGTGGGGAGAACGGATCTTGACTCCATCTTTGACTTTCCACAGTGTCGTCCTCCGATTCCATACGGTCAGCGCTTCCCAGCCGTCGATCTCGCTTACCGCAGAAAACAAACGAGAAAGGTGGAAAAGAAAATGTCTATGTTACAGTACGCACTTCCTCTTTTTCATGAACTGGATCGATGCTGTAAAGTCACTGATGAATCGCCACTCGTGCCCAATTCTCTTTCTCGGTGCAGTCCATTTCACGAATCACCTTTAATTTGAATTCAGGATTCAGGATGGCGACTGTTGATCACTCTCTCTCTCTCTCTCTCCGTCCCCTTGCTTTTTGTGTTTGTTAGACCCTGCTGACCAGAGAGTCACAGAGAGAAGGGCAAAAGGAGAGCACCTGACCCACCTGGTTTAAATTGCTAATTGGGCCACTATGACGCAGAAACTGAGCAACTGGGAATGAATGTCCTTTTGGTGTTTGACAGATTTCAGCGGCACATGTGCTTGGGAATTTGTTCTTTGTTTCATACTGTCTTGACTAAGAAGTGTGCACTATGGCAACCCTTCCCACTTATAAGGAAAGTCTTACCGGGAAAGGAAGGCATCTTCTTTTCAATTCAAATTTTACAACCACTATCTACCTTCGATTTAGGGTCCTTCAATTTTACATGAGTATCTAATACTACTCCATTCAGTCAATAATCTGACATGTGTAAGCATTTATCAAGTGTCCATACATTATCAAGAGTTCATCATGCAACTCGCTCTACTCATCTTTGTAGGGAATCTAAACAATGCATCTATAACTTTTGTGACCATCCCTTTAAGCTATCGGGTTCTAACTCCCTCTTGTAGTTATTTAGTCATATATTAAGTGCATTATTATTGATGAGTGAATTGGATAGATTTTGTACTCAGCACTGTGCACCCATCTATGCAAGAACCTTAATGTCTACATATTTCAATAGAGGTGTCAAGCAAGTTAGGTTGGCATGACCCAATGTGCAATGGGCTTTACTCATTGGGTCATGCCATCTTGCCTAATAGCAACCAATGGATCATTTCATGCTGGCACATAAGCCTGGCATAGCCTAAGGCATAAGATGGACCATAGCAAGTTAGGCATATGCATTAACTCTGCCCAACACAACAACCAATGATACGAGCTAGCATGAAGCACAAAGTAGATTATAATTGGGCATTACTTCGCCACACAAATGGGTTGAGCCATTTTGACACGCTACGATGCCAAGCATGTCAGGCATTAGGCCAAGTAGGGCTAAGTTCGCCCATTTGACAAACATCAATAGATTAACGCTTCATTTGTTAGTTAGCATAAAATTTAGGATAAGCCAATCTTATCGTATGTTTCGTTTCTTCCCAATACAGGATAAAATCAAAAATAAGATAAATATAACTAAAATAAAAGTATTCCATAGGGGAGGTGGGATAAAAATGAATAGAATTTATTGTAGCCATGGTATAAAACTATTATTCTTAAATAATAAACTTCTTTCTTTAATAAAATTAAAATAATAATTAAATATAAAAAATAATCGAATTATAATATAAAAATAAAATTCATAATAACAAAAAATAACCACCATTTTGTGTCCATATTCTCCTATTTTTATTATATATTTGAATTTCTTTCTATCCTATATTATATAATATTATTGAGCATTTATATTTATTACATATTTTAGGGATATTAGTATAGTTTGTTATTTTAAAAATTATTAATAATGATGGTAAGGAATAAAAAAAGAAATATAAAAGAGAGGGAAAATAATATAAATAATAAATAAATAAAAATGAAGTGGGTGAGAGAGTTATAACACTATATTTTTGGGGAATTGCAAAGGTGAACGATCATATTTTCTCTCTTACTAGATTCAACATTGGCCAACTAATCTCCCTCTTCGATGTTAGTGAAGCTCGTTTACATTTCTTGTCAAAGTCAAACCTTTGATTCTAAAATGCTGCATGAGCTCTTTGCTATTTGAGATCTTTAGATTGTACAATAATTGTAGAATTATTGACGAAGGTTATCTCTGTTTGTGCATTTGTTGTTTCTTTAATAGTGAACTGTAAGATATTTTTAAAATCTCCATTTTTGCATTTTTAGATTCATTTACATTAATATTCCATTCATATCAAATACTGAATATGATATGATATGAAAATATACAACTTTATTATTGCAATTTATCAAATAATATATATGATATAGCAAAATCATTAATTTCCATATCCTATCATATCTAGTCCTATCTTGACAAAAAATTCAAGTGACCAAACGCAACTTAAAAGTAGATAGGAGTGTGAAGACAATTGAATCTCCTAAATAAGTTTAAAGTGCGACAAGTTTCTACGTCAACTTGTTCAACTGCCATCTCTCTCTCTCCACCTTTGACGGATCAACCATGACAAGCCATAGAGATACAAGAGGCTCAATCTTGCCCCACAGATAGAAGCCTTCAATCTTGCCCCATAGAAAATAAACTTTTTGGAAAATTTACAAGAGGCAATCATGCAAGGAGGTAGAATAAAAGTCTGAAAGTGAGAGTTAGAAGTAAAGTAAGACCAACCAAAAAAATCTCTCCTTTGAGTCTCATCTAAGGTGATGGAGGCTTGTCGAAGACAAGTGATGGCTCAATGGTGGTTGAGAAAGCCAAATCATCCTTGGTGGTGGTGGCGATGAAGAGAAGCGGCAGGGGTAGTGAGGGAGAGGTAATTGAGGAAATCGCAAGCATAGAAATATTAAAGGGATGATGTCGATCATAATGGGGCCGCAACCATGAAGACGACGGTGCGGTGGAAGGTGATAGCGGGAAAGGACACTTTTTTTTTGGGTCGGCGGCAAAGGACACTTGACTAGGAAGTATTGAGAATGGAATAAAAGGTTTGAATTTTCCATATTTTTATGCTTTGATTTTGAATTCTTCTTTTTTGGGTCTTTTTCCTCCATGGCACCCACTTGGCGCCATCGGGATAACATGTCCTTAAAAATAATTAAAAACTGCATCACTCAAATACGATAAAATTAACAAAGATATCTTACTGCATTAGTTGAGCAAATTTTAGGATACAATTGTACTTTCATAATAAGTTTAAAATTTCAAATGCATTTTTTTTTTTACAATTGTAGTTGAAATAATATTTGCTTTGTGAGCAATCCAAGCGGTCTGAAATGTCATTGACTAAATGCATCATTGTTGACACCTAAATTTTTAGGGTTAATTTTTGCTATAAAATAAAAAAATCACATGGCATATAGTTTAGGGAAATTTTATTTTGTGTTATATTGCATTAGGATTTTTCACATATTTGGGTAATATACACTGCGAGGTGTATTTCGTGCAAAAAGGAATTTTTTGGATAGAATATGTGAAAAATACAAAAGAGAATATCACATGTAGTGCAATGATATATTCAGAAAATTATGCACGAGTGAAATTGGAAATAAAATTTGCTTCAAAGATCTAAAATTTTCCCCTATAAAAGGCGTTGCACACGTACGGACAAAGGGGGGATTTTCGAAATTTTTGAAGAGCAATTACGTGAGGAGTTCTTGGGGTCTGGTGAGCGGGGATTCGAAAGAAAAATCAAGAAAAAAATTGCTTTCTTCCGTTTGTCTTTGGTTTGTCTTGAAGAGAAAAAAAGTCAGAAAAAAAAAGAAAAGAAAAGTCATGTCTGCGAAGGGAAACAGAGAGAGAGAGTACGAGAGACAAGGAGTGACGTGAGAAAAAGAAAAAAAAAAAAAAAAAAAGGGGACGCCACTGTTCATCTTCCTCGCCGGGTTGCCCCCGCCCGCGCCGGCGCCGCGTGCCAACGTCGTCGACCGCGCCGGCACCGCCTCCACCGGCTACCTCCGCATCTCCGCCGCGGCCGCACCACCACCGATCCGCCTCCACCGCGTCCGTCGGCCCCGTGAGCAGCGCCTTGCCACCGACCTGCGTGCACGGAGTCCCGCCGCCTCGCCCGCGACACACCCGAAGCGGCCGTCGTTCGTCCCACCTCGCCGCGGCGATCCGCGATCCGGGCGTCCGGATCTCTCCACTGCAGTCCGAAGCTCCGGTGCTCTGTCCCGACACCGCCGTGCCGCCGCGACGCCCGCACCCAGCCCGGGCCCGCGGTCCTCTTCCGCCCCGACGACTGCGAGCCGTCCCGACGACCCGCGCCGAAGCCCCCAGTGCCGCGCCGCCGTCACGCCCTCGCCGGAACCCTAGCCGGAGGCTTCCCCTCGCCGGACCCACCAGCTTTATTTTATTTTATTCTTTTTCTTTTTCTTTTTCAGGAAAAAGGAAAAGAAAAAGAAGAAGTGAAAGAAAATTTAGGTATTTTCTTTATTTTATTTTTTTAATTATTTTTGCTATTTTATTTTATCTTTTTAGTGTAATTATTCCTTAATCTGAAATTGAAATTCCATGACATGAAATTGCCTGGAAATTAGTGATTCTCAGTCCGATTTTCAAGCTCGAAATCCGACTCGCAATCACTTAAAAAATTGCCAATCCGATCTCCCGCTCGAGATCCGATTCGTGATTTATGTGAAATTGGCCAACCCGATCTCATGCTCGAGATATGGTTCGTCAATTTGTGTATCAATATGGCTTGATTTGATGTGGTGTTGCTTAAATTAATTTTCTTAAAAAAAAAAATAGAAAATGTAGCTTTAGGGTTTGCATGTTCACAATAGGTATTTTATTTCGAATTTTAAAAAAATAAAAAAATCAAATCAATTCATTTAGGTTGCTAGTTCTTTTAATTTGGATTGCATGTTTAATTATTTGGCAATTATTAATTTTGAAATTTAAAAAAAAAAGGAAAAAAAGGAAAAACATAAAAAAATCATCATGCATAATTCATGTAGAATTAGGGTACATTTTGCACGTCATTGCATATTAGGATAGAAATTGCACTTAAGTTAATTTAGATAATTTCTTAATTTACTATAGGTTTAGGTATTTTATTAAATGGATTGCATTTTAGGATTATCTAGGTTAAGATAATATTTTAGTTTAAATTAGGATGTGGCTCAACCTAATTCTTAATATAAATTAAATAGGATCTTAATCTAATTAGGTAATTTTCATATTTCACCTAATTTCGAATTTCATAAAAAAAAAAAAAACATAAAAAATGCCATAGGTTGATTTGTCTTTATTTCTTAGGATAAAAATGTATTCTTTTAGGAAAAAGAAAAATTGTCATATGCACGTCATTAGGGTTAGAATTCATTGAGATGCATGACATTTATTATTTTTGCTAGGCCATTCAAATTACATGTTATTAGAATTAGGTCATTTAGTTAATATTGCATTGCATATTGCATGATTTTCATTAAAAAGTGAAAACAAAATAAAAATTGCGTGTTAATTAGAAATCATATCTAGGATTGTTGATGTGAATTCGATCTAACAATGCATATGCTTTCGTTGCTACGAGGTAAGTCCTGCAATTTATTCATTGCTTTTCTTGGGTGTTAAATTTGTGGTTTGCGCACCTGCATGAACACCTCACATGTTAGGAAATAAATTTAAAATCAATCCAAACTGCTTGCCAAACATTTTTGAAATTAAAAGAATGGTACCGAAAGGGCATTAGAGAAATCTAGTGTAACCAAGTCCCCGTACCCATAATCTCTGGTTCGTAGGAGTAAAGTAAATCTCTCATTACTTTACTTGGGTTTCTAATCGACCCACCAAAAATGGATTAGTGGCGACTCCTAATTAAAAATCAAATACATGTTAAGAAATTTAAACCTAAGTCGCGAATTGGTATGGGCTTGAGAGAGTCCGAGTTAAGTCTAGGCTTAACAATCCATTAGCCAAACCCTAGGTGGTTCATCCCCCGAAAAAAAATTGGTCGCGACAGCTTGGCGACTCATTGGGGACTTGAGTTAAAACTTTTAGTGGACTTAGGCCAATTTTCTTTTTGAAAAAAATGTTTTTGTTTGGCAGCGAGGATCCTGTGTACGTCCCTAACATTTAAGGTGTTAAATGTTTTTGCAGGATGGGAGGTATAAGGGGAAGTGTTTGCTAACCTTTGTTTTGTAGGGAGGTGTAGGAATGTATGGTTTATTTTCATATATGAAGTGTTGCTTGATATAAAATGTTGTGCATGCCTTGCATCTAGCACTACACTATTGCACACACAACCCGCCGCCGGACCTGGGCCGCATTAGGATCATCTAGGATGGTATTGAGATGTTTGCCACTCCGACCGCATGATCGCGGTACGAGTCGCCCATCTCAATCCCGAAGTTTCTTTCATGGTGTCAAGAGTACCCACCTCGGTCCGCATGCTCGCGACCCGGGTCGGCTCTTTGATCAAGCCGGAGTCATGAGGACCCGACATAGTCCACAAGCTCGTGGCTAGTCCGATCATCCTTGTGGCTTCACTTTGATAAGCCTTATAGTGTAGAAATCGAGCCACTTAACATGCGCATGTCTATGTGATTGCCCATCATTGGTAAAGTAAGTTCTCTAAATTTTTGGCCTTTGCAATTTACTTACTTTATCGCATTATTTTGTCGGTCCATGGCATTAGGATTGTCCCGAGTCTTGATCAATATACAATGGGGACACCGGACATTCGAATTATTTTCCCTCCAAGGGAAGAGCTTAGCATTTGGTGGGACAAGTTAGATCAAGATGGCCGTCAGTTTGTAGAGTCACATATTGGTCGACTACTTCCGCTGCTGCGTATCAACATCCATGTCGGCCTCGTCCAAGCACTCGCCCACTGTTGGTGCCCCGAGACTTCTACTTTTATCTTCGGCGGTAAGCATGAGCTCACTCCCACCTTGGAAGAGTATAGCATTGCCATAGGAAAATCCTTGAAAGCTGAATTGATTAGTCCACCTATCGGAATAGATCCTGTTATGACCTTATCTGATTTTCGAGAATTAAGGAAGACGATTTAAGAAAGGTTTTAAAGGCTAACCGCAATGCATGTCCTTTATCTTTTCTGAAACAATGTTTTGAGAAAGGCACTTCATCTCAAATGCGAAGGGTTTTCCTTTTGGCTTTCTTTGGGTTTATAGTTTTCCCTTCTTTTGCAAGAATGCTATTAACCCTTTGATCGCTCAATTAGTTAAACAAGTGTTGGAAGGAAAGAATTTTGTAAACACTATTCTAACTGAAACTTTCCTTTCCCTCACTCATTTCAAAAGAGGTGGCGATAAGACTCTCCATTCCTCTCCTGAACTTTTACAAATTTGGTTTCTTTCACATATAAAAGGGTTTGGTGGTCTAATGACTATACATGATGTTAGTAATTCCAACCACCCTATTATGAGATTTGAGAACAACCAAAAACATGCACCGGATTATCATTATTCTAGGTGGCTAGCTTTCATGAAAAAACCAACTTCCAAGGGTTTCCTATGGCATGCTAAATGGTTCCAAGTTCGGGTAGCGAGACTCTCGTGTGGAGGAGTTGGCCCAATCCCTCTATTGGGATTCACCGGAGCATTGGAGTACTATCCGACTAGGGTGACTCGTCAATATCAAGTCGTGCAAGAGCTTCCCCCGGCGTTACAAGTAGAGCCACTCCAAGTCAGTTTTGTCGATGGAAGCCGAGGCCATGAAGATTCCATTCTCACTATCAAATCAATGTGGGACATGTGCCATCCGCGAAAGCTCAAATGGCCCGAGGAGGAGTTGAAAGGCACGAAAGGAAGTACTATGCCTCGATTAAGTACATCCAACAACACAAGATTCCCGAGAAGCTGCTTCCGAAGATACCGGAGGCGCCGTTGAAGATCACCAATCAAGCGAGAATAAACGCCTCAAAAGAGTTGCTGAAAAAGCTCAAGAGGAGAACAAACGATTGCGTCGAATGGTGTCCCGAATGTATATTGATCAAGCCAAATGAAGTGCTTGAATCAATCTTGCTATTCTCATTTTTAGATTAATGTTTAGGGAGTTTGAGTCATTTACTTTCCTAGTTCGTTTACTTAGGACATATCAAATTTCTAGGCTTGTCAAAAGCTCCATTGATAAATAAAATTTCTAGAGTATTGCCATGGATCGGCGTATTTTCATATGAGATACTTATTTGTGTTCATTTCTTAATTTTTAGGTGATAACGGATCCGTCACGTTCGCCCATCATCACGCGATTAAGAGCGAGAATGGCTGAACAAACCGAAATGCGTGATCGTGTCTCCGCTGTGGAGACTCAACTCCAACAAGTACTCGCCTCTTTACAACTTGTGACGGATCAACTCCAATTCCTCCAGCAAATCCAACAGCTGCACCCGCTCTTCCCGAAGTGGTTATCCCAAAGCAAGCAAACAAGGTTCAAACGATTGACGATGACATGCCCGGACTGGAAGATGATCCATTCTCGATCAATGTGGAAAAGGCTAAGCTTGTCAACATCCCTAAGACGGAGCGGGATGAACGCTTTGCTAAAATGGAAGAAAAGTTGAAACAACTGCAAGAGTCACGAGTTCACTCCCGTTCGACTTGTCCGTGTACGAGAAAGTCAAGATGCCAAAGAAATTCAAAATGCCGGATTTTGAGAAATACGATGGTACTTCCCGCCCAAAAGCTCATCTTCGGATGTACCATGTGCGTATGGCTCAATATGTCAAAACGAGCCTCTCATGATCCAATCATTCCATGCAAGTTTGACTGGGCCGCACTAAATTGGTATGTCATGAAGAATGTGAACCTACTCGACACTGAATGAAGTGGCTGACGCATTTCTCAAACAATACAAGTTCAACATGGATATTGCACCTTCCCGAGAGGATCTCGAGAGGATGGAGAAAAAGAGGAGCGAGTCATTCAAAGAGTATGCCGTGAGATGGCGAAATCGCGGCTCAAATCACCCCGAGCCTACCGACAAGGAGCTGATGAAGTTATTTATCAAAACTCTCCCATCGAGTTTCGTATTCGGATGGCCAGCACGTACGTTGAAAGCTTCAATCAGCTTATTTCGTGGGGGAACAAATCGAGATGGGAATAAGGGAAGGATGGTTTCTTGAACCATCGAGTAGAAGATTCTCTCGCAAGAAAGAGAAGGAGAGACTGCTGTAGACGTAAATATGGCTTATAGCCGGAAAATGCCAATCGCACCCGGCTATCCGAGATGAATCCAAAGCAACAAAGCAAGCTACCGGCCGTCAATCATTTGCCCAAGCAAGAAGGCGCTTCTCTCCTCTCCTGGATCTCCATCCCAAGTGTTGGCAATTCTAAGAAAGAAAGGATTGCTTACTAGCGAACCAAAGCGCCCTAACCGCGAAAGCATTCGTAGTTACGACTCGACGAAGAAGTGCGACTATCATAGCGGTGAATTGGGACATTCAACGATGAATGTTTCACCTTGAAACACAAGATCCAAAACCTCTTGGACACAAAGGCCTTTTCATTTGGATCGCTCGGCCAAACGTCAAGAAAAATCCGTTACCGGAGCATGAAGGTACGGTCAATGCTATCCTAGAGCCCGAAGTTCGTCGAATCAAGAACTCGAAGGTACATGTGGCGAGATGCTTACAATGGCTTGGTAAGAGCTGGATATTATCCGATCGGAGGATGTTCCTCTTTCACCGATGAAGGAAAGAGTCACCGGGATGGTGGATGACGGAATCATCGTTTATGCTGACCATAACTCTATAGTTTCCACTATTTCCCCATCATTATTGATTGGGAGGAGGAGCAAGCGGCGCTCAATGCTGATAAAGAGGAAGTTGATCCTTCACTCGTGGACATGCCCCCACTTGAAGATGCATCGACGATGAGATAATGATTGAAATGCCTCAACCGTATGAATATGTCAACAATAAGGCGGTCCCTTGGTCCTATGACCTAGATGTTGACCTCGTTACAAGGTCTGGTCGGACTTATTCTCAAACTAATACTCAACCCGCAAAACCTGTCACCGATGAAGAGGTTAAGGAGTTTCTGGCCGTGATCAAAGCAAGCGAGTACAAGGTGGTCGAACGATTACGAAAGATGCCCGCCCATTTCTTTGCTTGAACTCCCGCTTACATCCCCGTGCATCAAAAGTCTCTAATGAAGGTGTTAAGTGAAATTCGTGTGTACCGAAACGGTCGAGGCGGACAAGTTGGAAGACTTTGTGGGATCGATCCTTCTTAAGGACATGATTGCCTTTTCGATGAGGAATTCCCTCTTGAGGGTAGGGGGCATAACAAGGCACTCTATGTATCTCATCAAGCATAAGGCTTCTCATGTGTCTCGAGTACTCATTGATAATGGGTCCGCCCTAAACATATGTCCACCGGCCACTCTTCATCGCCTTAAGGTGGACCCGTCCCGGGATACATGCTGCAAAGACTTCGTCCGAGCTTTTGATGGTACAAAGAAGGAGGTGCTTGGGGAGATTCACCTCGATGTGCAAATAGGGCCGGTGGTTTTCAATGTTCCTTTCCGTAATGGATATCCCTACGCTTTTAATTTCCTGTTTGGGTCGTCCTTGGATTCATACTGGGGGCGGTACCATCAAGTCTACATCAAGCTGTGAAATTCGTAATCAAAGGGAAGCTAGTCACCGTCTATGGCGAAGAAGATCACCGAATTTATCATGAGACAGCTATCCCCTATGTAGAGCCGTACTTTGAGTTCGAATCGAGCTACCACTCATTTGAGTTGGTATCCACTATTCATGCTTCTCGAGACTCACCACCACCAACTCCCGAAGTTTCAAATGCTACTCTAATGGTAGGAAGGATGATGGTTGGGAATGGTTTTATTCTGGCAAAGGCCTTGGAAGAAATGGTCGTGGATTCAAACCCCATTGAAGCCCCTCGAGGTCCCGTCTTTGCTGGATTAGGGTACCATCGAAGAGTTGGGGAAAGTTCGGAGGACGAAGACAGAAAGGCGAAACCCGCCACCGACCACGGCAAGAAAGGCAAAACCCAATACTCCCAAACATTCGCGAGACATTCCCCGGTCCTCCCATAATGATGCGGGATGAAGCAGAAGTAATAGATACCCAGGGCAGCCAAGCGGAAAATTCGACTATCCGGTGAAGTATTCGGCTCCTCCCGGTTTCTATATTGATCCCCGCGACATTGTCCCAGATGGATGGGGTGGCATGGATGATCCGACACCCCTGGAGATCGAAAACCCCGAAAATGCATTGGAAGGAATCTCTAGTCTCTTCGATGATGTCTTCATAGGGGCCATTGACGAAGGACCTCGGGAGAAGATGGGCTCTAGCCCACAAGAGTAACTCATTTACTGCTTTCTTACATTCCCCGCGCGGGAATTTTTATCGCTTTCTAGGGCTTGTTTTTGATTTCTTCCTTTTCGCTTTCTTTTAGGGCTTGAAAATTGCATTTCCATTCAATAAATGTAATTGATTGATGAATATCAATAAAATTACAAGTTTTATTTTGAGGGCATGATGAGGTACACCAAACCAGCCCGGTGACGATATCCAACAATGAAAAGAAAATATCATCCAAGGAGAATTCTGAGGACTGGGCTTCTTCATGCTTCCTCATAAAAAAAAATCCAAAAGAACCAAAAAAAAAAAAAAAAAAGATCATTTTTCAAGACATTTCCAAAAAAGAATGCATTAGATTAGCCTTGTTTAATTTTCTGACTCATTTACTTCATGTTTCGAGCATTACTTTCTTGACCCGATAAGAAAGCATCTGAAAAGGCACATCAAGTTGCAATTGGTTCAATTGTTACTCAACAAGTTTCTAAAGAGTTAATGTCGGCCACATCTCGATACTACTTTAAATATCCATCTTGAAGGGCCAAACAAAGTGTGTTCCATTTCCATGCTTGACGGAATTTTCATTCTCGCCCATTAAATGAGGGGCAAGTTAAAAGAGAATCATCCATCTTTGATGAAAGAGGTACATCTCGTCTTTGAACATAAATAATTTTGGGAGATGACGCTTTGTTCTTTTCCTTGCGAGATGACGAATTGGGGGCGCTACAAATTCTAGTAGTGACATGACGAGACAAAATCTCGATCCAAGCCAAAATGGTTGTGCAATTTGAATTTACTTTGAGTTGCATAGTATCCTATTCATGCACGTTCTCTTGTACAGGGGCAAAAGCAAGAACGAAGTATTCATCAAATCAAAAGCGGATTTTCAATCCAAGGACATCCATTGCTTTGAGACAGTCCCTTCGTGGGACATTTCATTGAATGAATGCTTGCAATCATGTTTTCATACTTATAAGAGAATTTTTTTAGTATGGTAAACTGTTTGTTTGAAGCCACAAAAGCTTTTCATGCTTAAAGTTGCTGAACTCTTTTGAGAAGAAAATTTTCATTTAGCTCACCAATTTCATGTGGAGATTTATCAAGATAGACAACTCAATGGAGTGACATTAATGTTTAAGAATGCTAAATGAGACGTATCGGGATGATGAAAGGCAAGCCCTATCCTATACACAGTCCTTACTTATACACTTGATACACTTGTGAGATGAATGTAGGAAGTTCCATATCTCGTGAGGTAAAGAGTTCTCTCGCGAAAGGTACGATAACCGAAATGATGAGAGGCAATTCATTTCTCTATCCCAAACACTACATATAATCCATTGCTTAACCCCTTTGAGCTCCATACACTTGTGGAAATTCTTTCAAATTATCCCTGTCAAGAACCACCCCACATTGGGGCAAATTGGAGGGTAAGATAGCACCATAAAGTGAAGAAAATGGATTGAAATTTTCTTGCTTTCACTTACATCAATTTTCAAGTCGTGCTATTACAATGAATTCATATGGTAATTTAAGTGCCTTAGGATGACGAAGAGCATTTTTTTTCTCTATCCTACATGCTTATATCCTTTGCATAGCCCACTTGAGCCTACAATTTCATTTCTTTTTAAACCCAGTTGGTGATTATCCCCCACACTGGGGCAAGGCAAAAGGCATATGAAGACCCTTGAAAGTTCAAGTGTCATTATTTTACGCATGCATAGAAATCAAAATAGAACTAAGGGGCATGAAAAAGCAGTGTGCCTGGTAAAAGCAAGGCCAATGCCCATGAAAAAAAGTGAAGAAAAAATGAACAAGAACTAGGGGCATGAAAAAAAAGTGTGCTTGATAAAAGCAAGGTCGATGATGCCCATAGATGAAAAAGATAGTCAAGATAAAGACTATCTGTTGTAAAAAGATTGTATCTCCAATGGAGCAATACTCAAAGAACTCAAAAGTTGAGTTTTTACAATCAATGGGGCATTTCATGAAGACAATCCCCGATGATGAAAAAGAAAACTGGTGGCAATGCCAAGATGATCATCAACTCTCACCCTTAACACATATTTTGAGCCTAATGATTGTTTCATTTCTCAACCCATGAACCCAGCCTATGTTACGTCCCTTGTAAAGTCTCTTCAGATTATGGCACTTGAATTAACATAGGAGTTCACATGTTTTATGCATCGCTCGAAAAAGTGCGAGCAAGATTATTTCTTTCTCATTTTGCGGGGTTCTTGACTTGTAAACCCGGAGATAATTAAAGAGTTGTTCTTTCAATAGCCTTGACTCAAAGAGTCCCTTTGTTAAGCCGTTGACTGAGCCCACATTACGGTCCCTATCAAAGACCTCTCGATTGGTAAGGTCGTACCGCTTGCGAGAAAACTCGGACCCTTATTGGTATGACGATAGTGAGACGGAGTGATTCTCATAAAATAGCCTCTAAATGAGAGTGAGTGAAAGTCCTTTTTAATCGAAGGTCTCTCATTTGGTATTCTTAGGAAATCCATGTCATGAGTGAAGATTGTCTTGAATGATAATTCTCTCTAGTGGAAATTTGGGTGATGCAAAGGTCATTATGCATGAACCCCGATTGAGTTGATGAAAATCTCATTGAATTTTGAAATATGCATTCTAGACTAGCTCGGTTTGTCTATCTCTTTGATGAATGCATATCGTTTTTGCTCTAAATCATATCGATAGGTAATTCAAGTTCCTTTCAGAATGTTTCATGATATTAGGAGATGAGAAACCTCTACCATGAGGTGAAAGACCTCCACGGGATATCCAAATTCCAAAAGACATATCCCCAAGAATCGAGATATCATCGGTAAGTATATCTCTACCATACTCTAAAATACTTGTCATTGTGTAGGTATTCTCTCTCAAGTACATCGACACTTGACTTGGTCAAGTTGTCCAATTATATTGACCGGGTGTGCTTTCGTAGCCCAGAGTCTATTTTATCGAACTGGCGTGCTTTCGAAGCCCGGAGTTCTTGACCTGGCGTGCTTTCGTAGCCTAGAGTCCATTTTATTGAACCGGCGTGCTTCCGTAGCCCGGATTTCTTTTATCGACCTGGCGTGCTTTCGTAGCCTAGAGTCCTTTACACCGACACTCAATGGAGTTGTCCCCCAAAGATTTTTCATCCAGATTCAATCGATTAAGGCGACCGAAGAATGGTTCGGGTCCTGGTCGGATGATTTCGTCGCAAGGTTGGGCGACCGAAGAATGGTTCGGGTCCTAGCCAAGCAAAACCTCAATCTAGGCGACCGTAGAATGGTACGGGTCCTAGACAACATTTATTGCTCTAACAGGGCGACCGTAGAATGGTACGGGTCCTGGAAAAGCAATTTCTTCATTCAGAGCGACCGTAGAATGGTACGGGTCCCGGAAAAATAATTTTCTTCGTTGAGGCGACCGTAGAATGGTACGGGTCCTTGACAACACCTATTCCTTATTCAGGCGACCGTAGAATGGTACGGGTCCTGGAAAATGAATCCCCGTTTAGGCGACCGTAGAATGGTACGGGTCCTAGACAAAACCTTTCTGTTTGTACTAGGCGACCGTAGAATGGTACGGGTCCCGGGAAAGCGCTTCCTTACAAAACATTTCTGCCGTCTTGGGCGACCGTAGAATGGTACGGGTCCTGGGAAAGCATTTCCTTACAAAACATTTCTGCCGTCTTTGGCGACCGTAGAATGGTACGGGTCCTAGGAAAGCAGTTCCTTACAAAACTTTTCTGCCGTATTGGGCGACCGTAGAATGGTACGGGTCCTGAGAAAGCAGCTCCTTTCTGCCATACTGGGCGACCGTAGAATGGTACGGGTCCTGGGAAAGCAATTCCTTCACAAAGTCATGTTACTATTCTAGGCGACCGTAGAATGGTACGGGTCCCGGACAGATAACACCCACTACCTTGAATTACTCTATCATCCTTAAAGGTAAGTTATTCCGTGGTAGGTTCATCTATCATTTGCATTAACATTTACATGCATCATATAAATTGCATTAAAAAATGGAATTCACGTTCCAACAAAAAATCATTCATTGCATGAGCATGACCAAAATTTAGGTCTCAATTTGTCTTTTAAGGCAACCTCTCGTGAGCTCACCTTCAAAGAGGGGCAGTGTGACACCTAAATTTTTAGGGTTAATTTTTGCTATAAAATAAAAAAATCACATGGCATATAGTTTAGGGAAATTTTATTTTGTGTTATATTGCATTAGGATTTTTCACATATTTGGGTAATATACACTGCGAGGTGTATTTCGTGCAAAAAGGGAATTTTTTTGGATAGAATATGTGAAAAATACAAAAGAGAATATCACATGTAGTGCAATGATATATTCAGAAAATTATGCACGAGTGAAATTGGAAATAAAATTTGCTTCAAAGATCTAAAATTTTCCCCTATAAAAGGCGTTGCACACGTACGGACAAAGGGGGGATTTTCGAAATTTTTGAAGAGCAATTACGTGAGGAGTTCTTGGGGTCTGTGAGCGGGGATTCGAAAGAAAAATCAAGAAAAATTGCTTTCTTCCGTTTGTCTTTGGTTTGTCTTGAAGAGAAAAAAAGTCAGAAAAAAAAAAAGAAAAGAAAAGTCATGTCTGCAGAAGGGAAACAGAGAGAGAGAGTACGGAGACAAGGAGTGACGTGAGAAAAAAGAGAAAAAAAAAGAAAGGGGACGCCACTTGTTCATCTTCCTCGCCGGGTTGCCCCCGCCCGCGCGGCGCCGCGTGCCAACGTCGCGACCGCGCCGGCACCGCCTCCACCGGCTACCTCCGCATCTCCGCCGCGGCCGCACCACCACCGATCCGCCTCCACCGCGTCCGTCGCCCCCGTGAGCAGCGCCTTGCCACCGACCTGCGTGCACGGAGTCCCGCCGCCTCGCCCGCGACACCCGAAGCGGCCGTCGTTCGTCCCACCTCGCCGCGGCATCCGCGATCCGGGCGTCCGGATCTCTCCACCCGCAGTCCGGCTCCGGTGCTCTGTCCCGACACCGCCGTGCCGCCGCGACGCCCGCACCCGGCCAGCCCGCGGTCCTCTTCCGCCCCGACGACTGCGCGAGCCGTCCCGACGACCCGCGCCGAAGCCCCCGTGCCGCGCCGCCGTCACGCCCTCGCCGGAACCCTAGCCGGAGGCTTCCCCTCGCCGGACCCACCAGCTTTATTTTATTTTATTCTTTTTCTTTTTCTTTTTCAGGAAAAAGGAAAAGAAAAAGAGAAGTGAAAGAAAATTTAGGTATTTTCTTTATTTTATTTTTTTTTAATTATTTTTGCTATTTTATTTTATCTTTTTAGTGTAATTATTCCTTAATCTGAAATTGAAATTCCATGACATGAAATTGCCTGGAAATTAGTGATTCTCAGTCCGATTTTCAAGCTCGAAATCCGACTCGCAATCACTTAAAAATTGCCAATCCGATCTCCCGCTCGAGATCCGATTCGTGATTTATGTGAAATTGGCCAACCCGATCTCATGCTCGAGATATGGTTCGTCAATTTGTGTATCAATATGGCTTGATTTGATGTGGTGTTGCTTAAATTAATTTTCTTAAAAAAAAAAATAGAAAATGTAGCTTTAGGGTTTGCATGTTCACAATAGGTATTTTATTTCGAATTTTAAAAAAATAAAAAAATCAAATCAATTCATTTAGGTTGCTAGTTCTTTTAATTTGGATTGCATGTTTAATTATTTGGCAATTATTAATTTTGAAATTTAAAAAAAAAAGGAAAAAAGGAAAAACATAAAAAAAATCATCATGCATAATTCATGTAGAATTAGGGTACATTTTGCACGTCATTGCATATTAGGATAGAAATTGCACTTAAGTTAATTTAGATAATTTCTTAATTTACTATAGGTTTAGGTATTTTATTAAATGGATTGCATTTTAGGATTATCTAGGTTAAGATAATATTTTAGTTTAAATTAGGATGTGGCTCAACCTAATTCTTAATATAAATTAAATAGGATCTTAATCTAATTAGGTAATTTTCATATTTCACCTAATTTCGAATTTCATAAAAAAAAAAAAAACATAAAAAATGCCATAGGTTGATTTGTCTTTATTTCTTAGGATAAAAAATGTATTCTTTTAGGAAAAAGAAAAATTGTCATATGCACGTCATTAGGGTTAGAATTCATTGAGATGCATGACATTTATTATTTTTGCTAGGCCATTCAAATTACATGTTATTAGAATTAGGTCATTTAGTTAATATTGCATTGCATATTGCATGATTTTCATTAAAAAGTGAAAACAAAATAAAAATTGCGTGTTAATTAGAAATCATATCTAGGATTGTTGATGTGAATTCTGATCTAACAATGCATATGCTTTCGTTGCTACGAGGTAAGTCCTGCAATTTATTCATTGCTTTTCTTGGGTGTTAAATTTGTGGTTTGCGCACCTGCATGAACACCTCACATGTTAGGAAATAAATTTAAAATCAATCCAAACTGCTTGCCAAACATTTTTGAAATTAAAAGAATGGTACCGAAAGGGCATTAGAGAAATCTAGTGTAACCAAGTCCCCGTACCCATAATCTCTGGTTCGTAGGAGTAAAGTAAATCTCTCATTACTTTACTTGGGTTTCTAATCGACCCACCAAAAATGGATTAGTGGCGACTCCTAATTGAAAATCAATTGCATGTTAAGAACTTAAACTTAAGTCGCGAATTGGTATGGGCTTGGGAGAGCCCGAGTTAAGTCTAGGCTTAACAATCCATTAGCCAAACCCTAGGTGGTTCATGCCCCGAAAAAAATTGGTCGCGACAATCATCAATGAATTTAGGCCTTTATTGCATGAAATTCCGATAATTTTGTACATGATTGCAACTTAAAAAGCTGAAGACTTGATTTTATTCCATGTAATCAAACATAGAGGACTTTTAATATAAGTTTTTTGAAGTTACCTTTATCAATTATAATTTACTTTTTCTTATGATTTGATAGATGTATAACACACCGTCTTGTTCCTTCCTAATTTAAATTTTTTTTTTCACTAATTTTCTTCGCATGCTTAGATGCATCTTTTTGTAGTGGAAAATATTTGAAGTCATCATGCTGGAAAAACAAGCGTTAGATATATTTGTAAAATTCCATTTTAATGATGTTTTGTAAATTTTCCTTATACCAATATTGCAAATTGAGTTCACAAAGTCCCCATCTCATTCATCAACGGTGGAAAATTAACACTAATAGCATTTAACTTTAGCCCCATATGCAATGTCATAATTGAAGTTTTAATTCATTTAATTTAGTCCTCGAATTATTTCTAAATGCTTAATACAGTCTTTAAACTTTCAATTTATTTATTCTAAACCCTCTACTATCCATGACAAAGTAAAATAAGTCCAAATATTCACAAGTTTTCATAATTGTACTATTACTTAAATTTCCGAATATATATTTATATCAATTATTTTTCTAAATCAACAAAACATATGCTACTCTTTTATTACCTTTTTGGTCTTTATAAATATTACATTAATTTCATTAGGTAAAGCTTAGCTTACAGTCTCTATAATTGTTAGAGTAGAAACTCATTTAGAGTTGCATTGGGTTGATATATCAGTCTAAAACTTATTCCTTATTTTTTAGGTCGTGTTAGTTTTACAGAAAATAAACTTAAAAGATGATCACTTACATCTTTTACAAAAATGATGAACGTAATTTTTTTCATTATTTACAAAAAATGTCTAGACATAAATTGTTGTTCATAATGAAAACATTTTTCATTGACTAATTCTTATAAACGATCATTTTTTGGAAAATGAATTCCAAATCACTCATTTTCTGCGAAACAAATAGATGCCTAGATTATTAAAATTTTCCATAATCTAAGCCATATTCTCATTATTTTAGCTTGATAAAAAGTTTAATTTATGTGTTTTGTGTTTTCAAACAAACAAGGAATAAGATTTAGTATGAGTATCTATAGATAAATTAATATTGTTTCCACATATCCCTATGAAAGCATTTCAACATTAGCAAGAACATCAGCTTGATATGATTCTAATTGAGGTTTTACTTTTACTATTATAAAGATTACTTAAATGAACTATCGCAATATTATAAAGACCAGACGGTAAAGAGTAATAAAAATATAACATATCTTTTTCTTGAAATAAGAAGATATTCTAATGTCTAGGTAATGATGTAATTATGAAAGATTGTGAATATACTGAAGTACTAATTTGATTTTGTTGAAAATTGAGGAATTATATCGAACATTTAAGAATAGTTCAAGAACTACATCAAATTATTTTAAAAGTCCAAGGATGAATTTAGGGACTATTAACCCATCCATAGGTAGCTGCGTCGGTTAAGAGTCCCTCTCTCATCGCAGAGGTTGAGAGTTCGAAATCCGCACTTGCTAGCAATTTAAGTGGGGGGGCCCTGGCGATGGGTTGCTGGGCTAGTCTCCTCCGAGGTATAGGGGCCCGGCCCTCAGGAGCTGTTCAGGCATGAGAGGTCCGTGGTAGAGTTCTTGGTTACCAAAAAAAAAAAATTAGGGACTATTAGTTTCATTTCACCCATCAACTTTTTCATATGGAACATTAACTTTATAGTCGACAATTTAGAAACCTTTTGATTTTGCATTTTTCATTAGCAACAAAATAGACTTGGTGTGTTAGGGAGAAAAAAAAAAAGCAGACCTTTTTTTTTTTTCTGGCCAGCAAAATAGACTTGGTGTTTTAGGAAAAGGAAAAGAAAATGGTGTTTTGGACAGTGAAGAAAAATCAAACTGGTCTTACTCCTTATCCACTTATTTTAAACGATCGAGATTCTCCAAGATTATGATAAATTTATCGTATAGAGTTAGTCTCAATGACCACATTGCCCCTCCTTAAAAAATAATTTACTGAAAAATCTCAAAAAACCTAGTCCGGCCCCCTCTCCCACCATTTCCTTCTACGACCACCTATGCCGTTACATGCCTCTGTCGTTGCTGGGTTCTAGTAAGCGTCGCTGCTCGGCCTTAATCACCATCACATCCATGTTGCCACCACCAGTCGCACATCTCCATCGCCTTGTTTCTCACTCTCACTAGCGGCCTTTTGTCTCAACTCCCTCTCTCTCTCTCTCTCTCTCTCTCTCTCTCTCTCTGTGCCTCCCGTGATGTATGTCGATGCGCTTAGCTCGGCCCCCACTCAAAGCCCTTCACATCTATCGCCCATCCCATCAATTACTTGAGGTTTGCCCCTCCGCCTCTATCGATGAAGGCACATGGGACACGATCCCTCGTTGGGGTTGTGACCACCGTGCCAATAGGCCTACCCTAAAGTGACTCAAGATCTAAGGTCACGATATTAGGTCCAATATCATGACATGTAGGTCCGATGTCACGGCACTACAGTGCTGCCTTGAACAAGGACAAAGAGAGATATCGAGGATTAGAATGTGCTGACCTGTGGACGTTATAAAGGATAAATTTTAAAATTATCTCCTAATTTTAGGCGATTCCAATTATTTTTAAAAAATTATTACAACAAAAGAAACGAAAAAATCAAGCATAATTTCTACAAGAAAAGTTTGCCTAGAGAAAGACTTTTTCCTTGGTAAATACTTTGAGGAAAGCAACAGAAATTCAAAAGACAAAAAAATTTAAAGCGTAAAAGTTCGTGAATATCTGCTCGTGCGTTCGTTCGTATACTTACCTAGTTAATCCCACACGATGCCAAGCATAAAAACAAAAAAGGAACCAGCAGAAACGAACCCTCTAGTGCCTATTGAATAATACTGAACTTAAAAAGCCGTGAGACCAAAAGAAAAAGCTAAAGGAATAAAACAAACTTCACCTGCCGATACTTCTAACGCAGTCCTCGTCTTTTTAGGGGTGTCAAAAGGCAAGCAACGTTATAGAAGGTGTGCTGGTTTAACACCATTTTTATATTTACTTTCATCTCTCCAAAACTTTCACGTGTCGGACAAAAAGAGGCTTAGTTGAATAATCCATGCATGGACCAGTCCCATATTAAGAGAGATTCAGCATAGTCTTTGTTTAACTCGCCTTTTTTGTCTTGATCGAACTCGCAACAGGACAGGCTTTAAACCCCTAAAGAGAAAGAAAGACGTTTGAGAATCGTCGTTATGTGTTTCCGTGCATTGCTGCCTGCTGCATATTTATATTACCGAAATTCCCCCCGCAAGTACAGGCGTGCTCGATAATGTAACGAGACAAGCATTTGGAAATTTTTCTGAGTCTGTCCAATCCACTTCACTTTCTGCGCCAGAAGTGCTCGCCCTCGTACGAGGCGCTAGCTTTCCTCTTTCCCTGTTCTTTATTTCTTTTTTGGTTTAATGACAAACATGAATAGAAAATGCCGAAAAAAATCCAACGATTTCATCTTAATTTCGCTTTTGCACCTCGATTTCTAAAACACATCACTACACCATGAAGCTCTGAAGTTTTCCTGAGGAGGAATCTTTCCCGTACATCTGCCTCTACATTTGAGAAGTTGTTTTGATTTAAGGTGGACAAAAGTTAGGAAATCCAGATAAATCCGACCGAACCGGCTTAAATTTTCAAGCCGGAAGAGGAGCGGACTAGTCCCCTAGTGAGTCTTGAAGTTTTCACTCGGATCTGAAGCATTTTTGGGCCTAAGATGCTCGGGCCCAAATTGGCCCAAAACGCAAGAAAAATATAAAATTAAAAATTTCAAGGAAGTCATTTATTAGTTGTACACCTCAACAAAATCATAAAATTTGGAATTAACCATCAAACTGTCACTAATTTCTCTCCCCTTGGGAGAGATTTTCCACTATTTTGGTTTTCACCTTTTACAGGCTCCTATTTTTTTATTGGGTCAATATTCTAAAAAAAACCCTAAACTGGTACACATGTGATAAATCTACTTTAAACTAATTTTTTGACAATGAAAAACTCTAAACTGGTACACTTGTAACAAATTTACCCCAACTGATCATAAAAAATCATAAACCAGTATACTTATGACAAATTTACCCCAAACTAATTTATTTGACCGCCAAAAACTCCAAACTAGTATATTTGTAATAAATATACCATTCGTTAAATTAGATTAATATCACGAAAAATCACAAAAATTGTATAATTGTAATAAAGAGAGAATAAAATCCAAACCGATACACCAGTCAACTATCACGTGTTATTCAACTTAATAATTTTACAATAAAATTTAACGGAAACTAACAAATGTCACAACTATACTAATTTGGGATAAATTTGTAATTTGGGGTTATTAGTTTGGGGTAAATTTATCACAGGTGTATTAATTTAAGATTTTTCAGGATATTAACCCTTTTTATATCATCTTCGCTCAATTGAATAGAATGAAATTCAGGCTCCTAACTATTTCTGATATCTACCAAATAATAATAATAATAATAAAGTATGTTCTGTACATTTTTAGTTGCGTTCATTTATTTGCTCAAGCTATCTTCAATCTTATGCATTTTTTAGTGGCTATGTTTCATCTTCAATCTCTATTCTCTTCAACCATCTTCAACGGTGTTCCAGCTATCTTGAACCTGCCTCACTCTCTTCCTTTATCTGTTCATCTTCAATCTTAGCCTCCTTTCTTCTTTTGTGGATTGTCATGTTATTTCTAATTCATTCTTGTTAATCTCAGCTGCTTTTTTCTCCAGCTTTATTCAGTAACGTTATCCTTCTTTACCTCTGCTCAATTTTATGTCTCTTTCATCTTGTTATTCGGAAATTGCTTCATCAAGCAATTACAAGGGCCGATAACATCCTTTCCATCGCAGAGGAATGACAGAGGCTACGGCTCTGAACCTGGAGGTGGAGGGATAAGATTCCATAAATGTTCTTTAGGTGGGTGAGGTCTTAACGAAGAAATCCTTGAATTGGAATGCAATGCACAATATCTTGAAGAAGGCTCTCCTTGGGGTCAGAAATTTTAAAAAAGGATTTTAGCTTGCGAAATCCCTATTTTATATAAAATCTGGTTTAGGCTGTGATCCTGATGAAAATCAGGGCCCCTTCCAAAGACAAAAACAAATGATTTCTCCGCATGAATATTGATCACATTATAGAACTCACCTTGTAGAATCAAAAGGTGCACGTTACTTCTTCTCATGCACTATTTGCCATCAATCTGGCCATTTTGGACAAAATTGTCCTAATGCTAGTCAAAGGGGCAACAAAATTTCCCGGGTATTCAATTCAACATCATCTTTTGTCTCCAACAAGATATGACCAAATGCATAGGTACCAAAGAAGAAATGAACTTATATTTTCATGTAGGCATCCGACCCATTGAAGATGAAGAGATAGAAATGTTATCTAAATAGCAAACTCATGACACATGACCGAAGTACCACTTAAATTCGTGACTCTCACGTGAGCTGATGGGGGATTGGTAATTTCCGGAGAAAAAGGCAAAGGCAAAATCATAGACAAAGGAAGTATCAAGCTTGGAACTCTAATCATTGAAGATATGTCCCAAGTACAGGGCTTGAATCACAACCTGTTGAGCATTGGCCTACTTTGTGTTAAAGGCTACAAGATAACCTTCAAAGATGGAAAATATGTAGGATTGGACAAAATTTAAAATAAAATTGTCCGACGAAAGGTACGAAAGCACATACTTATTAGATTTAGATGAAGCTAACCTTCTGCAGGATCATTGCCTTATCTCTGCTAGATGAAAGCAAGGTGGCACAAAAAACTTAGGCCCTAGCTAATTTAATCGCTGGCTTTATTTCTGAAGGCAGCCACCGAAATAATACATTTCTTTGTTTTCGGCTCATCGATCCTCGAACAAATTGATTTTTCTTTCGGGCACGATAAATAAAAGGGAGAACGGACGACTATTTTGACATTCTGGAGAGAGCTTGTGAGGACTTTCCATTCCTTCGCCTTGAGGACCTTCCATTCCTTCGCCTTCATAATCCAATGGGCATCCAAAAAGTCGTTCGCCATTTTCTCTTGGCTCGGATGTTTTCGTTCTTTTGTCCTCTCCTTCACCAAGCTTCCGACAGTCTTCATGGCTCGGCCCATGTCCCTCCCTGTGTTCGCCTTCGAACATGCGATGACGTCGGGTTATATTGGGCTTAGCGGCCCGTTCCCTGACCTTTGTTCATAGCATCGAAGAACTCACGCTCATCCCTTCAACTTCGGTCCAGCAGATTCCAAGAGAGCACCAGGTTTTACACCCCCCGTTAAACACCAAACCTTTTACCGACCCCCCCAAAAAAATAATAATAATACTCCAAACCTTTCCATAGATGGAATATTGAGCGTTTAATGACAAAAGAATAAGAATTGAAAGAGAGTGAAGAAAGAATAGGATATATATGGAAAATAGCTATTAACCGTCAATTCATTCCATCAAATTATATGGTACTTATTGCTCAAATCTGGTAGTTAATCTGAAATGTTATGATATGATAGATTTTCTTCTTTTTTTCTTGGGTCAAAATATTATATGATAGATTGGGCAAGAGTAGGGGTGAGCAGCGGTCTAGGGTCGACCCTGGACCGACCCTAGACCGGCCCAACCCTGCTAGTCCTGGTCCGGTTCTCAAGGGGATTGGGTCGGTCCTTGGTCCTGAAATTCCAGGACCAACACTGTACGGGTTGGTCCTTGGTCCTAAGAGTTTTTGGTCGGTCCAACCCTGGACCAACCCTGTATATTATATTATATTATTTATAATTCTTTTATATATTCAAACCTAAGTAAAATGTCCGTTATATTATATTTTATTATATTATATTGAGTGTTCTACCAATAGCACTAATAGTAATTTCAATTTAAAACTTTTGTTAAGTATTAATTATGTGTCGTTTGTTTTGTTTTCACGTGTTTAGAAGTTCAAGTGAATTAACAATATGTGAAGTTATATATTCATAGTTTATATTAAGTATTTTGAACTTTTTATGGTTTAATTGTATTTTACTAATGAATTTCAGCTACATTTTGCTTTTCAATTTGTGTCAAATGGTAGAAGTTTTTGAAGAGTAAAGTAAGACTGCTAGATTCTTCTGGTGATTTGCTAGTCAAGTGGTGTGAAGCTCATTTTTTGGTTGAGTGAACTCTACATGATCGAATGCAGGCAAACACTTTTGCATATGGTGTTATGAATATTAAAGATAGATGATTACAAGAACTTTCCATTTTGTCTCATATCTCGATGAGCGGTTACCAGGTACAAAATTTCTACTATTGTGTTATCTTAAATTTGCTAAATATGTATTGGTATTTATAGTTTAGTTATACAATGTCGTACTGTCGATGGATGTATAATTTGAATTTGTAGGTTTGCTTTTTTATGGAGTATAAAAAATAAGACGAAAAAAATTATCGATCGGTCCCGGGTTGACCCTAGAACCGGACCGAACCCATTGGGTCAGTCCGGTCCTTGGTCCCAGGCTCAATAGGATTGGTCATCGGTCCTAAAAATTGAGGACCGACACTGTACGGATTGGTCCTAGGGTTAGGGGGTGGCCCGGACCATGCTCACCCCTAGGCAAGAGAGGGAGAGAGGTGATGACTCAGCAAAATGACTAAAAAATAAAAATCTGATTTTGGGTAGAGAAAGCTTGAGAATGCTCTAATAGCTTTCGCTTTCATATATTTTATAGATTGAAGTTATCTCAAGAACCTCTTTGGCTTGAATGTTAATGGGTCTTCCCAAGCTTATTTGGGCTTCTTCCGATAGACCATGCCCCCACGAAAACTTGACTGTGTCAGGTATTGATGATCCATCTCTTTTGGCGTCTTTTAGAACATTTCTTGCAAGGAGTTAAGTCATTGGTGAATGCAATCTTGTGTTCATTTTGCCGCAACTTGCAAAGAGAAAATATTGATTTTATAGGTTATATCAGAACAACAAATTGAAAAGGAACTGAGATTGCGACACGTGTCGCAAGTGGGGCCAAATATCAAACAAAATATTGAATTGAGCCGGCACTTCTCTCCTCTTCTCTCCATATAAATTGAGAGATCGTTCTCTCTCTTCCCTACACACTCTCTCTCTTCACCCGACTCTCTCCCACCGAGCCCTCATCCGACCGACGAATCACCATGCTCAGCCGATGAACCGCCACACCACCCCTCAGTTTGGAGCTCATCCTACACTCTCTCTCTCTCCTCGACGCTCTTGACTCTACCCCATCTTGCTCCCTCCGTCGAACCATTGAGCCCTCGTCCAACTGACGAGCCATTGTGCCGCCCCTCTGGCTCCAACTTTGGAATGTCCATTGCCTCCACCGTCGTCGAACCATTGGCCCCTCTCTCTCTCCCTCGGAGTCACAACCGAGCTCTCTCCTCCAACGAACCACCGTGCGACCTCTGCCTCCACCTCCGCCTTGAAAGGTTGCCTCTGCCGTCGCCGAATCACAACAAACCACCGCGTCGCCTCTGGCTCTAACTCCCATCCAGCATTATCAAACCACAGCAGCAACTGAAGAGGAAACACCTGCCCAAACTAAGGCACGAGCTGATGCCAGTATGAAGATTAAAATGGAGAAGTTCTCAAGATTCTGAAACTCTTCAAACATTTCTGCTTAAACACGCGGAATAAGATGTGAATAATCAGATCAAGGATTCGATAGAGGCCTCTCTAGGAACAAGCAAGGCCGAAGCTTTGTCTTATACTAAGAAGCTTAGTAAAGAAAGGTCCATTTATTTGTCGTACTGGGGTCAAACCAATTTGTTTCATATGTTGATTAAACTGTGGAATCTAAAAAAAGCATAAAGGTTCCCTGATTGTTCAATGATCAGACCATTCTCATCCCTAAGAAGACTGAGTCGCATAATCCAAAAAATACCTCTCGAAAGCAATAGCGAAACAAACCCCAGAAACGAGTCTACTTGGATAGCAAGAACAAAAGCCTTTAAACTCTATTGAGGAGGGCTTTGGTCATTCGCAATCTAATCCTTGGGTTCTGAGAGAGAAGACAACAAAGTCCAATGCAAAATATACTTTGAAGGGGCCAAAAGTGTTGAACTTTCTGCAAGCACCGATATTTTCCAACATGTTGATAAGCTAGATGGAGATTTGGTCTGACTAAAAAGCAAAGAAAGCATTTCATGTGCTAAGGTCGGTGAATACTAAAGGTGCGTTTGGTTCAACATTTAGAAAGCTCATTAGAAAAATGTAAAGTAGTTTAGCCTAAAAGGCTTTGGGGGAAATGCAAAAACTGTTTGGTAAATTCTATTTTGAAAATCAACTTTGAGAGAAATGTTATTTGGTAGAAAATACATTTGCAAAGCCCCTTTGGTGATTAATCTAAATATTTTATTTTTTTTTTTTTTTTTAAATTTAAAAATAAAGTTTACGACTTTTTAATTTATATTTGACAACAATGTTAAAGATGTTGTGTAAACAATTTTATTAAAATTATTATTATTATTTTGCTAAAAAACATCAAATGAAAAAAATTTGCGTGTTCTCTTTCTCAATCACACGAAGAATACTTTCATTACAATAAAAACATGAAAATATATGCTTTGAAGAAAGAAGCTCATTATCTTTAAAAATTACAAACATCCTTAATTATTTCCTAAATTCATAGTTATTTAATCACGTAAACGTGCCATATCATATGCTACATCATCATTTGAAGCATTACCCTCCCCATTTACATCATCAAAATTCGTTGTATATAAATTGGTATCCAAATCCACTCTAGCAAAATGTGCATCATTCATGGCATTTCTTCGTATATAATTGTACAAAGTCATCATTGCTATCACAATTTTCACTTACTTTGTATATTGATAACTTGGCATACTCTTTAAAATCTTCCACTTTTTCTTCAATACACCAAAAGCTCGCTTAATTTATGTTCATAGTGAAGAGTGAGCACAGTTGAACACTTCTTTATAATCTGTCGGTTGAGGACCTCATTGAAATTCAGGTAAATGATATTTAACTTTTTTATATGACTCTAAATAACCCATGGAATTTGGATATCTAGTATCAACCAAATAATATTTACGTACACAAAAAATTTGTAAATTTAATCAACATATAACACATACATATATTACTGTGTAAAAACCATTAATTAATGAACCTTTAGGAGGATGATGAAATTGTAAATCGTGTCTCCTAATAACTTCATAAAAGATACGAGTATCATAAGCTGTTCCCTCCCAACCGATCCAAACATAAGTAAATTCCATGTTAAAATTATACACGGACATCACATTTTATGTCGGTGTTCCTTTTTGACCAATAAAACGAAGCTGCTCACTCGTAAATACCACTGCTAAAATATGAATATCATCTATAGCTCCAATGTAATCCTAAAACAAGAACAAGAATTTTATTTGATTTATATTTAATTCATATTTTCTATTATATAATCGTAACTTACCTTAAAATGTGGAAAAAAATTGTATTATTCTCGATCTTCTTTGGAGCTTCCTTGAATTGCCGATCAGATAGTTGGATGAAATCTACTCCCATTTCACATACTTTATCCAAAATTAATCTAAATAGTCTGCATATGATTTCCCCAAAATGCTGAAAGCGCTCTTGTGCTCACCTATTACCTATATTATGTCCTAAAATATGAAGAAACAATCTTGGCATTTTTATAACATCAATATTTTTAGATCATTGCAAACCATATCGTGTCACTAAATCATTCATTAAATTTTTAAACAGAGTTCTATCCTACTAAACATTTGATAAAACCTTTCAGGATTAGCATCCATATCCATCAACTTTCTTAACCATGCATTTCCTGTATATGATGAGGTCATGCACGGTATTTTTTTATTATATGTTGCCTGATAAACACCGTAGGTATGTGCAGCTGCACAAAGTTGTTAATATTTTTCTTCATCTTTTTCATAGTTTTACCTTTCGGGAGAATCATCCATAACTAATTAAAGTAACAAAATAGAATTAAAATAAGAGATATAACAAATTATTTAAATCATTCATCAACAAAAAACACTTATTATATATATATATATATATATATATATATATATATATAGATATGTACGTATGTAAATATGTATGTATGCAAACTCCACTCAATAAAAAAACATCAATTGGAAACAAGCCTAACAATATAACATAAATATGTCTCACCGACTAATACAAATAAGTAGTGCAAATATACATCACATTACAACAACATTACATATGAAATATATATATATATATATATATATATATATATATATAGCAAATATCCTAGTGATGATTACATTATGCAAACTTATACTTGAGCCATGTGACTTAATCACCATCCAAGTTCATGAAGATTTGTCTACTACCTTTCTTTTTTGAAAAATAATCTAGTGCAAAAAAAAAATATAACTCTTGGTCTTGCTTAATCTCGGGTATAGATTTCAACATCTCTATGAGCTCCTTCCTTGTAAGGATCAAACTATTTGACATAGCTTCTACTTTCAATAGCTAAACAAATTCTTTCCATTAGCGTTGATAGCTTATCAGTCGTACTCAATTTCTTTTGTTTCTTTCCTTGAGATTACCTCATGGAACTCTACGACATTCTTTTATCACTTTGATATTGTTCACTAATCTTTTCATCCACATCGCCCTTTATATTATCATCAGTAAATCCTGTCAAACCACCGATGTTAAATTGTGTGGCCACAACATCCTCATCAACACATAAGTCTTGTGCACGATTCCATGTTATGCTTCCAGTAGCAACAATATCCCTAAGCATTCTATCCAACAAAACTTGAAGATCCGGATGTATGTCTTTTGTTCTAAAAGCTCTAACCTTAAAATTTTCCTGTTATAATAAACATTTTCGTGAGTTTTATAGAAAAAAAAATATGAACTTAAAAAAAATAATAACAAAAGAATGGGAAAAAATCTGAATTTTCCTCTCCCGCCATTCATCACTTGCATTAATGGTATTCTTTTTTAGATCCCATCCTAATCCAGTTTCTTTTAGGATCAATGTCCTCCATCTTTTCCAATCTTCCTTAAAATTATCTCACTTACTCTTCATTTGACCTTTATCATACTCTTTACCCCTTAGATCCTCAAACTTGTTAATTATAACCGTCAATCCATTCCTTTTATTGTTTGCAAGACAATTGCTATTGTCAATTTGTTTAATGCACAACTTACAAAAGGTTTTAATATCTTCAAGACTCTAAAATGCATTTTTCTTTGATGAACTTGCCATCTACTAATAAATGCAACATAAAAAAAATGCAATTTTAGTTTAAAGACAATAGACAACATATGCAATCCACACTGAACTGCTTTTTTCAGTTTTAGATATTTATAACCTCAAGCTAAATTAAAAAGTGAGTAGTTAAGAGAAAATAACTTTAAAAGATGTCAACTTGAACTTATGAGTCAACATTTGTCATGTAATGATTATTGCTAACTCCATTATATCATTGATTTACATGTTAATACCAACCCAAAGGTTTGTCTTTTATAGGTTGGTGTAAGATACTATTAAATTAGCCAAGCTGCATAGTCATATAAGCTTTTCCCTCAAACCATTTGAAAAAAAACTATAATACATATTATTGTAAGAAGGGATTTCATAATTCTCAAGAAAAAAAAATCATATGCAAAATAGCCGACAAAGGAAGGAACTGACTTTTAAATTTGAGAAGCAAAACATCAACCCAGGCATATGCCATTATGATTACTTATATCATGGCAGCCTATATGGGTGAAGCTTTTTTGCTAGAGTGAATAAGAAAATGTGAAATTGACAAGTTATGCAAACATGAAAACAAAAAAAGAAAAAGACTTCATGAACTCAATAGGAAAATAACAATCAACTTAACCTTGCAAAATCAATAGTGACTTTACATGATTAAAAAAATTTGCAGATTGGCTTTGTCAATAATAAGCAGCAAAAACCTTGGCTTTGTCAATAGTAAGCAGCAAAAACCTGATTTTATCTGCAAATGGCAAAAAAATCAGCAAGCTTGAACAGAACAAAGGTATCTTCCAGTTACACAAGCACAAAAGAGAAAGGAGGCTGCACACGTTAACATTCTAACAGTGTAGCTAAAGCAAGGAGAACATTAATGAAACTTTTTCGACAAATCAAAGTTATTGAGATAAACATTGAGTTCGAGATAGATAAATTGAGACTACTTTTAAAGACAAGCAGCAGCACTAATTAGGACTTCCCTACCTTGGATTAAACTAGCAATGAACATTTTCCTGGATGCAATCTAGCTAGATATGACATTTACCCATGTAATCTTAACATATCACTGTTGTAATCATTTAGATGCATAATTCTACAAATATGTATCTCCAATTGTCCCATGATGCGATTTCACCCAGCTCTTGTCTCCATTAGACACATATAATTTAGGCTAACAAGCAAGATCCTAGGAATGGACACACTCCAAACACTTAGGCACGAATACACTCCAAACACGTCCCCTGCCACATATATGGTCAAGAACCAACCAAGTATTAACAAAGGAATGAATTCCTTCCGAGAAACAGGAACCAAAAGAAATCGCCTTTACTAAATCAACAACACTGGTCAAACTTAGCACGCCTTAGCTAATTACTGAGTTTAAAACGTTACCGAGTCAAGTCAAGTCAAGTAGAAATGACAAATGACAATAACAAGCAAAGAACAGATCCGTAGCCACAGGTCCTCCTGAATCAAATGGATTATCATAAGAAAGTAGCAAGAGCCAAAAAGACAAGGTGAATCGAGTAAATTGACTATGGAGCAAATCGACTCAAAAGGCCTCTTCCAAGAAATGCAGTGATGAATAACATATTACTTAAACATGCCAAGACAACAAACCTCTAAATTCTTTAGAGTAGAAGAGGTGGCATTTCATTTGAAGAAGGCAATGCAGGATATAGCTTCCCTAACCTTTATGGCTCTAGAAGAAGAGATTGATGTTCAGAACCCCTGGATGAGCTTATCTCCACCTCTTGAGCAGTGTAACTGTTTTTTTGAAAAGCATGCAATTGAGTTCAAATTACAAGTGTTCGGGCCAGCAATAACTGCATAAAAGTATGTCATATTTTTCCAATAATATTCCAAAACCAGAGGATGACTAGCCAACTCGAGTCAAACATACCAAAAGCAAACATCATTCCCCAATTTAAGGATCGTTTATCATTTTGAACACAAGTAGGCATTTGAAAATAGATACTACAAAGTGGTACTGGTATCGGGGGAAAATTCAAGGAGCGTCTCCACTGCCTTGTTTTAATCTCAGTAAAAAGAAGTTTCGGCATGGTGAGGCTCACAAAATAACCCAGAAGAGGGTTTTCTTTTGAACAAACAATGTATGTAACAAGGACCTAGATGGAGCAAACTCTCTAGGAACAAAAGGAGCATATGTCGATTCCCTCTCGGCTACGAGTCTTTATGTATTCTGGAATTCCTTCAAGACTGATTGGAAATCTTTTGCAAGCTTTGCATAAGCTATTTTCTTTGCAGCCTGCAGTTAAAGAAAGCAGTCAATACCACCTCCCAACTACAGCAAAAAGGTTTTCTCCTCTGTATCACTATCAAGGGCGGTTTCCCCTTTATCAGAATCAACATATGTCTGTTACTACGCAATCTACACAAATCTACAGAAGCATTAGAGGCGGACAGACTACCCGCAAGCAAGGGAAAAATGTGCGACAAGCAGGGAAAAACAAATTGCCATAGAGAGAGTATGGAAGGTGAGATGTCCAAGGAGACATACGTTGATTTCGGCATGGTGATCAGCTTGGCTAGCTTCCCTGAGTTTAGCCGAAGTATCCTTCACCAGCTAGCTAATACGCAACCTTGTTTTATGCCTATAATGGAAGTCAACGGAGTCAAGTCTAGTCAAGCAGCTTCGCGTTAACATTGGAAAATAAAAATACCATATTTACTAGGAGAACAAATGAGTCATCGGGAAGGTAGGACCTCCTGAATAGAATGGATTATCATAACAAAGTAGCACAAGCCAAAAAAGAAAAGGTGAATCAAGTCTAGGTGTCGGACTGTGCGTGTAACATCATGAATTTTACCAACCCTATAAGTGTAATCGGATTGTTAAGGGCTTGGATTATTTTAAAGCAGGCCAGAAGACAAGCCTAATGAGCCGTGAGGAAAGTGTGGGCTTATGTAGTTAGCAAGCCACACGAGTTATCGAGATGGGCTCGGTCAGCCAAATAATAGGATATGGACTTAGGCTTGGCTTGGAGTGGGCCAAGAGTCGGGTTCATTAGAATGGTAAATTAAGTCTAGTGGGCCGTGAATTGTCGTAGGATGAGCCCGGTGAGCCAAAGACGGGAATTTAGGCCCAAGCGCCTTACTTTTCAATTAAGTTTATAGATTACCGTTATGAGAGATTTAGTTAGAGATTTTAATAAAAACTTATAAGCAATTGTAATTCTACTGTCGACCCCTAATTTTAGTAATTTCTCGCGATAAATTCTTGTTCATAGATTAGTGCCAAGATGTTAACACGTCATTTCGATTCGTGCGAACTCATAAATTCGTATAGTTACAAGGGAATCGAAATTTTGTGAATTCGGAACGAAACTAAGAAACATTAGAAACTAATAGATCAACTAATGACATAGATTATGAGTAAATTGTTTTCGAACGCCAAGCATTGACTGTGAAGAATGAGGCATGCATGGAAGCAACAACACCTTTCCTTCCCTTCGATTCCCCCACCCCCACCCCCACCCCACCCAAAGCTACAGAGGAAACATAATGATAACTTGCTAATGATTACCTCTCTCCTTGGGATTGAAAACAAGAAATTTACACACTCACAGCTTCATCTTCCTCATAATTCACGCCACTCTCTCTCTCCAAAAACAGAACCAAAAAACTCTCTCTCTTTTCTCTTTTCTCTCGCGGCTCGAGTAGAAGCCAAGCCCAATAGCTCCGGCGACTTTGCTTCTTCTTGCGTGAGTTTGAAAGCAAATTCTTGGAGAGCATCGAGCCACCAGCGAAGCCAAGTAACCGATAAGGAAATGATGAGTTCCTAAACTAGAATTTATCCACTATTTGTCAAGGGAACTTGCGGAGCATGCTGAATGGTGGAGGATTAGATTGGATGATTCTGTTTTGAGTTGAAATGGGCTAGATGAGCACTCAAACAAAGCTGTGAGTCCTTGCATGTCATGATAAGGCTTTAGATGGTTAAAGAATCGAGTGCAAGGGAGCTGAGTTTGGTCGAGTTGGCGGAAAGGTAACTGCCGAGTGAAGATAGGTGTTGCATGTTGCTGTGGATGAGTCGAGATGCAAGTATTTATCTTGATTCAAGCTGTGGATTGCTGTGTGTAGGCAAAGAGCTACTAAGGTCACTTTTAGGTGCTGTTGGAGAGGTGTCAGGGTACTAAAAGAGAAGTTATAGATGAGCTAAATAGCTTAGTTGAGCTGTATATGAGAATAGTGGTTCGAAACATTCTATTTGGGAAAGACAGAGATGGAAAACTTATTAGTTATGCGTCGCTTGGGATTTTAAAGGTGTAGTTAAAGGAAAGAACTAGTTTACTTAAGAGTATACTAACTATTTTAGGTTTCGACCTCTAGTTATAGTGTGATTCTTGCGAAAATGTGTTGGCGAGATCATTTTCCCTTAGAACAGTAAGCTGATCTGTAGAAGACAGCAAAACCTTAGGTAGTTCTACGAATTTTCTGTAATGTTCTAGATGGAATTGGACCTTAAACTCTTCATAAAAGTTGTAGGAAACTTATTTATGAATAACATATAAAAATTTGAGAACAAACGGTCAAGGTTTGGGCAGTGAAATGATCCCTCTTCTGTAGGTACTCAATCTGGAAGTTGCCGCAGAATTTTAGGAATGAAGACAGCAAGTTACTGCTCTTTATATATTGAGATATAAGCTTAGGTTTCTTCACGAAAAATGTTAATCTATATCTCTTATATAACATACTAAAATTTCATAGTATTTCAATAAGATTTGATGTACTTTATGCTCCTGTGATTGAAACTGCTCGTATTAGCTTATATCCTGCCTTGATCCGAGATAGTGCAATAGATGTTGTACCCCTTATAGCTGATTTTCATGACATATAGGTAGTTTAATGGTCTTATAATAATTGTTAGTTTGTGCATGAGCATGCCTCTTCCATAATTTGAAGTGTGGTCATTGTGTGGTTACAAATTGTGGCATGTGTGTACAATGAGGGCGACATGAATGAAGTGTTATGTGAGCATGAGTCCTGCTTGAAGTAATTGTGTACTCTCGAGATCTTGAGCTTTGTGATGTGATATTATTCAAAGGTGTAATGTGTGGAATGTGTGCTTCAAATGAGTAAGAGATTTCCATCGGTACTAAGATACCGGCGATGCCCGAGGGAGTGGGATGCCCATACTATGTGATATTGGATGCCTCGGTTGAGTGAGACGACAGGATACCTCGGAGTGAGATGTCCTTGTGTGTGATTAGAGATGCCTTGGTTGTGGGATATCGGAATGCTTCGGAGTGAGATGCCCCTTGCTAAATGATATTGGAATGCCTCAGTTGTATGATACTGAGATACCTCAGAGTGAGATGCCCATGATAGCAATATTGTGGAAGTTTGGATGTGGGATTCCGGAAGTGACTCGATCGGGCCGGCTTGCGTTCCGGTGGGTAAACTGATCAAGGGTAATATACACACTATAATGTAATTCCACTTGGCGTGTGAGTTCGCCTGCTACTATTACATTTCATCTTGGTTCAAATTAAGAGCATGAGGTATACATGTGCATTTAGCATGTTTGGTATGCAATGATCATTCATGTGGCATTTTGGTATTCATTTAGTTATACCTGTGACAATCCCGCTTGAGTATTTCTTACCCTTTACCGAAAAAAAAAAAAAAATCTCGCCTAAGTATGTTAAGTTATTTTGTTGTGTTCTCTTGCTTTCTTTGGCAATTGTGGATTGTCTAGTTTATGGTCTTATTATTTCTTTACTGGGCATTGCTCATTCCTTTCTATTTTTCAGATCATTAGTATGGACGTACCACCAATTGCTCATTATGGGGTGATAGCACGTGTCGATGTATCTTTCCATGACGTGTACGATCCCGATATTGAGTTGACCTTACACGAGATATGAGGCTACACTTTGGATGGATGATGGCAGGATATACTAGATTCCTATGAAGTTCGTTGTGTGGTTTGTAAACCACTAGGGGGAGCTGTTTGGCCCTCTTCAGTTCGGTGCTGGAGGACTTGGAGCTGGAGCGGGAGGTTCTTAGGCACCCAAATCGTAATGAAGCCGGAGAAGACGTCTTTTTGTTTTTTGGATGGACATGGGCTAGTGTGGGGGTAGTGAAGTTAGGAACCCTCTCACCCTTTTCCCTGGTTGTTTACTTACACTTTTGATAAGAACATGTAAATGTGTTGTACATAGGTGAAGAACTTGTAAGTAATCCAGGTCAATGTTTGTAAGCCCGAATACTTTTTAACAGGAAAGTTAATGAAGCTCCTCATGATCTTTATATACGTTCTTAGTTGGATTGTCTAATACTAAGTGACAAGACTATTACAGGGTGACCTTGTGTTATAAAGCTTTAGATCTTAAAACATCCATGTTATACATGCTAACCAATTCTAGATGGATGTTATAGTCCGATAATTGTAATCAACAGGTCGTGTCAAGATGATAATCCATATAATTTCTGCTTGCGCTTAGTATGTGACGCTACTGGGACATCACAATGCGGGCATGCAATTTCAAGGGGAGCAAAATAAGGAGGACAATCATGAGAGAAAAGCAAGAGCCCAAGAATAGACAGCTTGTCCCACACGAGGAGAGTGTCCTTGGTAGTGTCGAGGGAGTTGGAGAGGCAGTAGAAGGAAGCGACGGCCGTGTTAATCTGGAATATCCCAGAGGTGATGGCCTGAGTGGTTGCAATCTATGGAGAGGAAGGAGAGGAGTCGAATGCGGGCTGCTACGTCCTCCGTGTTGGGATTCAATGTCGTCCTGGAAACTAATGTTTCGAAAGATTGAAGTAGGAACAAACCCATATGAGGAGAAGAATCGAGCGGAGGAAAATCAATTCCTTTTCAGTGCAAGATATGAAGGTAGCGTCGAGGGAGGGAGAAGCAATTGCCACACCCCGGCAACCACCGCCCACAGCAAGAAGCTTCGTTGGTCCTTTGGCTAGGTAATGATGAGAGAGAGAGAGAGAGAGAGAGAGAGAGCGAGCTTACACACTGAAGGTGCTGGAGACAATGTCGTTGGTGGATCTAAAGGTGGATTCGATATCGAAGCTAATGCTGAAGTCGGCATCATTGTAGGGCTCTCGGGAGAGTGATCGTGAGGAGTTGGGAGCATGAGCATTTCTAGAGGAGCTGCAAGGAGAAACCCTAGGTTTTGTTCTTTTAAAAAAGGGTAAATTTGGATTTCTGATGATTTTTGGAGAGTAAAAAATGAACTCTACAAAATGTTATTAATAAAGCCATTCAGCATTCCGAAAATGCTGAAAGCTCAATGTTAGTCTTTACTAGCATTGAGCTTTCAGCATTCTCAATGTCAACTTTCAACTCAAAGCTCATTAGGAAATGGTTGTCAAACACCCCAAAATTTTCTCAATGGGCTTTCTAAATGCTGAATCAAACGCACCCTAAAAATTTTAAGCTCTTTCGGTCTCACTTTTGTCCCTAGGCCTCTACTTTTGACTTTTAATACAAGTATAACTATTTTTTTTTTCAACCAAAGGTTGCTATAGGAAGTGAATTTTTAGGTTCCTTAAGCCAAAGCTGGAGCCAGCGTGGTGGTTCATCACAATTCGGTGACGGTGAAGGCAAAGGCCATGCGGTGGTTCATCAGACAAGCGCTCAGTGGTTCGTTGGAGAGAGAGAGATGGGGCAAAGTCGAGAGTGTTGGGCAAAGAGAGAGAGAGAGAGAGAGTGTGTGTGTGTGTAGGATGAGCTAGAGTTAAAGGTGTGGTGCGGTGGTTTATTGTTGGGCGAGGGCTCAACGGGAGAGTCTTAGGTGAAGAGAGAGAGAGAGTTCTCTCAATTGATATGGAGAGAAAATGAGAGAAGTGCCCACTCAATTCAAAATTTCTTCTAACGGTTGGCCCCACTTGAGACACGTGTTGCAACCTCAATACCCTTTTAATTTGTTATGTTGACACAATTTGTGCGGTCAATATTTTCTTGCTTGAAAAAAGGAAAAAGTACATGGATCGAAACCATATGGACTGTTATTTATGTGAGTCAAATTGTGGAGCCGACATGATCAAAAGTTCGTATGGATTAGACAAGATTTAAAAATCATACGATATATTTTTCTATTCCTTATACTGCTCTCTTTGACCTTCTATTTTTCTTAATTGAGCGACATGATTAAGCTTTTGCCTTCGTAGCTTTGGTTCGTGGTGTGGCTCCACCATTACCCACTAAATGGGGCGGCTCGTGGTCTCTGATGAGGGAAAAAGTAAAATTCTTTTTCGGTAAGTAAGGTTTTACTGATGGCATAAAAGGCAGGTGAGCTACCCTGCTGCATGCTCAAGTCATACAATTTAAACTACACCCTAATACTGACATAATAAGAACTTGTAGTCGCCCAGAGATATTTGTGCCGTAATAACAACATTTTTAAGAAGTGTACCTTGGATAGCTTTTTAAATCCTTGATACAGTAAGATCAGAATTGATAAACTTAAGTTCTATTTTCAAATTATTGTTTATGAAAACCTCACATCTTGTGCTGCTTTTGGATCCATAACAGCACATCTTGTCATTTTCTTATTACTGGTTCAAAAAATAACTAGTCACCATGGATGATATCTGAATGAGCTCACCCACTACGTTGCTTGGGTATCACTTTCAAAGGATGGAGCTTCCTTAGTGATATTCCTACCCGCTCTCTCATATCCAGGGTCTCCAGAGTCGAACCATCGCCAAGTTCCCAGTCGAAACGGTAAAGAGACTTTGCAAGACCAAGATGAGCCACCTGATCCGCCAGTGAAAGTCCGATGCACATTCTTCTGCCTGATCCTAATGGAATCAGCTCAAAGTTTTGACCCTTATACAATACAATCTACACAATTTATTTATTAGCGCAATTTAACCTGTTTACTTTGTTTGTAAACACATGATAGTTGTTGGTAGAGGCTACGCCACGGTCACATGCATGTACTAAGCAAGGGCAGGATGACCCTCACTTAACTAGCCTAAGCTGATCTCCAGTGGAGATTAGATATATATATATATTTTAAAAAGAGGCCAAGATTGAGGTCAATGTGGTTCCAAAACTCATCCCAATAAGCTAGTGGGAAAATCAGAGAACTGAAAAGGAAGGAGGCGACAAGCCATATATGCCAAAACCTTAAAGGGGAGGGCGGATAAAATGTAATTCATCATCATTTGTTAAAAACATTTGTCCTCTATAAGAAATCCAATTATTCACGTGATAAGCATATGGTTGGAACTCTAACTAAAAATTGGCTGGGGTCAATGTAAGAGGACTTTGCAACTGATGTCAACAATCCAAGGAGGACACCTTGAAAATTATAATGTCAGGTGTAATTTGCAACAAATTTCGAAATTTGAGGAAAAGAAATGTAATTCGCCCCCATGGACTTTGTCCAAAGCAAGTACGATCGATAAAGTCAGTCAATGTTGAGCGACACCATTTTGCCGCGTCCTAGACCAATTCGTCTGACTGGATATGGGCAGTTTCACGGTCCATTTCATTGTTGGATCATTCTCTCACCACACGTCAAGGGGGAAAAAGAGGCAAGAGGGAAGAAGAATCTTTGTTTAATAAATCCCATGAATAGTTATCCTCAATTATGCATCTGACTTTTGCGGTTGGTCTTTCCTAGTCCTCCCACCTTTCAAGCCACTCCCAGCACGTGTTGTTCCACCTCAATCATATATTCTACTAATAAAAAAAAGGGGCATAGACACTATGCTTTTTTTTTCTTTTCTCTTTTTTAATTTTCATGACAAGAAAAATCGCTGTAGATACAATGGTACCTAGCTTTTTTGAGTGATTCCAACCTTCGTCAACTCATCTGATACGAGCCATTAGCTTTTATGGGTCTCACTTGGGTTCTATATAATCCAATGGCTCATGTAAAGTGTGCCCATAAAGGTCAGGGGTACGAATAATTCTTCAATGTTAAGACAATGAGGTAAATCTGAATAGGTGGCCTTGGCTCGAACAAATTTTTTTTTGTACTTGGTAGTGTGAAATCAAACCTTCTAATTCACACGTCAAAATCAATTTTGTGATTTTTTGTTTTGTTTCTTCAAAGTAGTTCATTGATTACAAAATCACGGTAAAAGTATTAAACATATCTATGAATAGTTTTTTCCGATTTAATTTGGGATATCGAAATAACTGTCAAAATGAAAACACAAGTCATTTTAGAAAGTTTTCACTAATTGTGGAATTTAAGTGAGGACAAAAATTGCGTCCTTGATCCTTAAAGTTGGAGCAATGTCACAGTTTTTGTTCCTGATCTTTGAAAATGAAGGTCATGGTCCTTGAGCTTTCACTTTTGTGGGCTTTTTAGTCCTTGATCCTCATTTCATTGAGGATTAGAATTTCTACATGGTATATATGGTTTTAAAGGAAGAGAAGAATTCGTCTGCGGTGCTAGGTATATGTGCAAGAATTGAGATGAGACAAACGTTGTAAATGACTATTATGGACCAAAATAGTAGAGAAATGGAAGTTTAAAGAATAAAGTCTCAACCAAGTGTTGATTCAGACGATAAGAGGATTTGCTCATTTCTTTGTGATTATGAGTTTAAATCTTGTTAAGAATATTCTCAGAGTAAAGTCCTTAATGCATCAGGCTGTTGTAGGGGAGTTCGCCCTTAAGACTAGGGGTGATCGGTTCCCGGTTTGGTCCGGTTCCACCCAAGAACCGGGAACTGGATTGGCTGATCTTAGAACTGAGAACCGGACTGGATCAACTAGTTCGGTCCGGTTTGGTTCGGTTCCAATGAACCATCACTATTTTCATTTCATTTAACAAAAAAAAATAAAATAGTAATTACTAGTAAAATAACACATGAGATTATGATCCAATCAAGTTTTCTTATTCACTTTGTGACCAGCAAAGTGACGCCCTATTAAATTATACATGTCCACTTTGTGGAAACAAAAATTAAAATCCTTCATCATACCCTAAGTCCTTGCACTGTTATAAAACAAAAAAAAATAAGCTAAAGATCCACACAAATTTGAAATATTAGATAAGTTTTTCTTTCTAAACATACTTCACACACTCACCTTCATTCTCATGAACATAAATGTTATTAGAGAGGCAAAAAACAAAAGAAAAATAGAATTCGAACTCAACAAAAATTCAACATATAGTTTGGCCATTGTTCAATACCATCCATTAGCGGTCATAACTAATCTAGAGCAAACCCTCCATGGAATAAAAAACAAAATCAAATTCCAAAATTAGCATAAGAGAAAGACATGCAACATTAAACTACCAAACTCCATACATCTCACCGAATTACTCAATGTTGCATGGCTTGAGGGGAATAGATTCTTTGTTCAAGCAAGCAAAATATGATCAAAGCCGAGAGCCCAAAACTTGCTAATAGTCCTGCAATAAGTATATATGATAACTCAATATTAGTTTTAAAGTAGAATTACTTTTAATTAAACTCAAACAATTAATGAAAAATCTCACCACATATATTTCTGTTGCTTGAACTTGCAAACTCTATTTACCGGTAAGCTCCGAATGAATATCATTCATATCTAACAAAAAAAAATATTAAATAGAGCATTCACTTATTAGATATACAAAAGAATTACAAGATAAAAAGATACATCGATGACTTATCCCATTTAAATCTTTCCGCATTCTCAACGCACTCTTCAACCTTAATCGGCATGGTAACATTTTTTAACCAATCTTAAGTGCAAATCAAAGCTTCCACCACTATAAGAGTTAAAGTACTTCGAAAGCCATCAAGCACACGACCGGATGTACTGAAAGTTGACTCCGAAGCAACAGTTGTTATAGGAATAGATAAAATATCTCAAGCTATCAAAGAAAGGATTTCAAACTTTTGGCCAGTAGTTTTCAACCACATCAATAGGTCAAGATCACGACTTTCTTCATGTTCGGCTTTAAGATACTTATCAAGCTCAGATAGCTTACCTACCGACACTTTTTTCTCCTCGTGAAGAAAGATATCAAATGCCTTGTCTGAATTAAAATTCTCAACTAAATCAAGATCATCCTTCTTACCCTCCTCATGGTTATCAGGATCCCAACTACTATCAATATTAATACCCAAATTTCTATCACCTTATCATAAAAATCAAACAATCTTTCTAGGGCAATTCTCACCTTATCATACATTTCATCAACTTTTACACTATCATCACAGATTAATCTATAACAATACCGCACATAGCTCAACTTTCTTCTTGGATCCAATATCACTACAATCAACACCATCATATTCACTTTTTCAAAACTCTCATAGTATTTGTCAAACTTCTCCTTCATCTTTGCACCCATAACGATCTGAAGCCTTCTTCGCTTGTTTCAAAGTTTTATATAAAGTTGTTATCTCATTGAAATAATCATTCGTAGTGATATAGAGTCCCGGACATCTTGTTGGTGGCATCATAAAACTTCTTTAAAAATACTGAAAGAATTCTGGCATATTCCCAATCTTCATGCGTAGGAGTGTTATAGTTAAGCTCACTTAAGAGAGAAGGATCATCTTCTTCCATCATTTCAAAAGCTTTTCTAAATTTTAAGGGAATGTCCAACATAAGATAAGTAGAGTTCCACCTAGTTGTGGCATCAAGACAAACCGAACCCTTCTAAGTAATCCTCACACTTTCAATGCAACCTTGAAATGTTTTAGCACTCATGAGAGAACTTCTCACATACTTAACTACGTTTCGAATACGTGTAATAGAATCACGTGCCTCGGTCAATCCATCATTCACAATCAATTTTAAAATATGAGCCGTGCACCTCATGTGTAAAACATCACCTTCTAAGATCAATAGCCTATATTTTGATAATTTTTCTTTTAAAAAACAAATGGCAACATCATTAGAACTAGCATTATCCACAATGATTGTGGACACTTTTTTCTCTATCCCCACTGATAGATGCATTTCTCAATCATTTTCCCGATATCCTTGCCCTTATGACTAGGCATCACCATAAAATTGATTATTTTTTTGTGCAATTTTTAGTCATCATCAATAAAATGTGCGGTGAGATATAAATAATTCAAATTATGAATGGAATTCCATGTATCAGTCATGAGTGCAATCCTAGACTTAAGTTTGTCAAAGTAAGTTTTCAAACTTTTTTTCTCACAAAGATATAACTTCATGCAATCTCTAACCACTGTAAATTGTGAGATGTGATGAAAGAGAGGTTATAACTGATCAATAAAATCACAGAATCCAACACGCTCAACCATCAAAAAAGGTAGTTTATCCGTTATAATCATTCTTACAAGCATTTGTCTACAACAATTTTGATCGAATTCCCATGTTGATAAGACATTTGCATTACCATTAGTACTAGTATGCCTTATTGTTATCCCTTGTGCTCTATGTGGGGTGAAATTTTTTTGCTTCTTATCTATGTTGTAAATTGTATATTGACTGTTATGATTTTTTTCTGCATCTCTTAAGTTGCTTTATGACTTAATCTATATTGCAAGCCTTAAGCGGTCCTTTCTTGAAAATTAGATACAAATTATTGTGTTTAACAAATGATGATGAATTACATTTTATCCGCCCTCCCCTTTAAGGTTTTGGCATATATGGCTTGTCGCCTCCTTCCTTTTCGGTTCTCGATTTTCCCACTAGCTTATTGGGATGAGTTTTGGAACCACATTGACCTCAATCTTGGCCTCTTTTTTAAAATATATATATATATATATATATATATATATATATATATATATATATCTAATCTCCACTGGAGATCGGCTTAGGCTAGTTAAGTGAGGGTCATCCCGCCCTTGCTTAGTACATGCATGTGACCGTGGCGTAGCCTCTACCAACAACTATCATGTGTTTACAAACAAAGTAAACAGGTTAAATTGCGCTAATAAATAAATTGTGTAGATTGTATTGTATATTGACTATTATGATTTTTCTCTGCATCTCTTAAGTTGCTTTATGACTTAATCTATATTGCAAGCCTTAAGCGGTCCTTTCTTGAAAATTAGATACAAATTATTGTTGTTTTCATGATCGCTTTGACAAGTTTGGAGGCCACTATCGAAATGCACTAGTCTGCTTATTTGATTAAGTATTCTAGTTGACCAGAGTCAACACTACAGGTGACATGGCTATTGACTTCAAGACTGTTGGGTAAAATTGCAAAAAAATTCAAAAAATCGCGAGGCACCTTACAACATTGCTAAAATTTAGTGGGCAAAATGCAATTCACTTCAAGAGTTTCCCTCTTTAAGAAGAGCTAATTAGTCAAGTGACAAAGCACATGATTGGACCCCTGGTTAGAAAATGGTCAGAGTCAATGCTGGGGGATATTACAATTGATTTACATACTGCCGAGGCACATTGTGAGAATTGAAAAGTCGAGGGGCAATTTGCAACAAGTGCCAAAATTTTGGACGCAAATGTAATTCCCCCTAGTATAACCTGAGTAATCAAGAAAAAGAACGTGAGAAGAGCAATAAAAAAGACCAAATCCCTAGGGAAAAAAAAAACTAAACTTTCGCTTGTAGATAAAAATATCCTGACTTTCAAATGACCCAAAAAACCAATGAATTTCTATCCTAGGGACCAAAATACTCATTGCCAAAACTTTTCATTTAAGCAAGTTGATGTGGTATGCAACGTGGCTTATATCGATGTTTTAGAAAAACAAACTCATAGAGAAAAGAGTTACAGTGATGTCCTAAAACATAGATCTAAAAGCAAATTTGTTCTAATTTAGAAGAATTAGAAATAATAATGTTTTAGCTAAACGGTGCCGTTTGGTTTTTGCTCACGTATTCACGGTGTTTCTTTGGCTCTTGCCGACATTTCTTTTGTACACATCAACCCCGTTAGCCACTTCACTATGTGCCACGTCAAATTGCATGAACTGATAATTTAATGGTAGGTATTTTTATTTCTCCGAAAAGAGTTGGTGAAGTTTCTCGAGGTGGTTTGAAAAGTCAAGGTATCTCTCTCGTGCGAGTCGGTGGGTTTTTTCGGGATTTGGCAAAAAGAAAAAGGAACGAGAGATACCCCGGCCGAGGTCAACTTTGGTTCCGGTTGGGAAGACGGCTCTTCAGCAACCCAGCCCACAAGGTCAACGAGCTAAACAATTTTGCAGTTGTCGACCTGCACACCCGCTGAAGTTTGTCGCTTTGTCTAGCTTAGGAATAGATAATTGATACGTCTGTTCATTTCAGCTCGGTTTCGTCCCAACAACTACTCCCTTGTCTAATTTGATGCTCCCACCGAAACATGGCTGGTCCCTCAAAAAAGTCTAGAATTTTAATTATTTGCATGGGCCCTCCTAGATCCAAATTTTTCAATCACCTTCCCCCCAAATTTAAAGTAGGATTCGTGATTTTGGTGTATGTTCAACAACTTCCACGTCCTTCAGCGAGTAACGGTTTCCTCCGAATACCATCCCTTCTCCGAAATCGGGGCCTCGGAAACTCGCCCGTGACCACTCGTCTTACCAAAAGGAAACTGATTCGTCCTTCGACTACAGTAACACCATAATGGTCCCAACAACCGAAGGCGACGCGACTGGGAAACCACCCTCCATATAGCTACGCTGCTAATCACAGGAAGTGCTATCAGGGGGCGTCCAGGATGAGTTTGGGTTCTCTTGTGGGAGGATGTATCAGGGATCCTCATCGGAACTAATGCATCCACGACAATACTACTTCAGGACCAAATCATACAAGGATTCCACACATGTTCCGTGACCATTCAGTACCAGTTCAACATCTGCTCGGACAAATACTTGAACCGGCACAGCACAACCATTATCGTCATTGGCGAAAAATATACAATCAACAAATTGCCCAAAGTGATTTACCATTCAGTACAGAGAAGAATCAGACAACCACCATAATAGGGAACGCAAAGTTACAATAACCAAGAAAAGAATTGGATATGAAAGGGGCTATTCTTCAAACCACACTGAAAAAATTATACAAGACTTTCAAAAGATAGTTAAGTTTTCAACAAACGGGAAAAAAGATAAAAAAGAAAATAAGAAGAAACTCGACAGTGGAGACGCGTTAAATTCTACAAACCCGGTTCAAGAGGCAATTTTCCCTTTCCTAACTTGACTAGTGAAAAGATCCAAGACCCATCAAATGCTAACAAAAACAGAGGTAAAGAGTAACATCTCCCAGTCCCAAAGCACCCATAAATAAATGTAGGCAAGTCACATTTACAAGCATCAGATCAGAACAAACTTTGATCAGCTATCAGCAGTGGAGTAGACTATCTTCAGTTTATAGACTCTATGTTCTTGCTGAGCTCCTCCAGCTTCTTCATCCTCAACTTCTCGCTTTCGCTCACAAGCTGTTCAAGATTCGAAATCCATCAGAATAAATGTCACGAGTATAATTGGAACTGTACGAAGAACGCACACGTGCCATAACATATACACAAACAGAGAAAGGACTGCATCTCCAACCTCCATTAACTTGGTAATGAGCTGTACTTTTTCCTTGTTCTTATCGTTGAAAGCCTCGAGAGCCTCCTTGTACTCTCTCTCCTGTGACAATCCATAAAACCCAAGTTCAGTGCCAGCTAGAGATTTGGACATTAGAGAGGGAACTGATCGACAAGTTTATCTTTATCACCTTCTTCTGGCAAGAATGTCCTAGCGTCTTCAATTCCTTGTTCACTGTATCTATCTTCTTTCTAACCAGGGAAACATCCTTCCTCATTGGATCCGCCAGTGCTTCTAGTTCCTGATTATCACAGACAATATTCACAGCAGGTATAAACATTGTCAACACAACTTTAGAACTGAAAAGAAAACACTCTACAAATTTTTGGCTCCACATTCCATCTGTATCAGCGGTATACCCTTTAATCCAGACTATCATCCAACTTCACACCCATTAAAAGAAAAAAAAAAAAAAACATACATTTCTTCGTAATCGGCATCCCTTCTAATCTAATACGTTTTCTTTGTCAATCATCACATTCATTCCATCCAAATTAGTGGCATAACCTTATAATCCAGACCACCATCCAAACTTCGCACCCATAAAAAGAAAAATCTTCATAATCTGCATTGCTTCTAATCTAATTCGTTATCTTTGTCAGTCAACACACGGACAAAACACAACTGGAAGCACAGGCAGAATGATTCCTCTCATGTATCATGTCAAAATCGACACAAGGAAATTGTTTCTCGGGCCATAAACAGGAGAGAAGGTGAATTTACTTCCCCGAAAGGACAAATTATTCGTTTCCAATTCAGTTAATAACAAACTTTTTAAGATGGAATCCAAAGCAAGAAAAGTTTTATGACACCAGACATTCCTTATATCCTCATTCATATGTTTGTTTGTGGCAGAGAAAGGGGCCGTTGACCGACAGTATTGGGAGGGGGGAACAAAAGCTTTGATAGATTGCAGGACGGCAGGATTCCGTTAAAACGAGCAAGACATCTTGTAGAGAGACAGATGTTTCAGCCAAATCTGCTCAAAAAGAAAAAATTGAAAACACAGAACAAAAGGAAAAATACAAGGAAAAGGATCCAAATTTATCAGAAACTCGACAAAAAAATGGATTCTTTTCGAAATTTTTTTATTTTATTTACAGACAGTAGCATCATTCTCTGCCTAGAACAAACAAAAGGAAAAATTTCTTGGTCAAACTCACTAATTCAGCATCGAGACCTGTGTAATATCCATAAACAAACGAGATCTTCGCTGATACTTCCAGCTCCAGCTTCCTATCAGTCTTTCTTTTTCTTTTCTTATAGTTGACAAAAATTTCAAGAAAGAAATATCCGACATAGAAATAACTCGACGAGTATATGTTAAAAAGAGAGAACAATTCTTAGTAGAATTTCGAGTTATAAAGGAGGAAAAACATCCGCAAACCAAATTGACCCATCTCGGCGATTCACCAGCTCTCACGACCATAAATTTTCCAAGGACTTGTGGGGGATTTTGCGTTGCGTACCTCGCGAATGGTGGCCAAGCGTTTGGTCTCTTCCTCGACCCGACCCAGGTGGTTGAGGACGCGCTCGCGGACTTCCATCTTCTTCCTCTCGATCTCCTCCTCCTTGGCCCTGAAGGTGGACAGCGCCGACCTCGACATCTCCTCGTCCTCCCTCGACAGCGACATGTTGCTGCTGAAGCTCAGGCTCCCCGACGAGTTCTGCAGGGCCAGCTGCTGCTGCTGCTGCTGCTGGTGGGCCTGCTGCAGGGGCTGCTGCTCGCTCGTCTGCATCGGGGCCTTCTTCTTCTTCTCCTGATCTTCAGGCAACAGAAACCCTCCTCCTTCCTCGGCCCCTCTCCGCTCGCCTCCTCCCCCTCTCGCTTTTCTCTCTCCAGTCTTCCGTTCTTTCTTTTTCCCTCTTGCTTTTGCTTTGGAATGATGGTGTGTTGGTGTGTCCACTCTGTCTCAGTTTCTCTCTCTCTCTCTCCTATGGCATTTGGCGAGTGCTTATAGACGAAGCCGGCTTTAATTGTTTTCCATTTTTCTAATTTTCCGGGAAAAAAAAAATTAAAGTGGGGAAGCCAACACGACACATCTTTTTCTTTTGGGGAAATCTTTTATTTATTTATTTATTTATTTATTTATAAAAAGAAAAGAGAAAGTTCGAAATTATACGATAGCGTTTTAGGGCAGAAAGACAGAAAGAGAGACGAACCAGCTCAGCTGCCACCTACTGAAAAAGATAGGCGACAAGTTAATTAACCTTTTTTTTCTTTTTTGCCCCCCCGCCCCTTCTAACTTCTGATTAAAGAAAGTGTGAGGGTCAAAAAAAAGTTTGAAATTGGGAATTAGTGGCGATTTTTAAAATGGCCTTTCTTTAATTCGTCGAAAATGTAACTGTCCCATTTCTTTAATTATATCCACATGTGAAAGAAAGGTTACGAATCACAAATCATCATAAATAATTGATTTGGTAAATGACTTTCAGTAAAGTGCTCTCGTTAAGCAATAAATAAGGAAAAAAAAACTTAATAGTTTTTAATACAAAAATTGTTCTTGCCTCATGTGTAATCAACCGTTTCCAAAAGTGTATCGGTAAAAATTAAGTATGCTAAATAAATATTTCGAAAGTACTCGTTAACACAGCTCTTAATGAACTATAGAAATCTATTATGCAGTACATGTCCATATGACGATGGTCTTGTGCAACTAAAAAGTGAATAGGCAGTGAACAAAGTTTAGGGAATGAGTTTACTTCTTTTAACTATGTTATATAATATATATATATATATATATATATATATATATATATATCACTTGTCTGTTTTAATCAAATTGGGTTTATTTCAAACGGGTCAATCTCAATTTACAATTAAGTTACACTTAAACGTATGCTTAACTAAAAACAAGTTACACTTAGTCGCTATTGTTTTCTTTTCCATCCTATTGTTTTTGGTAACTATAGATCAAGCTCCAGAATTTTACATAACACCACCCAGAATTTTCATGTATCATAACTCTTTTTTTTTTTTTTTGGTAAAGCATGCATCATAACTTTTTCTCTCTTTAGGTTCAATTATTGCAAAAAGAATATGTTCATATTTCCGACTCATTCAGTACTGCAATAAGATAAAATTTCGAATTTGTGTTCCTCAACAATTTTGTTTGGCCAAAAAAAGGGGACCTGCCAAAATGTTATTTGAAATCCAAATGTGATCTTTTCCACACTCCACGGTCAACACCTTGTGCAATTTGTAACTACTCGATCATAGGAGCTTTTTCGCCATTAAATTATATTAAAGTAACATTACATCAATTGAATTGGCACTTCCTTTAATTGATTATTTTTACCACAAACACTGTGATAGCGATGCCATTTATTAACTTATTATTAATTTTGATCAAAATAAGTTGAGGTATCATGTTGGCTTGTTTCACAAAAATGAATGATCTAAAAAATATCTTCCTAAAATCAAGCACTTATATAACTTAAAATAATTAGTCAATAAAAAATATTTTTATTATCAATAATAATTTTATTTATGAATATTTCATGGAGGATGAAGATATTTTCGTTTATTTATTTTTATAAATACAAGCAACCGATTATTATTCATTTTAAGCGAAAACCAACTAATCCTGGATACATGTCCAAAATCCATGATAATTTCCAGAAAACTGATAATTATAACATCTGTAGGAGAGATTAACAAAGTTAAAGATGACGTGGCAACCCCTCTCAAAGGTCATATTCAGTGGCCATTAATGACGGCCCTAGCTTTCACCCCCCAAATAATTAGGGCAGTAGGTGGGTTGTCTCAACCAAAGTTGCTTCTGTTCCCTGAAAACCCGTCTTCTAACGAACATTGGAGGCCTTGGAATTATAACGACCGAACAGTTGCACTAGTAAGGTTGCGTATCAAACTTAAAGTCTCCATCTCTGTGTCTCTAAATAAATGAGAATAAAGCCACAAGAAGTATGGTTATTTTGTGTCGTCAGATTTTTGTAACTCATTAAGAAATGTCCCTTATTCAAGAGTTTTCTAAAAGTATGTTCTTATGGAGCAATGTCTTACTTAGGTGTAACTTGAGATTAATGATGGGATGTTAGATTATCCCTCTTCTTTTGGGGTAGTTTAGAAAGTTTCAATGTAGTAGGGTTTCGGAGTGGAATTTGTTCGGGATATGGCTTACCCCTTTCTAGTGGACTTGGTGTCGAGTTGTGTCCTTCCTATGCATTGTGACTCGTCATTGAACTGTATCCTCATGATAAATCGTGGCAATTCATCGTTGGTTCATGTCAAGCAACTATCTTCATTCTTGATTCTCTAAGAATTGATTGTCACATGGCGCTTACACTTTAGAAGCCCTTTCATCAATAATCGCCTGAATATGTCATTCTTTAGATTTCTAGTTTTGACATTTCAGGTTTTGTGATGTTGGCGGAGCAAACTATTGAGAACTCTCTACATTCACTATTGCGTGCTTCTCTTAGTTTCCAACAACTCCAACGGCTTGACACTTTTCACCTATGACCTAGAATTGCCCAACTCCAAGCGTCTTGACACTTCTCTAAAACTCATCACTGCCTACTATAATTGCCTGCTCTATCTCTCACACCCTTTCTTACTTCACCTCACTTTTGTAGTTATTTCCACTTAGCGCTAACTCTTCCATTAGACAAAGAGATCTCAAGAGCAAATCTACTTTACAAAATAATGTTCAGTGTAATAAACTTTAACTTTGCATTGCAGTGAAGGCTTTTACTTTTATTGAGTCCTTGCAAGTAAAGAAAGGTATTTTGAGTCTTTGCTGTAAACGTTTTGAGTGGCAATCCCAATTCCATTTGAGGAAGCCTTTCATGACAAAGTACCAAGAATTATTTCTCAATTCCTTGCAAGCATTTTATAAAAAAAATGTCATAATTCACTCCTTCCCTGTTTGAAGCCTTGAAGAAAGGAGATTCAGCTAATGGTTTGGTGTGAATTAGAAAGATATGGGTCGCCTACGCACGCCGTCACCTTACGATGACAACTCTCTTTTTCCTTTTTTATTATCATAACCTTGGTGTGAAGTAGAAAGAAATGGGTCGCCTACACACACTATTTCCGTACATCAAAGCTCTCTCTCTCTCTCCTTTTTTTTTTTTTTTTTAAATTATCATGACCTTGCATAATATTCCAAACATAAAATATTAAATTTTTAAGAGAAAAAATACCATAAAAACCCTAAATTTTATCCAATGCAACATCAATAACCAAACATTTTTTATATGACTAAAATCCTCGAACTTGTTGTAGTAAAATGCCTTATGTATACCACCAAAAACGCTAAACTTTGCCTATTGTAATATCAATACCCTAAATTTATACTACTATGACAAAAATATATTTTCTCTACCAAAAACCCCTTAAATAGCTAATATGGCACCAATAATCCAAATCTTTTTTTGTTTTTCGCCTAACCAGTACTCCAAATTTGTACTGGCTTCATAAAAAATTAAAAAAAAAAAAAAAAAAACCTTCATATTTTCATCCAAGACAACTATTAAAAATACAATGTGGCAGCTTGCATAAATAACAGCAAGCAAACGAAGCTAATGTGGGTTTAATGTTAGGCGAAAAACTCGAGAGTATCTTTTGTCAAATTGGTACAATTTGGGGGTATTGGTGGTACTAAAAAAATGGCGTATTGGTGTCATTGGGTACAATTTAGAGTTTTTAGTGACGCATTTAAAGTTTGGAGTATTGGTATCACAATTAGGTAAAGGGCTTAAGGTTATCTTTTGTCACATCGGCACAAATTTTAGAGATTCAGTAAATAAAAAAAAAAATGGGATTGGTGTCCATAGGTACAACTTAGGTTTTTTGCAACATAGAAAAAGTTTGGAGTATTTATATTATAATATGCCTAATTTAGAGTTTTTTTTTCAGGGTTAAGTTAACTCTAAATATTATTATGTGAAAAGAATAAGCCGTAATACTGAAGGGAGAATAGGAGAATGAGCAGGGGCGGCAGCTCATCTAACCCCCCACATCTTTTGACGAATGAGACCACCTTTTCCACCTTGGACTTTCAAATTTGGACCATGTTCCTTTCTCTTCTTAATTTAATTAATTCCGATTTTTCCTTTATTCTATTACAAGCAGCTGTTCTTTTTCCAATAATTTATATTCTGGGGTCCCCAGATTATTAAAGTGAATCAGCAATATGATTGAGTCAATGCGGGCTCAGTAAAAAAGAAAAGAAAAAAAGAAGAAGAAAAACTCGTTTCCATGACGAAATAATTACTCGTTAGTGTAGCTCAAAGCCTCTCTCTCTCTCTCTCTCTACCCGGCGGGATGAGAGGATGCCGTTGAGAATTGACACGTCCATGGTTTCGGGTCACGAACGGCAATATCAGGAATCGATGGCCCAGATCGGGCGGGAGGAATTTGATGACGGACCCAGGAATCTTGTGCCCCGGGTGGGGCCCACTACAAGACAAGGGAGGTGGATATTCAGTGCACGCATCGGCGTCGCTGGCGTGCAACCCTGGACTTGCGATTTCTTAAGCGGGAGAGACTAGAGAGAGAGAGAGAGAGAGAGCGAGGGAGACAGGAAACGCTCACCTAATTCCGGGCGTCACCAAGCACTTTTATTAAATTGTAATTTTTGATTTCCAGAATTTCTATCTGTAAGCTCAATGATTTGGTGTCAGAGGCCCACCTCCCATTTTCAATTCAAATCCTGAATCCTTACTACCGTCTTCATTTGCTCGCAATATATTTGCTGTGCAATGAATAAATAAATAAAATGGAGTAGGTCCGAGTGTATTGAGATATACTTAAAAATAAATCGATAAACCAAAATATAATGGGCATTAAAATGTGCATGTTGTGATAACCTTCAGAGTCGATGCAGTTGGTTGGACTGTTTAGGTATATCTAATTCAAGAGTTCTAGATCGTACGTCTAAATTTACTCTGAATTAAGGTTTTTAATATGCATATTAGGATTTCAAATCTAGGAAATGAAAGTTACTTGTTCAAATCTCATAAATTACGTGTAAATTATTTTGGATTAGAAACTCTAAATTTGAACTTAACTTATTTATGAAGTTTTTCAGGGTGTTTTCTGGATTTTCAAATAAACTATATCTCCGCATCGCCTCACAAATAATTTTATCTTAAAACACCTAACATTATTATTATTATTATTATTATTATTTAAAAAGTGGGGGAAAAAAGGAAAAGGAATATCTACAGCACAGCATCACTTTCCAAGTATCAAAAGATTTATTTTGCTTGAGAATCTCATGCTTCGATAGGCAGTTATAGCCAACCGTCTGACAGATACTCTTCCAGGACCATTATGGTTTGTGGGTCGCTTTGATTAGCAAGAAGTAGAACATGTGTACTTCCGTGCGAAAGTTCTTTATAGCATGGAGGTGGTCGTTGTTCAATATTTTAGATTTGCGGAGGATGAGCGAGTCAGTCCTGAGGCGTTGCTCCGGAGACTTCAATTCAAGCCCCTTGCCGTGTTTGACCGTACGTATATAAAGTCTGTGGAATTTATTTATACTCCCATACTCATTTTGTTTACAACTTTGATAATGAAACGAGTCTACATGATATTTTCTTAAAAAGTTATAGATGCATCTTAAGACAGTTTCATGAGGCATTAATCCAGAGACTTCAAATTCAAGCCCATAGCTGTGTTTGACCATACGTATATGGAATCCGTAGAATTATTTATACTCTATACTCATTCTATACTCATTTTGTTTGCGACATCGATAATGAAATTAGTCTACGTGATATTTTCTAAAAAATTAATAGATGCAACCCTATAGGGGAATCTTCCAACACGCATTTGCAGATAGAACTTCTATGATACTCAATTGTGACGTGCAATTACAAGACACGTAATTGTTAATAAGTGCCAAAACATCGTAACATGCCGGAAAATTGATTTAATTTATTAGGATGTGCTATCATAATTAGACAAAAATTTTATGAAAAATGTGACTGTAGGATTCGCCATTGTACTTTAGAGATTACCCTCTCAAGACATCTACCGACGACGACATTGCGAAGTGACCGTCGGTTATCTCTATCCTGACCTCGCCATCAAGTACTATATACTGAAGAAAACATTGAAGCACCAAACGAGATGAAGAGAGCAGAGCTTTCCCTTTAAAGTCTTAACCATTCTGGATTTACTTTTAACTGTTCACTACATCTCTTTGTGAACAGAAGGGTACAAAATGATCCGTGCACAGGTAAAAATCAATGCCCAAAAGTAAGATTTCAGTGGAGACAACAGGTTTTCGTTGCCCTATCATTTGTATGTACACAAGACTAATTCCTGCTGTGTTAATAATGCTCTTCCAGACAAACTTCAACACAGCTCAAAAAAGCTTCTACCTTCTTTGGAAATTGAGGAACTTGATTCCATACGCAAAGACGAAGAAGAAAAGGAGGACCCAAACGACGTGAGCGACCGCGACGACCGGAAGGAAGTTGTAGTCAAAACCCAGTTCTTCTTTCAAGAACGCCTTCAACGCCACGTCCTCAGCTCCGGGGATCACGAGTTGGGAATCCTTGTCTCCCACCTGAGAGGTCACGAGGCCGTAGATGGTCCAAGCCACCGGAGAGGCCCAGTAATACCACCTCCACCAGACAGGGATTTGCTGTGATATGGTTGGAGAAAAAGAGCGGGTCATGAAAATGAAGATCAAGGAAGGAACGATTGGGAATCAACAGCATTAATGTAATCTGGGTCATCCCAAGACTACCTATGTTGTACCCGCAACACTTGTTCGAGCTCAAAAGACAATACAGATAACACTGTAAAAATTCTGCGTAATTTTTTCACAAGGTAAATTCTCAGTGGTCATAATCCATACTGCCACTTCTTTTTTTGTTTCCCAATGCAAATGCTCAATCAGAACTGTCACGGAGTATAGTATCAACTTCGAGATCACTCACCGGTCTAGGAATGAGAAAGCCGGAGAACAAGTTCCAGAAACTCAGGAAGAAAGACATGACAATGGCAGCGATTTGATGCCCTGGAGTAAGGGCCACAACCATCATGCCATACATAGTGAAGTAGACGAAGCACATTAGTATGTAGTAGTAGAACCACAGGAATTTGCCTGCCGTCCACTTAAACCCAATCATGGAGTAAAGAAGCAGAGTGTAAACAATAGTCTGAATTGCGACATATATTGTTTCAATCGCCACCTGCAAAATAATCAAGAGCTCATAAGCATACAATAGTGCATTCCGTGTTCGTCTAAAAGGCGTGATGTGCTGACAATATACAGCATTATCATCAAGAAACACAATTTGTTCAACAAGTATCTTGTCCTCATTTTGTTACCTGGGCAAATGCATAGGGCAGTTCAGAGTACATTCCAGCTGCCCTTTCACGGTAAAAAACTGTTCTCTCGATAGCAACAACGGACTGAACAGCAGAAGCATTGGTAGCTCCAAGAAAAAGAACAGCAGCGTACATTGCCCCCAAAAGATTCATCAGATCTTGCTGCTGAGTTCTGTTCATTCAAAAAGTTGGTTTGCTTCTAATATTAGCAAGACATAAATCAATTACCAGCATTACAGGTTTTAGTAAAATGGGCTAAAAAGAAGGAAAAAAAAATGCGGGACATGCTCATCTAATACAGGCAAGAATCTTACGTTTGTTGCCCTTTGTTCCAGAATATGAGGCCAAACAAAGCCCCGATTACTATGGTCATGAAGAAACGTATGGCATTGTATTGAGGGTTTCTCCAGTAAGACCAGTGTTGCTTCCAGAAACAAGCTTTGCACTGCGTAAGAAAAGATTGCGAATATTTGGTGGGGAAATAGAGATCTTTGGAGCCTGGGACCGGGGTTCTCAGTTCTTTAATGAGTTCCTGATTCCTCCTGAGATTGAAGATAAATGAAGCAAGTGATTCTGCTAGTTTTTTAAGATCATTGCCAAATAAGTTTTCTGAAGAGATGATGATAAACTTACTGATAAAGCGAGGAGTTCGCATAAATTTCCGCAAAATCAACCCCCAGTTGAACCTCGATTTGTGGAGCAGTGATCTCAAGCATCCAAGTGGCAGGATTATAACCATCCCTGATCTTAGGAACCCCGGGGACAGCCTGCTTTTCAGTTAGAGATGTTAGTTCCTCAAGCAAACAGGATGTGTCTATAAGTTAAAAAGAAACGCTGGTTTCAAATTCAGCCGGAAAGCATTTGAAGAATGTCATTAACCGCTCAACATGATGCTTAGTGGAATTATGAACTCGCATGCTAGGGCGCTACACTACACTGATCGGAAAGGCAAAAGGACTCACTTCAAAATATTCAATGAGCTTGTGAGAATGGCGGCCAAGAGGTCCAGTGTAAATCACTTGCCCTCCTCTTTTCATTAAAAGTAACTGCGATGAGAAAAAGATGTCCTCAGTACACGAGCTATATTGGTTGAAAAGGACAAATGCATTAAAACCGTCCATAGGAATTGAAATCGGGATCTGAACCTCATCAAAAGCTTCAAATATATCGATGCTCGGCTGGTGAATGGTGCACACCACAGTCCTTCCTGTATCCACCGTATTCCTCACAGTACGCATAACAATCGCAGCGGCTCTAGCATCGAGGCCAGAGGTCGGTTCATCCATGAAGATGATAGATGGGTTGGCAACAAGCTCTACAGCTATCGTGAGCCTCTTCCTTTGTTCTGTTGAAAGACCATCGATCCCCGGTAGCCCAACCAGAGCATTCCTCAGTGGGTTCAGTTCCACCAGATCCATTACTTCTTCAACAAACATCTATGGCATGAATATGGAAGAAAAGATCATGAAGCGTTGTTGAAAGCTATTAGTTTTATATTTTTTTTTATTGTCTACTGTTGCAGAGAAAGCTTCAACAAACATCGATGGCATGAATATGAAAGAAAAGATCATGACGAGTCGTCAGAAGCTATTAGTTTTAGATTTTTCTTTTATATTGTCTAGCTGCTGCAGAGAAAGCAATAGGCGAAAGGTCAAGAAGAGGTGATGTTAGAGGCACAAACAAGTACCTTACGACTCTGTGTGCTGATATCTGAGGATAGGCGAAGCCAAGCCGAGTAAAGGACAGATTCATAAACGGTAACATTTGGTGAATGAATGTCATTCTGCTCACAGTAACCACTGACTCGAGCAAATGTTGCCTGGTTTTTGGGATATCCCGAAATGCTGATACTTCCTTCAATGTAGCCACCAGTCTTTCTCCCTGCTAGAACGTCCATTAGGGTCGTTTTGCCTGCACCACTAACGCCTACTAGTGCTGTTAGCACACCTGGCCTAAAAGCACCACTAACATCTCTCAGCAGCTGGAGACAATCTTCTTCAACTCCTTGTTTCTTCATTTCCTGGCATACAAGGCATGTGTAACTTCTACAGCTAGACCTTACACTCGAGAAATTTATGTAAAGAACTAGTTTGTTCCAGAAAAATTAATATGTAAAATAGAAATAGCTCGGTAGGACATTACAAGCTGTGACATTCAATATGAGGTCAAACCGGACAAAAGTTTCTAATTGCCTACAGGCTATCAGACTAATATACAGTGCAGAGAAATTGACTGGTATAGAGGAAGCATATATTCCATTTATATAAAGAAGATTGGAATGGGAGGAAAAACTTGCTTTGACAGAGGAATGTTCAAAATGAGTGACTTACAGCTGGCATGTCGACATAGTAATTCACATGATTGAATGCAAGGGAAAGGGGTTGGAAGGGCAGGACCATTCCTCTTTGTGGTGCCTTCTTCGAGTCAGCAACAATATCTGAAGTGCTTTTAAGTTCCATATCGATGCCTGTGAAGGGACAGAAAAGGTAGGGCATTCGGCTTTTCACAGAACCAGAATAATAGTAAGGAGTTGATGCACCAATACACTGTGGTACAAAGATTCATTTGTTGCAACTATAAAAGTATCTCGTAGATAAAAAAAAAAAAAAAAAAAAAAAAACGCGAACAGATGGAATGCAACATTCTCCCGTTTCCTGCTTGCAAGTAACCACAGAAACTAATGGAGCACGCCCACGTTCTAAATTAGTTTGGCTAAATTTTCTTTGACTAAAGGTAAAGGTTCCTTATCGTCCTGCTTCCTTGTTTGTTTTGTCTAGGGACACTCTCACTTCATAACACGGAGTTGACAGAATGACAGTACCGTGTTCTCAATTGCTAATAGTAGTAGAGCAACTTAATTCACGTTCATTACCTAGATATTGAAACTGAATTTAATCAACATTCGCTGGCAAAAAAGAAGCAATTGGGAATCACAAGTGATATTTCACCTTTTGTCTTCTGCTCATCACTCTTTGCCTTCTTAGCTTCATCTTCATCCGGCACGACAGTTTTAGAATCGCCCAAAGCTGAAAGTCGTTACAAAGAAGAAGGATTGTTAACACCAATCTTGTTCCCACGAGGAAATCGCGGGTGAAATTTCAAACTTATTTGACTTACGATTTAACCAGGTCAGCGCTGCAATAAATAAGATGTTGAAGAGGAGAGAAAATCCAAATAGCGCTCCAATACAAATCCAAAACCAATAATCATCCACAAAGAAGCCCCTAGACTTAAGGAGGACTTTGCCGACCGTCGGTTCATTGATCCTGGGATCCAAGTTAGGCTGCAATAAGAGAACACAGACAGTCATCATTTGATGTTGGACTATGCATAAGCATAGAATTTTGCAGCTTGCCGAGTTAATAGACGGTTGTCAGGTGAACAGTGACCCTGAACGATATCAGTTAACAAGAAATTAACTACTACAGCATTTTACCGCGCTCCATCTTTTATCGAGGAATTCATTCATGACTATGGCATTCTGTCCATACATCATAGGGGAAATATAGTAACCCCATATCATCCATGGCTCAATGTCATCTGCAAGCATTATCGGAAATAGAAAATTCAGCAGAACAGACCAAAAACCCATTGTTCCAATATATAGATCAGCAACAGAAAGACAAGGAGTGCAAGGAATACCACAACTTACTTTTCGAAACAATGAAGCCTCCAAGCACAAAAACCATCAACAAGGTAAAAGTACCGAGGGTACTAGCGACAACTTGCGTCCTTCCAACAGCAGCTATAAACCGAAAGAGGGACAAAGCCATCTGGTGCACACCAAAGAATGCCAAGAATTGTCGAAAGAACCTAAACAAAGAGAAAATTTGTCAGCCAAATGAGAAGCTTCAATTGTAAGGCTCTTAGTTCTTGTTTACATTTCCAGTCAGAAAGTTATATTTCTCTGAAGCTAGTTCACAAACATCGGTCATGAGCAAGAAAAATCTTACTGAAGCATGTCATAATTTGGAATTCCTTTACCTACTAGCAGCAGGGGCAAATCCGATAGTGTAGTACGTAAGAATGATCCATATCCCCGATTCCATAAAAGACAGGGGAATCCTGAGGACCCAAATAGGTAAGCCAAATGCCCAAGCAGGATAGAACAAGAAATCTCTCTGCTTATAGAAGACTGGAAGCCTGAAGACAGTCATTGCGAGTTCTGCCATCCCATTGAACATCACATTGATTAAACTGAAAAACAGTGCTCCAAAAAACTTCCCCCCATCTTGCACTTTACCGACATGCATTTCTGTCCTTAGGAACACCGTCAAGGCAATTAACGACATGATTGTGATTTGTGTGGTCTTAAAGATATAGACAAATGAATTTCGCTTAACTAGCAGCCACTCTCTAGCGAAGCACGCCTTAAAAAGTTCCCAGCTTGGGAGTCCATACTTTGATGTCACTAATGCAGCTGGGTGAGCTTTGGACTTTTCATAAGGAACCCTAAGCTCGGATGAGAGCTGTTCTCCTATGCGAAAAGAGCTAAAGGCATGGCAAAAGTCCGGAACGGAAATAAACTGGTAAGCTTGGTCCTTCCTGCACCAGTACTGTTCCTGGTCCTTCTTGGAAGTCACTTCTTGCAAGAAGTCGGCTACTCCTTTCCTCTCAGGACACTTGAAACCCATGTACTCAAAGAACTCAAGGACATTTTCTCGTGGACCTTGATAGACTATTTGACCCTCGGAAAGAAGGATGAGGTCGTCAAAAAGATCGAAAGTCTCAGGAGCTGGTTGCAGAAGGGAGACCACCATGGTGACGTCCATGATGTGAACCATCTGCCTCATGTATCTGACAATCTGAAAAGTAGTGGAACTATCCAACCCCGTTGAGATTTCGTCCATGAAAAATACCTTTGCTGGTCCTACCAACATCTCCCCTGCATATCATGAGAAGAATGAAGTCTCTTATATACTATCTGATCACGAGATATGCACATGGAAGAAAAAGTCGTTCTGAAGCGACATCCTTTACCGTTTGATAATTGCAATTACAGATTCAGCACAAGCACATATCATGGCAAGCACGAACATAATTTAAAGTAATTAGTCCTCTGAACAGGCTTGGACACAAGGGATCATTGGACAGAGGAAAGTTGCTTATGAGCAAAATTTGGAGAAGGGAGCTGCTCAATGTCGGCAAAAGACCGATTTCCAAAAAAGAATCTATACTTCGTGCATACCAGTTGTTAGACGTTTTTTCTGTCCCCCAGATATACCCCTTCGCATCTCATCACCCACCAGAATGTCCGCACAAATATCCAATCCGAGTATCTGCAATAAAAATACTCGTGAGTTGGACTTTCAGAAGTGGCTCATGATGCGCAAGCAATTGTGAGCAGATAAGTAACCTTGATGACATAATCAGTGACCAGACTTGTTTCTTGGCCAGCCACAGCCGTGGCTTTCATGAACGCATCGATTTCGGGATCTGGCTTTATCCCTGCCTCTTTTTCTCTCCTTGAGAGTTCAGCCAACATTTCATATCTCGTTCCTACACCCAAGCAACGCCCCGAGAAATCTAGTGTCTCCCTCACTGTCATCTCGCCATAGTGAAGATCGTGCTGACTGATGTATGCACAAGTCCTCTGAGGAACAAACTCATCCAACTCATGACCGCAGTAGGTGACTTTGCCACTTACCTGTCAAACCAAAGCCATTAGTGAATGAAAGAAGGTTTCACTAACCGGTACTCAAAAAAGCAACAGAGTAAAACCACACCCTTAAATCCTTGTCTAGCTTGCCGGCGAGTGCTAGCAATAGTGTTGTCTTCCCTGCGCCCGGCGGCCCCAGAAGCAGCGTCATCCTGATAGCAGGATCACAGGGAAAATGTACCATTAAATGGATTATGGATTCAGGATAATGTATCCAATCACATTGACATGTAAGATTAATTGGGGCAATGTTAGGCGATAAATATTTTAACTTTATCAAAATAATTACCCAAGATCTACAATTCTTTGCGATGCATATACATGGTCCAAGAAGCTAATTGATGCGATGGAGTACCTTGATGGTTTGACTATCCCGCTAACATCCCGAAGTATCTGAATCTTTCTCTTTTTGGATGGTGCCAGCCGAATCAATCCAAGAACACTCTAAATTTCATAGTTAAAGCAAAAAAGGAAATTGTGAGCAAAAGGCCAACCTTCCAATTCATCTAGACAGCAGAGAAGTTGTCACTATTTCCAATTGAAGCTATAAATGGTAAAACCGAAGAAGAAAAACCAAGCGATTCGTGGACGCCATTTTAACAGCTAAACTGAAGTTTAAGAAAATTAACAGCTTACTTTCTTCTCTAATTTTCCATTCTCCTAAGCTAAACCATCGAGACCTCTGAATTGTTCAACAAGAAAACATCTCTCACCAAATTACTTCTCCTGATCACCAACCCAAACGAAGACCTGAAAGAAGTTTAATGTTTCCTTACCAAAAAAGGAAAATTGTAAAAAAGCAATTGTCCTTGACAATACGCGCAAAAAGCAAGAGCAGAGCTCAAAGTAAGAACCAAAACTGTACCTCAATAGCGTTCATGGTGGCATTAACCAGAGTAGGAAGTGCTCTGCTTCCAACATACACATCCCCCTCGATGGACAAATGCTCATATCGAACTTCGATCTTCGGAACTTCGATTCCAACTCTGCATACACGCCATCAACAAAAGAACCCGATTCATGGAAAAGCCAAAAAAAAAAAAACTTCCAACCGCAACGCCCGTAAGTAAAAAGAAAAGATGAAACATATGAACAGATGATTCAGCGAACTAAACCGACCGATCGGTCCTGTCTCGGAGCCTCCTGAGGAACTTCTCGTTGTCCTCCTCGACCACTTTGAGAATGTTGTCCATCAACTGCTTCTTGTCCTGCATCCTGAGGTTGGTCACATCGACCTCGCCGTGGACCACTTTACCGTCGTCGAGGACCTGCTTCAGCATCCCCTTTCGCAGCCGGTCGAGCGTCGGGAGCCGCTCGATGGCAGCCCACCGGAGTTCCTCCTCGTCTTCCTCCCGCCGCCCGCTCCGGCTGAAGACATCTGGCTGCGCCTGCCAGGCCTCCCGGAAGCTGGCCGCCCCCCAGCTCCGGTGGCTTGTCGACGCCCAGCTCCGGCGGCTGCTCGTCGACCTCACCAGATCGTCACCAACCAACGCCGACGCCATATTCGTCAATCAATTATTTTATGTAAAACAAAGAGAAGGTGAGTTCAGTTCGGTTCTGGGTCTGGCTTTTCTAGCTCAACTCGAATGGCGACCAAACGAGACGGTTGGTTTCAGTGCGTCGCGGGGTGGGCAAAGAGAAGGGCATCGAATCTTGATCTCCGCTCAAGCCGTGGAGTGGAAGAGGGTTGAGGCTTCACCAGCAGAAACGCGAACTGGGAATTCAGTCCCAGCGAGTCATCATGAACGCGAAGGTTCATGTCCAGAAGATACGATTTCATGCAGACTGTGATGTCCGTTCTGTTGTCCCAGTATAGTGAGGTGGACGAAAGAGACGGAGATAGAGGGAGCCAGAAAAATCCAGGTGAGGTGGTTCGGAAGTCAAGTTTCGGATAACGAGACGATGGACTCGGGTTCGAATAGAAAAAAGGCAACTTTCAGTTTCAATACGGTCCGGGAGTGAAGTTTCTTCCTCCATGTTGGCATGGCAAACTCACCAAAATCATGATAAAATAACGCTGAAGATCTAATATGTAATGACTGTACTTACTGTAACAAGGTTGAAAATGGGCAATTATGAGTGAAGTTCAATAATTGAATCATGTACCTATTAAATTTGGTCACTGTCGACAGAATTTACCCACTTTACCCACTTTAGTCCACTTTTCAACTTTTATCTTACTACTATTGAAAAGCAAAATGATAAAAATGGTTATTGAACTTTGATTTGGCGTGTAATATTATCTTTGGACTTTTAATATGTTTAATGTGGCTCTTAAACCATAAGTAAATGTTCAATATAGTTCTTCATTTTGCTCATACGAGAAATTAGACATTATTTGATGAAGTAGATAATTAGGGTGCCTTTGATAACGTTTCTATTCCGATGAACAATTTTTGAACAGAAATAATTTTTTTTTTCTATTTTTGTTCTCGGAAACAATTTCTCAGCATAAAAACACATTTGATAACAGCAAAAAACTTCTATTCCAGAATAGAAATGCGTTCGGTAAACTTGTATAATTTTGTTATTTCTTTTAATTTTTCAATATTTTTATTATATTTTCTTTTTTTTTCTTCTTTCTTTCTTCCTTTTGGCCCGGTCCGCCGGCCTCATTGAGCCACCGCCGGGCGACGTCAACCTAGCGATGGCCCAGTAAGGCTCGTCCTCTCCAGCAGATTGCCGATCATGGCCGAGGCCGGCAATCGGCCAAAAGGAAGAAGAAGGAAAGAAAGAAGAAGAAGAAAAAGGAGAAGAAAAAATAAGTGTTTCTTAAAATTGTTCTCGGGAACAAGAAACAACTTTTTTCTATTTCTTGTTTATGTTCCAAATTTGTTCCCGTAAACAAAAAATAGATTTTTTGTTCCTAACAAAAGTTTTTACCAAACACATTTATGTTCTTTTCTTTTTTCCTAACAAATTTTTTTGTTTCGAGGAACAGAAACATTTTTGGCCAAACAGGGCCTTATATGCTAAGTTGTGTGTTTAAAAATGATGAGTTGGTATGATTATTTTTATCCATCTATTTTAGGAAAAAAAAATTAGGGTGTTAACATATCCATAATTATTTAATGATGTGGATAATTATATACTCATTTGAGATGAATATTTTACATGGATAATCTATATGTAATTTTTTTTCTACTACTATTCAAATTTAACATATAGTAAGGTACATAGGTAGATTTGATTAATTTAAATCAATGAAATGACGAAATTAAACATTTTTACATAATTTAGGGATTAGATTGAATATTTATCAATAATTCATAAATCATATTAAATTAATTAAAATTTCTTGAATAATATTGCATATTAAATTAGAGTTTATAGATCATTTATGTTACGAATCATTTGTGATATTTTTTTTTTATTAAAAACGAGAAAGAAAGTGTGTAAGTGCAGGAACGTGGATTCAGATTTTTACGAAAAAAATACATGGGATTTATATGTTGAAAATGACGCATGGGGGACCCTCCTTTGTTTTTTACTTGAGCATAGCCGTGTGTGATGCATGTGTTTATATGGCTTCTAGCTTGATATTTTCAAGTATATTCCAAATAATCATCTAAGGATAATTAAAATGATTTGTTATGGGCTGCAACCGTCCTTTTCGCAACAGTTACCTATTATTATCTGTCACAATGCCCCGTGAGAGCAGAATACCGAGGACATTGCTGGAGCCGAAAAGGTTTCTCTCTTCTATAAGCCTTTTTTTTTTTTTTTTTTTTTTATCAATTTCTGTTTCCAATAAACGCTGCTTTTTCTTTGGATAACGACATCTTAGGGGTGCATGACAACCCAAAATTTCTGTTCCAGAAATAGTTTTTCTGTTCCAGCACTGCTTCGGAAGAAAAATCCATTCGATAAACCTATTCAGCTTTTTCTATTTCGTAATAGATTTATATTCCGTAAATAGGTTTGGAAGAGAAATCGGAAGCAAAATTTTATACTGATTTCCTGAAGAGAAATCGAAATAATTTCTCTCACTAAACCCTAATTTCGGTGAGTCCTCCCTCATCTCCTCTACGTCTTTGCCTCCCCTCTTCCTCTGCCTCTCCTCATTTTATTAAAAATAAAATTAAATATATTTATTTTATTCATTTAAAAATAAAAATAAATTATTTTTATTTATCATTTTATTTTTAGTTTATTAAAAATAAATTTATTAAATTTATTTAAAATAATTTATTTATTAATAAATTTATTTATGATAAATAAAAATAATTTATTTTTATTAAAAATAAATTTATTATTATTTGCCTTGAGTGTTTTGCCAAATCAATTTTTTTATTCATTTTAAAATAAATTTATTCATAAAATAAAATAAAATAGAATAAATAAAATAAAATAAAATTTATTTTTATATTTTTATTTTAAAATAAAATGATATTTTTATTTTATTTTTTATGATTTATTTTATTTTATTTTATTCATTATTTTTTTTGTTACTAAATCATTTTTATTTTTATTTTTTATATTAAAGGTCGTCGGTCGCCCACCGCCGTCCGAAAGGAAGAAATTTTTGTGTTATCAAACGAATTTCTATTTTTAGAAAGTAGAAATTTTGTGTCGTTATCAAACTAGTCATTTTGCTAAATTCTTCTGAAATAGAAATGAAAAATCTATTTCTGCCTCAAACAATTTCGAACAGAATGGTTGTCATGCGCGCCTTATAAACCGATTCGATAATTTATCTCGGGAAAATCACGCCAGCCACTCATAGATATGCCTCAACTATTTCTTTTTTCAAGAAAATACCACAAATTATACCCATTGCGATGTTAGGTAGTCCAACTAAAAGCTTAAAATTATTAAGTGAGAGAAATCACGAAAGGCATATAAACGATATTATTAAGCTTAAACTAATAAGCGGGGGCTTGGCTGGCATGACTTCATTTTGTGAAAAAGATGGAGCGTTTTAGAATATTTATATAATTAATGACATCTTCATATAAAAATTTAAACTTTCTACAAAAATTATCAAAAGGCACATTCATTCGAAAACTTAAACAAACGAGTAATGGACAAATTATGATATATTAATTATTTTACAAACACCACTTCTTCGACATGGAGCCTCTATAATAGAATTCACACATACATCTTAATAATCTTCTCCCTAAATATGAGTTTAGTCTTAGGTTTGCTCCTCTTCAATTCAGGTATCATTTGGCATTAATACCTCTTTTTTTCAGATCGAATCATGAAGTCTGACATAGGTCTTATAGTGTTACACCACAATGCTCTTTGTCTGAAAAATCACGTTGGTCACGATTCATTCTGCTCATGGAAATTGCCAAGAGAGTGCCTAAGTTCAAACCTATCAACATGTTCAATTAAATAACCTTCACTCAAAAGCTGGCTAGTGCTTAATTTATTAGTGTGAGAGAAAGTCCCACATTTTAAGTTAGCCATTGGGGTGAGAAAGGCCCAAAATCACCCAATACCAATATTAGAGTCTAGGTTACCGATAAGTCTCGATCTAACAGTAACACAAGAGATACGTGTTGTTGCTACTCTGACTCAGGGCATGATGCGTGAGGGGAGATTGTTGGAGTTATTCCACATTGATTGTGAAAAGGGCTAGTGATTGGTTTATAAGTGTGAGGGGAAGTCTCACCATTTAAACTAGTTTTTAGGTAAGAGAAGTCCAAGACTATCGAACACTGGAATGCATAGCAAAAGTTCAATTACTTCACCCAAAGAGATCACCAAGAGGGAGCTCAAGTCTGAGCACATCAACACATCCAATTTCACTATAATATTAACTACTCCACGACATACTAATTATCCAATATGAGATTTTTTTAACACAACCCACATGTGTATCTTAACAATCTCTCCCTCAAGTGTGAGTTTAGTGTTAAGTTTGCTACCCCTAAATCCGAATATCTTTATGCATTAAGATATCGCAACTCGAATCTCCATCAAAGCCCAATTTCATCCTGAGTTTCTTTCTCCAAATCAAACCATAAAATCTACCACTGAGCCCACATTGCTACACTATGGTGCCCATTGCCTGGAAACTAGCTTGGTTACCATATTCCTTCCTTGAAATTTTTACCAAACATCGGAACAAATTGAAGGTGCACCAATTGACGATCGACTTTGATACCATTTGTACCTTGGTATCAAAGCCTCCTTTTCTTTGGTAACCCTAATGCATCGAGTGAACCCCATGCACCCAAAAAAAAGAAAAAAAACTTCCATTCGATTGCTCAACAATGCTCACCCAAGTGCCTCATTCACGTTCAACCAAGTGTCACAGTTGTTGTGCTATGGTGTCTACAACGCGTCACCAAGTTGAGCTTTTGTTTTTTACAAAGGTATTTGTTTAGGTCTTTGCATAGTAACTTTTGCCCAACAAAGCCTAGCTTATTTTGCATAGCCGGATCGGCCGTGTTTATTCAATTATTGTTGCAATAACAAAGTCAACGCAAAGGTCGCATGTTGTTTGGCTCCAAAAGCAAAGTCAACCACAAAGGACAAATCTAGGCCTCCGATTCTCAACATTTCACTTCTCATTTCAAGAAGCAAACACCACCACCAAACTCACCGCCTTTAGACGAGCAACATACCAAAATCTCATTGTCAACAGAAACTTGGAGCCATTATACGTGCCACCCCGCCACAGATTCGTTGAATGCTGATATTTAAAGAAACAAGTTTTTGGGTCACAATTTCACTTGATTTCATAGTCACTTTGAGTTCAAGGGGATATTATAGATAACTAGGGATTTCTCAAGTATAATTTTTAGTGATATTTTGATAATTTTATCGATTCTTGCATCTCTCAAGATTACGCATATATTTTCCTTTGATTGTCAATATCTTGATTGATATTTTATCTTATATAATCATGTAATAAATCCTATAAATAGGCTCATGTATTATTTTTCAATACACAACAAAATATATTGAAAAATCCACAATTCTCTTTTGTGTTTTATTGTTCTTAATTTGGTATCATAATCCAGATTACTAACAGGTTTGAACCCAATAGTTACACGGGAGATACGAGTTGTTGCCGGTTCAATTCAAGGCCTATTTTGTGAAAGAGAGATTGTTGGGGTTATTTCATATTGGTTGTAGAAGAGGTTGATAGTCAATTTATAATGTGAGAGAAAGCCTCACATTTTGAGCTAACTTTTGGTTCGAAAAATGTCCAAAACCAACTGACAATGGTATTAGAGCCCAAGTTACCAACAATTTAGGACCTCCATGTAATATTTTCTATATATATTGAAATGTAGTGAAATTCCTTAATGAAAATTCAGTGGTTCCACAAAATTTCACATAGTATGAGAATAGGAGTCCTAACTTTAATCTTTCCAGGTTCCTATTTATCTCTCCAAGGTCAAGTTCAATCTACGCATGAGAGGAATTATTAGAATATTTTAATCATAAGTCACACTATTCATAAAATAGTGTTGTAATACTTAAATAATAAACCACACATTCATCTATCATCTTAAACTTTTAGAACAATTGACAATAATCCCACTAGATCTCATAGAATGAAAGAAAAGAAAATTAATTAGGAACGTGGGCAATGATTGGATTTCACGTCAAAAATTCTGGGCGAGACTTGGTTGGAGTACTTCATTGCTTTTTTATTCAAAGTTTAAAACTAGATTAATTAAATTGAAATGTTTAAAACAAAATTTAAAAATATACGGTAGTCTTAGAATTGAATTTGCAATTCTTGTGAATGAAATCTCTCAAATCTAAAAGATGCTCTCTCATCCAAATAGAAACATTTTTATACACATAGAAACATCTTAAGCTTTGAAAACTATTGACAATATTCCTACTAAATCTCATAGAACAAAAGAAAAAAATGAATCAGGAACCTGGGCAATGATTGAATCTCACGTCAAAAATTTTAGGCGAGACTTGGATTGGGGACTTAATTGCATTTTTATTCAAAGTTTAAAACTAAATTTTAATATATACGGTATGTTTAGGATTGAATTTGCAATTCTCCCGAATGACATCTCTCAAATCTAAAAGATGCCCTCTCATCCAAATAGAAACATTTTGACACACATAGGAGTGTGCTTTTTATTGTTTTGAAAAATTAAAATAGAAATAAATAGAACAATTATTTTCTATCTAAAATATACATACAATCAATAGAGAAGTCACGGCAAAATAATCTTTAAAAAAATAAAATTGGCCAAGCGAGCCTTGGGTCCAAATCTCCACATAGCACCTTAGGATTTGAGGGTAGTAAATTTGTAGATAAAAGTATTGAACTGGTTTCCATAAAAAAAAAAATGATAATTAAAGAAATCACAAAACTACGATGAACATTAAATTTATCAACAAGGATCTTGTACTAATTAAAACTAAAATTTGATTCATAAAGTTAGATTACAAAAGTCAAAACTAATTTTACATGAAATTAAACTAATTGATACGATTGAAACTCGAAACTACAAACTATAAAATTGAAAACTACAAAATAAAACATGAATTGAAAACTTACAAAATTGGGTTCCGAGGAGCCTCGAGACTTGAAGCAGGAAATTGAAAGGGATCACTTATGAGAAAACTCTCTATCTTGGATCTTGGAAGCTCTTCCCTTTCCTTATGGAATGTTCTCCTTTTTATAGTTGACGAGAACCTGGATTACTTGCTCTTAAAATCTTGAATTTCCACATGCCTTGTATCATTTCCTATTTTGTGGTTCTCTCCTAAGCACCTATTGTTTTGCTGGCTTTTTGTCACTTTTCATGTCATGAAATTCCTCTTTTTATCTTTTAATGAGTTGTTTCACCTTAAGGTCGGACGAATATGACAAATTCCTTTGGTAGACCCTAAGAAATCTGTAAAAGGTTGACTCTAAGGCGACGAAAACTAGATTTTGTTAACTTAAGGTGTTTTTTTGGTTGTAGGGACATTCTTATTTTATTTGAAAGATGTGAATCCACTAATGAACTCAATTCATATTTATCACACATCAATGTAGGTTGTGCAATATTGTATTCTCTTAGATCTTATCGTATATGTGTTGTCAATTCTATTCCGTTATTTATTTTTTGAACTTTAAAGAAATTGTGATTTTTATTGACATGCAAATTATTTATGTTGTTTACGTAAACTTTCATTACTAAAAGAATAACTAAAGTATGGATGGAACCAATTTTAATTGAATATTTTACTGGAACAGTTCTTGCTAAAAGAATGGCTTCCAAAATTTGTATAATTATAATCAAGCGTCGTCAAGAAAAAATATATTTTTCTCTTGCAATTACTTATTTAGGTTCATATGAATCAAGAAAAAGATTAGAAAATATTAAAGGAAAATGTATATATTCATGAACTTATTAAGACTAATAAACACTTTATAATGTGCAGGTTTATTCAAAATTCTAATGCGAAACACGTTATGGCTCCAAATGTCATCAATCATTTGCGCCTACTTAACCTCAATCCTAGTTGTGTCATTTCAATTCTTAATTTTTGCTTAGGACCTTTTCTTCAGAATTTGAAGATACTAATTATTATTAATATTTTATATTGTATCCAGCTTTTTTTGCATTAAATGAAAAATAAATTAGAAAAGCCACAAAATTTGCAAAAAGTAAACTCTCTCTCTCTCTCTCTCTCAAAATATTACTTCAACTTTGAAAAGTATCAAAATAGCCGTACGCAAACTTAGAAATTAATATTTCTATGTTTTGAAAGGTTTGAGGTACTCCATGTTAAATAAAAGTCAAATTGCATGACATAAGATTTTAATAAATTAAAAGTAACAACTATTCCAACCAAATTTCGACAATTTCCATAAATAATGAGATTGTAATAGTGATGAACCCCGGTTTCATCGCGTCAATAGTTATACACAGATTGAAGGCATGAGTTGAATTCTTAAAGATACAATAAAACATCGAATGGTTTCTATTTAAGGTTAATGCCATAAAAAAATCCTAAATTATACATACTGTAACACAAATATCAAAAAGATTTTGCGTGTCACAAAAATTATAAACTTGCCAATTACGGTACAAATACCCCCAAAAGATTGTGTCATGAAAAACTCCGAATTTATATCAATGTGATGTATGATGGGGTGAGTGATTCAAGAACGGAAATTTTTATAAGGGCATTTTTGTGGTTAAGTGTATGGAGTAGTGTATATGATAAACACACAAAAAGGAATAAGAAAAGATAAAAGCAATCTCCTTCCAAGGTATAAAGGTAGCGCCACCAACCGAGGATGAGGATCGAGATCTACAAAGTTCACCACCAAGGCCTAAAGCTTCCACCAGCCAAGGATAAAGGACTTCGGGATATGAGAAGCTCACCACCAAGGCCTAAAGATTCCACCAGCCAAGGATAAATGGCTTCTTGGCTCACCACCAAGGAGTGATCTACGCTCCAAGGATAAAGAAACCGAAAGGAGTTATCCACTCTCCAAAGGAGTTCACTCAAGTTGAGGAAATCTCATCATTCTCATTCATGAAATTCATATATCCCCTACATTGGATAGTTTCCCCTACTTATAGGAGGATTTTAGCCTTAGGAAATATTAAAAACAAACTTTAATGACCTAGGAATTAAATGTTCGACTCTTGAGCTACATAAAAATAAAAACAGCTAGGAACTTAATAAAAAGCCATTATTAACACGGGAACTAAATGCCTTTAATCGTCAGCCTTCCACATTCTCGAACCGTTAGCTTTCCGTGTTCTTGAACCTTTGACTTTCCATATTCTTGAACTGCATTTGTGAACCTTTAGCCTTCCTAGAATTCGAGCTCCTCCCTTGACCAGAAAATAATCCTCCTGAAACTTCATCAATTGGTCATACAAGACATCTAAAATGGCCTCTCATTGATACCTATCGATATACCACAAAGTACCAATAAGTAATTAACATTATTCATTCAAAATGATCCATCGAAGAACATAATGCCCAACTTCTTTATTGGCTTGGATAAGCATCAATAGTTCTGAATTGGTCAATGAAGCTACGTTGGATGCACCCGCATCACAATGTGACAAATATACTCTGAATGAAACTTTAATAAAAGGTGTATAAATTTGAGTTTTTTCGTATTACAAAAAATAGTTATGAGTATTCGTGTCAGTAGCTAGTTTTTGAATTTTTAGTGACACAAAAAAAGGCTAGGGTATTTGTGTCGCAATTGACATATTTTGGAGTTTTTTATAATATTTGTCTTATTTATTAAGTAGTAGCATACTTTGGAGGATTGAGTTGTCAAGCATTTTTCTAGAGTAATATGCATTATGTCAAGGTTGACACTCGATTCTAATAGCCTCTCGCCATAGCTAATCTTTACAATCACTATGATACACACCTTTTGATAATAATATAATTTACTCCTATTTTTTAATTGCATCAAAAATCATTAATTTTTACTCATATCCAAAATTTGTCCCTCAAAAACCTTCACCGAAATTACTGTCAATTGTTCGTTGTGGCATTTTCATGTTAGTAATAAATGAATGCCGGCAAAATGATGTAAATTTAAGAATAGTTACTGTTCATCATGTGAGTCCTAAAAAAAGCTCTTTTTTTTTTTAGTAGAAAATTCACGTCAACACCCCACCCCACCAAAAAGCCAAAACACTTTCTCCAGCCCCTCGGCCCCAGCTAGTACATTGCCCCTCATATGCATGAGATACCTCTAATTTGGTCCGACCCTACCAGCAAAATTGCCTAGCTAACTCCGCCGCCAAGCGGCCTCCACTTCCGGACTCCACTCTCTCCCACAACCGCGCCTTGTAGCAGACAACGATGAACAATCATCTACCACCTCTCTTCGTCTCACCATCCCTCTCTCTCTCTCTCTCTCTCTCTCTCTCTCTCTCTCTCTCATGAGGCGAGCTCCATAACGCCGACGTCAAGCTCGTTGCCTATGGCAAAGCTGACGCTGACTTCACAGCTGTTTAGCCTTTAAGCGGGCGCGAAGTAGACCTCTACAGCAACCAACAAGTTCAACACCAGCATCAGCTCCTCTGTTGATGAGTTGGGCAGAGAAGACCAGCATGAGCTCCTCTGTCAATGAGTCGGGTAGAGAAGACAACGATGACCAAGCACGAGCTCTCCCTCCATTATGAGCTTTGTTGCCAATGATGAGGGTAATGGAGAGAAACGATGATGACGATGGCTAGAAACGAAAGTCCGAAACGGGGCGGTAGTTCGCCGATGACGATGGAGGCGGAGCACGATGGTGACCCATCCGCATCTGTGTTAGAAGGGCTGAAGAAAGAGGGATGTGTCACGAGCCGATCGATTGGGATCATGACCGTGCGGCAACTTAAGCTCTTTTAGATTGACTCGGATCGTCGGTGTGCCTAAGCCAGCCTTGCTCAGATCGATCACTCACTTGCTCGCTCACCCGGATCGTAGAGAGAGAAAGTTCCTAGAGAGAGAAGCTCTGGAAGAGAAGGGAGCCTTTGATTACTGAAATGGTTGGATGGATACAAATGAGGGGAATGGCACCCATTTTTATACTTGAGACCCTCAGATTACATCAATTGATCGAGTTTTCATCTGGCGGACGAGATCGCACTGCCCAACCTACCAACTACCGACACTAATGACATGAGTCTTATAGACTTTGGCTCAATTACCATATCGCCCGCCCTTGGAATGTTCCGAAAGAGCTCTTGTTGGGAATCCTAGCAATCGCAGGAAGTCTTCCTCGAAAAGACACGACCCTTTAGCTATAGAAACCTCTTGGCCATGGCATTCTCCCGCACTCATTCGAGCGACGCCCTTGTCGCTCACAACTCGAAGAGCGGACTTCTTGGCACGAGCACGAGCTCTCTTGTTTCAATTCTGCTTGGTTTGGAGCCTCTCAATCAATGGACCATACGCCTCCAACTTCGGCTCAGGCATGGCACGCAGCAAGCACTCAACCTCAGGGAAGAGTACTTGGATCGGCATGTCGCGCGTTGGGGTAGGAGGATCCAACTCTTCCTTTGTCTTCTCCTTGGTTGGCAGCTTGCTCATGCGCTTCTCGGCCTTCAAGCTCTTGTCGAGGCGTCGGATCGTCTCGATGGTCTTGGTGTCGATCACTCCTTTCATCATGGGGATCATTACTGGGCATTGTGGGTCAAGGATCATGATGGACTTGGTCCTCATGTCGATCATGGATCTCACGTTATGGAAGAACTGCATACCCAGAATGAGATCATAATTGTTGAGAGGAATTACCTCGAATGACAACTCGCCCTTCTATTTGTCGATTCGGACGTCCACATCGGGAGTTGACCCTACGCCATTGAGTCCATCCGAGTTGACGGTCTTGAATGACTTCTCGGTTGGCTCTACATGAAGTCCCAAGGTTTTCGCCACCTCGGTCGACATAAACATGTTCGAGGCTCCTGTATCAACCAAGGCATATAGCGCTCGACCACATGCCTTGATCTCTACGAAGAACATGTCCTTGTTTGGGACGGCTTCCTTCTTCTTGGACGGCAATCGGGCTTGGACGGCATTGACGTACTTCACCACTCCTAGCTGGATTTGCTTCTTTTCTTCTTTAGGTTCCTCTTCCTCCTCTTCAATGGCAAGGAGGGCATTGATCTTGCCCTTCTTCGGGCACTTTTGAGTCCAGTGCGGACCTTTGAAAATGAAGCAAGGAGATGGCGGGGTTGGTCGAACTTACTTGTGGTGTAGTCTGCTTGAGGTCGACCCTTTTGGAAGGACGGCTTGAAAGTTCATTCCCCCCATGTCTTGACTCGGCCGCCTTGGTCATGCGGGCCTCGGGGAGTGCTTCCACCTTTGTCCTCGGAGGATTGATCCGACCTCCAATCCTTTGCTCGGTTCTTCGGCTCAACTTTGGTGAGGTCGACGAGGGACTCAGCCACACTTAGCGCTCTTGTGAGACTCTTCACTTCTCGTTGCTTAAGCTCGAGTTGTGCCCACAGCTTGAGTCCATCCATGAACACTCCGAGAGCATCCTCCTCTCCTAGCTTGCGGATTTGGAGTTTGAGCTCCGTGAATTCCTTCTCGTACTCTTGGATTGTGCCCCTTTGTTCGAGGCAATGGAGCTTGCTACGGGCTTCTTGTTGAGCAAACTTGGGGAAGAAGTAATCTTGGAACTCCCTCACGAAGTCATCCCATATATCCACAAGATCAGCGCTGCGCTTGGTTTCGTCGCACCTATTGTGCCACCAAAGCATTGCAGTATCATAAAGGAACATTGAAGCGGTTCTTACCTTGATCGACTCGTCTTGAATGTGGACGGCGCCAAAGTACTGCTCCATGCTCCACATGAAGTTGTCCACCTCCTTGGCGGATCGGTTGCCTTTGAATTCTTCGGTTTCGGCACCTTAAGCTTGGGCACCACTTGTGTAGGCATTAACCCATTGGCGATGCTTTGCTTGCATAGAAGAGCTCTGTCTTGAGCTCTTGCATCTCCGCCTTCATGGCTTCAACCTCATCTCTATGAGGGCTTTCTTCCTCGATCACTTGGACACTCTCCCTTAGTACATCGATCAACGCTTCAAGGGCTTCGTCCTTGTCGTGCAATGGGGCCGTAGCTTGCTTGATGCCAGTCGTGAAGTCTTCGCAAAGCAAGACCTCAACCTCCATGATGCGGTCTCTCATGTCGTCGAGTCCTTCTATGAACTCGGCCATGGCATTCCGGACCTTCGCGAGCTTCTCATCGAGCGCGGCTACAGTGTCCATTGAGGCTTCTCTTTTCTTTGTTTGGCTGCGAGACTCCTTGACTTAAATGGCCTCTCCATCTATAACAGCTTGTTGGCTCGACATTCTCTCGAACAGTTGATACTCCTCGATCTCGTGAAGTATCTCCCTTCTTGCTCTAATACCACTTGTCACGGGCCGATCGATTTGGATCGCGACCGTGCAGCAACTCAAGCTCTTTTGGATTGACTCGGATCGTCAGTTGATAACTTTATAAAAATAGAGTTATTTTACCTATTTTAGGCAACAATTAATGCAATATCTATGAGAAAATATTTGGATTTCCTTCTAATTATTTGAATTTTCCTTGTTTATGCAGAATAATGAGATATGAAGAAGATAATAAAAAGAATGGCAAAACTAAGGAATTCAAATCAAAAAGCAGTAGAATATGGATATCAAATCAGGGAATCCTTGATTTTGTTCTCTAATGTTATCTGCAAGCATTGTGAGATAAATATCTTTGATATATCCTATAAATAGGAGAACATTGAGAGCCTGAGGGGGCAATTAGGTTTTTGTTAGATCGTTTTTCATTATTTTTAGAATTTTTCAAGTATTTTGAAGAGAAGACAAAAATGATGATAAATTTTTTGTTCTTTGATTCAAGATGCTAGATTTGATTTATATTTATATTTCTCCATCTGCTATGTTCTAATTTTCTTTTGTTAAGGTTACGATGTAGCCTAACCACGATGATGTGAATTTCATGATTTTTATGTTTTGCTATTGATTTCATTCATGTGCGTTATATGTTATTGTGCATAATACTTTTGAGTAGCCCACCACTTGAATGATCTGATGTACATGTTTGAAATCGAGAAGTGATAATATGCAATTGCTCATTATAATATATAACCATGAATTAAACGTGGATAGAGATATACTACGTTATTTGTGTAACTTTCAGTGATAAGGTGATCTAAAAAACTCATTATAAACCGAGGATATTAATAATTTTTAATGCACTTATGTTTATTTTAATTCACATAGAGATATAATGGATTAATAAACTAAGTAGGTTTGCTATACCTAGAGATAGAATAGTAAATAGATTAGGAAATTCCGCTATCATATGTTTGATATCGTTCTTGTACCTATAACAATTTAAAATTCATATTTAGTGATTATGGTGAAATAGGATGCTCTAATATATTTATCTGATTGATTTACTGCATTTAATCTGCAAATTTTTGTTTTTAATTTATACTCAATTATATTTTGATCTTTTAGATAAATTTTAGAATTAATCTATTTTATTATTTAATTAGTTTATTAATCATCGATTTCCATGTGACGATACTCTTTTTTATCATTATATTACTTGTTCGACACGTTCACACTTGCATTTAGAATTTTACGAAAATCAATGCGCCTAAGCCAAGCCTTACTCGGATCGATCGCTCACTTGCTCGCTCACTCGGATTGTAGAGAGAGAATGTTCCTAGAGAGAGAAGTTCTAGAAGAGAATGGAGCATTTGATTATTGAAATGGTTGTACGGATACAAATGAGGGGAGGGCACCCATTTTTTATACTTGAGGCCCTCAAATTACATCAATTGATCGAGTTTTCATTTGGTAACAAGATCGCACCGCCCAACCTACCAACTATCGACACTAATTACGAGAGTGTTCTAGCTTTGGCTCAAAAACTGTATCGCCCGCCCTTGGAACGTTTTGAAAGAGCTCTTGTTGGGAATCCTAGCAATTGCATGAGGTCTTCCTCGAAAAGGCTCGGCCCTTTAGCTACAAAAACCTCTTGGTTGTAGATGCGTGTTCAGTGATAAGGTCTTGCTTGGTTTTGATTGGGTGTGGGGCGACCCAAATAAAAAGGGGACATGTGTGGGAATCTAAGTGGACCCTTGAGCAGTGATTTAAGCTTTAAATCAAGGTCAGGTCGCTATGATGGATATTACTGACAACAACGTGGAGATAAAGCTAACAGGGAAATGTCACGTCGGACAAATGACAACTTTAAATAAAGAATAAATGAGGGAATACAGTACCAATAAAAAAAATGAGGGAATATATTTTAAACTTGAGTGAAAATAGATGATTTTTTAAAAATAAAACACAGTTCAAAACAGGATTATAATTGAAATTGAAAATTATAATCTTTTAGGAAATCATGCCTCCCCCTTTTCTTTTTAAAAAATAGTTCTAGATACTTCTTTATAAATATATGTTGAAAATAAAAATGTTATTATTGCATATAATGGAATTAACAAAAATGGGACTACCAATTTGATTGGGTCGAGATATAGAATCACTAATTAATTGTCAGTCTTAATTTTATATCTTCATAAGATTTTGGATGGAGATGATGAGAGAAATTAAGTTTTGATTCAAAACATTGGGGAAAGGATATTACATATATTATAATTTTTGTATGATGCTTATTTAAATGACATAACTTTTTTTACGATCACTTGAGTGGTATAACTTCGTATTGCATTCACTTGGGTGTCATATTTTTTTAATCAATCACTTGAATAACATAATTTTTCAATCGATCATTTGGTGATATAAATTTTAGAAAGATTCACCACAAGTGTCGGAAATTTGATATGGCATCATGTTTTCTAAAATTCATAGCATTCGAGTTAGGAGTGTGCAATGGAAACTGACCGAATCGGACCGGATTGGCTTATTCTGGAAGTTCTTGTGGGTCTCAGTCCGATCCCAAGTTCCTATTTTTTAAACCAGTGACTGGTCAGTCCAGTCTGATTCCTAGTTATAGGGTGGGAATCGGACCAATCAAACCGAACCGATCATTTATTTATTTTTATTTTTATTTTTTTAAAATTCTAAACAATCCTAATCTATCTAATTCTACCAGTTTCCCAATTTTCACTACCTACCCTTCTAGACTCCAATTCTCTCTTGCTTTCCCTCTCGCTTATCCAGTAAGTTTTGCTTATATGCGCGTGTACATGATGCAACACAACCACAATTAAATAAGTGTTGCCATCGATGCTTCCAGTTATCCTCATTTTGCCTTTTTTTTTTTTTTGGTATTACGAAAAGTGCTAGAGCATAATGAAGTTCTGGTTTGAAGCAACTGGCGAGCTTTGAACCTTTTATCAATGCAAAAGAAAGAAGAAAAGCCAATGGCATTCCAAGCAGCTAACACCACCAATCAAACAAATAACAAGAGCTATTTAATAGGACTAAGGGACATAATTTATTTTTATTTTTTTTGTTCAATATAATGAAAACAAGTGACTTGGTCCACTGGAACCGGACCGACATGGTTCCCGATTCCAAGATTAGCCAGTTTGGTACACCATCCCAAAAATTGGAAATTGGTCCTCTCGATCCGATTCCGATTTTTAGGCGGAATTGGATCGGATCGGAAACCGATCACCCCTAATTTGAGTAATTGAAAGAAAGAAAAGAGTTATGTACTTGTGATGCATAATAAAAGAACTAGTTTTGTCACCAAAGCAAAGGATAAGGATTGAATGTGAATAATTTTTAAAGTAAGAGGATCAAAACATATTTTTCTTGAAAGCTTTGTGCCACATGTTGATTTGTCATGCCGACTCAGTAATTTCATCCATGTTTTGATGAAATGTTGAATTATATCCACAAATTGCTATTGAAAATAAGTTTGCGGTGCGCGAACTATAGTACGTCATACAGCGTGAGGATGAGTTAGATAAATTTTCCGAAAGGATCTGATCAGTCCTTCTCAACAACTAAGGGCGCGTTTGGTAACGATTCTTTCCCTGAGCCGATTCGATCGAACCGATTCTTTTGATTCTGCTCCTGAACCGATTTTGAGTAAAAACACGTGTTTGGTAACCTTCTCAAAACTTTTGATTCTCGAATAGAATTGCGTTTGGTACCGTATTAATTGATTCTGTTCCAAATTAATTTCTTTTGATTTTTAAATAAATTTTAAATAATTTCTTTTGATTTTTAAATAAATTTTAAATAATTTCTTTACTTTTTTACTTTTTCCTTTTTTTTTCTTTTTTTCTTTTTCTTTTTCTTTTTTTCCCTTTTTTCCTATTCTTCTTCTTCTTCATCTGGCCGGTCGCCAGACTGGCGACCGACCAGACGAGGGCCAAACCGACGCCACCGGAGCGCCGCCCCCTCGGCGAGGTCGGCCTTCGTCGGCCGAGCCTCGCCGGGTGCCGGGCGAGGCTCGCCCGGCCCGCCGAGGCCGCCTTGGCCACCGGCGGGGCCGGGCGAGCCTCGCCGATGGCTCAGCGAGCCTCACCTAGCAGCTGGCGAGGCTCGCCCACCACCGCGAGGCTCGACCTCGCCCGATCCGGCGAGGCCGAGCCTCGCCTGGGCCGCCGGCGAGGCTCGCCCGGCCACCGGCGAGGCTTGCCCAGCCCCGTCGGTGGCTGTGGCGGCCTCGCCTTGTGGGCGAGGCCGGCCCGGCCACCGGCGAGGCCGGGCTCGCCAGATCCGGGCGAGGCCGAGCCTCGCCGGACCTCGCCCCGGCTTGGCGAGCCTCGGCGATCTCGCCGACCGGCGGCCGGCGGCGGACCGGCGACCGGCGGCGGGGGCGGCGGCGGGCGGCGACGGCGGCGGGTGATGGCGAATGGCAACCGAGATGTTCAAAGAGAAAAACAAGGTTTTATTGTTTTGATTCTCTTTTCTGATTCTCTTCCGAGAATCAAATTTTTTTAGATTCTCAAACCTTGTCCGAAACTGTTCTAACAAAATTTTACCAAACGCGTTTCTCGTCCCAAACCGATTCTAACAAAAATCGAAATTGTTACTGTTGGGCAAGTTGCCAAACAGAGCCTAAAGGAACAAAGCCTTCAGCATCAACATGAACAGTCAAATTTTTGCCCGGGTGGTGAGTGGCGGAATTGACGCGAAAGCTGATTCGAAATATCTTTTGAAGGGTCTAATACCCGAAAGGAAAGCCACGACTCAGTAGGCATGAGGACGTGTAACTTCAATATTTCCTATGAGGAAAGAAAAACAGTACTCAAACGAATGCCATTAATGCGAGACAATTTTGCAGTATTTCTAGGCAGGTTGGAGCGCAGATGGGTCGTTGCGTGGTCATGCCAACAGCTTGGCAATCAATGCGAGGCAGAATTTCCGATCGGCGAGGCGCTCATAGTTATGGCCGACTAACTCCATCCGGGAAGAGAGAAAATCTGATAGCGCAGAACGACCGTTCTACGTGTACACTAGCAAGCTCTTCACGAGGGGTCTTTTACGTGCACGGGGACCAGCTGGTACTTGTCTTCGAATGAACCGGTGAACGGACCGGGGACCGCTGCATAATTAAATGTGGCCCACCCTTTTTTTTTCAATCCTATTCTATCTTATCGTAATTCTCGCTTTCAAATTTTTGACATACTTTCTTATGACTCGTGAGAGTTGAAATCTGTACCTAAAACTAAATTATATCATCCCAACCTCTACGAGAATATAGAGATTCGAACTCCCCACCTCAAGGGATGTAAATGGTTTCAGTTTAATTCAATTCTTTTAAAAAACTAAACCTAACCGAACTGATAAGCAAATTCATTGAACTGAACCAAAATTTGATCCGAACTGAAATTTCAGTTTTGTTTGATTCGATTTTTGATTTTGTTTTGTTTTTTTTTTTTCCCTACATGCACCCCTTGAATAAATTTTTATTTTTTAAAAAATTGATTTTTTAATTATTTGTATTCTTTTTCTTTTTTTTCTTTCTTTCTTTCCTTTTCTTTTTCTTCTTCTTTGGCTAGTCACCAACCACCATCGACTGGTTAGAGGTGAGCTGGAGCCTCACCATAGGCCGGTGAGGTCCGTGGTGAGGCTTCAGCATGCCTCTGGCCAGTCGCCCACCGTTGGCCAGCCACCACCACCGTGACCGATGACTTGCCAATGAAGAAGAAAAGAAAAAAGAAAAAAAAAATAAAAAAATTCTTAAAAAATAAAATGATTTTTTTAGATTTTATCTGTTTCATTCTGGTTAACTAAATCAGTTAAAAAAGTTTCGGTTTTCATAAAAACCAAACCGAACAAGAACGATACTGAAAAAAATCAAACTTTTCGATTTGGTTTAACTCGATTTTCAGTTTAGTTCAATTTTCGATTAGGTTTTTGACATCCCTACCCCCATCCCTTTTCTCATGTGAAATTGATGGCCATTGAGGCACATTCCCGTGATTAAATGTGGCCCACCTCAGAAATAATTAGTTCGACTACTTCTTTTGGGGATTTGATCCCCGTGGAATTAGACGGGCTACTGTCGCTGGACTTGAGAAGTCGATAAATTGAGCGTGAATTGAATTTGCTAGTTAGTTGCACCAAACTATCAAAAGCAGTAGGGGAACACTGCTGCTATTCCTTATGAAATGTTTTCCCAAGATCCTTGCTCGCACGCATGAAAGTGAAATTTCCAAATTTTATTTGGGAAATTTTTTTTAGTTTTTTAAGATGTCGCGCGGGTAGTGTTTAAGTACATAGTAGGTTCAATAATCTGTTTGTTTTTACGGGAAATAAAAGATTTAAATAATACTTTTTCTAAAAGTAATTGTTTATATTGTTTAAAATAATTAATCAATGAAAAATGTTTTTATTATCAACAACAATTTATGCCTAAATATTTTTGTGAATGATAAAAATAATCTTCATTCGTTCATTTTTATAAGTAATACAAGCGAATTTTTTAGGAAAATATTTTCCAAAACCTTATTTTTTGCGAGACAAGCGCATCCAAATTTCATAGGATTATGAGATTTGGAAAAATTCAAAAGTTAACTTTAATTTCATACCACTTTACATCCTCACTTTTCAAATTCGCAATTTGCACCTTTTTACAACTTCTCAGGAAAACAAAAACAAAAACCCAACCAAAAAACTAAGAAAAAAACAAAAAACTTCATTATACTACACTTTCATTTGTTCATTTGTTAATCCGAGCAGACTAATAATGTGCATGTTCGTGTGGGGAGAGTGAGAGAGAAGTGCATGGCGTGGTAGGAGATTTTGTGCACTAGCCATATTACGGGACACTAAATCTGTCAAAATGGATTATAAACAAGGGTTAATACCCTGAAAAACCCCATACTGGTACATCTGTGACAAATTTACCCCAAACTATTTTTTTGACCATGAAAAACCCCAAACTGATATATTTGTGACAAATTTACCCCGACTGACTATAAAAAAAAACTCTAAACTTGTACATTTATGACAATTTTACCCTTAACTAATTTATTCGACTGCAAAAAATCACAAACTGGTACACTTGTGACAAATATACCATCTGCTAAATTGGATTAATACCACAAAAAAATCACAAAAATTGTAAACTATGATAAACGGAACGTAAAATTCCAAATTGGTATACTAATTAACCTGTCAAGTGTCATTTAACTTAATAATTTAACTATAAAATTTAATAAAAACTAACAAAGGGTAAATTTGTCATAAGTATACCAGTTTGGGGTAAATTTGTCAAAGATATACCAGTTTAGAGTTTTTGGTAGTCAAAAAAATAGTTTGGGGTAAATTTGTCACAGGTGTACCAGTTTGGGATTTTTTAGGATATTAACCCTATAAACAAATTTCTTAACTCATATTTGATTAGCTGAGTTATTATATTGTTTAAATATATTTTGTAAATGGATTATTGATTGATTTAAAATGGTAAAACCCAAAATAATATGGAAGTTGACTGACTTTACAACTTACTTAAACTCAATGAACATTTACAACTCTCTTTTCATACACTCCCTCACAAAATCTTGTGCTTGCTCTCTCCATGTCTTACCTTAATTTGGGTGTGAGTTGTCTTAAATTGAGTTAAATATTGAAATATTTTAATAAAATGATTAGGTTAGATATGAGTCACTAGATAGATTTGTATTACATGGAAATCGGTTAAATGTGTCAATTTGGGTCTCTTCAGGGATATTAGATAAAAAAAAATGAGTTAATTGGAGGTTGAATTATTTTCAGCCAGACCTAACCCATCCGTTCAATAGGTCTATGATGCATCAATATATGAAGAGTTAGCACATGAGAAATGAAAATTTTGTTTAGAATAGATTTATTTTGACTATGATTAAGTTGGAAAGGCATGTTTCGTATATACGTCATATAATCAATCGACATTCAGTTGCATGTTCGATATATAAAATATATATTTTTCTGAGGCCGGGGACCTGAACCACAACGAAAGATAATTATGATCATTGATTAATTAATGATTCTCTCTAATCCTTCTTAAAAAATCATGCCACTTTGATCAACTCCTCTTCGAATGTCCAAATAACGACAAAGGCTATCAGCTATCCGTAAGGCCATAATGAACCCCAGTCCTTTGTTTTTTTTGGCTAAAAAGGCCGAGACCCCATTAAAAAAGTATCTTAGACCACTAACTCAAGTGGCTGTACTACTCGACCAAAAATAAAAAATAAAAAATGCGGCTGTACTATGGTCCATGGACCATTGCCTTTGTCCCTCCTAAATCCGAAAAAATTAAAGATACTGGTGCATATATGATTATGCGACCTTTTCAGATAAATATAATCTAGGCGAAGAGCACATGTATCGGAGTCACTCCAAGCAAGCCTCACGAAAAAAGCCTAAATGTATTGGAACTTCTTGATTGAGGTAGAGAGCTCAATTGATCCAACGTGACACTTTGCATAATCCAAATACAATTACAATGTCGTGCTAGAAGACTCCCATTAGAAGAAGAGTAAATATTTTATGGGACAATTACGAGGATACCATCGATGTGATATAACAAAGTGGCTGTGTGTTAAAATTATCGGGGAGATTGTCTAATCAGTCTTAAAATTATTTTTATGGATATTAGTTCGGTGATAAATTTTTCAGTATTATCAATTTAATCCGAAACTTTTGCTCGAAATTTTAATATAGTCGTTCTAGCTAATTTTTTGCCAAAATTTGCTAACTGGGGTGTTCTATATAAGATGGCCAGTGATGATTGACTTGTCATGTCAATACTTATTAGCAATGATTACGTTGAAATTTTATAAAAAGTTTCAGAATTAAATTAACAAAATTTAAAAAATTCAAAACTGAATTGATATCCGTACAATAAATTTATGATCGATTAAGTAATTTTCTTCACAATCAATAAAGCAACTTTATTGCTTTTCTAAACCTCAAATTGTATAAACTCCGATTCTTGACATCTATAACATGGAATCCAAGACGCTCTTCTTTCCTTTCTTTGTCGCATATGCTTCCCCTTTTTTGGATAGTGATGTTCTTTATTTCCTTCATATGTTGACTTTCTAAGTCCGTGGACCGAATGCCTGATCTGAAGAAACCATGGAACACAAGAGGCAAAGGATAAAATACAGCACACAGCATAACAATGAGCCTAAGCCAAGTAAACGGTTTTATTTTTAGACGTGCTATCTCCATAAGCATTACCATGTTAACATGCCACCTAAATTTTCTTTCTTATGGATGATTAGCTGAACATCAAGCCTAGAGAGTTAGCGGCACTAAAGCTTCATTTATTTTATAGAAAATGAATAATTTAGAAAATACTTTTCTAAAATTGAGAGTTTATATTATGTAAAATAAGGAATCAATGAAAATGTTTTCATTATCAATAATAATTTAAGTCTAAACATTTCCGTGAAAAATGAAAATATTTTTCATTCATTCATTTTTTATCAGTGATACAAATAATCGTATTTTAAAACTATTTTTCAAACTGTTTATTTTTTGTAAAACAAATGCATCCTAAACTCCTTGATACGATAATATCGTCACATGCCGCACATTCTCTTGTTAATAGAACGAGCCCGCCTCTCTTGACTATCTGCCTAATGAGACAACTCTGGTGGGGGCAGCGGAAAGGTGCAGCAGCACATGGTTCCAAATCCGTTTGAATTTTCTCGTGGCAAGTGGGAGGAAATGGACACCCGCAGGTTTGATGACGCGGGAGACAAAAGGGCCTTTGCCGGGTCCATCCCACTGCAAGTTTTTGATGGCTCTCTGGCCCTAAAAAGAGAAACCCTACATATATACCTTCCACAACCATAGGGCGGTCATTTAAAGCAAAAAACTATAGAGCCTTGTGAGCACTATATGTATTGATTGTAACAATAAAAACGAGAAATATGAAAATCTTTGCTACTTTTTAAGGTGTTTACAATGTGAGCATAATTAATTCTAAAATAGAATCTGAAACTTGAGAATTAGATTGGTGAGAACCTATCCAATTCTAAGTTTTAAGATATGTAAAATATGTTCCAAATTCCAAAAATTAAGGAACATGTTTTGATGAGTAAGTTAGAGATTCCGAATTAATGGAATTTGAAATCTAGAATCTAAAACCTGTAACCTAGGAAACACTGACACTTTTTGGGAGCCTTTAAATCTTATCGAAATGTCCAACACTTAATCAATATATGTCGAAATCTGACATCTAATCAACTATTCTAACACTCTTTGACATGCAAGTTAGGAATTTTGACATGTGAATTCGGAATTTCGATACGTGATTTTGACATGTATGGGTCCTCAATTTTTAAATTTTTTTTTTTAATAAATGGGGGTCAAAATATAAATATATTAAAAAATCAAAAAAATAATAAATGGGGAAAAAACCCAATCTTTACTTCTTTTCCGATTGTCATTCCCTATGGCACATAATTCACCCCATAATTTATTTTTTCTCCTTTCTCCCGATACACTTTGACACACGAGTCCAAAAATGTGGATTAATAGCTTTTTTTTTTCCTTCGAGTTTTTATGGATTATTATAATAGAGTTGAATTTATCGAATTGAAATAATAAATGAGATTAACAAATGGTAGATTTATGTTTCTAGTGTACATTCATTCTAGGCTCTTTTTTTATTATTTATTTATTTGTGTATTTGAATGAAATTAATTTGGTTAAAATAATCATAAAAATGATAATTTATTGTGTATATATAAAAATATACATATTTAATATACAATGTGTTTTAAAGTATCGGAATTTTCTATTTTTGAGAAATAATTTGTGTTGAGTCGTGTGTCGATGTCAATACTACTTAGCAAGTAACCTAGAACTTGGAATAAGGTATTCTATGATGTTCGATGATGACAACTACTAGTCCAAGCTTTCATTCTATGACTACAATTTTTATTTTGTTAATGTTTTTATATTTTTCATATGTTTAAATATAAGTCATAGTTAGTGAATTGAACAAGTTAGAAGTGGTTATTAAAAGATGGTAATTTACTGCAATCGTTTAATTAATAATAAAAGTGGAATTGAGTAAATTGAACCAGTAACATGGTAGATTTTAGGTTTTCAGGTATATAGGATAGGTTTTAGATTGTTGAAAATGATGAATCTGTTTTAATGAGTAGGTTCTAAGTTTCAAGTGGATCATATTCGGAATCTGTAATCACTCATCCCTAGTTGCAATGCCCTCGAAATTACAAGGACTTACAAGATATTTCAAGAAATTGGCTCTCACAGCTTTGAGGCGCTGTAGTTTTGAAATTGTATTACCAAATAGATACGTTGTAACTCTTTATAGCATAGCCATGGCATAGTTCAGCTATAACCATACCAAATGGGCTTAATTTAGATATCGAAAAAGGGAAGTACGTTAGCGGAGACGATTGTACGGGCTTATGGGCTTCATGGAGAATGTTAGTCCCAATGACTAGTGAAATAGGCCCAGCATGGTACCATGTTGGGCCTGTGCTACAGGGTTCTTCGTTAGAGTGGGACATTACCAAATCCACTGATTAAGATTCTCATTATGTGATGAGAGATTGCTCTGTCCAAGTTAAATTTGCGTGGGAAGTAGGTTAGGCCAGGATTCGCTAACACTCGGTCCGATCGAGCGACGAGGAGATCCACGGTTTCCAACATCTTGTTCGAGTATCTTCGTGCCAAAATCGTGAGGGGGAAAACTGGGACTGATTAAAATGAATTTGGGCCTTATGTTGAAGGCTGTTGTTCACAGCTGGCCTCCAGCTAGCGAGGCCACCAAAGGAGTAGCTGAGCGCTGATTTTTGGTAATTACAAAAAGGAAAGTCCATATTAGATAGATAAATCCCCGGCCATGAAATATCCTAATAATTGTTGATGTAGATTGGAAGACTTCCAAGATGCTACACGTAACCACCTATTTTCTTTGCTTAAGGTTTGACCAAAGTTGACGGAAAATATTATTTTGTCAAAAGTTCAATTAGAGAATAAAATTGGATTGTACTCATTAATAGCTTTCTTAAGATTACCCGAATTGTCCAAATTAGATGAAATGTTCTTAAGATGCCATATCTTTTAGTGGCAGCTATCCATCGAGGAGTGTTGAGAATTTTGTGATTTGATTGAATTGATTAACTCCGCTTTAAAGATTAAGTAATTAACTTTTCAAAACTATAGAAATCACGTGGCACCTAAGAAAAGAAGAGCCTTGGGACCTTGTATTAAAAAACCAGCATGGGGATTAGGAGCACCCTTACCAACTTCATCCTCCAAGTAGTCTCAACTGTCACAAAGATAAATGCCTAGCCAGGTTGGATCGCGACCAACTTGAACCAATCAACTTAAACTTTGATGGCCATCTCTTAGAAGGAGCTAGCCATGGCAACAATAAACTGATGCTAAATGTTAAGACAAATAGGGACTAGAAAATCTTGGGTTGGGCCGTATCACGTTGTTTTTTGGTTAGTTGTTAAGTTAGTGAATTCCAAACGCACATTAGTTAAAACTTTTGTCAATCCTCCTTCAATTGTTACTCTTGAAATAATATTCAATCCTCTTGCATTTTTTGCTAGCTGCAAAGTGTTAAGGATCAAACTTGAGGTGCACAATCTAATTATCATTCAAATATGTAATACTCCTAGCGAAGATAAATATGCATTTGTTGCTGCCTAAAGTTAGATTTTACTCCAAGCCACCTTAAATGAAAAATCTATATTAATTTGTTAGAATTCATGAAAGCCGGTAATGTTGACATCTTAGTAATTTTTTTTTATTACTCGAATAAAGTTCCGTACTAGATTTATGCATTCCCATCTTTGAAAGAAATCAAAAGTAAATAAGAGAAAAAAAATTATAGAATTTATTCAAAACACGGGATAATATGGGTCAATACAAAATAAGCGAAAAACTCAAACCGTTCGGCTTGAATTAACAAACCGGCTGGACCGAACACAGAACCGACTTTATACGAGGGTTTCGCCGTCCTTCGCAACACCCTGCCTCCAAGTCCAGGCTGCGACCCAGCGGCGACCGTGAAAACACTTCGAGTTCGACAATTAGATAGAGTCGCCTTCGTATCTATCTGATTCTGTCGGCTCTGCTCGGCTCTGCTCTGCTCTGCTCTTGGCGTGCAACAGCTATGTTAGTTTGGCTCGATACGTTCCTTTTTTTTTTTATGTTAAAGCCGAAAGAACGAACGAACGAACGAACGAACGAACTAATTTTTTGTAATTTGGTGTTAATTTTATGTGCAGGTCAAGAATTTGCGTAAAAAATTTGCCCAATTACGTGGCGGAGGATCGCCTGCGCGAACTCTTCTCTCGGAAAGGCGAAATACAAGATGTCAAGCTCATGCGCACCATGTATTTGTTGTTTTACCCTCCTCTTCTTTTTGATATAGCGGGCTCTCTCATGTTTTTACACTCGCGTGGTTTGAATGTGCGCAGCGATGGCAAGAGCAGACAGTTTGCCTTTATTGGGTTTCGCACCGAGCAGGAAGCACGGGAAGCTATTAGGTACTTCAACAAATCCTACCTCGATACTTGCCGGATTGTTTGTGAGGTTCGTTTTGTGATTCTTGTTCAAAGTCTGATCCTTCTGTCGTTTTATGTGTTTTTCCCGTTCTCACCATCTTGTCTAAGATATATTCCATCCGAAGAGGCGTGGTAAATGGCTGTTGATGCAATGCAGCTAATATGAATTGATCATGACACACACTCTTCTTCAGTTGATTACTGTTACCTTTATGTGTGATCGGCACGCGTTTTTACTTAATTGTCTCTGTTTTACTAGTAATCCTCAAGACGTTTTGATTCTAGGAGACACTATTGATAGTATGAATGATTTAGTCAATCAAATACCTTTGTCATATAGAGACTCTCTCTGAATGCACATTAGAGTGTCTTATGTCAATAAACATAGCTCGAACATGTGGATTCAAATCTTTTGCTTATTGCTAGATTGCACGAAAAGTTGGAGATCCTGATATTCCTCAACCATGGAGTCGGCACTCATTGAAGAATAAAGATGAAGTAGCTGAGGGTGGGAAAAAAGTTCATGGTGGTGATTCCGCTGTTGTGATTCCTAAGGGAGAGAAGAAGAATCTTAAAAAGACAAGTGAGAGCGATGACCCTCAGCTTCAGGAGTTTCTTCAAGTCATGCAATCAAGGACCAAGTCAAAGTTGTGGGCAAATGACACATTAGTAGTTTCAACAGATTACCCAAATGAGAGCATCAACAGGAAACCTACTCAATCAAAGAACAACATCAAAGAAAAATTAATAGAAGCAAAAGTTAATGACAAGGGGGTTATAAAATATTCAAACAGTGATGCTTCTGAGGAGTTAGATAGTGATGATTCTGCTGTCTCTCGTGATGATCCAATTTCTGACATGGACTACTTCAAGAGCAGAATTAAGAAAGAACTGTCTGAGTCAGAATCAGAAAATAGTGAAGGTGAAGGTGATGTTAATGGAAAGGAAGCTAAAGTTGATCTGTCAAATAAAAGGTCCAGGGTAAAAAATGAAGCAACTGTACATGTTGATGAAGAAAACGATATGCCAGATGAGGCTGAGAGGCAAGGTCCTGCTGAAGTTGCAGATGGCGAGGCACTTGACCCCACAAATCCCTCATCAAGTGCAATGGATCATAAGGAAGGGATAATGGAAACTGGCCGTCTTTTTGTTCGCAACCTGCCTTACACGGCAAGGTAATTCTTAACCTTGACTACTTGACTTTGCAAATTGTTTTATCTTGTGAGATAATCTAAAGAAATTATCTGTATAAACAATTTCCGGAGAAATATTGACTTTTCTTAGTTAGATGACCACATCATTATAGCCAGCTCTTTGTGTAATTTATGGTGTTTGTGTGAAGTGAGGAAGAGCTGGAAGAGTTATTTAGCAAATTTGGCAAGGTTGCGGAAGTCCACGTTGTTGTTGATAAGATAACAAGACGGTCAAAGGGCATTGCTTATATCCAGTATGCTCTCCCAGAGTCTGCATCAAGGTATTGCAATTTTTAGAGAACTTCTGTGTTTCTTCACTTAATTAATTTTTTATTGAATTTATAATGCTTGAATATTCTATTCATTCTAAAAACATTTCAAGATAGTAGGTTTATTGGCCATTCTTGGGCTCCAAGATCTTGGTTACTTAAACTTAATCTCTTATTGTTGTACGCTGTGAATCTATGGGCTCTAACTATGAAGTTGTTGGCTCACTATTCATTGCTTCATTAGTTCTTAGTCTCTTAGAACAGAAAAGCAAGCTTGAAGAATCTCTTGGTCAACTATTATTATGGGCACACATGCCAATGTTATATATTTTATAGGCTCTAAGTTATTAAATTGCTTAACCGTATGAGCAGCAGCCATTGGGATAGTTTTTATATAGGTTATCAGTTGTTTTACAAATCAGTGTGTGTTTTGCCACTTGATTTGTGCCGTCAAACCTTGATAATACCGTTAAAGCTGTAAGATGGCAATATGTAATAATTATTATTTCAGGTCATGAAATAGACTAGATCAGACGTATTATTCTGTTTTGTTTATCATGCAGAGCTTCAAAGGAATTGGACTATTCAAATTTCCAGGGAAGACTACTGCATATTTTGCCAGCATTGCAGAAACCTGCTTCTAAAAAGCAGGAGTAAGTACTAGTTTTATAATTTTACTTGTGTTATGCTCCTTCAATATGCTGTCCTAAAGGAGCTTATAATGTTACTTTTATGTAGATTGACTTCAAATCAAGCTCCAAAAACTTTCAAACAACAGCGGGAAGAAGATAGAAAGGCTTCTGAAGCAAGTGGAGATATAAAAGCATGGAATACATTGTTCATGCGCCCTGACACGGTTTGTTCAGCTTTTGGTGTTGATTCAAGACTTCTCCTCAATTGTCATAATCTAGAACTTTGCTCAATGTAATTATTTTACAACGGCAAGAAATCTGAAGCTCCAGCACTTGATTAAACATAAAGTGTCTTCACGAGTAGTTGTATAAGACTGATTAGTTAATGGAGAATCATTTATAGAATTATCTTTCTTGTCATGAATGCTTTGGGTGAAATTATTGGCATGGTCATGTGATTATTGTATCCCATTTTTGGTCAGCATGCGTATCTTTTTTAGGTGTATGTATTTGCTCTCATTTATCACTTCTTCAATACCATAGGTTGTTGAAAACATTGCGAGGAAGTATGGTATAAGCAAAAGTGATTTCCTTGATCGTGAAGGCGATGATCTTGCCGTACGTATTGCTTTAGGAGAGACACAAGTAATTGCTGAAACAAAGAAGGCATTGGCAGACGCTGGTGTCAATGTAGCATCTTTGGAGGAGCTAGCCACTCAGGGACCAGAGAGTTTGAAAAGGAGTAATCACGTCTTGCTAGCGAAAAACTTGCCTTATGGATGTTCTGAGGCTGAGCTGACTAAAATGTTCGAGAAATTTGGTAGTCTGGATAAAATAATTTTGCCTCCAACAAAGACAATGGCACTGGTATGTGGTAATCTCTCTATGTTTTTCCCATCTAAATAGGACATCCAACTGCGATACACTTTTTCCCTAATATTGTGTGTTTTTTTGGGAACTTGTGCCATTGTTGATATCTAATTGGGGGTGCAATTCTATATTTGCTGGCATATATGATGGAATTGAAGTGAGGATTGACATGCCTGCTAGGTTAGATAGATTTGTTTGGTAATGTAGGCCAAAATACCCCCAGCGGACAGCTAATGAGGGTTCAGAAGCTTGGTACGAACAGCATGTTAACTGATCGTTACACTTGCATATGTGCGACATTAATTTGGCTCAGAATTTTGGCAGAAGAGAACAGGGTGTATAATATCAGTCTGCCAGTTACCCTTTGCATGGGAGCTCCTTCTCTGTTGGGTAAGAGGAGAGATGGGAGAGGTAGAGGGGTGGTCACAGTGGTGGAGGAGATAGGTCCAGGGATACTGCGATATTGTTAGGCTTGGTTCTTGTGAAGATTAATCACTGATTCTACATCTAGATCCATTCTAGCTGAGACTAGCCTGGATGTTCATTTTTCTGAAACGACACAGACACAGTATTATTTCACCATGGTTATGAAACACTGATGACTCATGAATAAAATGACATGGTTGTGCTAGGAAACTTTGATAGTTTGATAGTCAGGACTCCTTCCCTTCCCTTTCTCATTCTCTTTTCTTCAACGATGAATCAAAGTTTGCCTCGTGGTGTAGTTTTCTGTATAGTCTGATAGTTCAATCTCGACAATTTAACCTTATTCTGGTTACATATATCAGGTTGTTTTCCTCGAACCTTCTGAAGCTCGTGCTGCTTTTAAAGGTTTAGCATACCGGCGATACAAGTATGTGATGTTCAATCTTTATCTGCTTCATGACAGCCCCTGACTGTCTTTCTCTTGCACAAGTGTGTTGGATGTGCTGCTCATGACTGTGTGAATTCTTCACAAGCTGCCCTTTTGCCACGATAACAGAAAATGCTTTAAATCGGGAAGTCTCATCTGTTGAGTTTGGCTGGCTCCATGATACATTGTTAGTTGGGAGAATATGTGGTTCTCAACTACTTGGAAATCTGTAATCCATTGTTATATTAAAAGGAATCGAATGTATGATAATTTAGGGCTTTTGAGATGGAATGGAGCAAGAGCAACTAGTCCTTCTACAATGCTAAGAATACATATTTTTGCTAGAAATATGAATTATGATAGGTTTTTAGATGCCTTGGTAATGAAACAGATGATACATTTTGATAGATGAGTGATTTTTCACATTTGATCACTACATTGCCTGATCTTTTGATATATTTTCTTTCTCATGTTATCATTGTTTAGTTGTTTTAATAGTTTCTAATAAAAGTTAACCACGATGTAGGGATGCACCACTATATTTAGAATGGGCTCCTGGAAATGTTCTTAATCCAACAACTAAAAGCAATGGAAACGATAGAGCTGTTGTTGGCGAACAGGATGCTAAAAGGGTGTTACTAGAACAACATGTGGAGGGACTATCAGATGTGGATGTTGATCCTGACAGAATTGAGGTTCAGATCTGGCGTTTCATGCATTTCTACTTCCTATCTTCTAACTCAAGATTATTTTGGGATAAGGATTATTCATATACAACTGTTGTTTTTTTCCTTGTTTGAAATGTATGTTTCCTGATTACATGTGTTCTGCTACTGCTTTGACCAGTGTTAACGCATTTTCCGCTCACTCTTTGTATTATGCGTGTAATTGTGGGCCCCATGTGTTTGAGTAAGCAATTCTGCCTGAAATTACATGTACTTTTTGATGTGGTTCTCAAAAGCAGAAGCATGAAAAGAGAAAATTGAGCAACACTATGTACTTATTCTCTTGTTACTTAAGTGTTCATAGATAAGTATAAGCATCTGTATTTGTATGAAGTTCTTTAAAAAGAAAACTTTTATATTATAACAGAATTCAATACAGTAAAGGGCAATCTCTGTTCAAATGCACTTGTTGACATATGAAATTGTTAGAGGTTGAGGCATTTCATCATCTTGAACTGTCAAATGGTTAATGCTATCAATACAATATTTAAGTTATTGTGCTGGATGTATTCAAGAATTTCATGTGCCACTTTTGAAATATTTGAATTCGTGTTACTCAGCCTGCTTCGTTTAATTGATTCTATTTGACTGTGGTGGCGTCAACTGTCGTACGAGTAAGATGAACTATATAAGCTCATAAAAACATGATAGTGAGCTAGATTGGCCTTAGTATGGGGATAGGGCTATATTTCCCAACCGAGTATTCCTATTTTTCCCTTATACTATAGATAATTTCTTTTTTAATATGTTTGGATCTAAAAAAATGGTTCTGCATTACCATATATTGGTTTGTCTGTTTCACTTCACACTAAATTAAAGCTCTTCTTACTTGCATTTAGATGCAAATTATATCTTGTTCTTGTGAGTCTAAAGTGATGAACATTCAAAAATTTATTGGAACTTTTCTTAGCTTTCTAACTCTAACAATGTAATTGCTTGTGTGATTTTATTTTATTTTATTATTTTATTATTATTATTTTTTTCTGGTCGAATGTATGAAATGGTTGATGCAGCAAGAGTGTATAACTTTTTCAGATTCCCTTTGCTTTTACTAAAAGCTTCTTATCTTTGACATGTAGTGTTGTGCATGCCAGACTTGCTAGTAAACAAGTTAGGGACAATTCCCGCATTTCTTTTTTGGGGTATACTTATATTTTTGCCTTTGATATTACAGTCACGGTCTTTATTTGTGAAGAATCTTAGCTTCAAAACATCTGATGAGACTTTGAAAAGCCACTTTAGTAAACAAATGAAGGAGGGAAGAATTCTCAGCATCAGGGTAATCTTTTAGACAAGAAGAATTAATGTTATCATTTATTATCCACTACTGCTTATCAAGATGTTTTCTGTACAGATAAAGAAGCACATGAAAAATGGGAAGTATGTCTCAATGGGTTTTGGGTTTATAGAATTTGATTCAATGGAGACAGCAATGAATATTTGCCGGGATTTACAAGTAAGGCTCTTCTTTTTCTCCCTGATAAATTTCTGTCTTGTAATTTGCTCATATTTTATTTGTGTTCTCTCCAGGGAACCATCTTAGATGGGCATGCCCTTATCTTGCAACTTTGCCAAGTAAAGAAAGATGAACAAGTGCTAAATAAAGCTGACAATGACAGAAGTTCGACCAAGTTGCTTGTTAGAAACGTTGCTTTTGAGGCAACTGAGAAAGATTTAAGAAAGCTATTCAGCCCATTCGGAAAGGTAATTTCCTTTTTGCTTATGTCATGTGTCCATTGCATGGACTGCCTCCATTGTGTTCATCATGGATTAGTTGAAGGTGACACTCAGTGTAGTAATTCTCTTAATAGTTTTGGATGTAATTTTTGGATCTTCTTGTCAACAAGCAAATTCGATGTTCATATTGTTTAACAAAATTAAAGTTTTCGTGGGGTCTTCTAAATTTTGGACTATTGCTCCTGTTAGAGTTAATGAATCCGTTGCCAGCTTTATTCATACCAATTGTTTGAGGGTGCACTTTTTTCTAGCATATGGGTTGACCGGTGGGCTGATTCCACAGATTAAGAGTTTGAGGCTGCCTATGAAATTTGGAAATCACAGAGGATTTGCATTTGTGGAATATGTCACGAAACAGGAGGCGCAGAATGCTCTCCAAGCACTAGCGAACACCCATCTGTATGGAAGGCATTTGGTATGTCATCTCTACTGCTTTGGAATATGTCAAATTCTTACATGCAGTTAAATTGGAGCTATAATTCTGGTTTTCAGGTGCTAGAAAGAGCAAAGGAAGGCGAGAGTTTGGAAGAATTACGTGCTCGAACCGCTGCTCAGTTTAATGATGAAAATGGGTATAGTACGGGCAAGTTATCCAAGAAGAGGAAGCATATGGCCATCTTGGATGAGGATAAAATGAAGATCGAAGGATCTGGCGATTGACGCAGGTTGAGTTTGAAGTCCAAAAGACTTGCTGATGGAAGACTAGCTTCAGGCGATATATAAGAATTTGCCCAGTTTTGCTGATTTTGGGTTCTAGTTTTAGTTGGTCAGAGGCTCTTCTCTTTTCAATTGCCATTTTTTTTTTTGGCTAGATAAAGTTACTAACTAATTTTATTTTATTAACTTCTATGTGAGTCAATTATCAATGTTGATTAGGTTGTTTTCCAAGTTACAGCTTTTATAGTAACTTAGAAATTTTATAGGCGAAAAAAAACCAAGTCTATTGAAATTACCATATTATTTACCGACTTTTTTTCAATCAAGTTTTCGACTAGTATAAGGTTTCTTACTCTTATTTAATCACTTATCAATATTTAAGCAATCTTGAATTACTATAGCATATGTTTAAACTTTATTAAAGGGTAATATTTCATACAAGAGTAGGTCAATTAATTAAAAAAAAAAACTTGGTAGTTCATAATCGATTAAATAAATGTTGCTAAGTGACTCGAATAGACATTAACAACTTAAATTATTTGGTAATTTCGATGAAAAAGTTAAATTCATAATTCAATAAAATCGGTAATGTCATATAAAAGTTGAGAGGGGAAAGAATAAAAAAAGTCACAAACTTATTGCATTGGTATTAATTTAATCATAAACTTTTTAATGGTACCAATTTAATCATAAATTTTTTAACTTAGCGTCAATTCAGCCTTAAATCTTTTAATTGTACTAATTTAGTCATAAACAATTTGAATTAGTATCAATTTAGTCCAAAACGTTTTCAATTGACATCAATTTAGTTTTTTTTTTTTTTTTTGGTAAAGGTAATAAATATAAAGAGCTAGGACAAATGTACAAAAGATCGGTCCCAAAACCTACACTCTTACAAACAATGTAAGAGTGAAGGGGATCCGATGCAAAACAAATACCAGCTAGAAGAACAACCACAAGGGTACAAGGAAGACAATTAGAAACCAGACAAACACAGAACAGCTAAGGCGAACCTCATTCCTAACACCAAAGCAAAGAAACGGAGAAGCCACAAAATACAGCCACAAGGCGAAACAAAGCAAAGATATCTTAAGGAGAGAAGATCGCCGGATCAAGACCCCAGCCTCTTTGAAGTCTTCTATTTCTCGGAGATGGAGGAACCTTGCTGAAAGTGATGGCTCTATCTCTAACCACCTTGAGAATGTGGTTTTTAAGAGCCGGAATCACCAAAGATTCACCACGAAAGATGATTGCATTCCTCTTTTTCCATATAAGATGGCACCAATTTAGTTTTTATAGCTAATTTTGGCTAGATATTACTACTAGTTTACGTGGCATCATCGGCATTAATGTGAACAAATTTTTTAAAGATATTTTAATGATTTTTCAATTTTTGTTCTTTTTTTTTTCCTCTCTCCTTTCTTCTTCTTCCTTTTGCCAATAATTGACCATCGGCCATTGCGAGGCCGAGCTTGGGCGAGGGTCGACATCACTAGATTTGGCTTAAGCGAGGGCAGCCCCGACGAGGGCTCCCCTTGCCAAATCCAGCAAGGTAGGCCCTCGCCCAGGCCAAGGCAACCTTGCTAGATTTGGCTTGGTGAGGTTGACCTTCACCCAGGCAAGCTCGCCCTTGCCAAATCTAAGGGAAAAGTGTCAAAAGTCCAAAACTTTTTTGTATTTGTGTCAATTTAATCATAAACATTTTTTTTGTGCCAATTTAGTCATAAACCTTTTTACTTAGTACCGATTCAGTTATTTCCAGCTAATTTTGGTCGAATTTTGTTAAGTGGGCACCAACCGGTTAGTAGCTCGATCGGCGCTAATGTGGACAATTTTTAATAATATTTTAATATTTTAGAATTTTTTTTATTCTTTTTCTTTTTTCTTTTTTTATCTTCTCTCCTCCTTCCTCCGGCCGCTGGCCGGACCATGGCGACCGGCAAGGCTCGCTAACCACCTCACCAGTGCCCGCGAGGGCGGCCTCACGCTAGGCGGCGAGGCTTGTCCTCGCCGGTGCCGCCCGAGCCGCACAATTCGGCAAGGCTTGACCCTCGCCGGCCCGGCGTGAGGTGGCCTCCCGCCAGGTTGGTGAGGTTTGCCTTTCTGGATTTAGCGAGGGTCGAACCTCCTCGCCCATGGCCGGTGAGGTTCGACCCTCGCCGAATCCTCGTCGCCCAGCGTGAGGTCGCCCTCGCAGCCACTAGCAAGGTGGCCGACGAGCTTTGCTGGCTGTCGCCTCTGGCTGGTCGCCGTGGTTCGGCCAGCGGTCGAAGGAAGGAAGAGAGAAGAAAAAAAGAATAAAAAAAAATTCTAAAATATTAAAATATTATTAAAAGTTGTCTACATTAGCACCTATTAAGCCATATCAGCCGGACGGCGTTCAGTTAGCAAAATCCGGCCAAAATTGGTCAGAAAGAACTTAATCGACATTAAGTAAAAATGTTTAGGAATAAAATGGCACCAAAAAATGGTTTTGAGACTAAATTGGTATAAATACAAAATGTTTATAACTTTTTTAACACTTTTTCCTCAAATCTGGTGAGATTGACTCTTGCCCAGGCTAGGGCGACAATGGCCAAGCAAGGCCAGCTTGCTTGGCCATGGCTAGTGGTTGGTCACTTACTAAAAGAAAAAGAAGAAAGGAGAGAAAAAGAAAAGAAAAAAAATTAGATAAATAAAAAAGTTATTGAAATATTATTAAAAATTGTCTGAGTTAGTACTGGTGATGTCACGTAAGTCGGCCGATGTCTATGTTAGCAATATCCGACCAAAATTAGTTGGAATGACTTAATTGATAACAATTCAAATTATTTAAGACTAAATTAGTATTATTTCAAAAGGTTTAAGACTAAATTGGTATCATTAAAATGTTTATGATCGAGTTGGCATCAAATCAGAATGTTTAGGATTAAATTGACAATATTAAAAGATTTATGACTAAATTGATATCATTAAAATGTTTAGAGCTAAATCACCGCAAATACTAAATAGGCCTAGGATTTTTTTTTACACTTTTCCCAAAGTTGATAACTTCGATGAAAATGGATAAATTATTAAAACATATGATAATTCCGAAATGACTAATCAATGATGGAACACTAATGGAATTTGGCAACCGCCATTGCGATTAAGTCAAGAAGGATCCAAATAGTTTAACGTTCTAGTTTGACTTGATATGATCACGTGAGGCTTCGTAATTGATTTGACTGTATTTTCTATATGTTCGACTCGACTTGTAAGTAATGTTGGTTAATATTTTTTATTTTAAAATCCTAACTCTAAATTGAAATTTTGATAAAATTAAAACAAGATAACTAATCGCTATTTGTAATACTCCTGAATGGACAAATGTGATCCATACATATACCAAATGAGACCCTTTTTTTCTTCGACCCAAACTAGAGGCTTGATTGGCCAAAGGACCATGTTTATTGTTCTATGGACACGCACATGAGCCCCACGTTCACAACAAAGTATTAGGTTGAGCTACACTTACTTAGCACACTACTCGAGACCTTAGAGACGATTTGTCAACATAGTCTCAGCGACCTGTCAACGGTCCCACGAGCACTATCAGAGATCTTTGATCATGACATTGAGAGAACCCATGATCACGTGGACAACAGGAGCATCAGACCATTCGTCCAGCCAAGCTTGCTGAGGTTTGAATTTTACCATCATACATTTTCAAAGAAAAATTATCTTAGGGAGATCAAATTCACCAATAATGGCCCCCTGATCAATTATTTGACTTGAAATTTAATTGATTTATTTTGACGACCTTAGTCTTTTATAGGTTTGTTTTTTGGTAATTAGTTAATAAATCTTGGCATTTAATTAATTAATTTTATCATTTAGATAATTTTTTTGGGCACTCATAATGGTTTATTCGGGAATTGGAATTGATTTAGGTGTGGTTCGGTCCTTTTTATTGATTAAAAAAAGAGACAAAAATGTCGCATCTAGTTGCTTATTGCATTATAGAATTAATTCATTCATGGTTAATTCCATATAGTTTAATGTTAGAATTCAGGTTTACTTTAATTTAGCTCATGATTATTTATTTTTGACTTATGCCACATGGTCTTGCCCCGGGGCTTAATAGCAAGAATCCATTAATTTTTGCCTGATACGGTTAGAGTTATTTATTTTCCTCATTATAATTTACTTTATCTGCTCATTACTTGTTATGCTTGTTTATTTTTTGTTGCTCGAATACCATGCTTGATCACCATATTTCACATGTTACAAGATTTAGGTAATAAAATTGATTAAGATTATTACATGCCAACTATTTTCATAAAAGAGAAAAGGTATTGATTAACAGGTTTTAGATTTATTTATCGTGGTCAAGTCCCTTCATACGAGAATCTCTAGTTCGCTAGATAGAATAAGGTGGACTCCCATGCATTACTTAGGCTCTTAACAGGTTTTAGATTTATTTACCATGATCGAGTCTCTATATACAAGAATCTCTAGATTGCTAGAGTAGGGCCGACTCCCACACATTACTCAGGCTCTTAATCATCTCATAACATGTTAGTAGCGGCTCTAAAGTTAAACTAAATGAGTTAAATGAATATATATATATATATTGCGATCGATAGAGCTTAGGATGGTCTCTGTTAGGTTTGAAGGCCACATCTGGAGATGAACCATTTGTTCCTACTTAACAATCCATCAATTTCCCATGAGCATCTCATCACCCTTGGGTGGGTCGCAACCTTCCTTCGCAAGCTCAACCTTCTTGATAATAGCATTTGTGTTAGAATTGCGTTGTTCTTCTAAGGCCTTTCTCTCGTAATAAAATAGAACCTCTGGCTCTACATAACTTTTTTCGATGGTTTTTCTATATTTTTATTTGCTCGTAGTTATGTTTAAAAGCTGACACTCAAATGAATATTTTTTAAAAGTCACAGCATCCAAGTTATTATAAAAAAAGTAAAGATATTTGACACTTACACTATTTTTGTCTCATAATCTTTGTTAAAAAGTCTCCCTATAGTAACCAAACTCCAACTAGATTAACTTCTACAAAGGTTCTAGGAGTAAAAATACGAGATGGGAATAGCATTGAAAATTCGCTTAAGATGAATAAAACAATGCTAAAATGGAAGGGATCTCGTTGAAAATTAAAATTAGGGGCTTGATGAGGCGAATAGAGAACTTCACCTTTATGACATAGAGAGCTGTGCTGCTCTTGAGTAAAGATTAGTTTTGTAAATGTTCAAGGACTAGGAGGAAGTACAAGGCCTTAAAGAGTTTTCGCAAGTATGATCTTCTCTTAAATTTACAATTCTAATAACTTCATGTGTATGACACTACCGTTTTCAACAAACAAGAATAATGGTTCCAATTTAATGCATAAGGTCTATTATTCATTTTGTTGGAACTTTGAGGTATCCCCATGGAGTATGGGTTCAAATATGCACATTTAGGCTCTGGTTTATTTTAAGGAAAATGAATAATTTGTTATCTTTTTCCGAATTAGTTGTGTTTGGAAGTTCTTCCTCATTTGGTTTTACCCGTAATGTCGATAAATATATTAAAGCAACACATGTTTTTTCACAGATTGTTGATCATATGTAACTATTATTGCCAATGCTACTACTAATATTAAGAGCAACAACAATGATAACGACAAGAAGAAAAAAATGGCATGTCATGATTTAATGGCAATATTGCAAATGTCACAATAGAATATCTGAAATATCTCTTATTTCATATTTACCAACGGTCCGATGGTCACGATAATTGTCACAAAAGCTTTACCTGCAATTGTTTTAATTATTGCTATAACTTTTAGCGATGTTGCCCATAGTGGCAGTTGTCCAATTGCTAATAAATATTGACGATTATAATTTTGGCTAAAAGTGAAATCTTTTGTGGTGACCTTACAGTTACATCTTAGGGCGAAAAAAAAAATAATACGAAAAGGCCAAAAAAAAAAAAAAAAAAAAAAACGCTCATCCTGAAAAAGCACAAAGAAATAACTCCATAAAACATACACATGCCAGCCCCATGTCCCATACGTCAATTTCTCTCTCCTCTACGAACCGCCACCTTCAACGGCCCCCTTCCCCGCCACCACCGATGCCGCTAATGGCAGTTGCCTTCAACGTTTGTCCCTCTATTGCGGCAATCTTCGTCGGCGTCTCTCCGCCAATCGTGAACTCAAGAATGTCACAAGCTCTAATCGGAGGTCATTGATCTCTATGTCAAGTTAGGCGGATTACTACCGATCCAAAGTGTGCCATATTTTGGGGAGGGATGGGGGGAGGTGGTTAGGACCCCATTTATTAAATGGTTTTAGCAAATGAACCTACCATAACAAACCTTCAATATGAAACTTTTTTTAACACAATTTTATTTGCATCCTAAATAATCTCTCCCTTATATTTGATCTCCAGTTAGGCATGCTTCTCCTTGATTTAGGAACATTTTTAAACAAACTACCACAACGTGTATCTCCTAGTTGTTGCGTCAAAGGCATTGTATTAAACACAATGCCGACGTATCCGAAAATGATGTTGATTATGTGATTCATTCTTTAAAATATTCATCAAACATTAGTAAACATTGAGATTGACCCATCAATCAACTATTAGTACACATTGGGAGGCACCCATTAATGGATCATCAGCTCTAATTCCACTTAATGGGATGCGTGGTAGAAATCTAATACTTTTGTGTACAGAGATTATCAAGAGAGTCTAAGTTAGAACCTATCAATACATTTACTAAAAAACTTAATGAAAATTGCATTATAGGCCAAATAATATATATTAATTGCTCCATATCATATCACACCTCCTTTGTGAGACGTCTCATAAGGAATTTTCGTGCAACTTAGCAAGAAGAGAGAAAGAGGGAAAAAACCAAAATGTGATCTAAAGTCAGGCGACAAACACCTATTGGAGTAAGATTTAAAAATAGTTAATACAAAACGAAATTGAGTAAAACTAGATGATTTCTGCTTATATTTTATTGTCAATGTATACTACCTTATAAACATATGGTGTCTCCATTTGTGTTTTTATAAGAAAAGTTATTGAAAATTCTATTTTGTACACGAAACATAATTAATTTTTAATTTTTTAATTAGTAAAATCAAATGCTAAATCTTTTTCAAAAGGATATAACCAAGTCCTTTCAATGAAGAATATCAAAATGTGACATTCAGTATTTGCCTATATACAGCCTTAAACTGCGATCCAATGAGAGATCTTGCAATTCACACATAGGACAATTATTAAAATATAAAAATCGTGCCGAACATGAAAAGGGCAAATGCTATCCTATGGGCATGAGGTAAGCCAATTTAAATTCAAATCGACAGCTGGTGCAGGGCAATTCGCACATTAAAAGTCTCATCCACGTGGTACGACTAAAAGCAGGAAAAGCCAGGACAGCAGTCCCCACTCCTCAGGTCACATCACATAGGGGCTGTTTGGTTCAAGATTCCCAAAGCTTTCACCAAAGCCCCTTTTTTGGGAAAATTTCAATTGTTTGGTTCAAAGCATTTTGAGCCATACTTGGGGGAATGCTAGCATTTGGAATGCTAGTAGAATGTCTTTGAAAAGCCCAAAGCGGTCCCCACTGCTTTGGGCTTTCAAAGATTTTCGAATGCTCAAGAGGGATTAATGAATTTTTTTCTTCCAATATTGCCCTCGCCGATAATTACGTTTTCCTATTATACCCTCAAAATCTACTGTTCATTGTCTTCCTCGTTGAACTTATTTCTTCAACGAGTGAAGCTTAGCCGCGGAGCTCGCCGGCGGAGCCGATCGCCCACGCATCGCCGTCGCGAAGCACCGCCGTCGCGTGTGTCGCGGCCTCGGCGACGCGTCGCCCTAGGTCGCGCGACCCACGCGACAGGGCGAGCGGTGCTCGGCCGGCCGATCTGGTCGCCATGCACCGCCATCGCCAAGCGCCGCCGTCGCCACGCACCGCCGTCGCCAAGCACCGCCGTCGCCACGCACCATCGTCGCGTGGGTCGCGGCCTCGGCGGCGTCGCCGCTCGGTCGCGCGACCCACGCGACGGGCGAGCACCGCCTAATCGGGTCTCCACGCCGCGCGACCCACGCGACGGCGGTGCGTGGCAGCGCGGCCCCGGGCGGCGTCGCCACGAGGGCGCGCGACCCACAAGACAACAAGTGCGTGGGTCGCGCGACCCAGCGACGCCGCCCGAGGCCGCGACTCACGCGACGGCGGTGCGTGGGTCGCGCGACCCACCGCCTCCCCACCACCACAGCCACCGGTCGCCTCCCCACCACAGCCACCGGCCGCCTCCCCCACCACGGCCACCGCCTCCCCCACCGGCTCCGGCTGCCTCCCGAACGTTCCCACATCTTCTTCTCCTTTCTCCTTTTCTTTTTTCCTTTTTCTTTTCAGCTCAAAGCTCCTTCGTGAAATGCACAAAAATAAAAAGGGTTCCCAAACACTTTAACATTCACAAAATGCCCATTTTCCTAAAGATACTTGGGGAAATGCTTTTGCATTTCCCCAAAGTTGAACCAAACACCCCCATAGTCCGTCGGTAACAATTTAAAGTCCACCTTTTTATGTTATGTAATTTTAAATCAATGGCATTCGTTTTTTAGTTAGTTTCATTATTCACCAAACTCACTCTGAGACAAATAGAAAAGGGCAAGGTTTGGCTGCTTTTTGGACACGTGGCGATTTAGGCTACGCATGACAAAATTTCTGAAACAAAAATTGATTTATGACCAGAAATCAATTTCTTAATTTCTATTCCCCTGACAAGTTTCCGAGCAAAAAAACCCGTTTGATAACGACTCAAAATTTCTATTTTTGAAACAAAAATCCGTTTGATAACAAAACAAAATTTCTATTTCTAGGAATCAAGAAATTGATTAGATAATAACATAGGAAATCCTCAAATACAAAATAATAGTCGAAATAATACTAAAACAACATAGAAAATCCTCAAATACAAAATAATAGTCGGCATATTATTATCCATTGCCATTTTATTAGCAATTATTTTCCTAAGCGTATTTATTTGGTTTCCCTCCTCGGTCAATGTATCATTTGTAAGCTCATCCTGCGTAGGTTCAGACAAGTACTGCGGAAGCATGAATATGGGTGCCATCAATGGCGCCTATACAACCTTGTCATTTTATCAAAAACTAGTATTATACAAGATTATCAACAAAATAAAATTAATGGTGTAAAGGAATATATGAGAATTCTACCTTAAAGTAATGTTTATGATTAAGAACCAATCGAGGGAATGTCGGTTTATTTTGATTCTCGAATTGAATCAGTCCAGTTGCTCATCCCTAATTTCTTTATTGTTGCTCAATGAACCTTTAATGGCCCTTGCATGGCAAAGAAAGAGATTCTCTTGAATCTTTTGCCTTCGAATTAAAATTCAAAATTGTGTAACAATCTAATTATTTTGATTTTGCAAGAATTTTGAATCCGTAAAAAAATAAGGTTAAATTTATAGGCACGTTTTTTATTCATCTATTACGTAAGAACTTTTTCTTCAACTGGCCATGTGCGTGCCTTTTCTAGTAGGAAAGAGCCCAATTGTTTTTAAGTAAGTATTTAAGAACTTTGGTCGTTTTTTAAAATTGGGGACCCATTCGATTGCCTTTCATCCTAAAGAGGAAGTTATCAAAAGAAATTGAAAAAAAATGCAAAAAAAAAAAAAAAAACATGAACAAAATAAGAAAAAGAAAATTAGCAATAATTTGTGAAGTTGTGGTTATGAGTAAATTAAGTTAGCAATAAAGCGCAATGTTCTTTTATATGGTTTGATTTCAGTTTCTGATTTCTTCAATTTCTCTATTTCTGAAATAGAAATCTATTTCAGAAATAGAGAAATCAAATTGCGTTATCAAACGGATTTCTGTTCTAAACCTGTTCCGGGGAACAGAGAAATAGAAAAATCGAGAAACAGAAATTTTGTCATGCGTGCCCTTAGAGGTCTCTTGCAATGGCCTATCCGTAAAGTTTAAGAAAATAGACAGCTTATGCAGAGCGCCAACTTCAAGAAAGTCTAATCAACGTGCAATGCCAACTTCAAGAAAATAGATAGCTTATGCGAATTTCTTTCCTGCATGCCCCAAATGATTATAATGAAAGAGTATTATTATGGGAGGAAATTCAAAGAGCAACTATTTTGAATAATTTATCTTGGCTTTGCATGGACGATTTTAATGAAATTTTGTATCATTGGGAAAAAGTGGGAAAGAGGATGGTAGAACATTTTCGACTTACAGTGTTCAGAGATTTCTTACATACTTACTCTCTAATGGATCTGGATTGCAAGGGGTGTACTTTCACCTGAACATATAGAAGGGATGGAGATGAGAATGTTAAAAAGAGGTTGGATAGAGCTCTATGTACTATGGAGTGGATGATTGCCTATCCAAATGCAGAAGTCACAGCCCTATCGGCAATCGACTTTGACCATAGTCCTCTAATTCTGACAATTTTACCCAAAACTGAACATAAAAGAAGAGAATACAAATATGAAGCTTTTTGGGTAGAAAATGAGGAATGTAGGCGCATTGTGAAGAGAATATGTGTTGACTCAAAACCCCCACGAAGAAATATGGTTGAGAAACTACATCTAGTGGCAGAATAGCTTACTGAATGGAGTAAAAAAAGATTTTCCAATGCACAAAAAAGGATCTTCTAGCTGAAAAATGAATTTCAAACTTTGATGAATAGTCCCGAGATACATTATGATAATCAAAGAGTTCAGCAAATTAATCAAGAGATTGAATTACTATGGTGACAAGAGGAGATGTTTTGGGGAATGATATCTAGAATCAAGTGGTTGAAATGAGGGGATAGAAATACAAAGTTCTTTCATGCAACAACCATACAAAGGAGAAATAGAAACCGAATTTCCATGTTAATGAATGCGGAAGGGGAGTGGGTAAGGAATGATGAGAGTTTTAAGGAAATGACGAGAAACTTCTTCAACAATCATTATATGTCAGTGGGTCCTAGGAATTTTCAGCCCATCATAAGCCAAATTCCAACTTCGATTGATGCAACTATGAACCAAAAGCTAACTGAACCTGTCACTATGGTGGAGATTATTGCTACTACTCACTAGTTAGGAGCTACTAAAGCTCCTGGGTCGGATGATTTGAACGGCTTGTTTTATCAGCATAATTGGCAAGACATTAATCGAGATAGCTTTAGGGAGGTGTAGAAATTCTTCAAAACTGGACACATAAACCCAGATTTGAACAGAACCCAAATCACTCTCATCCCCAAAAACCCAAACCCAGAAAAGCTAAAACACATTCGACTTATAAGCCTTTGCAACTTTGCCTATAGATCATCTCCAAAATCCTTACAAACAGGTTGAAACCTTTATTACCAAACCTAATTGTAGCAGAACAAAGTGCTTTTGTGGGTGGTAGGCAAATTCAAGACTATTCTAATTGTACATGAGGTTCTTCATAGATTAAGAATATGCGATAGGAAAAGAAAATTCCAAGCTGTCCTCAAACTTGACATGCAAAAGGCATATAATCGAATAGAGTGGGACTTCCTTCGGGAGTGTCTAAGCAAGATGTGGTTTTGCGAAAAATGGGTGCAGTGGATCATACAGTGTGTTTCAACGGTTTCTTATAGCATTAAATTTAATGAGGAACCTATGCCATATTTTAAGCCATCTTGGGGTATTCGCCAAGGAGATCCATTATCCTCATATTTATTTATCATAATGGCTAATGTCCTTTCTTATATGATGAATCAAGCCATAGCAGCAGGTACGCTTCGTGGTATCAAATTGAATAACAATTGCCCCATTCTTTCACACTTATTATTTGCAGACGATTCTATCTTCTTCATAGATGGTACCGTAATGGAATGTCAAAATTTGGCAGCTATCCTACACCAGTACTGTTTTGCATCAGGCCAAGCTTTAAACCTAAATAAGTTAGGAATATACTTCAGTAAAGGCTGTCCAGAAAGACTAAGGAGGAATATGGTGTCAGAGCTAAGAGTTCCCGAAATCGACAAAATAGGGAAATATTTAGGAATCCCTTCGGGTTGGGGTGCCTCAAAGAAATAATTGTTTGCTTGGATACTTGCAAGAGTAAATATGAAATTGGAGAGTTGGAAGAAAAATTTGCTATCAAAAGCCGAGAAGGAAATACTTCTAAAATCAGTAGTGCAGGCAATCCCTCATTATGTGATGTCTATTTTTAAAATCCTAGTTTCAATTATTAAAGCCATTGAAAAGAAAATAGCAAATTTCTGGTGGAGGAATAGCAACAAAGCAGCTAGTCTACATTGGAGAAGATGGGAAGTTCTCAAGCTTAGAAAGGATGAAGGAGTCTTGGCTTTAAGGACCTACTCGCTTTTAACATAGCTATGCTAGGAAAATAAGCCTAGCAAATTTCTTAGCTTCCGGACATTCTCTAGAGTCAAATTATGAAAGGCCTCTATTTTCCAAACTGTGATTTTTGGCAAGCCGGGAAAGGGCCACGTCCATCGTGGGGTTGGCAAAGTCTTAATAGTAGGGAGATGAGCAATTGCCCCTCAAGTTATGTGGGCGGTTGGGAATGGACAAAAACTTTATGTTAGAGAAGATAAATATTTGAAGAGCAGACCTATTGGTGGTCCCGCAAAAAGAAATGAGTCACTAAAAGTGGTGGATTTGATAGATTTTGAAGCAGCAAAATGGAAAGAAGCCTTGTTGAGGTCTCTGTTTGATAATCAACTAGTGGCAGAAATTCTAGCTATCCCTATAAGCCTCCCAACTACTAAAGATAAATTGGTGTGGACAAATACTAAATCGGGGACTTAATCCGGAACTCAATGCCAACATCATCATATATATCAGTTTAATCCGGAACTCTGGAAGCATATCTGGCACTCAGAAATATCCCCTAAAATAAAATTCTTTTTGCCAACATTGGAAAACATACATAGGAGGAAGATAGTACCTGCACCTATATGCCCAATTTGCAATCTCGAACTGAAAACGATCAAGCATACGCTGCTAGTTTGCTGCTTTGCCCTTGGACGTCTCAGATCTAGAGCGAGCAACCCCTGCAAGTCGAGATAAATCGAGTGGGTTTAACCCGTTTTGATGAGTGGCTGTACAAAGTTAAAGCAAATCCAAGGAACTCACGAAATTTCAAACTTATTGCGACCGCCTTATGATGCATTTGGAAGGACATAAATCATTTTATCTTTAGGAAAAGTACCCTCAACCCACATCACGCCTTGTTTAGAGCCTCAACGTTACAAGAAAGTTTTGCGACTTGGAATCAAAAGCCAAAAAGCCGGACTTGGAATCAAAAGCCAAAAAGCCGGATGAAAGGCGACGACTTACCTCAAAAGTGGCAACCCCCGAGCCCTGGAACAATCAAAATAAAGATCGACGCCTCATTCTTTAGTAACATTATAGTAAACCCAATATCTATTTCAAGCCGAGAAAATGCAGAATATAACTACGAAGTACCTCTAGCCTTAGACCCAGACTTCGACTCAACTTGAAAAGCTGTAACAGCCAATTCCAACACTCCCCCAACCTCCATTCCAGCCATAGAAGTGGTCGATTGCAGCCCCAAAGTACTGCTACGTTATGCTCCAAACAGAGGAGAAGTTGGCTGCAGTTACGAAGCATCGCCAAGCTTCGATCTAACTAGGACAGAGGCCGACTACAGCTTTGAAGCATTGCCCTGCCCAGATTTGACTAGAGATGTGGTTGGCCGTGCCTCTGAAACACCACTGGGCCCTGATCTAAACAGAGGTGCAGCGCTAGCCCTCGATCTGAACAGAGGAGCGGACGACAATATTTCCTACCTGAACAGAGGTAAAAAAAAAATCACTCGAATGGATGTGTTTTATTGAAGACATCAACAACGTGACCAATCAATGGTAGAAAATCGGCGACCACGAATCAATTTGGTCTTCTAAAGTGAGAACTGGTTGACGCGTACCAGCTATATGACAACAGATTGATAGGGCTATTGACACAGCAGGGAACGTGACAACACGTTGACATGTCTATTGACGTGGAAGGCTATGCAACAGGTTGACATGGTAGAATAATATTGAGACTGGCATGGGTAGGCTACACAACAACAAGCTAATGTGTTGTTAACATGGCAGGCTACGCCACAACAAGCCGATGTGGTAGATGTGTGTTTGAGTTTGACATATGCATGAAAGTGACAATAGGCTACGAATGTGATAGATACATGTTTGGATATGTCGTGAGTAGGCTACGAGGCAACAAGCTAACGAGGTTGCTAACATGATAGGTAACACGACAACAAATCGCGCAGCTTTTGAAGTAGTAGAAATACATTAAGTCATGCGTGTGTAGGCTATACTTAATATGCTGACATGGCTATTGACATCATCGTCCGACGAGATGAACAATGTTGAAAATCATCATTGAGAGAGATATTAGTAATAATTGAAAAAGAGAGTGACATGAGATAGAAGGTGTACTCCAATGTGCACTTAGGCGCAGTCGATGCACTCAATTTTTCCTCAAGATCGCCTACTTGATGCTAAGATGAGAATATGAAAGGTTTGCTTCAGGTGTGCACTTAGGAGTGTATTGAGTACACTCGATGTACCCAAAATTTCCTTAAGATTGCCTAACTCTGATGCTAAATTATGAATTTACAGAAGAGAGAAATATGTAATTTTTATACATTCAATAATAAAGAGTACATGATATATTTATAGGCTTGACAAGAAGTATGTAATAAACAAGATATTATAATATCGATTATAATATGTAATAGAATAAGATAGTATAATATCGATTATAATCAATCATATATATGTATGATCATTAGAGATATGTGCACAATCTCGACATATATGGAGAATCAATGAATCTCCTAGATATATCTTTAATGGATTAAATCAAAAATTAGGAAAATTCTAAATGAGGGATTTTGAATTACAATCATTTTCTTAAGAAATTGTCTAAAGTGGATTTTTTTTTCATATAAAAATATGGGATGGTTAAGTCGTTTTAAATGAGGATCCACTGCTTGGCCAGCATTTGATTTCTTTTTTTTTTATTATTTGGTCAGGATATTTTTGTCCAAAATAAAATTTGGATAAAGATTAAAAAGAAAAAAGAAAATTTAAAAAGCCAAAAAAAGGAAAGAAATTTTAAACTTCTTTGGCGACAACATGAGACCAATTCTAGTTAGGTCTAATGCATCCAGAATAGATTAATGAAGTAGTTGTTACTTGTTAGGGGACAGAGGAATAAGGAGCGAGCACATGTCCCCATTCCTCGTTCTATTCTCGGCACGAGCCCCGCAGTAAAATACATAAGAGACTTTCGTGGGGTTCTCAAGACCCCGTCGATTAAATCCTCGTCTGTCTCCCTGTTTATCTCTGTCTCTCTCGATGCTCTGTTCTCCAACTCACGCTGTACGTTCCTTCATTTGAATCGGAGCTGTTCCTCTCCCTCTCTGTCTCTCGAGATGCTCTGTTCTCCAACTCACGCTGTACGTTCCTTCATTTGAATCGGAGCTGTTCCTCTCCCTCTCTCTCTCTCGAGATGCTCTGTTCTCCAACTCACGCTGTACGTTCCTTCATTTGAATCGGAGCTGTTCCTCTCCCTCTCTCCCTCTCTCTCTCTCTCTGGTTCTTAAGTTTCTCCAATGCACGTCGAGGGGCGGACGCAGGCCATCACAAACGACGACCTTCGCATCTCGCGATCGCCTCTTTAAATGGGCGCTGTGGCCTCGGCCCTCCGCTTCCCGTACCTCCTCCGGAGCTCCGACTCCGGGGCGGCCGATCCGGGCGATGGGGAGATCAATTCCCGTGGCCCGAGCACCAGCCGGGACTGGTCGCCGGTGCTCCTCGGGACGGCCGCCGCCGTGAAGCTGCAGAAGGTGTACCGGAGCTACCGCACTCGGCGCTGGCTCGCGGATTCCGCCGTCGTCGCCGAGGAGTTCTGGTGGGTCGCTCGGAACTCTGTTTCTGATGCGTACAGTCTCTCTGCATGTAAATTATTCGAATTGCTGCTGGAGATTAATCGTCCGGGAGCTTGTGAGAACGGTTCACGAAATATTGCAGGTGGCAAGCGATAGATTACGCGAGGCTGAGCCACAGCACCATATCCTTCTTCAACTTTTCCAAACCTGAAACCGCCGCTTCCCGGTGGAATCGGGTTAGCTTGAATGCTTCCAAGGTGCGTGGACTGTATCTTTCAATGGACATATCAGATAATTATCGATTGCGTCATTTGGGTCATCGTTTTGCTTGTCCTTTCTTGTCTGCTTTTTTCTTAATCTTGTGCTTGTCGTTTTATTCTGAGTTATTTCTTTTTTTATTTAAATCCACCGTTTTCTTTTCTCGTAAAACTGATGAACTACCCATGTAGTCACGTTAATTTAATTAAACTGTTTGAGCAGGTCGGGAAGGGTTTGTCCACGGACGCGAAAGCACAGAAATTGGCTTTTCGGCATTGGGTCGAAGCTGTAATCACTCTTTAAGCTCAACAAATGTTGCAACTGGTTATTTTGGATGTAATTAATTTCTGAATTTTTTCTAGTTGCGTGGTGAGGTTTAATGTTCCCGTGTTAATATAGATTGATCCGAGGCATCGATACGGCTATAACCTGCAGTTTTACTACGAGAAGTGGTGTAATTCGGATGCTGGTCAGCCATTCTTTTACTGGTGAGCTTAGCTAATCTCTTTTGGGCTCTCTTGATGTTTAGATAAAATGGATGAAGCACAGAGGCATAATCTCTGTACATATAGTTAGTTTTAGCCCATATAGGTCTAGGTTTGGCATGGGGTCTCCCTGATGTGCCTGTTGGCTGCTGGGTTGAACTCACCAAGTAGCTTGGCTGTGACGAGCTACGAAATCCGACAACAATTTCTGCTGATCATTTTGTGGGCTGCTGCCTGACAGTATCACGACGTTTTTAGATTCTGCAATGCTCTCTTTGGATGCTGCTTAGATCAAATGATTGGAAATTAACTTCTTCATCTCAGTCATATTGTTGTTTTGCACTTCACAATATTCAGCTTGTTATTTAGCATTTGAGCATGATTGAGGACAAGTAAAATTTGACTGGTAGAACTCTCAGAAGATGACAGAAAGTGTATGCAACACATTGGCATGAAATTACAAAAGGCCAGGGGTGATTATTAAACCTAAAGATCACGATCGCTTTGTCACTGATTTCCTTATTTTCCTGTGATGCATTAAATGTACCAGGGTATTATGTCAAGCATTCTGTCTTCAAGCTTAGTGGTTGTTTATTTTCTTTCTTCAGGTTGGATTTAGGAGATGGCAAGGATCTTGATCTTGAGGACTGTCCGAGATCCAAACTTCGACAGCAGTGCATTAAGTATCTAGGACCTGTATGAAACTCATGATTGACCGCTTAAATGGCAAATATCTCACCTCCAATTTGCATCCGCAGTTAATGATTTTGTTTTTCTCTTTATTTTTCCAGCAAGAGCGAGAGCATTATGAATACCTTGTTATCAAAGGGAAACTCATACACAAGCTGACTGGAGAATTGCTGGACACAAATAAAGGAGCTCAAGGTGCTAAATGGATATTTGTGGTGAGCCCCTCACATAAAATTTATGCTGGTCAGGTATGTATGTATATTGCTAGAAGTGTGACCATGGTCGGTTCTTTGTGTGTTTATCAGTTGCTGAGTCAGGACTGCTAACTGTCCAGAAAAAGAAGGGAGAATTTCAACATTCCAGCTTTCTCGCTGGAGGAGCCACATTGGCTGGGGGAAGGCTAACGGTCGAGCAAGGAATTCTCAAGGTAATTAACTGCGTAGCCAGTTGAGCATGATCCATTGCTCATTTGAAAGTTCAATTTTTTCTTAATACTTGCACTATGCGGATTCATATGCACATAGAGTCGTAGACAGTGGCTGCAAACATTCAAATTTCCTGCTCTGGTTTCAGACTCTTGATTACGTGCTGCTTGTGATGTTCATTTTAATTCAAAATGACTACTTGATCACGTAGATTCAATTGTTTTCACTTCACCAAGAGGCAGTATTGGCTGGTCTTGGAGCAATTTGCATCTAAATCATCGACTCATGCAGTTAAAGAGTCGTGATTTCTATTATGGCACCTGATCCTTACAGTTCATAAAATTTCAGTCAATCTCCGCACGTAGTGGACACTACCGACCAACACCTGAGAGCCTCAATCGATTTCTATCTTTTCTAAAAGAAAAGGGAGTAAATTTAGATGAAGTTCAGGTACGATGCACATTCTTTGTCCAGCTATCATCTTGGCTTGGTGCTCTAAACTTTGAACACAGCTTCTTCTATCTATCGGACTTTCTTGATTTGTCCATTTGCAATTCTCGTTATGATCTTCACAATCTGCCGCAGATCTTAAAGGCAGAGGAAGATTCTGAAGCTGATGAAGACAAGAGATCAGGTATTGAAAAGGTTTCAGATGAAGGCCCTCGCAAACCGGAACATCTGGCGATTGAAATTCCGAGCCATGCAGAAAAAATTGCTCTCTTCGAGTCATCCCAGGAGGCAACCCCTCAAGCAGAAACCACTTGCGAAAGGACCTTTTCTGGCGGCCTTCGGAGCCCGGGAACCCCAGTGCCTAGGAATGCAATCCTGCAGAGAATCAACTCGAAGAACGCGACAAGGTCGTACCAACTGGGGCACCAGCTCTCTCGTAAATGGTCGACAGGAGCTGGCCCTAGAATCGGCTGCGTGGCCGACTACCCTGTTCAACTTAGAGAAAAAGCATTGGGTTTCGTTAAATTATCCCCTCTATATCCATCTACCTCCGAGCGCAAATCACCCTATTCCAACTCTCGTGACGACGGTTTCTCCCGGGCCGCGATTCCAACTTCGGTAATCTGATTAATCTAATTATTGTAAGTACCCCTTGTAGTCTCTTGATTTTTATGTTTTTCAATTTTGTGAAATGCGTTGCATCTTTTAGTCAAATGGACCAATGACACTGAAGAGTAGCTTGTGACCCATTTGCCTATGCATTTAACCACAAGTGAGGCTACTAAAAAGGGATGATGTAACTTTGTGTACACACTGTACAGTTTTTTCCATTATAGTTTCGGCTATAAAAAGGGTTGACATAACTTTTAAAGCGTACTTGGTAAGAACTTTTTAAGGCGCTGTAACTTTAAAACATGTATCACCAGTTACACAAATAACAACACTCCAAGCAAAGTCATGTTACCGTACAACTATAGTCATGCCGATTGGGATACAGATATCTCGATTGCAGAAGAAGAATCTCTTTCCGATTATCTCGTTTCAATAATGAGTGCAAATTGCGTCCTTCTTCTATATGCACTGAATGATTAGATGGAATTGAATAGTGCAAAATTCCATATGCCCTAGAAAGTGGGAGCACTTTACCGATTCGGGACAATTGATGATCATGTCAACTAGTCCTACATTGATTCATTAGGCAAGCTACTGTTTAGCTCGTGTTTTGATATTGAGATATAGGTAATGTAAATAAGATGAGGGAATTGGAGGGAATGGAATCGGGTGAGAAATATATGAGGAATTGTGATATGTTCATGAGAAAGAAATGTAGGTAAATTTTAAAATTTACCATTTCTCGCCCTCCACCAATTTATAATCTTCTTCTCGTTGGTTTTCAAACAAAGCACACCATATTATAAAAGGGTAATAGGCACCCGAAGCTTCTAAACTTTTTCAAATTGTTCAATTAGATCCCTCAACTCTTCTTATTTTATTTTTTTTTATTTTTTTTTTATTTTTTTATCTTTGTAGGATGGATTCTTGAAACTCTGTACTCTTGTTTTTGGTCCTCTTGTTAATTAAAAAAAAATGATGACGTGGATCAGCACATTAGAACTGGCTAGACAAACGAGTTATAATATGTATTCTTCATGTACTGTCCAAGCACAAACGCACACAACGAAAGAGAAAACCGGTGGTGGCATTGTAACTAACACCTTGTCCAGCATTGCTGCGGTTAGGCACTCCTAAATTGTAAGTTGCAAAAGGGCACGCAAAATTTCCATAATTAGAAACAAGAACACATAATTAAGTAGAGAGATTTATGAACTTAATTTGAAATCTATCGTTCTTGTTGCGGAACAACAACAATCAAAAACACAAACGTTTTTCCTCTATACTCTCTATTTATTGGTAAATTAGGCTGCGTTTGGTTGTCCGGATTTCTAAACATGATAGAATTAGATAAGATAAGATAATAAATTCATTATATCCCATCCACTATTTGGTGAATTACGGATTTAAAGTCGGATATCCTTATATTCTATCCAATCTAGCGTTTGGTGAACTAATAATTTAAAGTCGGATATTTTAAAAACAATAACATTAGGCAAGTACAAATTTGTAAGTTTAATATTCACAAAATCATCAAAAGCAATATATCCTTTTCAAATTAATAGATTCTCATTGAATTTCATAATTACTTATTGTAATAATTTTTTCTGTTCATTTGAAATAATCTTTTGGTTACCCCCTTCAATATCAAACGTTTTTAGAATAACTTCAATTTCAATAGATTCACTTTGAAACATGAATTCATTTTCTCTCTTACAAGTTTTTTATTTGTTTCCATTTTGTTACATGTCCAATACCAAATCAAACAAATGCCCAATTAGAACAAAGTATAATGTCCAAAGTTCATTTGCTTTTTTTTTTTTTTCCAACTGTCATGAGAATGTAATGATAGTTAGTCACGTTAATGGACGATCTCTGAACAATTCACTTTTATAAAATATATTACATTTGTTGAGAATTGGCCAGCTGCATTTTAACTGAAGTAAACTCATGTTTATATAAAACAGTAGATGTGAAGTGTCTTTGACACAAGGCTCCTTTTAAGTTCGTCATTGACTCCTCCGTTTAGGGGAGATTGTTTCATTTGCAATTTCTACTTTGGAGTTTTTTCTAAATGAAGAAAGTCACTTCAAATTTCGAACAAATAACGAATTGAGATTTTTTTTCCTGTTGATAAATATTCATTGTAAAATATTCAAATGTGTCGCATTAAATGACGCTCTGAAACCGAGTCTGGAAAAATGTGCAAAAGCCAAAACTACAACCAAAGAGGTAAATACCAACAGTGTGTTGTGCGGTCCTCTTCCTTCCACGTACTCCCCAAACCCGCATTGAAACCGGGAAGACGGACAGCCCGGGCCGTACAATCAGCACCCGCCACGTGGCGCCCCGACGGCCCGCCCACGTACCCCGTCTCGCACCTCGAGGCGACCAGTTCCACCCCTCATGCGGCCCCCCTCCCCGCCATCCCCGCCCACTCCTAATCCGAAGAAGGGCGCCGGCACGTGCGCGCCCCCTCCCGCACGTGAGGCCCGTCCTACGTGGCGCGACCCGGGGAGACGTGGCGGCCTGATCGACACGGTGATTGGGAAGGGTTTGGGCGCGACGGGTTACCAGTTAGCACGGGGGGTGGTCCCCATCCCGAGCCGTCCCGACACGTGTCGCGCGCTCACGATCCGTGGGCGCGAAATCAAACCCAGTCTTCTTTTAGTAGACAGACAGACAGACACCCTCTCTCTCTCCTTTCCTCCCTCTCTCTATCTCTCTCTGTCTCTCTCCAGAGTACGCACTCCCCGCACTTCTCCGCGCTTTCCTTCGCGCGAAGTAACAGCGTGGGCTGCTTCGCTCTGTTCCATGGCGGCGCTTCCGACGGATGCGGAGCCGGCGGCGTCGGCGGCGGCGGATCGGATGGTCAAGATCGAGATGGAGGCGGCGGAGGCCCTGGCCGGCCTGGCGCATTTCACCTCGCGGCGGAGCGCCGGAGGCTCCGGCGGGAAATGGGGGCGCGGGGCCAGGAGGATGACGAAGCGAGCCAAGAGCGAGTCGCCGCCGGCGCCGCAGCCGCAGCCGCAGCCGCAGCGGCGGACGCCGAGTCGGTCGGCGTTGGAGCCCGGTCCCGCCTGCGGCTCGGCGGCTCGGCGCGCGGATCCTCCCGAGGTTAGTAGTGTCCTGAGATTTCGGCTCGATTCGTAGTTGCCAGTTATTCATGATTGTTTTCTATCACTCTACTGTGATTGATTAGACCGAGGATTAGGCTTGGTTTTCGGTTGCGAATATGGTTTATGGGATTAACCTTATGAAAATGTTATGCTTCGGCGAATCAATATCGAGTGCTGACGTGTTGACTGTAGATAGATACTGTTTCGTCATGGCAAGCTTAAATGATTATCCAGTGTTGACAATGGTGGATAGATGTTATTTCGGCAATGGCGAGTCTTTGGGACTATCGTATTTTGCCAAGTTCCATTGTTTTTTCAAGACTTGTGACCGGTTAGATCAAATACGAGCGACCCTTGTTCTGTGGCAGGAATCCTTGTGCGAGCAGCAGCTTGAAAACATGAGTGTTAATGTAGTGGCAGAGCAAGTGAAGGCTGAAGAGGACACTGATCTGTTAAATGGTGGGAGCAACATGTGCAGCACAAGTTACTTGTCCCTAGGTGTCAGCCGTTCAAGACAAAATCTAAACGAGGTGCTATGTCGTCCTTTAGCTACCTCTTCTCTTGTCGTCTTTGTAAAGCTTCATTTGGATCTCTCTGTCTCTCTCTCCCGCTCAGGCTGAAAAAGAAGAGAAGAGGCTTCGGCGGGTGTTAGCAAACAGGGAATCAGCAAGGCGTACGATTCGCCGGCGGCAGGTGAGAAGCTCTCTTTCTGCTCGTTGGCAGCAGTGTGCTTTCTTCTGCTTTGGTTTGTTTTTTCTGACTGTCTATGTCTACATACATTATCTCGTGAGGTAGTTTCTTCTGATCTCGCAAGCTTGCAAGTGACTATTTTTCAATTACCTTGAAGATTCATATATGTGTAGTTTTATGGTTTTCTTATTGTGACCTTTTTGTTTTCCCTGTTACAAGCAAGAGGACTTTAAATGTTTTTTGGGGTGACGTGCATTGGTGGATGACCCTACTATAAGAAATTAATGGTCATAGGGAAAATTTGAAAAATGAAGCAAATATTGGTTTATGATTGTGGCAACACTTTGGCAAGTATAATTTAACAATAAAAAGGGTTCTGCGTGATTGAGAAACATCTGCAAGGACCCAAAATACCTCAGCTACATCAGAATCTAGCCACCTCCTTACCCTTCAGATGCTTGCATACCTATAAATTCTCCCATTCTGAATATGAAACAATTTGGTATGTGGACGAGAAGGAGTGTATGGTTTTTTGGTACACATATGGATGGCAAACAATCAGCGTTGCTTGGGCTGTATGTGTTATTTAACAAGCTCTCTGATTGTATGTGACAGATTTTATACATTTTGAGAGTTGATCGGATATCTTTCTTTTCTCATAGATAGCGATTCCAGGCCATTTTGCAATATGTTGGTTGGTATTCTTCCTAGGGAGATTTTCTAGGTCTCCTTTTTATCAAGTCTTGATCAAGGTTGTCAAATCATTAGTATGTTTAATTCCCCTGTTATAGGCTGTGCCACTGAATTCCTTAATAATGAATTACTTCTTGTTAATGCTAATGTCAATGCTCAATAAGCTGTTCCCTTTAATCGGGTTAACCTTATATGTTGCTGTTAATTTTGTTTTCCCGTTAAGTGGAGAATTAATTTCTGCAGGCTTTATGCGAAGAACTGACCAGGAGAGCTGCTGAGCTTACTCAAGAAAATGAGAAGCTAAAGAAAGTAAGCAAGCCTTTTCTTTCCTGTAATTGTAGGTGACTGTGCATTTTAGAATGAATATCGAGTTTTGTGTTAATTTCATGGACCGAAGCTCTAGTTTAAACTCCCAATCTTTTCTCTTCCGTCTGACACATGTGAAATGCTGTTGAGAACCATGAACTTTTTCTTTAATGCTCATATCCTTGGAGCAGGGAAAGGAGTCAGCTTTGAGAGAGTATCAGTTACTGGAGACTACAAATAAGCAGCTTAAAGCACAGGTATGTATAGCTGATTTTAAAATTGTAGGTAAGATGCCAAATATTTTTCTGTGGATGACATCTCCTGATTTGGCAGATGGCAAAGTCAATGACGCTGGAGGAAGAGGTTACACCACCAGCTGAGCGAAGGCAAGCACCTGCTCAGATGTCTACTCCACAGGTAAATTGCCCGTTGCTGTGGTATAGGAGTCCATTTGCACCACTTTTCTGGCCTCCAGTGTTTCAATCAACAAACACGGGCCAATCACAAGAGGGTCCTCTTGGTACTCCTGGTGTCTCACCAAGTGCAACAGTGCCAGCGTTTTGCAAGCTCAATACATTTCATGAACAAGAAACCTTGACAAACGAGTCTATACCAAGGCCTCCTTTGTATATATTCCCATGTCCGTGGTTCTTCACTGTTCCCGATCCAGGAAGTGTGCAGCACCAGGAGGCTTCTTGTTGCCCCAGAGATAAAGAAGATGAAGACTCCACAACAAACCAAGTCAGCGATAATTCTTCCAGAACTGTCACACAGACCGAGGATAGCAATTCCCATGTGCCTATCGTGGTCAAGTCAGAAGCTTCTAGCCCCACCAGATGCAGAATAAAGAATGATCTTAATGAAATCCCAGTCGAGTCTCCATCGGATGGGGGTGACCTGCATGAAGAAGTGACTCCTACACCTGCGCTCCCAAGTTCCATCGGGACTGGATCTTGTGTCAAACATGAGAATGGAATAAGTGAGGACCTTGCCGCTCCTAAATGTGAAGTAATTTCCTCGAGTGTTAGTGACGCATCTTTTGTCAGGAAAGAGAATCATCAACAATTGGATGCATACACCAGAAAGAAGCTAGCTGATGCGGTTGCGGCAGCAGAGGCGAGGAAAAGGAGGAAAGAGATCACGAGGCTAAAGAGCATCCACGGCCGTCAATGTCGGTTGCTCTGTTGAAATTCTCGGAAGGATTGTGAAATAGGATGAGAAAAATAAAAACTAGGCCAGAAGAGGGTTCAGTTTCTTTGGTATTTACCGTGACCATGAGTTCCGTCACAAGATGACGTGGTTGAGCTTCTTCTTACCTCGGCGCTCTAATGCCAAGCTAAGTCGGTTTCTTCTCTATTTTTGGCATGAGAAGGTACGGGAGAGAGAGAGAGTCTTTCAGCGCCCTTTTATTTGGAGGCAAAGCCTGAAAGGTGTGAGTTTTGCTTATCGTGACTTTTTGAGGCTGAATTAACACGAGCAGAGAAGAGAAAGATGACTAAAGATAGCACATTGAAGTCTTGCTTCAGATTGTAGTAGAAGCTAATGTATGGATAGTTGGATACCCACGCAAGTTTTGCTTTTTTGCATTCTCCTCTTCCTATTGATAAAAGCCAGCTAGCGTCGAGTGCTCTGTTCTCGCCAGTCGCCATGAGGCGTGAGTACGATGCTGGTCCCCTGCGACCATTAACAACGCCTATTTTCTGTCAAGTCTTTGTATATCCGACTATTTCTGCAACTTTGCAAAACGGTTCATAAATCGCTGGTTAATATTTTTGTGCAATTTGGGGGAAGAGATTTTGGACTCTGATTTCACGGATAAAATTTTCTGGAAAACCATTGTTTATATTGTTTGAAATAGTCAGTCACTGGAAAATGTTTTCAATATTGATAATAATTTATATCTAGATGTTTTCACGACGAAAATATTTTTTTTGTAAACGATACAAATAGTTGTTTTCAGAACAATATTCTTTATAATTATTCATTTTTTATTCGACAAATGGAGCCTTATTATTATGTTGTTCAGTTTGGACTTTTGTTGATTTTAATTTTGATAAAGATGTTCGGATGGCCGATTTTTTTTTAGGGTGGTAATATGCTAGTCTTTTTGGTTACTGTTTGGTTTGGTTTTAAGGAGTAAGTGATTTGATTTGGTTTGGTTTGAGGTTTCAATCTTTGAAAATTGAAAAATAAATAAATTAAAAGCTTTATCTTCGAACTTGAATTAATTTTTCAATCGAGTCTTTAAACTTTAATTTCTACAATCAAGTGCTTTCGACTCTGATTAGTTAACATTTGGTATATATCAGGTGAGAGAACCTTTTTCTGGGAGATTACCAATTGATGAATGAGGTATGTAACACTGAAGCCGAAGACCAAAACATAGTTTTAAGTATTGAGATTTCTTAATATACACTATACGCTGGAGTTTTCTACACTAAAATTACTGCCGACACCAATGGACACCACGGCTTCAACAGCCGGATTTAGTATCGAGGAAACTTGATTAGAAAAATTATCATAATTTAGTTAAACAGTTTAAAAATTTTAAAGAATTGATGGAAGAAAAAGCTATTGTCAAATATCAAAAGCGAAATATTACCCAAAAAAAGGTCCGGTCTTTAACTTTGAAAGCGCTTGCTTGTGGGCGGATACTGGTAGCTCAAGTAATAATGGTGGATTGAATTTCCTTTTTTTTTTTTTTTTTTTTTGGTTAGTTCTACTCTATTCTTACTATAATTCTTATTCTTAGACTTTTGCCTCGTCTCCTTGCAGGGCGTGGGAGTCGAAACTCACATTTGAAATTAAATCATTCCCATCTTAACCCTTCTGAGAAAGTAGGGATTAGAACCCCCCAATCCCCCCTTCCATGTTGGAAGGCCCAGTGGTTGCGGACCGAACTTAAATCGGGCAATTGTAGTGTAGAATGAAATTAGTTCAAAACAATAGATTGCAGGGATATGCAGAAATCATCGGTGCATACAATTTGGACCAAAAAATAAAAAGAAGATAGATTATCTATATAAATGAAGAAAAGGATGATTATGGTACAACACATATATCATGATATAGTTCTTGAGTCAGTATTATCTTGAACTATTGTAAAATATTCAATTAGGTCTTTTTACTTTGTACTGTGTAATTAGGTTTTTAGATAATATATACTTTTTTTTTGACAGGCTATCATTCTGTTTAAAATTTAAGAAGAGATGCTGGTGTGACCGTTAGATGCTAACGCGACACGTTACGTAGCATTTGCAGTATAAATGTTTTCTCAAATTTTAGGAAAAACAAACATTTGAAAACAAAAGAAAAAATAATTAAAGGAAAGTGGGAGGAATAGTGCAATTCACGAGACAGTGATGTTGCTATTAGGGGTGAGTATGGTCTAGATGGATGGCTCTTGACCTAAAATCATGAATCACCCATTAAAGATTGATTTCGAAAAATTGGAAACAGGAACCACCGGTTGGTTCTGTGAATCCACCAGAGAACGGGACCATGGAGCCAATTTTACTAAAGATCAACCAAATATCTCCACTCTTTTGACCGTAAAGTCCATACTATAAACAATCTCACCAAGCATTAAGTATACATAATAATAGCCCTATCCATCTATTGTTACAATATATAACAAGTAAAATAAAAAAACCCTATCTATTTTGTGGCAAAATCAGAAAGTAAAACAAAAATAAGTATGTGGAACCGGTCTCATTATAAGCCAAAATAAAAAATTTTAAGCCAACATTCTTAATAAGAACAAAAGAAAATGAAAAAAAAAAAACCACTACAACAACTAGAAATGAGAAGCAGCTAGAAGCCAAAATATTACGTCGAAAGTGAAAGAAACTAAAAACCAAATCAAAAGTCAAAAATCAAATTACTTATATATTAATTTTCAATATAAAAATTAAAATATTATTATAATACCAATCCGGTCTAGGCAGGTGGAAGGGCAGTTTTGCCCATGGAATCGGGAATTGAACTAGTACCCACCGGAGGCCGAGCCGATTTGGTCCGCTTCATTTCCGAGTGATCTGGATGGGTCCGGTTCATTTGCACACTCCTAATTGCCACCATCCAATAGATTCGAGCAAAGCTGGCAAGGTCCTTGCCACCACCTTCGCTGCTAACAAAAGAACAAAGTGGAAGTGTAAGTTTGCGTGGCTAGTGGGTGAGGCAAGGTGCCGGCCCTCATTGGTTCGCGACTTGCTAGAGAGGTTGATTGTGACATTGCCTCTTGTTGTAAGAATAATCGTAGCCCACATGATATTATTAATTAATGAAAATGTAGTGGCTATGAAAAATTGCAACTCTTATGAAGATGAAAATGTGCAACTTTTATAAAACAATGCAACTCTTTATATGCTTGGATGGAAGGCATCTATTGATAGCTTGTATAAAGAATCTAGTCCCCTCTTCACCCAAGAAAATGAATAGTTGTATTCTATTGTCCACAAGATAAGATACGTTAAGCCAAAAAAAAAAAAAAAAAAAAATCGATTAAGGGAGAGAAATTAGATTTCTTCATTTCTCTTATCTTTCCAACAATTATTTTCTGATTTTTTTTTTTGTTATAGATAAAGGTGTTTCTTCATCCCTCTTGTCGTAAATAAATCGTGAAGATTTAAGATTTTTTAATTCTTTGCATAACTAAAGCGCATTATAAGCTAACGGTTGGTATTAGAGCATAATTTTAGGATCTCTTGAATTTTTTATTTCTAAAAAAAGACACCAAAAATCTCAAACTTTTCTCATTGTGACATATTTATTTCAAACTTTTTTCTATGACACCAAAAATCCAAAACTTTTACTCGTGTCATCTATTTTACCTCAATTTTTTTTTTTTTTGTGATCCAAACTTTTTCTATGATGCCATATTTTTGGGATAAAATATGTTACATGAATACAAGTTTAGGTTTTTAATGTCATAAAAAGAAGTTTGGGGTAAATATACAAGTTCGAGATAAAATGTGTCACATAAATATAAGTTTAGAGTTTTTGGTATCACAAAAAAAAAAAGTTTAGAGTAAATGTATTACAGTGGGTATAGTTTAGGGTTTTTGGTGGCTTTTACCCTACTAAAAATATGTATGGTTTTGTTAATAATCTCCCATTAATGCTTGTTAAAAAAGCGCATGCGTGCGTACCCATCAAATTGATTAATATAGGTACTTGCTCAATGAAATCGTATAGTTGTTGCTTTGCTATATGTAATCATATAATTATATAATAAGTATATTTACTTAAGGCATTACAATGTATAGTTTGATTCTCATACAACTATGATGATTTGTCACGAAAGTAATTAAATCTTAACATTTAGAGATAATCAATTTTCGAAACAATTATTGTGTTTTACAATCTTAAAAATTCAATTATGGATAGTTTGTTAGACATTAAAGTGGCCGAACCTTAAAATCTCTTGAATTTTTGAAATTGTGTAATATTTTATTTAATTACCCATGAATAATTGATGTTAATACTGATATTGATATGTCATATATCCTTATTAGTGTTATGGGTATATTAAAGTTAATCTATTATAATGACTTAGGGATTCATCCAAAGGTTAACCAATTTCTTGTAATTCATGTATGTGATAGTTGTTAAATTTGTTTGGACATCCAAAAATATCAAATGAAGTTTAATGAGGTGTATTTATAATTAACAAATAAAAATTATTAGCAGTATTATGGTTTATTGTATGTTTGTATATTATATGATCACCCAAAGGAGAACTATGATGTACATATATTGTTTAATTTGAATTTGATTATGTGATATTCTTAAAGCATTAACGCATGAGTGTAATCTTGTATATATGCAGCATTTGTACATATTTCTCTTCATTCACATGCTTCGTTTATTCCTTTATTCAATGGAATGAGTTTGTCTGATTGTTGTAAAGAAGTCCAGTTTTACTTATGTGTCTTGAATCTTGATTTAGCACTTGAAGTGAAGAATTGATTGCTATTACTGATGAGAGTAACGACAATGAAAGGTCTTTCCACAAAACTTGGGAGATTAAGCTTAATGTTTATGCAAAAAATAATTGTAAACAACTTAGAGATTACTCTTCATGAAGTTGACAGTGTTAAGACTTTATGCAATCGTGGAAGAGCATTCTCAACTTGCTCATAAGTCAGCTAATGGTAAATTGATGAGTACTATTTTTGGGGTTGACTTCCATGAAATATGATTGTTTGCGTACTATGCATGGGCATACACTTAAGATGACGAACTTAGCAGCAAAATTGAAGATTTTGGAAATGAGCATGGATGAGTACTTTTTTAGTATAGTTTATACTTAATTCCTTGCTTTATGAACAATATGGGCCATTTCACATGAATTATAACACTATAAATGATAAGTGAAATGTAAATGAATTGGCTAGTATGCTTGTTCGAAAGGAAACGAGGATAAAGAATCAGAATGCTCATTCTTTACATTTCTTAAGTTATCAAGAAGCCGAAAGGAATTCCAAAAGAAAATGTGGAAAGATCAAGATGAAAGAATCACAAAATATGGATGACTCTTCTAAGGTTTTTCAAATCCACAAGAAGGACCACATTCTTATTAAGTATCACTTTTGTAATAGAATTGAACACTTTGGTTTGAAAACAAAGATAAGCCTTGTGCTTTAATATGATTAAAATCAAATTTTATTGGAGGCCCTTATAATACTTTATGGATTGATTATAATGTCATCACTCATGTTTCAAATATGAGCATAGATTTTTTATGATTTAAACCATAAAGCGAAATAAGAATTATGTGTCCATGGGGAATATAAGCAAGTTCTAGTTGAACGTGTTGGCACTATCGGTTAATCTTAGATACTGCACATTCTTTGAATTTGTTTTGAACCTTTTATGTATCTACATTTTCCAGCAATTTATTTTTCTTTCTTTTTACTAAAACTTGATGTAGTGGACTTTTCATATAAGTTTAGTTCTATTCAGTTTATCTAAGAATAATAATTTTATTGGAATTGTAATTTTATGTGATAGTCACTATAAATTTAAACTTGATAATGTTTTTATTGAGACTTTAATAACCTTGCATCATAATGTTGGTACTAAACATAGTTTGGTTGATGAGAATTTTACTTTACCAGCCTGCTTTCTTTCTCGAGGCATGAGCTCCTCTTAGGTGAAACTATGTAACTCAATCCATTATAGGGTTGTTTTTGTTTGACCAGCCTATCTTCTTTCTATAAGCAAGCTCCCTTCAACCGTCGAGACGGCTCTCAGTTCTTGAGCATGTTGGGCAATTAGGCAGCAATTGAAAGAGCTGCTCGAAAGCTTGACGAACAAGCTAAAAAGGCCCTATTAAAGGTACCACAAGAAGTACAAAATTTCTTGAAATTATACACACTAATATATGTGGTCCTTTAGTAGAGAAAGTTATTTTATCACATTTATTGATGATTTTATATGTTGTGATTACATTTATCTATTTCATGATAAATCTCAATCAATGAATGTACTTGAGGTGTATATTAAAGAAGTTGAGATGCAATTAGATAAAATGATGAAAATAGTAAGGTCAGGAAGATATGGTGAATAGTATGGAAAATAAAATGAATTAGGACAATGTCCGGGTCTATTTGTTAAATTCCTTGAAACATAAAATATTTGTACTTAATACATGATGCCAGGTATACTACAATAAAATGATGTAGAGGAAAGACATAATCGTTTTTTTTTTTTTAATGAAAATGGTTACTAGTATGATGAGTTATTTATGAATGTGTAATGCTTGCGTTCAAAAAGTTAGGATAGAAGTTCATACAACCAAAACTTCTAAAGTTGTCATTCTTTATATTATAGTTCAATCAAACAATAATCGTGAACAACATATAGATGATCAAATACTCTATAATGAAACTGTCAATATTGAATCCACAGTAGTTGAACCATAACAAATAACATTAAGAAGATTTCAAGACCAAGTGTGAGTTAAAATGTGATATCGAATGGTATTAAGGCCACACTTGTTACTATAAATTTTACTTAGAAAGAAGGCATTGATCATAAGAAGACTTGTTCACCAGTTTCGAACAAAGACTCACTTAAACTAATTATGACTTTAGTGGTTCATTATACTTTAGAGTTACACCAAATTGATGTTAAAACTAATTTTCTTAATAGGATATCAGAGGAAGAGGTTTATATGAACCAACTTGAGGCCTTTTTAATTAAAGGAAATGAACACATTGTGTATAAATTTAAGAAGTTAATATAGAGGTTAAACCAAACTTTCAACAAAGGTATCTTTAAGTTTAGCAATATTATAACTTTTGGATTTGAAGGAAAACATTGTTGATTGGTGTGTCTATATATATGGAGAAAAGTGGGAGTAAGTTTATTTTTCTAATTTTGTTTGTGATGACATTTGGTTGCTACTAATGATCTTGTTTTGTTACAAGAAATTAAGAAATTTCTCCCTAACAATTTTGAAATGAAATATATAAGCGAGGCAACAAATGTGATAGGAATAAAAATATTTCATGATAGATCATAGGAATTGTTAGGGTTGTCTCAAAATGCTTACCGTAATAAGATTTTATATATATTCAATAGGAATAAATGTTCAGCAGGAGTATCCAATTCTAAAAATGGACAAATTTAGCCTTATACAATATCCGAAAAATGAATAAGAATAAGAGCATTATACAATATCCGAAAAATGAATAAGAATAAGAGCAAATAAAGAGTATTCATTATGCATCTGTTGTTCCTGAAACCTACACTAGATCAAACATCAGTTTTGCTATCAAAATTCAAAATGCAAACATCAGTTTTGCTATCAAAATTCAAAATGCTGAGTATGTATCAAAGTAATCTTGTATTGGATCACTAGAAAGTTGCAAAGAAAATTCGTAGATACTTGCAAGGTATCATATACTCCCTTATAAAAGATAGGATTATTGGTAATTAGATATTTAAATTCAGACTTAGCCATATGTGCGAATACAAGAAACAACCTTTGGTTGCCTGTTTCTTTTTGCTAGAGGGGTTATTTCATGGAAAAATTTGTCATTATTGTATCTACTTATTGGTATGGATGCGAAACTTTATTTCAGGACTTGTGATACAATATTGCTAAGCCGCTGAAAATTAATAAAAATTTGTAGTGATAACTCCAATTTTTTTCTCTAAGAATGACAAGTATCTTAAGGGTGCTAAATATATGGAAATTAAATACTTGACAATTAAAGAAAATTTTTAGAGTGTGTAAATTGAGCATATTAATGCCAACCTTATGATTGTGGATTGTTTTTAGCGGGAGAAAAATCTATGCCAAATCCACGAATTGGGGCTAAGACAATTCCAATCCTAACCCTAACCTCGGCCCAGCTTTCTTCTCCAAGGCCATCGTGATTGCTCACGAAATCGAAAGGAAGGACATCGCCTCGAGCCCACAGCACAACGGCCCCAAGTGTCGCCACTTGAGCAGGGAAAATCTCCAATGTCAATTAGCTAAGTTTAGGGGTTCAGTGCCCCCGGTAAAGAAAGCTCGTGGCTGGCCTCGGGGACTGCTAGAGCAGAATAGGATTAGGATTCGAATTGACTTAAGCCCCAATTCATCATTTGGGGGGAAGTAACTTTTGCGCAAATAAGTGCACGTAAGAAAACTTCATCCCAATAACCAAATGACCAATTTATTCGATCCCTAAAATGTATTGACCAAGTTCCCTAAAATGCATAAAACAAAATTCAAATTGAACGGAAAGATTCCTATAGAAAATAGTAAAGTCTTCTACGGAAGGGATGTGAAATTGTGAATGAGACTCGGTAGAAGATTCCAATAAACAGCTCCCCAACCGGCCTGCGTAGGATGAACCGTGTCCCAGAAGAAGTGAGTACTAGGATCCTCACACACCGTGTACTTCTTCGTCCCGTCCGCGTCCACGTTCCCGCACAGGTACTCGCTGCTCACCCCCATACAACATGGCTTGAATGGATTCCTAAAAGTCGTCGTATTCTCTGCAGCAGAAATAAGATTAGAGGAAAAGACTTAAATGTCGGGCGAAGATTACCGAGAATCGGATGATCGAGCGTGGAGAATTTTACATACCGATAACCCATTTGAAAGGTTTGTAAAGATCGATCATGATGAAAGTGAAAGGGCTAGTTTCGTTGTTCAGCTTATCAACGGCCACCTGCAGGTTCAAGTTGTGGAGCATTACCAGCGCATTGACGGTGTCGTTGCAACTTTGGTAGGACGTCCCGGAGGTGATCTGAGGAACGCATCCCAAGGCTGGAAGACTAGTGACCGCAACCTTTCTCACGCCTAGCGAGTGCACGCGCTTCATGTTCACAACAAGTTGATTCACTACCTTGTCGATGAAATCTAGCAGCCCCTGTTTGAGTCATCAAATTCTTACCTACCATATATATCATACTAGAACAGAATCGCATTATCACATAAATAGCATTACGACCTAAAATAGCTTTGCCTAGGTCGAAATGTAGTCACCCCGCACGGCACATGCACACCATATGGCACCTCAATTTGTTCCTAGAGAGGCTTGTCACTGGTGATGTCAACTTAATCTAACAAATAATTTAAAATTGACATACAAATGAGACGCCATGTTTGGCCAGGTAAGTGTAGTAGTCGTTGCCGGAGTTGGCGAGGAGGGCGACAGAAGTTTGGGTGACGGCGACCTTGAAGATGGCATCTCTGACCAGGTTCTCAAAGCGGTCGATCTGGACCGTCATGTTCGGGTCGGAGCTCGAGGTGTCGAACACCCCGGTTCCGCCGTAAGCGAAATTTGCGCCCATCCTGAGATGGGGCCCGTACGCACGCGGCCACCATGCCATTGGTAACGGCGGCGCCACTCTGAAAAATTTAGCTGGCAAAAGAAACGGAGGTATTGGAAATTAGATTGCTAAATAGAATGCCTAGGGAATAATTTATGTCCGCAAATTTAATGTCTCCATCATAAATGGATTTCCCGTAAAATTTATATTGGTAGTAACAAATTTAGTCGAGTGATAAAACATATTACTTTTATGTTTTTGGATTTTATTTTTTGTTTAGCATAACCTTGTGGAGTTGGGATAAAAGTTCCATTTTCTTAAAATGTCTAAACTTGAAAGTCAATCGCCTGCATTAGGTGAAAAATTAAACCACATAGAGAACGGCTTTGAAAAATTCCATCTTTATTCAAAGTATTATGAAAGTTAATAAGAAGAATTTATATCGTTATCATTAAACTATGGCTTTCGTACATTTTAAAATTGATTCTTCCCCAATCTTAAAATTATTCGAAAATAGAGGTTTTAAAGTAGGTCAAATACTCAACTAGTAAATTTTGCTAGTAATAATTGAAAATTCGGAAGAAAATTGAAGTACTACGAGCAGTGAAAATGAAAATCTGTTGCGAGAGAGAAAAGAGAGCAAGCTGATCTGACATGGTTAAAAGAGCAAGGTGAGGTTACGACAGGTTTACCGACCGAGAAAATCAGTGAGGATGAGGCCGTCAGAGAAACGACCGGACGGGCAACCGGGGAAGGTCATGCCGTAAGGCACTTTCCATGACCTCGCCTCCGCCTTGGCCTTGTCCTTGTTCCCTGTGTCCACATATGAGTCTCCGAACACGAACAGCCTCGTCGGTTTCAAAGGGTACAAGGGTCCCTCGGGACGGGCAGAAGAGTGGGCGTCACGTTGGAGCTGCTGGCGGTGGTGGTCAGCTGAGCCTTGAACCGCCTTGTGCCCTGCATAAAGTCAAGAAAGAAAAGCATTCACCACCAATGACCGGACGCAACAGCAGAAGAAGAGGAGGAGGAGGAGGAGGAGGAGGAGCTCTGTAAAGGAAAGAAGAAAGATTTTGCACGGGAGGAATGGGAAACCTGCGAGAAGAGAGAAGAAAAGGAAGGACAGGAGTAGTTTTTGAGCGGCCATAGGGGAGGTATAACGGAGGATGGTTTTGATTTTGGGAGAGGTTTATTGAGATTTGAGTATGTGCACCCTTCTTTATATAGTCGTTGAATCGAACACAGACGCAGAGGAAATAGGTCTATGAGCCAATAAGAAAATCTGAGATCTAAAATAACATAAGTGTTAGATCTCATTTTGTGCAGTTGAAAAATGTGTGGATAACGTTGTCAGCACTTGTTTTAAATATACGATCTTTATAAATCATTTGTTAGATAATCCAAATATATCCCCATTTTGGATAGCTGGTTTGCGTTTGAAATTATAATTATAGATAGCGAAATGTTGGATTTTATGGATTACAATGATTAGAAATGTTGAATTTTATGGATTACAACGATTAGAAATCTCGTATAAAAGTTCATTAGAATGAAGCGGTGTTCCTCTCTCGAGATTAGAGGAGATATTGTTTGGTTACATGCAAGATTTTTATAAGCACATGGGCATATTTAATTCAATTTAGCAGCATCCATGAATCTCGAGATTTAAGGAATCAATCCCCTACAAAATTTGTCAATAATTGGAAAAGCATACGTAAAAACATCTGTTACGAAATCCACCATGATCAGCTTCGATTTAGATGGTTAGTCATTGTTTCAAATTATAAGTACCTATATGGATGATGATAGATGTTGGATTGCATAACAAATTTGATTACACTGATTATGTTATCGTATATCTCAAGATTATAGGAGATATTGCCAAACAAATGGGTTTCAATTAGTGAAGTTACTTGCAAGATTTTATAAGCAAATGAGCCTATGTAATTCAATTTAGCACCATCCATCAATCTCAATATTTAAAAACTCTATCCCCTTTATGTTTTAAATTTGTCAATAATTGAAAGAATATATATGATATGCATAATAACACTTGTTACAATATCCACAACTATCACTATTGATTTGGATAATTGATCGATGTTTCAAACTATAACTACTAATATAAATGGTTATAGATGTTGGATTGCATAACAATTGGATTACACCGATTACGTATCATATACATTTTCATTAGAATGAGGTTGAGTGGTTCCTCTCTTGAGATTATAGGGGATATAGTGAAACAAACGGGTTTGGAATGATAATATTACTTTCAAGATTCTTACAAGCTAATGAGCCTATTTAATTCGATTTAGTAGCATCCATCAATCTCAAGAATTAAAAACTCAATTCACTTTTGGAGCTAACTCCAAAAAAGAGTACCAATCTTAACTTGAGTGACAATTCTGGCCCTTTTTTTTTTCAATAAAAATTACTAACTTTTATTTGATTCTCATATCTGGCCCCATTAACCAAAGCTTGAGATTTTGTAGATTGTTATAAGCACTTTGGCAGGGCACAGTCTTAGAATCTCCCATGCTATACTTTCTAACAAAATCAATTTATTAATGTCCATTAGTAGAGCCTATATATTAAATTATATTAGTTGATTAATGTCCATTTAACATAGATTTCGAAGTTTCAAGGGAGGCCTTGGGCTTGTTTCAGAAAAAAAGATTTTGGATGTGACCTCGACAAATCTCATCCATGATGTTTCTCAATAGGAGGTGGTCCACAACTTTAAAATTACGATGAAATGATGAAGCTTGGCCAAAGAGATTCAATCTGGATATTTTTTTTGACTTTCTGGTGGTGTGAAGCGTCGTGGGAATCGAATAAAAGTTAACAAAGGATTTATTACCTTTTTTCAATCACCTAAAGCTGCAGCTCAAAGAATAATCACGTTGGACAATTAACAATTCCTAGTCAACGGATCAGATTTAGGATTTAAGTGAAAGTTGATAATTTTTTATGAGACAAAAAAAATTCAGGCCAGAGTTGTCACTCAAAGTAAAGCTGATGCTTTTTATTGGAAATAGGCCTTCATTTTTGCATTTAAAATTTGTCAAAAAGTGAAAGAACTGGATCACGACTAGTAATGCTATAATCGTTTGACATGCCGTTCCTTGCGGTCCAACTTCTATCAATGTGCACTGCCAAAAAGGAAACTTACACACTTATTCTAATGAAAATTAATAAACGTGAACAGTTCAGCAGCATTATCATTTTCTTTTCTTCTTTTTGTTTTTTCCTTTCTCATTAATTAAAGAGATAACTGCTCATTAAATAAATATTAGTTACAAGAGCTACGACAAATATAGTGTTGACTAACAAACAAAAAGTAAGTTCTAGCTAATGATAAAAATATGCACGTTTGGTTACTTTGGGTGAATAAGATATGAGTTATTTTCAATTCGTAAACTATGTAATAAATTTATTGTACAACCCATATCTCTCGCGATTTATTTGGATAGTCGGTCAATATTTAAACCTCTCTATAAATGATAGAAGTGCGCAAAAAAACCGGAAATGGCTTAGACTGTCTTGAAACAAGTAGTTCTCACGTGGACTGGTCCGGTTTTTTCTAGGTATGAAACCGTTCACCTGCTCATTAGGACTGGATCGGTACATATATTTGAAAAAAAATTCAACTCATAATAATGCTTTTTTCTTCTAGGTATGGAACCTTCCACCTGCTCATTAGTCCTACTCGCGTCTGGCGGAGAGAGTGGCGAAGATGGTGCGGACGGTGGTGGAGTCGATGCTGGAGTGTCTCTTCGGTCGAGGCATTTTGTGTTGATGGACGAGCTCTTCAGGACATATATGGGGATGGTGGACGACCACCTGTCCAAGAACAGGGCCAAGAACACGTTGGCGGTCGTTTCTTTGACAAGGAGGGAGGCATCTCAATCAATTTAAGTTTGGTCCATTAAATTAAAGGAGGTGATATGATTGGTCCAACCCAACTTTAAATAAGAGAATATATCTCGTCAGTGTAAACATGAAATTTTACACAAGCGACTTTAACTACCTTTGATTTGAGGATTATAACCACTCATTATCTAAAAAAATCCACGATGTATGAAGTTTCTCGTGTAAACTTTCTTTTGTATTAATAGCGTGGGATATAATTACTCATGCTTTCTTTTATTTTCCAAATTAAATTAGCTAGAGATAGTTTAGTTTTGCGTTAAATTGAACTACGTTAAACAATGCACTTACATGGAACTGGCTCAATGGATCCACTCAAGAACTAGACCAGACCGACGCTTTAGGAATTCTTAGATGGTTTCATGGAATTAATGAGCGATTCCTAATTTCAATTTTTCAAATTGATTCTTAATGAGAGGTTTCCAATTCTAGAGTGGAAATTGCCCATTTGGATCATGCTTATTTATTTTAGTTATGTAACAGATTGGTTCATCCCTTGAACTCGTAGGAGATATTGTGAAACAAATGGGTTTGAATTGGTATAGTTACATGAAAGATTCTTGTAAGCATATGACCCTATTTAATTTAATTTAATTTAGCAAAAAAAAAAAAAAAAAAAAAGCAACATCCACCGATCTCAAGAATTTAGAAATCGATTTTCTATATGTTTTATATTTGTCAAAAATTGGGCGAAAACTACTAAAAAAACCTAAACTATGTACATTATGACTCATTTACCATAAACTTTTCATTTGACATCAAAATTCCCAAATTTATACCAGCGTGATATATTTACTCTTTGTCAAGATTATTTCAATTAGCACAGTTAAAAATCTGGACATTGGAAAGTACATAGCGTTGATTTTGTTTTGGCTGAAAACCATATGATAAAAACTTGATGTATCGTAATCACATATATACTCGTTTGAGGGTTTTTCATGTCACAAGAATTAGTTTAGAGTACATGTATCATATAGTATGCATAATTTGAATTTTGTGGTGGCTTGTTCTAAAAAAAATAAAAATCAAAAGGACGGACTTAATTATCATCAAAACAGTTTTTATTTTTCAAAATTATGTTTAGATTAAATGATAGAAAGACAATAAATGGCATACTTAACAGATCTATAATATCTCTGTACAATCGCCCACGTGAAAAAATCAGTCAATGGTATACTTGAAACTCAACGTTATTTTTGAGGAAAGAATTGTCAAAGAAATCACAGCAACTCCCCTGAGTGTGAACCTTGTGGAGATAGCAAACAATGTAGGGATCTATCATGTCAAGAGCGGCTACAATTTAATACATGCTCAAGAAAATACCAAAACAAAGAAACAACCATCAATATCCTACTGAGCCCCTAAAATGCTATGGAATACAATCTGGAAACGATAAATCTTCTCAAAAGTTCAATTCTTATTCTGAACATCTCTTCACAATATGCGATTGGACAAAAGAAATCTGGTTAGATCCCAAGTTGGAATTACACACTTCTCCTACAACAATCATTAGAATCGATAAATGGGTTTGTGAACATCTCATCCCGAACACGAACCCAAAGTCGAGAGCTTTGTTTATGGGGGTCTTATGGCAGATTTGGAAGGCAAAGAATACTTTGGTTTTTCAGGGGAGGAGGCCAAACTTGAGATCCATCATCGAAGAAGCCATCACCATGGTCCATCTTTTTTGTGAAATGGAACCCCAAAAGAGACGAAAGGACAGACGAGACCCAAGTCGGGACAAACGCAATGGAGGTCGTCAGTGCCAAACACCCTCAAGCTCAACGTTGACAGCTCTCAGTGCAGTTCGACAATGGAGTGATCGGTGGCCGAAATATGTAGAGACAAATGAGGGATCTTCGTTGACAGATTTGCCAAACAGATCCGAGCTTCTTCAATACTAATTACGGAAGCCCTAGCCGTCCGAAAAGCCTTATCTTGGATGAAGGAAAGTATAATAGCACGAACTAAACTGAACTCTATTCATCCTCTACACGTGGAAGTCGTCTCTGATAATTCACTCGTTGTTGAGTGTGTCACGAGACGGATGGAAGGACTTTGGGTTGCCCGGTCCACTATCGAGGACTACAGACGGTTAATGGCCCAGCTACATGGAATCTCTTTGAATTATGAGCCGAGAGTTGCAAATCAGATAGCAGACTAGATTGCCGAAACCCACCAGATGGATTCTCTACCACCGAGCTGGAAAGAAAATCCCCCCCTCCCCCCGGCGGATTATTGAGGACTACAGACGGTTAATGGCCCAAGTACATGGAATCTCTTTGAATTATGAGCCGAGAGTTGCAAATCAGATAGCAGACTAGATTGCCGAAACCCACCAGATGGATTCTCTACCACCGAGCTGGAAAGAAAATCAACCTGCACCCCCGACCCCCATTTTCACTATGTTTAATTTTATGTCTTGATCTTGGAATTTCATGTTATCCATTTGATCGTTAGTAATGCAAAGTTATCTTCGACCCTACCCCTCCAAAAAAAAAAAAAAAAAAAATCTAATCAAAGCCTATTATTTGACCAATTTCCAATTTTTATTTTTATTTTTTTATTTTCGAGATTTTTAAAATTATTATTATTATTATTATTATTATTATTATTATTATTATTATTATTATTATTATTATTCGATTTTTTTAAAAAAAAAAAAATTCTGACAAGAGGAGACTCGGATTGGGCCATTGGGCCCGGTCCATGTGTAAGGTCGACACGAACTTCACAAGAACCCAGGCTAGGCTTTGAAACCTCGCCCAAGCCCACTTTATCAAATCATGCTACATCAAGTCTAAACCAAACCCATTTTCTAATATCTTTGCTGAACTATTTTTTTTTTTAAAATCCCTTTTATTATTTGTTTTGCATGTCTTTGTTATTCTCATGTCATTCCTCACCTCGTCTTCCCCCTATCACAATGAGAACTCAAATTTCCTACCCAACCACGAGCAGCACAGTTGGTGTGAGTTCTCTCTCTCATTGCAGAGGTCAAGGGTTCGAACTCTCTTGTTGCTAAAGTGTCTTAAGTGGGGGGTACCGGGTACTGGAGGGTCGTGTTATCCCCGAAGGATAATCTCTGGCGGTTCCTTGGTCAAAAAAAAAAAAAAAACATATTTCAAACCTCAAACCATGGATAATGAGCTCCTCAATACCATACTTTCGGTCATTATTCACCGGACATAATCCTATGCACGGTCACAATTTCGCCAAATTACACAGGACATATTTAGGGGAAATGTGATCACAACAAAAAGATCCACACCATCATCACTAGAATTTGATCCCAGGCCTTTTCATCTTGCTCGTGTCGACCACAAATCACCTACTGATGCGTGATGGGGTGAGTGATTCAAGAACGGAGATTTTTTTGAGGGGATTTTTGTGGTTAAGTGTATGGAGTAGTGTATACGGTAAAGAAACAAAGAGGAATAATAAAAGATAGAACGATCTCCTCCCAAGGTATAAAGGCCACGCCACCAACCGAGGATGAGGATCGAGATCTACGAAGCTCACCACCAAGGCCTAAAGCTTCCACTAGCCAAGGATAAAGCACTTCGGGATAGGAGAAGCTCACCACCAAGGCCTAAAGATTCCACTAGCCAAGGATAAAGGGCTTCTTGGCTCACCACCAAGGAGTGATCTACGCTCCAAGGATAAAGAAACCGAAATGAGTTATCCACTCTCCCAAGGAGTTCACTCAAGCAGAGGAAATCTCACCATTTTCATTCATGAAATTCGTATATCCCCTACATTGGATACTTTCCCCTATTTATAAGAGGATTTTAGCCTTAAGAAATATTAAAAACAAACTTTAATGACCTAGGAACTGAAACGTTCGACTCTTGAGCTAGATAAAAATAAAAACAGCTAGGAACTTAATAAAAAGCCTTTACTATCACGGGAACTAAATGCCCTAAACTGAAACGTTCGACTCTTGAGCTATAAAAATAAAAACTCTTTATTACCGAACTAAATGCCCTTTAATCTTCGGCCTTCCACATTCTCGAATCGTAGCTTTCCGTGTTCAAACCTTTGGCTTTCCATATTCTTGAACCACTTTCGTGAACCTCTAGCCTTCCCATAATTCGAGCTCCTCCCTTGACCAGAAAATAATCCTTCTGAAACTTCATCAATTGGTCATACAAGACATCTAAAATGGCCTCCCATTGATACCTATCGATAGACCACAAAGTACCGATAAGTAATTAACATTATTCATTCAAAATGATCAATCGAAGCATATAATGCCCAACTTCATTATTGGCTTGGATAAGCATCGATGGTTCTGAGTTGGTCCATGGAGCTACGTTGGATGCTCCCGCATCATCCTCCCTGGGTTGTTTGAGATTTGTCCTCAAATCTAGAAGGTTTTCATCCTCCAAGTAAGGAGAAAGGTCTCCCACGTTGAATGTTGCCGAAACTGCGAACTCTCCTGGAAGGTCAATCTTGTAAGCATTGTCACCAATTCGTTGAATAACTTTAAAGGGACCGTCAGCTCTAGGCATGAGTTTGTTCTTTTGACGAAATGGAAATCTCTCATTCCTCAAGTGAAGCCATACAAGATCGCCCAGTTGAAATGGAGTCTTCTTGCGATGTTGATTAGCTTTCTTCTTGTAAGATTCGTTGGCCTTTTCAATGTTGGATCGAATTTGCTCATGGAGCTTCTTCATTGATTCAGCTCTTTTCTTGTCATCAAAGCTCACTTGAGAGTTAGACGGAATTATAATCAAATCAATGGGTGTAAGAGGATTAATTCCATACACAACTTCAAATGGCCATTGACCAGTAGTATAACTTGGTGATCGATTGTAAGCAAATTCAGCATGCGCAAGCTTTAAATCCCAATCTTTCAACGATTTACTCACCATACCACGAAGAAGAGTGGTTAGAGTACGATTTGTTACCTCCGTTTGGCCATCCGTTTGGGGATGACAAGCTGTGCTGAATAAGAGCCTTGTACCAAGCATTCTCCATAGAGTCCTCCGTAAGGGCTTAAGAACTTGGAATCACGATCCGACACAATGGTCTTTGGTACTCCATGCATGCGGATAATCTCTTTGAAATATAATTCAGCAATATGAGATGCATCATTGGTCTTGTGACATGGCACGAAATGAGCCATTTTAGAGAACCGATCAACGACCACCATGATAGCATCTTTTCCTCTTTGAGTTCTTGGCAGAGCCACAATGAAATCCATGCTAACATCCTCCCAGGGCTGCAATGGTACCGGAAGTGGAGTATACAAACCTTGATGGAAATGGCTTTTTGATCTTTGACAAGTTGCACACCTTGAGATGATAGCATGCACATCTCCACTCATCTTTGGCCAATAGAAATGCTCTTGAAGAACCTCAAGAGTTTTGTTAATACCAAAATGACCAGCCAATCCTCCACCATGCGCTTCTCGAATCAGCAATTCACGAAAAGAACTCTTCGGCACACATAATTGATTTCCTTTAAAAAGAAACCCATCTTGCAAAGAAAATATACCTTGAACTCCCTGCTTGCAATTGTTGATGATAGAGGAGAATTCCGCATCTTCAGAATAAAGTTCTTTCATTGATTGAAATCCGAGAATCCTAGAGTCCAAAACCGCAAGCATAGAATATCTTCTCGATAAAGCATCTGCTACAACATTAGTGTGCCTTGGTTTATATTTTGAGACGAAAGAAAATGATTGAAGAAATTCTACCCATTTTGCATGTCTCGAATTAAGCTTGCGTTGGCCACTAATAAACTTAAGCGCCTCATGATCAGAATGAAGGACAAATTCCTTTGGCCTCAAATAATGACTCCAATGATCAAGAGCTCAGACAATGGCATAGAACTCTTTGTCATAAGTTGAATATTCCTCTTGGAATCAGATAACTTCTCGCTGAAATATGCCAATGGTTTTTGTGCTTGCACCAGAACAGCACCAATACCAACTCCGCTTGCATCACACTCAACTTCAAATACTTTATCAAAATCAGGAAGTGCAAGAATATGGGACTCACAAAGTTTCTGCTTGATTATGTCAAAGGCGTTTTGAGCAGCCTTTGTCCATTCAAAAGCACCATTCTTCATGCATTCAGTTATAGGAGCCATGATGGTACTAAAGTTTTTAACAAAACGTTGATAGAAAGAAACAAGTCCATGAAAACTTCTTACATCAGAAATGGACTTCGGAACCGGCCAAGTCTTCATAGCTTCCACCTTGGTTTGATCAACAGAGATTCCATGTTTGGAAACCACATAACCAAGAAACACAATGCTTGGAGAGAAGAACTCACATTTCTCCATTTTAGCATATAGTTTTTGTTCTCTCAAGACATTAAAGACCTGTTTTAAATGAGAGATATGCTCCTCCTCGTTCCTCGCTATAAACAAGAATATCGTCGAAATAAACAACGACAAATCGACCAATAAAAGAACGAAGAACCTCGTTCATAAGTCTCATGAAGGTACTCGGAGCATTAGATAATCCGAATGGCATAACCAACCACTCATAAAGGCCTCCCTTGGTCTTGAAAGCCGTCTTCCATTCATCTCATTCTCGCATTCTGATTTGATGATAACCACTCCGCAAATCTATCTTTGAAAACACAGAAGAACCATATAATTCGTCAAGCATATCATCAAGTCTAAGTATAGGGTACCTATACTTAATGGTGATGTTGTTGATGGCTCGACTATCAACACACATGCGATATGTACCATCCTTCTTAGGCACAAGTAGAGCCGGAACAGAACAAGGACTCATGCTTTCTCGAATGTATCCTTTGAGGATAAGTTCATCGACTTGTCTATGCAACTCCTTTGTATCCTCCGGATTGCATCGATAAGCTGGCTTGTTTGGTAGTGGAGCACCGGGGATCAAATCAATTTGATGCTCAATACCTTCTATGGGAGGTAATTCAAGTGGCAAATCCTCTGGAAACACATCTGCAAATTCTTTCAACAAGCAATGCATTTTTGGATGTATGGGTCGCTCTATCTCACTCTTTTTCTCGACCACAAGCAAAGCAAAAACATTATTTTGTTTGCTAATGGCTCTCTCAACCCGTGTCTCACTCAAGAACAGATTTTCCTTACAAGTGTTTCCCTCCCTAGGTTGATTATTATGTATCGAATAAGGACTCAATGGTAAAAGAGTAATGCATTTTTGTTCCTTATGAAAAGAGTATGTGTTTTTCCGACCATCATGCATAGCATTTATATCAAATTGCCACGGTCTACCCAATAACAAGTGGCATGCCTCCATAGGAATCACATCACATACAACCTCATCTTGATAGTTTTGCCCAATCGAAAATGCTATAAGAATGCGTTTGGTTACCTTGAGTTCATTCCCTTGATTGAGCCATTGGAGCTTGTACAGTTGAGGATGTTTCGTTGTTGGAAGCTTCAACTTGTCGACAAGAGTTGTCAAAGCAACATTGGTGTAGCTCCCACCATCGATGATCACCGAACACACCTTTTCGTTAATAGTGCAACGCGTGTGAAATATATTCTCCCTTTGCTCTTTATTAGGAGAAACTTCAACATGCAAGGCTCTTCGGATGATCAACAGCTCACCATCACCGGCTTTCTCCACAACTTCTTCTTCCCGATCAGATTCGGAAATATTTTCGTCTTCATTGTCATCAGCCTCTTGAAGCGCCGAATTGATCTCCTCAATTTCTTCAAGAGTCATAACTCTCCGATTTGGACAATTTGCTTGTAAATGCCCAAAACCATGGCACTTAAAGCATTTCCTCGCATCACCTTCAAACTTCTTTTGGACTTCTTTGGAAGGCCAGACATTCTTTCCCTTGCCTCTGTCTTTTGTCGACGTACTCTCGCCCTTGCTTGAGGAAGCACCCTTAAGATAGGATGTCGCCTTTGTTGAGATTATGGAGGAAAACCTCTTGCTCTTCAATTGTTTTTCGACTTTTATGGCTAACTTGCATACGTCCTCAAAGGACCAATACGGTTGAAGTTCAACCATATCAACAATTTCTCGATGCATGCCGCCAAGGAAACGAGCGATGGTTTGCTCGCGAACTTCTGGAACTTCACTCCTCATTTTGAGTTGTTCAAACTCACGAATGTATTCTTCAACGCTCATCCCATGTTGTCTTAGGGAGTTCAGTTTGAGGAAGAGATCTTGCTTATAGTTGTCGGGCAAGAACCTCTTCTTCATCAACTTCTTGAGTTTTTCCCAAGACTTGATTCGGCCTTTTCCTTCCCTTGCTCGTTGATGCTTTAGATTCTCCCACCATAGAGAAGCATATTTGGTCAGCTTTAGGACAACAACCTTACATTTCTTCTAATCCGAATAGGATTTGACGTCAAAAATTCGTTCGGTTTTGTGTAGCCAATCCACAAAGTCATCGAGATTAAGATTACCGTCAAACTTAGGGACCTCCACTTTAATGTCTCTTTCATCCTCCTTATGCCTCCCTCTCCGTCTTCGTCTTCGAATTGGAGATTCATAATCACTAGAGTGCAGAATCGTTCGGTTGTCTCCAGTGGACTCGGAATCGCCATCAGAATTTTGACGAGATTCAGAATCTTCACGCCGATTTCGTTCATTAGGACGCCTTGCTGGTTGTCCTTGTCTTGCCGGATTCTCTAGAAGATTGAGGACTCGCTCCATTTGTTATTGAAGATTTTGGATTGCACGATCTCATCTTTCGTTGTGCGCTTGCTCTAGAGTCAAGCCTCTAGGAACTTGTTCATCCATAAGGAATTTGTAACAAAAGAAAGAAAGGAATCACTCAAATGAGTTGAACCTTGAGCTCTGATATCAATATTTTGATGCGTGATGGGGTGAGTGATTCAAGAATGGAGATTTTTTTTAGGGGATTTTTGTGGTTAAGTGTATGGAGTAGTGTATACGGTAAAGAAACAAAGAGGAATAATAAAAGATAGAACGATCTCCTCCCAAGGTATAAAGGCCACGCCACCAACCAAAGATGAGGATCGAGATCTACGAAGCTCACCACCAAGGCCTAAAGCTTCCACCGGCCAAGGATAAAGCACTTCGGGATAGGAGAAGCTCACCACCAAGGCCTAAAGATTCCACCAGCCAAGGATAAAGGGCTTCTTGGCTCACCACCAAGGAGTGATCTACGCTCTAAGGATAAAGAAACCAAAAGGAGTTATCCACTCTCCAAAGGAGTTCACTCAAGCAGAGGAAATCTCACCATTTTCATTCATGAAATTCGTATATCCCCTACATTGGATACTTTCCCCTATTTATAAGAGGATTTTAGCATTAGGAAATATTAAAAACAAACTTTAATGACCTAGGAACTGAAACGTTCGACTCTTGAGCTAGATAAAAATAAAAACAGCTAGGAACTTAATAAAAAGCCTTTACTATCACGGGAACTAAATGCCCTGAACTGAAACGTTCGACTCTTAAGCTATAAAAATAAAAACTCTTTATCACCGAACTAAATGCCCTTTAATCTTCGGCCTTCCACATTCTCGAACCGTAGCTTTCCGTGTTCTTGAACCTTTGGCTTTCCATATTCTTGAACCGCTTTCGTGAACCTCTAGCCTTCCCAAAATTCGAGCTCCTCCCTTGACCAAAAAATAATCCTTCTGAAACTACATCAATTGGTCATACAAGACATCTAAAATGGCCTCCCATTGATACCTATCGATAGACCACAAAGTACCGATAAGTAATTAACATTATTAATTCAAAATGATCAATCGAAGCACATAATGCCCAACTTCTTTATTGACTTGGATAAGCATCGATGGTTCTGAGTTGGTCCATGAAGCTACATTGGATGCTCCCGCATCACCTACGTTTCCTCTATCTTTCGGGACAGCTTGATAACAATAGACTGGAAGGATAACATTGAGGATTTCACAAGAATTTCAAAATACTGAGCGGAAAATTGTAAAAACTGAACCCACTTAAGGCAATTTGCCACGAATTTGGGAGTGCAAATCGTAACTCGACCCAAACTTTGTATTGCCACATCAAGATAAAGAAGGGCTGCATTTTGCTCAAATAAGAGTGGATAGTTGAAAACTTCATTCCTATCACATCGACCCAATTACACAATTTATTCGATCCTAAAAATGAAGAAAAAAAAATTACAATTGAATGGAGAAGTAACAGCAAAAATTACAAGAGAAAAGCTAAGAGACTAGCACTCCAGAAACTCCTAAAGTTGATCGAGATTTGGTCCAAGAGTCGAATACACAGCCCTCCAACCAGCCTGCGTGGGATGAACCATGTCCCAGAAGAAGAAAGCAGTGGGATCCTCACACACTGTGTACTTCTTCGTCCCGTTCGCATCCTCGCTCCCGCAGTTGTACTCACTGCTCATCCCCACGCAACATGGCTTCAATGGATTCTCAAATGTTGAATTCTCTGTAAAGACAAAATGAGAGTTACAAAATCTAAATGTTGGACACAGTTAATTGAGAATCGTGTTTTGCTACTGAAAAACCTCGGATATTCGATAGGTCTGTTCAATATGAGAGGAGAGGATCAAATTAAGAACCATATGCTAGAGCAAATGAACACATCGGACGATCAAGCATAGAAAATTTACGCACCAGTGTTCTCAAAGACCGAAGTGAAAGCAGCGTACAGATCGACAATGAGGAAAGTGGAAGGGTTAGTTTCGTTGTTCAGCTTGTCCACGGCTTGTTTCAGAAGCTGGTTGTGGTAGCCGACGAGTGAGTTGACGGTGTCGTTGCACTTTTGAAAGGACGTTGCGTAGCTGTAATTAGGAAGGCACCCCAAGGGTTGAAGAGCCGCGACGGCAATCTTCCTCGCGCCCAGTGTGTAGACGCGCTTCAAGTTCACGGTGAGTTGACTCACCACCTTGGTGATGAAGGCCGGCATGTCCTGTCAGTGTCATCAAATTGTTACATTCCGCATCTCATACAATAACAGAATGGCATCATATGAATTAGATTGTCCGGTCCTGATGTAAGCCTGTCTTCGACTGGAGTGGAATTGCGCCAGTACCACCTTAACTACAAAACATACTGTTCCTAGAGAGGCATTACGAGCTCTCAACAACAGGTGCTATTCATTAATGGGTCAAAATGACCGAATTTCTTATTTAGGCATGGTTATTTCAATGTTAATCATGTAACAAAACGGACCTATTTGATCGAACGGCTGTGATGAATAGATTTCAGGCGAAAAGGACATTGCTCACAAAGGCTCAAGTAGCAGTCACTCACGGGCAAACCAAGTACAAGGATTTGGTCATTTAGCAGTGTCTGCACGCATATGAAGAGAGCATTTGGTGTGTTGTGAGAGTCACGGGCTCTCCAAATGACGTGACCCCTTTAAATCTGTTTGGGCCCAAGAGCTTGTTAGGTCTTGTCCCTGGTGATGTCAAATTAGTCTAATTTCTCCAAAAAAAATAAAAATAAAAAACAAATATTTTGAAATCGACCCAAAGGAGGGGAAAAAAAATTAATTGCTTGAAGTCACACTCTCAGCATGTCATGGACAATTTCAGATTTGCCCAAACGGTGATATCAAGTATCAATTATTCAATCATTCACAAGATCGGAGGCTTTTCATTAGATATTTTGAGGATGTATTGTAAGGGAATATTTTCGAGCGCGGAACCATGATGTGGTCTGCCAATTAAGTACCTGGAAGGAGCCATTCCTGGCTGTGTAAGCGGAGTAGTCGTTGCCGGAGTTGGTGAGGAGGGCAACGGAGGAGTGGACGTCGGCGGCTGTGTAGACAGAGTCTCCGATCAGGCGCTGGAAGTAGTCGATCTGGACTGTCATGTTTGGGTCGGAGCTCAAGGTTTTGAACACCCCTGTTCCGCCGTAAGCGAAATTCATCCCGTATTTGAGACGGGTTGAGTTCACTCTCGTCCACCATTGGTAAGGTATGGGCGACTTAAGCCCAAAAAATCTGGCTGCAAAATGAAACAGTGCCTTTAGGAATAATAACGGCCGACTCCATTTTTGTTAATTAAGTGTTTTCATACACATTGAGATAATAATCGACCGATACAGAAATTCAATAAACATAAACAAATCTTTACCGGAAGGGTTTATTTATGTTAGTAAAATTAGATGTCTCCATAAAAAATGGACTTTCCATAAATCATTTTAAATTAGTAGCTCCAAAGGTTTAGTTGAATGATAAAATCATAGCATTTTATGTTTTTGGCTTTTAATTTTTGTTTAAAGCAACATTTTGGAGTTGGGATAAAAGTTTATTTTTCAGACTTACTAGACTTGAAAGTGGATGGCCTAAATTACACTAGATTGACAAATTGAACTTAGAAAAAAAGGTAGTTTGAATAGGTGACGGAGGTGAAAAATGAGTGCCCTAATTCTTTAGCATATCTATGTCATATGTAAAACAAACTCAGACAATAACTTCAAAATCTCAAACTTTATTCAAAGTATTACGAAGTTAATTAAAACATTATATTTTGTTATTGAAAACTACGGGTAAATTTGTAACATCAAAGTAAACAAAATAGCTACTTTTTTGCACTTGTTAAATTGGATTTTTTCCAATTCCAGAATTATTTACCGATACATTTTGTAAGAATAGGTCGAATAGTCAACCATTATTCCCTTCTTTACATATTTAAATAAACATTCTCTATCTTTTTTTCTTTTTTGCTAGTAATAATTAAAATTAGGGCCGAATATATTTCTTGCGCGTACTGCTAACGAGGAAACGAAATCTGTACGACTCTCGGATCAGGAAAGCATGTGAGGATGCAAGGAAAGGAAAGAGGGGAAGCTGATCTGACAAGATAGGAAGCAGGGGGGCAAAGAAAAAAATTTAAAAAAGAAAAGAAAAGAAAAGGCAACCTCAATAATGCAACGAATGAGAAAAAAAAAGCAGAAAAGTAATCATTGTTTTCTTCAGGAAAAGCAGCACGAACCTGGAAGGGCATGTACCCCACCATAGATAAATTATTATATTTACATGGAGCTACAGCAAATGCATTACCTGCTCCAAGGAAGAGAAAGCTAAAGATGTAATGTAAAGTGCATTTGATAAAGACCTTGGGATGGACACGAAGTTGCTTTTGTGATTTGTTTTTCTTAAAGAATGTGAAATTGATGCTGAACAGCAATCATGCACTATGAAGTTGACACCCCAGGCCGAAACTGAGAGAGAGCAAGGGAAGGTTGTACAGTGAGTGTACCGACCGACGAAATCGGTGAAGACGCGGCCGTCGGAGAAGCGCCCGGCCGGTTTTCCGGGGAAAGTGATGCCGTAAGGCACCCTCCACGAGCTCGCCTCCGATTTGTTGTTGTTCCCTGTGTCGGCGTACGAGTCTCCGAACACGAACAGCTTCGTCGCGTTGAAAGCGTAGGTGGGTTCCTCGTGACTTTGAGAGGAGTGGCGGTGGTGATGGTGGTGGTGGTGGTGGTGGTGGTGGTGGTGGTGAGATGAGCCGTGAACCGCCATGTGCCCTGCAGAAAGCCAGGGAAGAAGAGCTATCATCGTCAATGACCGGACCCAACAGAAGAAGAGGAGGAGTTCTGTGAAGGAATAAGGAGAGATTTGAGGGGAGAAATGAACCTGCGAGAAGAGAGAAGAGAAGGCAGGAGAGGAGCAGTTTTTGAGTGCCCATAGGGGAGAGAGAGGGTCAAAGAGAACGAAGGCAAAACGGAGGATGATTTGATGGTAGGAGAGGTTGATTGAGTTTGAGAATGAGACAGGGATATCAATTACATGCACTATTCCTTATATAGTGGTTCGGTCGAAGGCCGAAAGGAGACTACGAGCCATTGCGTGTCCAATAAAAATGAGTTTGAGAAAAATAATTATAACTATAATTAAACTTTAGGGCTCCTTTGGCACAGCCATAAGTTGCGCGTCATAAACCGGATCGAAGAGTTATGGCGAGATGCTTTAACAAACGTAGAAGCATTCCTTTTTGGGTAAGGTACAATGGACTTGATTTATATGAATCGTTGCAAGTGGTGAGTCTAACTCAATCCCCGTTTAATCTACTTATAATATATACAAAATAGGAATTGGTGAAAACTTGTCGTTGCGTTACTTGTCGTCATTTCTATCGTTATTGTAATAGGAATTGGATCATAATTTTTGTGGGGACCAAGGACAACAACTATTAAAAGGACATAGCAAAAAAGATGAAAGTTGGTCAATTTCTAGATAATTAAAATACGAGTTACTCTAAATACACAACTTGTCTAATAAATTTGTTACGCAACTCTCGTGAATCACTAGATTTGGATAGTCGGTCAATATTTCAAACTATAATTATCTCTACAAATATCGGTAGATATCATATTGCGCAAAATTACATAGACTGCATAATTTGTTAAATAATGTTTAGCGGTTTCTCTCTTGAGGTCACAAGATTTATCGTAAAAAAAATGGCTTTGAATTGGTAAAAAGTTAATTTCAATTCAATTTAGCAGTACACATCAATCTCAATAATTAAAAAGCCAGTTCCCTTTCTTCTTTTTTTTTTTTTTTTTTTTTTTTTGTTTTAGACTGGTCGATAATCGGAAAATCACTCAACTTGATTACGTGCAAATATTAAGGACGGAAGCAAAGAAGCTTCATTTGTCTTCTGGGGTTGCCATTGCTCGTCCGTCACGTCAAACAATTCTTGCGTAATAATATACTCATAGTAAAGGACGCGAGGGAGGCTGATGCAGTGTGAATGAGGGGATCTCGAAAGCTCGATTCGTGAGCACAGAGAGACGGATTCAAATTCACGTTTGTGCCCTAAAGTCAGCATGCCTTTGGCCTCGTCTTACTTAAACAAGCTGCTCTATTTGGACCGAGAAATCCTGGTCTTGCTCAGGCAGAAGTTTCGAGCGCGCAGTTTTGTAATTTAGGGTTTCGTTGTGTGTGAACTGTGCATTGTTTAGTGTTAAAGTTAGGGGAAAGTGGGCATGGGTACATGCCGGCCCACGTGCTCTCTATGATGAGTTCAACTTTCCGTAAGGAGGGTGTTACCAACTTCACTATTTTTTGCTTCTTCTTTGTAATGAATTGAATGGCAGGGCAGGAACATGTGCGTTTTGGGTCCGCTCTTATGGCCTAAAAAAAAAAGAAAAAAAAAGGCTGGGTCTACTCTTTCCAAATGTGCGTTTGAAGTTTCAGACTGCCTTAGTTTTCCTCCCATTGTTTATGATATATATTTTGCTCTCCCCTCAAATGTCAACATTATTTATTTTTCAGTAAGAAAAAAATTGAAAAAAGTTATTATATGAATTTAACATCGTTGAATGTTATGAACTTAAATTGTTTAAATGCTTGTACTTGTATAACTTGAACAAAATTTTCTGAAAGGTATATAATGAGATCTCTAGTAAATGGAATTGAAATCTCAAATACTGAAAATCAAATGTGTCAATGAGAAATAAAGGGATAATATCATGGATAGCTCCAAACTAAAATTGAGACCAACTTGAAAAGTTTAAGGACTAAATTGAAGAAAAATGACTATGCATTTTGAGTTTTATTAACCATAATTTGATGTGTCCAATGAACTTTGTAGTAAGTGCAAGGTTCCAAGTCTATAAGCATCACAGGCAAGTTTTTTTCATGGCGAATGTATTTTAGTCAAGACATGCCAATTGCATTTGACTAATCGTAATTTGTTTTCAATCACTAGATTAAACTTTAGCTTCTTTACAATTAATAACTATGAATTTTTTTGTATCTTCCTCCTCGGCCCATCACTGTAAAGAACTTCTTTACAATTAATAACTATGATTATTTTCCAATTAATAACCTATTACCTTAGTTTCTCATAAGCTTCATCTGAATTGCAAATTCCATTTCATCAACCATTCTTCATTTACGAAACCTTCAAACATAAACTGTGGAAATAGAACTTAGAAAAACAACATCATCATGGACATAATACAAGATCAACACACAACCTTAAGTATAATAACGCTAGTACGAACACCTTGGGGGGTGAATAGGTGATCAAATAAAATCTTGACAAATAAACACATAATAGAACAAATCAAGATCAAAGTTTGAATAAAGATCATAATCTATTATGTGATGAAATAAACTTCTTAAATAACTTGTAAGTGTGTAATAGACTTAAGTAAGAAGAGTCAAAGGAAGATAAAATTGCACACAAAATTTATAATAATTAAGCTTAGATCAAATCTATATCTATTCTTCCACACCGACAACTTATTAGCTGGATTCCACTATAGGATCAACAAGAGATTACAATGATGAGTGTAAACACTTAGTGGTAGATTGCACTAATTCACTAAGTTACTCTTTTTGGTGTTTATCTCTTTCGAGCACAACTTATAAAGCTCACAGAAGAAAACAAGTAATATTGAGATTAGCTTCACACTTTGGAATTTCAGGTTCACATCTCTATCTTCTTGACCAATTAATCTCCTTAAATACTTCTCCATTTTGCACTAGTCGTTTAGCCAATCATTAGAGGATTTTATTCTAATCTTCCTGTTGGACAGAATGATTCAAAGAGGTTGTGGCCGTTGAAGACAAAGGAGGAAATTCTAGTTAATTATGGTCGTTTATATAATCAGTATCTTGGTTTCCATAAGTATAACTTCTTTATTTGGAACTTGTCTCCAGAATTGATTTCATCAATTAGTGGTTGGCTTAATCAAATATATATTTTTGGAAGTGAAATCTTTAACTGGAATATTAGCTGTTGTTGATTATATTCTAAATCTGTCTCATTTTGGTCATGTGTCGTATTCTTGAAAAATCTCGTTCTGGACTTACTTTGATTTGGCCTTGTTACGTTTTGAACCCATCAAAGTTGGAAATTCACTTTGTAAATGTGTTTTTGGAATAGAATAGACTTTGTATAAAATCCTTGAAAGTTGTCCAAAATGATATATGTTGGTTCCAACGCCTGTTCTAATATAAACATTAGAACTAGAAAGAATTGTTAACTTCATTAGATGGAGTTTTCTCAACAAAATGAAGTATCATCCAAAGGCAATGAAGCATTATGGGCATTTATGAAGAGCCTTAAACACCCATGCTCGAGTACTCAAGCCATGCATGAGTCCCCCTCAAGCTTCAAAAAATTTGTAGGGGTCGAGCGTGTGCTTCAACGAAGATAGGACACATGGGGCACAACGTTTGTAAATTAGGTTTACACTTTAAGATATTAAAAATATATATAAAATATATATATATATATATATATATATATATATATATATAAATCAGTCTAGCCTGATTGATCCAATTCTAATCTTGAAATTCGAAACTAGACCAAAAACCACCGGTTCTGATTTTATGAAATCAGGAACTCCAGTCTAGTTCCATCCATGGAGTTCTTGATTTGATTGGTTTCGTTGCACATCCCTAGATAAAAGACATGAGAGTTTTTAGGTGATGGAGGCGAGAGGTTCGTGGGAGACTTGGAGACCCATAAATTCTAAAGGTGGGCAATATGGTCTTTTTTGTAATGAGACTATATTATGGTATAGTGGTAAAAACTGAGAACGGTTTTTGATATTTCCGTCACCACATTAGAGTGACCAAAGACGTCACACACCACTGTCGAATTGAACATAAGAATAATTCATCGCTGTGCGGTCAAAGTCAATACATCATGAGCGTCAAAGCCTTGAAGTTTGAACTCGTCTTCCTTCTTGGTGGCCAAACAAATGCGTGTTCTCCTAATGTCAATGGCTTAAAAATAAGCTCAATTTTGTAATGAGAAAATAACCCATAAGTGTCATAACTTTCAAGCGACATTCACTTTGGCATTATAACTTTTTAATTAATCACTGAATGTGAAAATTTTGAAAAGAGTTTCATTTAAGTGCTGTTGGCAATTTCGATTTTTAAAAAATACCTAACATTAATGGCTTAAAAATAAGCTCATTTTTACGAGGGGAAATGGCATTACAAGTGTCATAACTTTCAAGCAGCATTCATTTAGGTATTATAATTTTTTCAATTGATCACTTGAATTTCATAACTTATGAAAAAAAAAAACCATCTACTTGAGTAGCATCAATAATTTCCATTTTTGATAGATACCATGACATTACTTCAATATATACCGGCCGATGTGGCTCGTCAGGAAATGAAGTCAATAAAAGAGTGTGGAAATGACATCGTTGGCCCTTTGTTGGATTCTCCGCTCGAACCACTCCCGTTTGATTACAGGGGCTTCGAACTCCTCACTACCACAAACGACTAGGGGATCTACATCGTCGTCATTGGCATGAACAAATCCAAGTTTCTGGCGAATCTGAGACTCAGCATTGTCTTCCATTCCCATTCGAGAAACAACAGAATCGGCGTTGTTGCCCTTCTCATCGTCTCGTGGTGATGGATTTGCTAATGCAAATCGATCTTTTTCACAACCGGCTTCGCGTGGTGCTGCGGAAGAAGAATTTGAATCTAGTGCTTCTACATCTTATTCTTCTCCACTGTCTCCAATATGGTTTGAACTCCCAGTTGCCATCTCGATACTATGGACTTCAATTTTCTTTTAAAAAATCACGTCTGACTTAAATCTATTAAAAAAAAACCCATAAAACAAATCATTAGATAATCACATAAGAGGAACTCAAATGAATAATTTTTTTTTCAATGTTATCACACTCAAGTAATCAATTAAAAAATTATGCCACCAAAAAAATTATGATATTTGTGATTTTTTTTTTCTCTCATAACAAAGATGACCCCTCCTCTCTAAGCATGGGAAGAAAGGTCTTGTTGTGACATGCTACGCCTTATTCATATCCTCTTTGTCCTGAAGATCATTCTATGTGCTCATTGAATCGGGACATTATCAACGGTTGCCCTTTTTTGACCAATGACCGTCGCTAATCTCGAACCTAGGTTAAGCCAACCCCAAGGTCCTTCGATCTAAGTGCTTAGATAGTGCTGATTGAGCCGTGCTCGGCTTAAGCCTTAGATCTCTAGCTCATCGCTGCGGCCGGTTTGTTCTTGTCGGATGTAGCAACAACAAGAGAGAGGGAGGTCAAAAAGGAAGGCGCAACATGCTGGTCTTTGCAGGGAGCAAATGTGGATAGATGGTGGCGAGGCTCGGAAGAGGCGAGGGTCAAACAAGCACACCTCTAAAAACGAAGAAGCTAAAACAATTATATGTCAACGTGGAGACCTCCCTTTGTTAATTTCAATCATCAGGTTTTTTGGGGTTCTTTCTTTGCTTTGCATCCTAATTGAATTTCGCTCGTGCAAGTTGACGACCCATTCCTATTCGGACTTCTAATAACGCCTCAATCGAGCGTCCCGCAACCTGGGCCGGACGTTCTCCGCAATTCGATTTGGGCTGAGGTTTGCTCAGTGGACTGAAGATTAAGACATACCTTAACATTCGTATTAACATGTGATGCACGGGCTCGTGTCATCAATGGCACCTAAAAACAACGGAGCTAAACGAAACGCTTCAGTTCATGTGGAGCAAAAGCGATTTCAAGCGCCACAGATCAGATCGAGGCAACTTCTTGTGCTTCAGAAACTGTTCAGACATGAACTAATGAAATCTGCAGGCATTGGACGCTGAAGACTGTATTTCATGACAGCAGATTGAACGAAGACATTTTCTAGATCAAATCAATCGCATCATTTATCTGAATAGCTATACAGTATTTTTTTTTTTTTTTTTTTTTTTGTCTACATCTTTCTTCGAAGGAAAAAAAAAATACAGCAAAAATATGTTTTGGGTATAGCACTTGGGGCGTCATGGACAGTGAAGTAGACAATGACTACTTACAGCAAACTTCCATTTTCCTCTTCCTGCATCACTTCAAGCTCGACCTCTCTCTAAAAGGCGTGATCGTGATGACTAGCCCGGGATAGACATCATCGGGGTCGTATATATGCGGATTGTTCTCCAGAATGAAAGGATCCTCGCATTTCGCGCTGATGGTTTGCAGCGTTTCACCTTCCCGAACCACGTAGATTTCGTCGCACGGCATGTCGCCATTGATTATGTTTGCGTTGGCAAGAGTCTCCTCGCCGACAACGAACTCACTTTTGCTCGTCTGGGAGTAACCCAGGAGGAGCGCTAACGCAACGAGTAGAGCCAAACAACAGCTGCATTTCCTCTCGGCCATGGCTATTTTGAATGGAAATGCTGCAGCAGAAGGATTGAGTTTGTTTGGTATCAGCTTAATTGTTAAAGCTGTGCCTTGAAGAGAGGATTTGAGGTTTCTTAAAAGTATGGTTCTAGTTCTGCTCATTTATCTTTACTATAAATAAGGTACGATGTTCTTTTCTTTTTGGTGTTGTTGGAGAGGGAGTTGGAACGGTTCTTTCAGCGTAGTAGGTAATCTTAGCATCACGACTTTTATTTTGGTCTCTATCAGTGGAAAAACCAAATAAGCAACCATCGTCAGATAAATTATTTGCACAAATAATAGTCTCTAAAGAAATTTTCTAAGTGGATAAATGTTTGATTAAAATATGACGGATTTTCTTTTTTTAAAGATTAAGAGAAAGATGTGATAGACATGTGCGTATTTCACTGTCTCCCAATAAGAATAAATCCGAGGACCACACTGTATCTTGTGGGCAATTTTAAATGATACGCGTGGACTTGAGTGAGTATAGAGAATTACTCATCTCATTGGTGAGAAATGTAGGTCGTGTAGGAAAAAGTTACACGGCCTATTCATCTAAAGTTTATCTTTTTACTAAATCATATGGCAAGATTTATTGATAAATTTATAAAACAAGTGTGACCCGCCTATGAATGATTGGCTTGCTAAACATCCAATGTGAAAGTGTCGCACCTTTCAGTAATGAAATTTGAGTGACAGCCCTTAGTACAGATAGCATAGCACGCAAGCATATGGTATGAATCTAATGCACACACTAAGTATGCATTTGTTTTGTGAAAAATAATTAATTTAAAAAATATTTTATAAAAAAAGTTAAGTTGTATCTTTTACAAAAATAATAATTTTTTTTTTTTCAATTTTCACGAAAATGTTTAGACATAATAAAAATATTTTTTATTGACTAATTATTTCAAGCGATATAAGTGGTCATTTTTAGGAAAATATTTTCCAAATAATTTATTTTGCGCAAAACAAAAGTACCCTAAACCGAATCCAAGACTTTAGTACAAGACCTGTGTGAGATTCCACATTCATGCAGTAAGTTCTCACTTGAACGATGGTCTGACAGTCATGGTGAAATTGGTAAAAAAATGTCATAGTGAATCTACTAAAAAAAATGTTACTCAATCTAATGAAGGAATGTCATAGTGATTTTGGTGCCCGAGAGATACTCCCGCGTGGACGGGGTCATACAAACTTGAGCACGCATGATATAACAATTCTGGGATTAGGTAAGATTCATTCCTCTTTGAATGCATGAAGCCTCTTTTGTATTATTCAACTTGACGGTAGTTGCTCGAAAATGATGTATACCTTGCGCAAACCATCAAGAAAAGAAAATATGCAGTAATCAGTCAAATGATCATGTCAATACCAAAATGAAAATGGATGTCGCACCTGTGATTCTTGGAACAGCAAAACTCATCTTGTCAACGGTTGACTTCATCAATTCCCCTCAGACTTTAGTGGATGGTAACACTTCTGAACCCTTCGACTTGGTCTTTGTGTATTTTTTGAGTCGTTGAACCTTAATTTGACTAAGCAAAAAGGGGCAAGTAGGCTTGATTATTACTTCTGTGACTCGAGCCAAAAACCCAAGTAATGGTACGAGGTTAATTTTCAAATGGCAAGATGGTCTTTTTGGTTAGAGCATACAATGTTTGTTATGGCGACAAAAATACTATAGCATATATGGCCATAGATAAGTGATACTAGTTTACGATGTTGTCTATTTTGAGATTACTAATAGTAACAAATCACATGATTGATGGAAAGCTTTCAAATGCGTAATTCACTTTATCATATGTAAAAGTCGGAATTCTAATCATTTCATTGCAAAAACTCAAGGTGTCTCCATCTGTCCTAAGAAAAAAGGAGAAAGAGGAAAACTGAGGAAAAGGTCACAGAATATCCGTGGATGATGACATCTCTTGGCCACATTGCCACATCAGAAAGGTATACGACTTGCCACCATTCTCCTCAATTTTTCTTGAACGACCCGCATTGATACATCAGCATTGATATTAAAAGTCCGCAATGTCGGGTGCAAGTTCAAGTTCAACCCGTTGAGAAGCTTATTCCTACAACCACTTTTTATAAATTAACTCGATGTCGAGCATGCAACCGCTGCTTTTGTCTATTGTAAAAGATTAGAGCCACATAGTACACTTTAATCTTCAATTTTGGAAGTTATTCTCCAACTCTGGCCCCAAGTGAAATCCACTTAGGACAGGTGGACGTTTTCAGCAAATCTGAGCCGCTTATCTGCAAAAATAAGACGATTACCGCCTACTCCTCTAGCATAGTCATTGGCAACGAAATCTAATTTCAAGTGAGCTTGCATCGGTGAAGAGAGAGATCTCTTTTGTGCATGCTATCGGTCAGCTTTAACAGGCCACGAGAAATTTCAATCATAGCTCTCCCCACCATTCGACAAGACTTACATGAACCTAATCCATCGCGATCATTAATCATGTAGATTCACATGCGAAGCCAAATAATCAATGGTCAAGAGGAACCTACAACAATAGACCCAACTCCAGAATAGTTTTTTCCCTTCTACCATCACCGAGATAGAGACAAAAAATAAAAATATGAAACAAAATAATGCACGTGTATATAATTGGTAGTCCGCTGTAATCATTAATGAAAGACCAAACGAATCGTTGTTACACATAACCTTCCTGTCTGTTGTTTTCCTTCCTCTCAATCTGAAGCGCTCAAGAACTAATTACAGATGACAAAATTAAGCTCAAACCTTCCTTGGCCTCTCTTCCCTCTGTTAAAAATAGCTTTCTAGCCCCAATTTGAATTATGGGACTGCTCAAGTCTTTGCAGGAGAGTATCATGTCGAAAACTACATTCAGCTAGGAGGTCAAGTGTCTTTGTCATGCCTCCTCTGTGGTCCACAAGCAGCTCGAATCACTCAGAGGTAAGACCAGCCTTCTCGGGGGTTCCTTTGCTACACGGCTTCTAAATGGAGAGAGAGCTCCCATCGAGATGCAACCTTCTTGTTCAACCTCATCTTGAATTTGATCACCTTTTTTCTTACCTATCACAAATCGATTAGCAAGCGATGGTTAGTTCACCACCATATGCTGAAGCAGAAAGGAAAAGAAAAGAAGAAAGAAACTATGCATTTGAAAGGAAGAGCAATCATAGTAGATATGACACTTAACCCTAGAACGAGAGAATAAACATATAGAAAACTACAGCATTTAATGAGCAAAGCTGACGGGATTATATTTAACATCCTAATCTCAAAAGCTGCCGTTCCAATGCCATCTGCCGTTCCAAAGACACCCAGACGAACTGGGGAGACAACTATTGTCCTTGGATCCAGCCATTCATAGGCCAAATTACACTAACATCAGATGCACACTAGCCCATTTGTTGTACAGAGAATCATACTGCATTCCATCCTGGAGGGCACAATAGCTAATACCAAATAATCCAGGACATCTTCCCCCACCCACTCCACCCTCTTTCACTCCCTTAGAATTCCTAGAACACCCCAGAAACACCCAAGCATAGCCCTTCGCATCAGCAAGACAACCAAAATGTACCAAAATGTTCCTTTGCATCATGGCATCACAAACAGCTTTGCATGTGTGCGGCAGTAAAATGATGTGGCAGTTTAATCTAGCACTTTCACATATTTGCCCAGACCTATCAGCATAAGTACAAAAAAGAAAAAAAGAAAAAAGATGTACTCATCTATTTAATGCCGGACATACCTAATCAACCAAATAGATGTCTGAACACCAGGCTACCAGCATTGCTGGTAAACACCTCATCAAGCTTCGAGTACTTTTAGCTCTTCAAGTTTGGGGAACCCAAAACGTTAGCAGCTGCCTTCCCCAGAGTGCCCTTGGCACTACTAGCCACTTGCCCTGGAGCATTCCTTGCATTAACCACTTCACTTACTACAGCTGACCTCTTTATCTGCAAGCATGCATTTACAAAGGGAGAGGAATTCAACAAAATGTCATAGCAAATGATTAAACGGGATAATTCACGTAGAAAGAGCTATTATTTTAGTGACTATGAATGGCAATCAGATAACTGACGTGGATAAGAGGGACATGTAATTACAAATATCTAGGAGAAAGTGCTTAATTCAATAATATTCAAAACAAGGTTTGAGACTTAAGCATAAAGGTCCTAACTATGTGCTTGTAAATTTCCATTATTCAAACCAGACAGCTTGACCAAGTATCTGAATAAGTCATAGAATTACAAACCAGAATACAAAATACTATCCAATTGAAAAAGCTTTTTTAAGGGTACTAATTGCAAAATATTCTTTCAACAATTACCAAAAAAAAAAGAAAAAAGAACCAATGTATGTCGAATATGGCATTTTTAATTGTAAATTGTCAGCATTAACCATATGGGGACATATGAAATAACCTTTAATACAATAGAATGGAACATGTTAGCTTTCCCAAAAGTTCTCACAAGACAGATCGCCTTCCAAAATTTGAGGTATTTTCCTCCTTTTTTGTTCCCCAAACGTGAGACAACCATGAGTATCTTGTACTATGAGTAATTAAAGAGGGCTAATTCCAAATAAAAGCACCAACTTTACCTTAAAAGACAATTCTAGCCCGAACTTTTTTTTGTCTCAATAAAAATCACTAACTTTTACTCAAGTCCTAAATCTAGCCCCCGTTACAAGCACTTTGACAGGGCACAAATTTAGAATCTCCACTGTACTTGCCAGCAAAATCAATTTATTAGTGTCCATCACTAAAGCCCAATATATTAAATGAGATCAATTGATTAACGTCCATTCCATGTAGGCTTCGAAGTTTCATGGGGAGGACTGGGGCTTGTTTCAGAAAAAGGATTCTGGTTGTGAGCTCAGCGGATTTCAACCATGCATCTCTTGACAGGTGGTGGTCCACAACTTCAAATTACAATGACACGACCAAAGGCTGGCAGGAAAGATTCAATTTGGAAATCTTTTTGACGTGCCGGTGATGTGAAGGAGACTGAACAGATTCACCGTTATTCTTCAAGTTGTGGCTCATAGAAGAAGACAATGAATGGTGCTTTAAATCCAGCTAGCAAGTGATGTGGAGTAATTGCTAAGGTGATATAGCCACACGTTGGACAATTAATGATTCCAAGTCAACAAGGCCAGATTTGAGATTTAAATGAAAGTTGATGATTTATTATGAGTAAAAAACAAGTTCAGTACGAAGTTGTCATTTGACATAAAGTTGGTGCTTTTTTTTTTTTTTTTTTTTTGAAATTAGCCCAACTAAAGATGAAAAAGCTAGTATTTTTGTCCTCATATCATGATATGAATAGGAAATGTCAGATTCAAAAGATTGTACACATCACACGTCGCCAACTTCATACATGCAGGTTCAACACGTTATGTCTAGGCAAACAATTTTGCCAAATGAAGATTTAGTCAACAGATTGAACAGACCTGAAATTTTTCCATAAGTTGATCAAGCTAAGAATCAACAGTTTCATAGTAACAGCTTTACATACTATCAATTTATAACAAGTATACAGGATTACGATATTGAAGGAATGAAATCTCAGGACCAAAACTTACCACTGCAAGCCGCTCCTTATGTATATCATTTGTCACCTGAAAATCAGCAAAATAGATAGACAATCAGGAAAATATCAGACCAAAGTTTCCCATACGCATGGCACCAAAAAAATGAATGCTGATCATTTCATGCTGCTCATAAACATGGTAAACTATATGATAAGAGCATTACCGGTTTCCGGTAGCTCTTGACCTCATCTGCGCTGAAACCAGGGAGTGCTATATTCCAATTCCTTTCTGTAGGAAGGAATAGAAAAATTAGAAATTATCCAGTTACAATTGAAAATTCTCAAAAGTAACTTGCAGAAACTTTTCCATCCAAACAGACCAAGATGTAGTAGTATGTCTTTAGCTTCCAATGAGGTAGATTTGCGATGCTTGGCTAAAGAGCAGCCAAAGGCAGTGATCTGCTCAAAAGAAGAGATGCACATCTATTATAACTACAATAAAAATAGAGGCATGGAAAATCTAAAGAAGAGTAATTACCACTTGGGCATCCTTATCCATGCTAAATATTTATCATGCCAATGTAGAAAATCAGAAAAAAGAAAAAAGAAAAAAAAAACAATATCATGTGGATAAATGAATGTGAAGAATAACATCTCAGAACTGGCTTCTGCGAGAGAGGACATGGAAGACAAAAAAATCTGCTCCAAACTTCAAATAACTGGTCCAAAAATATTATTTAGGTTTCCATCAGCAGGCCCACAATCGTATAAATACCAGATAATTAAAGGCCCCAGAGACATGGAGTCATCCATGTGCCATCTGATAGACTGTGTCTAGAATGAGAAAATCTAATTATTCCTTACATTGTCCCCTCATCTCATGTATGCTTTTCACTAAATAGATGTCCTTGCAGCACAGATAATTGTTCTCTCACAAACAACAAGCCTATGACAGATTGACAAATAATGGCTTGAAACAGGTGAGTAAGAAGAAGACATGAGGGATTCAATTACTTACAGACTCAACAAATTCTTCTGCAATGTCCACAAGAATATCCTCCACTTCAGGATCCAACTTCTCTGATGGATCAATCTTTAAAATTGAACAACTGTTAATACTTAACGAAAGCATAACCGAAACTTTAAAATCAAATTCAAAAGAGGAAATAGTTTAAGCTACCACGAGGTACTAAAATATATTCCAAGAGAAGGCAAGAATTAATGGCGTCTGAGGAACAGTATATCTTCCTAATACAGCATACCATACAGGAGGTTCAAGAGGAATTATAATGCAGCAAAAAGTTCTAACATTGTAGAATCACGTCCACTTTAAAGTTAAAGCCCATGTGCCAATGCCTTATTTTCTACATTATCTTCTTAGTCACCTTCAGGTTCCTACAGCTCTACAGAATTTCTAGTTCATACATCAGACTCAAAATGGTTTGCAAGCACTTTCAAAGGTCCTAAGTAATACTAAAGGTGGATCAAGGATTACATAATAAAAGAAATGAACTTTACCTGGTTTACTAGTTCATGGATGCTTCTTTTACTAAGAATCCTGTTGCAAGATTCGTCACTTCCCGAACCAGCTATTTTCCCATTCATGGGTGCAGTGATAGGTTGTGCTTGCATTGTTGCAAGAGAGGATGGTTTTTGTGCACCTGAACCTTGAATTCTTGAAATCTGTTGATGTGGCAAAGATTGGGGAGCCCTTGATGTTGGAAATTGCTGGCCATGTTGCTCCTGCAACTGATTTGATTGTGCAGGTTGGGATGGGCCAGGTGTCGTGTACTGTTGCTGTGAAGCCGTAGATAAGGGTGGATGGTGTTGCTGAGACATAAGTGTTCGTTGCTGCAAGGACTGGGGGTTCATCTGTGGTCTATAAGAAGGGGATGGTAAAGGAGGTTTTCCTTGAGAAGGAGATGACAACCATGGTTGATTGGGTGACTGCATGCCTTGTGATGTACTTGATGAATGCGAAATTGGAGAGCCAACTGCTGAGCCTCTCAATAGGCCATGTCCCTGTGCACTCTGGACAGATAAGAAGAAAAACATAAATTAAAGAACTCAAGAAGATGCTACCTAAACTTGAAAACATAACCATCGTGAAGTGTAGTAGAAACCAATTATGCTCAAGTTAACAAACCAAAGTTGGACAGAGCCTATTGGTTAGATAGAATATAAAATGATAAAGTGTGCGGAAGGAAGCTAGCATAATATAACAGGCAATGGAACTAAGAATAGAATGTAGATAAACAAGAATCACGCAACTAACAGGTGGTATTATGTAAGCAATACATCAACATTTTCAACTCAGCAAGAACATAGCAAGGTTTAATACATTATCATTACAGGTGAAAGCCTAGATCAATGCTAACAGACATAGGCTTGTATTGCACATTGATATATGAACAACAGACGATTTACAATTTAACACTCAAAACTACTTAGTGATAATATCTATTGGCTGGTGACAACTTAAGCGGAGAGATACACATCAATGGTCAGTATTGGCATAGAATAGGCAAAAAGGACAATTACACGGACACAATGGTTAGTCCACTTCAGTAAGAGCGGCCACAGCCTGCCATCTTTATTGGCTTCACAGCAAACACAAAAAGGGAAACTGGCTAAATGTTTTGGGATAGATGCCTGGACTTGGGACTCTCTACTGGGTGTTACTAAAAGTAGTGTTAGGGAGTATTGTATTCATGTGGGGCATTATGAAAGATATTGTCAATAAATAAAGGTACGTCAGTACGTCTTGCTCATTAACATCTCGAAAATATTCCATCATAGTTAAGGCAGTCAAACCAACTCATATGAGCTTTGAGGGTTCATTCATCTGACTGTAGACTAGAACCGCTTTAAATTCTGCAATATTTTGTTCATTAGTTACTCCAGATTCTTTCATTTTCATGTAAAGATCATTCCCTTCACAAGTATTTTCACCTACTCCAAATACGGACACCCCCCATAAGCTTTAGTAAACACAAGCCGCACTAGGGAGTATTGTATTCATGTGGGGCATTTGTCTATCTAAGAACATAGGCAAATTCCATCAGGAAAAAACGTTGCTACCTTAAGTTCTTAAAGAAATTCGACCAAAAAAAAAAAAACCAAAAGTTCTTAATGAACATGGGGCAACAACATTATCCCACTGACTAAGCCAGGTGCCCTGAAACAAGGTGGATTGCTCTTGGCAAGCAACTTAAAAGTTTTTACAAAACCAACTCCAATGAGAAAAAAAGGGTACCACAGGGCATTCAAATGTTTGCGACCATCAAATCAAAATCACGATGTGCCAACTATAACCGCTAGATCAAATGACTGCACTAGAACTGCAAACTACTGTTGCCGAACTCTGACCCGAGTACCCACGACTGCTCCTCTCCACCTCTGGTTGAATTTCAAATATAATTCTGGTATTATTAAACTTGACTCCTGACAAACTAAGAAGAGAGCAATACACAGATTTCACGCCTCATAAGCAAATCAAAGAAACTAACTCTCCATACATGTCAATGCATCAACAAACGACACACGAAGCAAAGCAAAGATGCGGCAAGGTTATTCCGAGTCACCACTGAGCACAGACTTGAGAAGAAGGTGGGGGCTGATTAGCTGGGGAAGGTGGAGGTCTAACAGATGACTGCAGTGGTCTCTGCTGGTGAATGCCGCCCGGCCTCATCTGGGAGCCCGAACCGATTGATCCCATCCCCGTGGGCGTGGCTGGACGCACCTGGTTTATTCCAAACATGCGTGAAATCCCCGAAAATCAACAACAACGATTCAGTTCACGGCAAACACCCCGAAACTTCACCACTTTTTTTTTTTAATTAACAAAGGAGTACACAAAACAGCAAATTACTCAGAAACACACCTGAGAAGCGCTGGCATTAGGGATTGAATCGGGCACATTAACCGAACCTCGACCCAAGCCACCAAAATGTTGCCCTAACGGAGACGAGAACGGAGCCGCCTGCGGAGGAGGGCTCGTGTGGTGCGCCGGCACACCGATGGCAATACCTCCTCGCTGAGGAGGCCCTGCAGCTGCCGGTGCTGCCGGTGAAGAAGAGGAGGAGAAATGCGTCAGGCTGGACGGAGGCTGCTGCCAAGGCCTTGTTAAAACGGGAGGCTTGGGCTGTGCAGGGCTCGGAAGAGGCTGAGAGGCTTGCGGCTGTGAAGACGGCGCCGGTGTGGACTGTTGGAGTGGCGTAGCCGGTGGAATCGAGGGTTTAGGGGTTGGATTAGGGTTTTGGGACGCGGGAATTGATTCGGCGGAAGCAGAGGAAGTCGCCGCGGGCGCCGGAGGTGGGAGCGAATGGAGGAAGGCTGCGGCTGCGGCTGCGGCTGCGGCTGCGGCTGCGTCTGCGTCTGCGTCTGCGGTGGGGGTAGGCTCTCCGCCGAAGTCGGCGGCGGCAGCGGCGGCGGGGAGCCGTGGCGGTGGCGGTGGCGGTGGCGGTGGCGGTGGCGGCGGCGGTGGTCGGAGGCTGCTGCTCCATGACAATTGGGTTGCTGCGTGTGCGTGGCTAGTTAAGGGTTGGAACCATTAAAATAGTGCTTCGGGTCAGAAGTGATTTCGCATCCGATTGGTCTCCGGTTCACCGGGAAAATATGAATATCCAAAAATTGGAGTGAATAATTCTTTTCTAACTTGATTTTTGTTTATAATTTAAAGTTTTTAAATTTTGTGTAGTGCAATCTAAGTCTTCAGATTTTTCTATTTCTACAATTGAATTTGATTAACCAATTTCACTACAACGTCTAATTAATCAGTTACACTACATTGCTAATGTGACAAAAAAGGGACAAATGATGCTAATATAGCTGTCATTTAGAGAAATGACAAAAAAAGAAAAAGAAAAATCAAATTTGATCAAATGGATTATAACGTAAAAACAAAGTAATTGATTGCTCGAAATGAAATCTAGATGATAAATTGCACAAATTAAAAAAACAAATAAATGACTTGATTACACAAAATAACAATTGTTCTCTCGGTCTCTCTTTGGTGGCCTCTTTCGTATCCACTTGCCCTGAGAAAATATTGCACAGGCCAACCCCTCCTGACCCATTCAATGAACGACACGTGGTGCCACAGTCACCTGTCATTTTGGGTCTCCCTTTTTCTTGTCCTTTACTAAAGCATTTGTGCTCTCTCTTTATTGATTGTACTCACTGTTTTGTGTCATCTCCGTCCTTCCGTCCCTTCCTCCCTCCCTCTTTTTTTTTTTAATCAAAATTCTCCCAACACATCTCATCCCCCTCTCTCCCCTTTGTCTTGCAAGTCGAACATGAAACTAACTTCCACATTTTATGTTTAGACTTTCCATCTAATGGTGCCCCTTTTAGGGCTAGTAATGAAATCATTTCCTTCGGCTAAAAAAAAAAAAAGTGTAAGAAACCAAAAGCTTTTACCAAGTCTAAGAAATTGAAAGCTTTGTGATCCTATTGACATATGAGGATCATTTTGCAAATCAATTCGAGATCTATGTTGTAAGTCTTTCTTTCATTAATGACTGGCGCGGCTCTTGAGGAGTCCATGCAAGTGAGCCTGCCAGCAAGAGAGGGAGAAATAGAAATAATGGCTCCGATTGATGATCAAAAAAATGAAAATCGAAGATGTTTAGGCGGAGGGATTATGGAGGGGCAAAAGATTGTAGCAACAAATGGTGATCATGGTTCAAATTTGAATGAGAGAGAGAGAGAGAGAGAGAGAGAGAGAGAGGGGACTAGAAGAGAAAGTGTAATAAATGAAAAGAGAGACAATGCAAATACTTCAGTAAATGGAAAGAAAAAGTGAGATACAAAACAACATATGGTGATCATTAAGGATGTGTATGGTAGCGTTTCTATTTCCGGAAATAATTTATGTTAATTTTTTTTTTCTATTTTTGTTTTCGGAAATAGTTTATGGGCAAAAGAGCACATTTGTTAACTGCACAAAAATTACATTCCATAATAGAAAAATAACATAAACATGTTTAGTACAACCAAAAAAAATTTCTATTTGCAAAAAAAAATAAAATTATTCCCAACATTTTCATTTAATTTATAAAATGTTAGTTATAGTTGATGATATAAAGTTTTTGAGAGAGGAAAGTGGAATTTGAATCATAAACTCATGCTTTTTAATTTTTTTAAATGCCATCATTGGCTAATTATTAGAGAGTGGCATGACCTAAGAAATATAATGATACATAATCAGATGCCCTCAATGAGATCAATAGAAATGTTGCCAAGTACTTATAAATTACATTACAAAAGTAAAAAAATACAAAGTCATGGAATCTTAGGCATATTATGATGATGCCTTACCATTTTATTTGTAATATTTTTCCTAAGTGTGTTTATCTCAATTGCTTCCTCATGCAATTTATCATTTGCAACCTTCACTTGTCTAGGTCCAAATGGGTGGGTATGATCTCTATATAGAGAAAAAAATTTATCCATTCGGTATTGATTACAAAGGTAGTTATGAAGAGTACAACATTTAATTACAATAAGTGCTTGCTTCCGAATTGTAAATTGAGGTATATGCCTCAAAATGAAAAAAAAAAACGATTTTTTAATACCTCAAATGACCTCTCAATGATGTTCCTTAGTAAAGAGTGCTTATGGTTGAACAATTCTCGTATTGTCCTTAGTCGCCTCTCTCTACCCTTGTAATTATTTAAATGATACTGCCCACCTTTAAACGGAGTTAAAAATAACCAAAAATCCACCACACAATATTTGCTTATAATATACAATTGCAACACAATCATAAAAAAAAAAAAAAAAAAAAATCCTTTATAGACAAAACAAATGACGGGTGATAGTTGAGGAAATTGCAATTAAGGAGTCTTGAGTGTTGTTGAGGGCACTCAACAATCGTTGACAAATTCTTCCCACCTAAAATACAAGAAAAGTAAATTTTATATCAAACGATCAAACTCACAATACATTCTAGGTAGCAATCCCTTTCTTGCCTCTAAATGGAATATGCTTTGACATAAGCACAGAAGCATTAATGTGGGTGCCATCAATATCACCTATACAGTCTTGTGATTTTATGAAAGTTTATTTTTATAGAAGATTATCAACTACATGTATTTGATGATATACAATATATATGAAAACCATACCGTAAAGTAGTATTTACGGTTAGGATCCATAAGAATCTCATTTGGAATAACATCAGAGGAATGTGACTTAATAACATTTTTTAACAATTTAAGAACTGCTTTCAATATTATAGTGAAATATTTGCTAATTGTTTCTCTTGAACGTTGGAATCTCTTACATAAATCTTAAATGGAGTTCTTGTGACCAACCGAAGATAAGAAGATCTCAACTTGTTCATCTATCCTAACATATCAACTATTTTTCAACTAACCTCTTGCCCTCATTAAATCATGTTGGAATCTCTTCATATATTCTATTTGAATATTTATAAACAACCTCCCTTACCCATTTGACTCTTGATAATTTACTGTCCTTAATAGGTTCTCTCGTATGCAAAGACCTATATATCATAATATTGCATAACCATGCTATCATTATGTCAATATAAAACTCATCTAAGTGTTGTTCAACTGGTGCCATCTATCCATTAGACACACTACTTGATTCCCTTTCCATAGTATTTATACCATCACACAAATGTATGAACATCAATATAGATATCTAAAAACAAAACAATAACAACCAATAATATAAATTGTAGAGTGAAAACAAATCAAATATAAAAATCCAAAGCAATTCAATGTACTGATGCCACCATACAAGAATGAATATAAGAGTCAATAACATAAGTCATAAAGTAATGAAACCAAATACAAAAATCTCACGCAATTCACAGTACATTTCACAATCTACTAAAGACATTAGAGAAGTCCATTTATCATTTTAGTTGAGACTTTGATGAAAGCCTCTCTCTATGTAGCACTAATGTATGTTCGTTTCACTACTTCATTATAAAGATTCTACTCCAACTCAAGTATGCAACTAGAATATCAATCACAACAGATATAGAGAATGGGTCTACAAGTGGTGATGTTATGAGGAGGCAAAGACACTCACAGATTAACTTGTTTTAGATTTGATAATCTTTTGTAAGGCTTTGTAGGTGTTAGCAACATCATACAAGTTAGTCTTTCTTTCTTCTCCCCTTCGTATTTGGAGTCCTATCAAACTTGTGCTTATCGTCTTGTCATGAATTAGAGTGGTTGTATTGTTAACTGTGAATATTTCCTCATCAACGTGGTGTTCACCGAAGTCCACTAGATCACCATCTGCATCATCACCAATATTGGCATCTTTCTCCAATAGAGTCAAATCTTCTACATTTCTTGATGCATACTTCCCATATATATCACCAAAAACAATATGTAGCTCGAGATACTGAGCAATCCATCTTTCTTAAATTTTGCTAACTCATTATTATCCTGCAATTTTCACAATGATAGCATACCCAGCAACATAATCAAACATACTAAAGCTTACATATACAATGATCTCAAAATGACCTAAAGTTAAATGATATATTGATATGAGGTTCTCATATACTTGGATCATCGACAACAATTGTTTTGTTGACATTATCCTATTCAAATTTGGATTGTGAAAGAAGTTTCGTAAAGCTACCATATTGTTTTTTCAGTTTATTTGCCTTGTTCCTAAACTGTTCTTGGTTATATTAAAGTCTTGTTCGTTTGTTGAATTCGGCCTGTATGTTATTGCACCCCACTTTGTTGTAATTAGAAGAGGTATGATTTCCCTTTTTAACTTCTTCAACCAACAAACTTGCTTATAAGTTGGTTGAAGGCTCAATCCACTTTTCGACGAATACATTTTTCTAAGATGCCATTTAACTTGACCGATTAGGTAGTGTATGAGCCATGCATTAAATCATAACGCAATCATGTAGGAATTACATGGAATTCCACATTAAATCATAACATAGCTATAACAAATGTATGTCATAAACAGTTCAAATAGCCAAAAGAACATTACAACATCATATGAAGACTAACTGAATTTACATGTAACAATAGGTGGTTTGCATAAAGTAGATTCCACTCATTATGCTATCCTCATGAAATTTGTATATAATTGAGATGACTACAGAAGATAAACTAAGAGGGACCTAGTGAAAACACCCTCTCCAGAAATTAGAAAAAGAACAACAATTACCCTCGCATTTGGACTATTAATGATAATTTAGCACATGAGTCATCTAACAAATTTTGAAGTCTTAAAGCCTTGTAGAGAGATTATAATTTCCATCGGAGTTTAGCTCTACCAAAAATGTTTCTCAATCATACAATCTACTCTAACTTTCCCGATAATGTAGTTCAAATGCTCCCAGTATTGACAGCTTAGTCAGAGGATGAATCACAACACTTTACAAGTTCACATCGATTCACAATTCTGAAGCCTAATAACATTCACGAAACATTATGATCATCAGCAATGCCTAAAACTCTTCTAATCCACATCGTGAATAGCTAAACATGGCGGAAAGATGGGCAGCCAAGAAAATGCTTGCAAAACACATGAACCATTGACCCCAAAATCTTTTTTCCTCCTTTTACCCACTACTTTGATTCCACAAAGGGGGAGAAATCCACAAGGAAATCGCAAGGAAAGATACAAATGAAAACAGTGACGGAAGAAAAATGCAAGAAGAAAGGGAAGACATTTTCTAAGTTGCGTATCTCCAAGAAGATGAGAGAGATGACGCGAGGACACTTGGTGATGCTAAAAAATCTTATTTTTTCTTTGAATCCGCAAAGGGGGGAACCCATGAGGGAATTGCAGGGAAAAAAGAAACGCGTGGACCAAACGAAACTAATCACATTGAAGATGACTGGCCCGAATTGTAGATTTGCTATCAAGAAGAATGGGAAGTGAGGGCACGAGTGGTTTGTACGTCGATGGTGGAAGTGAGAGCACCTCCAAAAACAACATGAAACAAGCTATAACAGGAAGAAATCAAAGGACCAGCAAAATGCAAATGATCTATGACTAACAACCTCACTCAATCAAGCCTCACTCAATCAAGTGAAAAATCAAACCCTAATTAAAAAAAGGCAGAGGGGAGCAATGAAAAACAAAGCGAGAATCATGAGAGAGAGAGAGAGAGAGAGAGAGAGAGAGAGAGAGTCGCCAAAGAGAGAGACATTTACCGTTTTTTGAGACTGGTTGCGGCAAAAGAGGAGGAGGAAAGGTGTTGGTGACTCCATCGTATCCGATGATTGATGCAATGAGGAGGAGACAGAAACTTCACACGCGAGAGAGAGAGAGAGAGAGAGAGAGAGAGAGATCTATGAAGAAGTAAAAAGAGATGAGAATTGATTTTGTTTTTATTTTTTTCCAGGAACAAAAAAATAATTTTTTTTTTGTTTTCTACTTCTGTTTCAAATTTATTCTTGGCAACAAAAAAATTATCAAACGTGTTTCTATTCTATTTTTGCTCTAGGGAACAAAAAAACAAAAACATATGTTCACGGGAACATTACCAAATGCAGCCAAGGCCCCATGATTACATGAAGAGGCCGGTCTATACAATATTCTCTCTTTTGGTTTTTTGGTTTTTTTGGCTCTTTTAGTTTGTGCATGCTTTTGGACTTTAAAAAGAAAAGGAAAATAAAGTAGCCAATTTTAATCTATAAGCCCTTAAATTAAGAGAATGAATTTTGACCATTTGGATGATATTGGAAAGATAGTAACTTGCAAACATATAAAAAAGGGATAAGTGTTCCAGGAAGTCTTACAACTTGTCACGAAAATGCATTTCAGTCTAAAACTTGCAAAAAGTACATTTAAGTCCTAAAACTTGTCAAATTATTTCAAATGAGTCCTAAGATCGACGCCGTTAGCATTTTCCGTTAAAAATGCTGACGTGGCATTTAAATAATTTTTATTTTCTGGTTTATTTTTTAATTAATTTTTATCCATTTTTTTAAAATTATATTTAAAAACTAAAAAATTAAATTTATTCTTATCTTATATTCAACAAAAACTAAAAAGAAAAGTTAAAAATTTTAAAAATAAAATTTTTAAAAATAAATTAGAAAAATAATGTTAACTTTTTTAAATATGTTTTTTTATAAATATTTTAACTAAAAATTTATTTTTAATTAAAATGTTTTTTTAATAAATATTTTAACTTTTTTAAAAAAAAATTGGTGAAAATAAGATAAAATGAATAAATTTGATTATTTTAGTTTTTAAATCTAATTTTTTAAAAAATAATTTAAAAAATAATTTAAAAAAATTCACGTGGAAAATAAAAAATTATTTAAAATGCCACGCCAGCATTTTTAACAGAAAATGCTAATGGCGTCGATCTTAGGACTCGTTTGAAATAATTTGACAAGTTTTAGGACTTAAATGCATTTTTTGCAAGTTTTAGGACTGAAATGCATTTTCGTGACAAGTTGTAGGACTTCTGGAACACTTATCCCTATGAAAAATTATAATTGGTGATAGAATTATCACTATTACTATTGATTAAAACTACAAAGTGAGATGGTAATTACTTACTAATAGTGCTCATATTACAGACTATAAAGAATTGTTATGGTCAATTGGTGCAAGGCATCAAAAATAGGGGAAAAAAAGCTTACAATAAGTTCATGTTGTTTACGATATCTCATGAACATTGGAAACTTGAGTTGTATGAGACTTTGAGGTAAATTATTATATTTGAATAATAATTACTGATTGGAACATACTAGGACCTTTGAAACAAATGATGTTACTAAAGAGACCATCATTTATGATAAATTATGGCATTCCACTATACTATTACTTAATTGTTTGATGTTAGAAACTTAGAACTATCCAAGTATGATGAGATCAGTTTCTACGAATATATTCTCCACTTGCCATTTTCCTACGTGGTAGGGGTGTACATCGGGAATCGCCCGAATCGAGAACCACCCGAATTGGACCAAACCGGATTGACCAGTTTTGGGAGATTCCCAGAGATGGCGGTTTGGTTCCCGGTTCCCGCTTTTGGAACTGGTGGCCAGTCGATCCGGTTCTTGATTCCAATGTGGGAACTGGACTGATCGGATTTGACTGATTAATTATATATAATATATATTTTAAATTTTTTAAGAAAAAAACCCTAATTCCTCTAAATTTCTCCCATTTTTCATTTTATTTTTGGCCAAAAACAGTAAATTTACGGGTTCCACCAAACCAGATCGGACTAGAAGGTCAAGTTCCCAATCTCGGAATTTGGGAACTGGGAACCAATCAATCCTACCATGTGGCAAGGCCGCCAAAAACAGTAAATTTACGGGTTTCATTTTATTTTTTATTTTTTTATTTTCTTTTTCTTTCTTCCTTTGCCGATTCTTTGGGCCTAGGGCAAGGTCGAACCTCGTTAACCTTGGGCTTTTGTTTAATTTATAAATTAGCAAATTACAATTTATTAGATTGTCAACTTAATGCAATGAACAAAAGATACATTTAACGTACGATCTCTATTAGATGTGTTTGTTTCTTTTTTAAGAATCTGCTATATTTGGGTGAAATGCTCATGATGGGTTGACAGCCCATATGCCTCACATATAGGCATATGTGAATTTGAGAGGTGGGAGTAGTTTTTTTTTTTTTTTTTTTTTTTTTGGGCAGCTTTCCACCATCTCACACGTTATGGAAAGTTAATGACTTCCCACTATCTCATTCATGTCATAGGAAGTTATGATTTGCTATATATAGGCATATGTTCTCCTTTGCAAAAATGCATAATACAAAACTCATTATATAAAGGATTCCATTGTTACTTTTTAGAAGGCAATTGGCATTTGTGTTGTAGAAAAAATGATATTTTCCTTGTGACCATATTTAGACCATTGTAGAGTTGTAAATTCATCTGGTGATTCATTCTATATTCTTGGGCAACATCTTATTGTTCTACAATTTTTTTTTTGGTCGGAAAAGAGAATATATTTCCATTTATGTTGGGAAAAAGGAAGAGCCCATTAGAAGGGCTTCATTACAAAGCAAATCTAGCATAGCTTGAGGTGGGCTTGTAGCCCAATTCAGTGATAGAGAGCCACATTCGTGGGCCTTCGCGGCCTAGTTGGCTAGGGCATTTGCCTCTCTTCGGCAATGTTGCAGCGTGAGGTTACTGAAACAGGATAGAGCATTGTCAATTTCGGCAAAAAGGGCGCGGCATTCCCATGGCGGCTGACGTTCACGGTTGATTACTTCAGCGAGAATGAGGCTATCGGTCTCCATCAAAAGGTGGGAGCAGGTATTTCCTTGTGCTGAGAGGTTCTTAAGGGTGAGTAGCATAGCCTGAAACTCGGTCTGAAGCGCTGATGTTGCAGGAACACTCCGGGTAAAGCCGCCGATCAATTGGCCTGTATGATCGCGAGCAATACTAGCGATCGCACCCATTTGAGTGTCGATAGGAAAAGCTCCGTCAAAATTGATCTTGATGGTGCCTTCCTGCGGCGGGATCCAGGTGCGGATGGGGTTCAACGAAGGGCGTCTGCTTGGTTGTTGTGGCTGAGTCCGAAGTTGAAGTTGAGCAGAAGCGAGAGCTGTGTCAACAAGGTGGTTCGGGTTGGTCTGGTGGTGGCGAAAGATGAAATCATTCCGGGCTTTCCACAGCTGCCATAGGAGTGCTGCAATTATCTCAAACTCAGGTACGTTCGCCTTCTGTGCAAGTAGGTCAGCAAGCCAAGAGTCAATATGGTTTGTGCTGTAGTTTGTGATGGTAACCTGCACTTTGGGGTGATTCCAGATGTGCTGGGTCCAGGGGCAAAACAAAAATAGGTGCTCTGTGGTTTCAGGTAAGTGTGTAGAGCAGAGTGTGCATAGTGGGTCTGGGGTAATGCTTCGTCGGTATAGATTAGCTTTGGTAGGTAATACGTTTTGACAAATTGACTAAAGGAAAGTGTGAATCTTGGGGGTTGTTTTGGTTTTCCATATCTGCTCCCATAATTTTCTTGGTGTCTGATAGGAAGTGGATGCGCGAGAAATTACTTGCGTTGATGTTGCTTGTTTGATGATATTATAGGCGCTCTTAACAGTATACTGGCCATCTTCTATCCCTGTCCATAAGGGTTTGTCCTCGGTAGATGCTGGCCACAGCTTAATAGTCAGTATTTCTTTAACTATGTGTTCCTCGAAAGAAATGTTGAGTAACTGAACATTTCACTCATTCTGATTTGGTATAATAAAACCTGCAACTGTGTGAGGTTCCTCTCTAGGCGCTGGGCCGCCTAAAATTCCCATAGATAACCAGTTGTCCTCTCTGACTTTGATGTTTTAGCCATTACCTACTGACCAACGAAACTTCTTGATAATAGTATCTTGGCCTAACAGAATGCTCTGCCATCCCCATGACGGTCTAGACCCCATATCAGCATGCTAGAATGTTGTATTTTGGAAATATAAAGCTTTAAAAATTCTACTCCACAAAGATGATGGGTTTTGGAAGAGTCGCCAAGCTTGCTTTCCCAAAAGAGCTTTATTAAAAGTTTATAGGTCTCTGAAACCTAGTCCTCCATTGTCTTTCTTCTCTTTTAGAATATCCCAGCTCTTCCAATGAATCCCCTGTTTGTTGCCATTGTTTTGCCACCAGAACCGAGATATGTTTTGTTCAATAGCCTTACAAATAGAGACAGGAACCTTAAAAATCGACATAGCATACTGCGGTAAAGCTTGAACCACTGATTTCAAAAGAATCTCCTTCCCACCTTTGGAAATCAGACTTTCTTTCCATCCTTCCAGCTTAGTATTTACCCGTCCTAGGATCCAAGCAAACATATCTTTCTTAGATGAGCCCCAATCATAAGGAATGCCTAGATACTTGCCTATTTTGTCTAGAATTGGCATCCTTAATTCGCTCGCCATGTTTATCTTAAGAGCGTCAGGGCATCATTTACTTAGGTACAAACCTGATTTATTTCTATTAATTTCTTGCCCTGTGGCTATACAATACTTATTAAGGATGTTTGCTAAATTTTGACACTCTTGGGTGCTACCATCGAGGAAAAAAATGTCATCATCAGCAAAAAATAAATGCGATAGGGTAGGACAGCACCTGTTTAGTTTTATACCCCGTAAATGGCCCATAGCGATAGCTTGGTGGATGATGGTGGATAGCATATTAGCCACGAGGATGAATAGGTAAGGTGAGAGAGGGTCGCCCTGTCTGATTCCCCTTGTAGGTTTGAAATATGGTAGGGCTTCGCCATTTAACTTTACGCTAAGAGAAGTTGTTGTTACACATTGCATCAGCCAAAGCACCCATCTATCATGAAACCCAATTTGGTGAAGATAAGCTTCCAAAAAATCCCATTCGATCCTATCATAGACTTTCTTCATATCCAACTTTAGGATTGCCTGTAATTTCTTCTTTCTAGTGCGAATTTTGAATTGATGTAATACCTCTTGAACTATCAATATATTGTCTTGTATTTGTCGCCCTGAGACAAAAGCACTTTGCTATGTGGAAATCAACTCAGGAAGACAAGTTTTCAATTGGTTCGTTAATACCTTTGAAATAATCTTATAGATAAAATTGCATAAGCTGATGGGTTGAAATTGATCTAACCTCTCCGGGTTGGGTACTTTAGGTATCAGACAGATTTCGGTTCAGTTAATCTTTGCAGGCATCACTCCAATAGTGAAAAAAAATTGCACCGCATTAAACACATCATCCTATATAATATCCCAATGATTATGATAAAAAAAGACCATTTAAGCCATCGGGTCCTGGCGCTTTGGTGGCTCCAAGTTGAAATGTCGCTATCTTGACTTCCTCTCTTGTAACTTCAACGGTTAATTGGGTGTTCATTGTGGCTGTCACAACTCTAGGGCATTGCGATAAAGTAGGTCCATAGTCTCTCTGTCCAGCTGAAGTATACAGATTTTGAAAGAAAGTAGTTGTCATGTTTCTTACCTGAAGTGGCTCTCGTATCCACTGCTCGTTTCCATCCTTCAACATGCTGATGGTATTTCGTTTCGGCCGTTGTATTGTAGTTGCATGAAAGAATTTGGTATTTTTGTCCCCCCACCGCATCCAATTGATCCTAGAATGCATCGCCCGGTAGTGCTCCTCCTGTAGCCATATATTCTGAATTTGTGCCTTCAGCGAGTTAACCTGATTTTTGTTGTAATCACAAACAGGTTGATTGATATGATGCTGAAGTTGCTGCTTTAAGGTGTTTAGTTGATGATGACCAGCGGTATACTTCTGTTTGCTCCATTGGGCCAGTGCAGCAGTTGTCTTTCGAAGCTTCTGAGAGATGGTAAATGGCTTATTCGAGTAAGAGGACCAAGCATCTAAAATCACCCTATGGCATTCAGCATCTTGAAGCCAATAGGATTCAAAGGTAAACTTCTTCCTCCCCCTGATTAATCTGAGATGTGTATTTAAGATTAGTGGACAATGATCCAACCCTAAGCCAGGTAAAGCATGAACTTCAGCTTCCGGATAGGTTAATCGCCAGTCCATAGTGCATAATGCGCGATCTATCCTCTCCTTAACCACTTCATCACCACTCCTATTATTCACCCAAGTGTAGGCACATCCCTTAGTTTCGAGATCCATCAAAGCACAATCGTGTAATAATTCTCTAAAGGAGTGCAACTGATATTGCTCGGGTGCTCGTTTACCCACCTTCTCCCAGTGTAAAATTTCATTAAAATCACCAATACATAGCCAAGGTAGAGTATGTAGTTGGTTGAGTTGCCGCAGATTGGCCCATAGATGTTGTCGCTGTTGAAAAACCGCCGGTGCATGAAGATAAGTAATGCCCATAGATGTCATACTTATATCAGCAGAACATATAGTGTCAATAAAATGTGAATCATGAGTATGGACAGTAAGTGTGATCGACTCATGCCAAAAAAGGACCATCCCTCTAGCCAAGCCTTGGGGATTCACCACAAAACTATTTTGGTACTTCAGTTGCCGTTGTACGCGCCTGATAACAGGTTCCTAATTCTTTATCTCCATCAAAAAGATAATATCGGGCCGTTCTTGGGCCACTAGGGCCTTTAAAGCTCGAATTGTCAGGGGGTTGCCCAGCCCCCGACAATTCCAACTGATAATTTTCATTTGTTTAGCGGTGGCTTTTTTGGACAAGCCACCATGGCCTGTGTTTCTACCCCTTCGGCTGCAAATATAGGGGTATCCATAAGGAGTGAATCATCTAGTTGTACATTGACATGAGAGCATGTCCCATAAGGGTTATAGCGCTTAGCTTTCTTAAGGGGACTTGCCTTCGTAAACAATCTTGGACCTTTTAGTTTTTTGCTAGCTGTGGATCCCTCAGCTGTGTTACCACCTAAAGTTAAATTGTTCAGCTCTTTTTCTTGATGTGTAGTTGCTGCCACTGAAGAGAGCTGCAAGGCGGGCGTTGGAACACTGAAAATTATGTGCTAGACGAGTCTCTGTTGTTGGTTGTTGGAACATGGTGCTCGGAGGTGCTGCAGGGAGTAATAAAGGCGAATGCTGTGTCTGGTAGCTGTTCATAGAATGTTGTCCAGAATGGGCTGTGGTCTTTAACCTCTGCCCTCAGCCAGGGACCATAAGACAGCTTATCTTTACCTTCAGCTTTTGTATCATCAAAAGGAATAATTGGACAATGTGTAGCATAATGGCCCAAGATGCCGCATGAATAACAGTAGTGAGAGAGGCGCTCATATTTAAAATCTATCCAGATATTCTTTCCCTCTAGTTTGAGTAGTTTACCTGATTTCAGCGGTTGTTTAAGGTTTATTTCCACTTGGGCCCTCCTTATTTTGAAAGTAGAATCTTCTTTATGCTCGAGAGTCACCTGCTGTACCTAGCCAAGGTGGCGAACAGCCCTAGCTATCACTCTCTGTGCATCGTTCCAAAGGAAGTCTCAATACTTGCACCCAGAACTCACTAGTCGTAAAGTCGTAGTAATGGAGAGGTGTATTTAGCATCCAAGATTTTATAATTACAAGATGGTTGCCAAATAGCCAATGGCTATTATCTAGTATTCTTTGTCGTTCTACTTCTGAATTGAATTTGAACACATAAAGACCGTCTTTGCGTTGCGAAATTTGAACATGATCATTTCACCAAACTCACTTTAATGTGTTCTGAAAGGCTTGAAAATTAATTAAGGGTTCGGACAGGATTTTACCCACTACTATTGAGGTGCAATCTTGCAGCTTCTCCAGCGGTACCTCGTCATCCCAAACATCCACCTCTTCTTCGGACCAGAGTCGGCCAAGTCAGTTGCATAGCGCGGCGAGACGGGCATCTTCGTGTTGATGGGCTTGAGTCATAACGAAATTGGCCAAATGGAGCAGTAGATGCGACATGCACAGGTTTGAATAGGTGACCCAGAAAGAGATCCTAGTCGCTGGGCCACCAAGGAGACCTAGAGAAGAAATTGGGAACTCGAGAGAGGCGAATCGGCAAATGCAATGGAAATTACCCATTGGGCCTCAACACCAAAAGAAATTAGGGAACTGCTAGACACTAACGAGCAATGATATCGGGTGGAGAAGACAGCTACTTCAATGTTGATAGTGGAATCGCCATTAATCGAAAGTGAGAATGGAATTGGGGAACGAGAAGAAAACGAAAGAAGTCGATGGTTTTGAAAAGGACATAGGGTATGTCTGAAAGAACGGAAAAACCCAGAAAACGGAAACTAAACTCTACATTTTGAGAGAAAAACTCTACATGGCGAGAGAGGTTTTTGACTATGTAATAAAATCTAACATTGTTATCATAGCATTGTTGGTTGTTTTCTAGTATTGTTATTGTTTGGGCATGATTAAAATTCGTATTTAAACTCGCTATGAGTGTTAAATATGGAATACACGGTTTTTGAATGACAAGTGTTTACACCCTTAAATTTATGGTTTGAAATTATATAAATTAGTAGCCCATAAGGTCTTGTGTGGTTAAGCATTTGGAAGACTTATGGAAGATGCAGTTGCATCTCCAAGGCTCTCCAAAGACCTTTAGGGGAATATAGGGTTTGAGATGCCTTGAGAAATAGCATTTTTGAAATGATATTTTAGTGGGAAATATGTTAGTTGCTAATCCCACCCTCTTTCTTACATGCAATTCCATTTTTGCCATTTTATAAATAGAAAAACCCTAAAAATGCTCCTCTTCTTCACTCACCTTTCTCGTGCTTCACAACCCCCCCTTTTTTCGTGCTTTCTTCGCTCACCTTTGTTGTTCCTCACTAATGACTTCCCCACTTTCATGCCTCAAGCTATGTTCCCTCATGCCCATTGCCCTTAAGCTCTCTTTCTCATGCTATGTTCCTTCACATCCGCCGCCCTCAAGCTCTCTTCATCATGCCAACTCTCGTGCTCGCCTCTCTCCAGGTAAGATTTCTCTATTCGTGTTGAGATTTTTGTAGAAATTTGTGTCAGTAATTGCATATCTCACTTATTTTTTAGCTGCATTAGCAATCTTCATTTGTGATTTAGTGATGTCACTTTGAATAACCCTATCATGTGTCGTAGTGTCATGCTCTACCAATGCCTTTGCGTTGTTGGATTCATGAAATCTTTGGCAACCCGAGTATCATGCTTGACAATTCACAACCCGAGTCACTTGCATTGGAGCATCGCATGTTCTCTAGCTTTACTCCTAGGTCCTACGAGAAGAATTGCTCATACCAAAACCAAGGTATTTCTCTATTTGGCAATGGTCCTGTGTATCCTTTAGAAACCTAAGTACATACTGGGAAAAATCTCTGAGTCTATTTGAAAACAAATTCTTGCTTTGCATAGACATTAAAAGCACCTAGCGTTTTTGTGTGGACGTTGAGAAATTACAGCAGTTGCCTCATGCTTGGTAGTTCTACTAACTTGAACTAGCCCTTGTCTTAAAGGGCATCTAATGTTCATAACATTTGTATAACCTCCATAAGTCATGTTTAGAAGCAAACTCATGAGTGAAAAGGGCTAGTTCAAGTTAGTAGAACTACTAGCGCATGAGACGTTTGATGATTAGATAACCAATAATTTAAAGATGAATGATTGTGAAGGCACAAAGATTTTGCTATGACTAGTGAATTAGCTGATGTCTAGTGGCAGTGGCCATTTTAGCTTCATATGACTATATATTGGGAGATAATCTACATTGATGAATACATGAGTTGGACTCTACCTTATTTGATGTTCATATAATTAGTCTCAAGCATATCCAAAATGAGCCTATACTATTGTTTTTTTCTAGGCTTTTGTTTAATACATTAATACATACATACATATGTATATATTAATACATACATACATATATACATACATATATATGTATATATTATTGTTGGGAAAATCTCTATGTTGTTTTGAAAATGATAAAGACAATCAAAAGCTATTAATGTGTGTATTGGTTGAATAGTACCATTTGATATATACACAGGCCGAGATGCAAGTATTATCATAAACAACATTAGGAGATTTTAATATGAGAAGTGCTTTGTTACTATCAAGGTTGCTTTGTCAATATTTAAGGTGAACAAGATATTAGGCATTGCTAATGTCTATAAGTTAAAAGGATCTTCAGATAAGGTGAACATCTGGAAGGACCTTAATTTAGGTTGAATAAGTCGATAAGAACGGGGATGTTTGTGATAGCTTGGAGGTACAAAGATCAAGTGAACAGTTAGAAAGACCTAATGAAGTGAACAAGCCTAAAACAGGGACATTCGATAAAGCTTGGAAGAACTATGAAGATGAATAGCTTGGTGGAGTTAAAATTGCCAATATATTTGGAAGGACTAGAATGATTAGCATCTTTATCAAGTGTAACAAACTGTTATATGAGTTGCAGATTATTGGCAAAGAGCAACTGCCGATTTCAGATGACGTGGAAGATTATGACAATACTCGTGATCCTTGTGAGTTTAGTGAAGATGAAGAACCAATATGTGTACGTGGTGTCCTTGGAGATCTTTAGGAGTTGACTAAGTCAAATCAATGAAGATGAGGAATTGGCAGGGATGCTGATGTCCTTCAAAATCTCTGGAAAATGATATGGTTAATCATTGAAGATGAGGAGTCAATAGGAATGTTGATGTCCTCCAAAGTCTTTGTATGTTGAAGAAACTAATAGGATCATTGGATAATTGATCATGAATCATTTTACACAATGTGTCAGTGGACAGCATCAACAGATCAGTAAAGATTTGTGTGTCTTGATCATGAGAATATTTAGTCCTAGAAAGTATTGGTCACTTTACCACCTATCGAGAACATTGAAGAGAAGAAAATAGCTATTACAAAGGTTTGGAATTGCAGAAAGATTACTAGAGTTGATGAGGAGCAGTTTTGGCATTAATGAGCAAGCCTAACAAAAGTACATTAACAGTGTCAGGGAAATTGCCACTGTTAGAGAGACATTGCCGATGTCAAAAAGTCGTTCTAACAATCTTTAGCAATGGTCTACTGCTAGCAACAGTAGACATAATGGCTACTTGAGGATTTCGATGAGCAACGATCATCTGAGGTTAGATGGCTATATATTGAGTCCAAGAGAAGTAATTGGGTTGGGTAGAAACGAACAACATGTGTCTTAGGCTTTAAGTCTTTTTCTTTGCTCTATTTTTGTTGTTAGCTATAGTGTATTCCTAATATCAATGTATGGGTAATGCTACTATTTATAATCAGTGATAAGAGTAAGTTTACAAATGTGATAATAGTACGCAAGTCATGATAGTGTGATTTACTAGAAATGCAGTACTTGTTAATTGTTGCTTGTTTTGAAGATTACTAGTGGATTCTAACCTAGTTATGATTGTTAGTGTTGAGAGTGAATGTAGGCTTGGGAATAAAGCGGAACCATTATATTTCTGTTTGCAAATCTTCTATCTGTTTACCATTTTCATTACTTGACCTTTATTATCACCATTTGTTAAACATCAATACACACACTTGATTTCTCCAATCTAGTTCCGCCAATATTTGAAATTGAACTTGTTATATTCTGCAAATGTTTTTCATAGTTCTCAAATAACTTATTCACCATCTTCTAGGTTGTATTGTTAACCCCAACAATTATAAAACATATTATTGAACAATCCAAATCACGGGGCTTTGCTGGTTCGTCTCAATCTTGAAGGTTTTTACAATATCACTTTTATTTATGCGTTGCTGGGTTGTCTTGATTTGACTTCACGTTAATTGCTAGTTTTTTTCTTTTTCTTTTTTTGTGCTTCTCAATTTTTTTTATGTTTATATTACTAGAAGATGGCAAGTTCAACAAAGGAAATTGCATATTGGACCGATGAAGATGTAGAAATATCTTGTAAGTCATATGTTAAACAAATTGATAAAGGTAATCGTTTGACAACCGATGAGAATGGTGGATAAACAGTCATAGTTAATAAGTTCAAGGAGTTAAGGGGAAAAAAGTATGATAAAACTCAAATGAAAAGTAGGCAGGATAATCTTAAGGAAGAATGGAAATAATGGAAGATATTGGTTTATAGTGAAACAAAACTAAGATGGGATTCAAGGAAGAAAACCATTTATGTGAGTGATGAATTGTGAGAGAGTAAAATTCAAGTTTTTATCATTTTTTTTCTTTTACCTTTCTATTTATTTCTCTTCTTTAATGATAAATTTACTCAAATGCTTTATTATAATAGGCCAATTCTAAAGTTAAGGTTTTTAAGATGAAAGATATGCTTCCTAGTCTTGAAGTATTGTTTGATAGAATGTTTAGGGATATAATTGTTGCCGAAAGAATCACATGCAATCGATTCACACAACTTGATATCAGCAATGGTGTAGGATCTAATGATGATAATTAGAGTGTCACATTGGTGAAAATATGATAAACCAATTCAAACTCAGACCTGTAAAAGAGCAGCACAAATTTCAATGAGGCAAGTTCGAGAAAAGAAAGAAAACACGACTGTTTGGAAACCAAATAAATAGACCTTATTTTGCTATTGAAAATAATAGTGTTGCTGCTATTACATTTGGAGTAAATGATGGATTTAGTCCTTACAAGCATCTCATACTCATGTTGATGCCATACCAAAGAAAGTCATACTTTGTTGCAGTCAAACAATTTAAGAAAAAGATAGACAATAAGTAAGTTTTCATGAACTTGAATAGTGATGCACTAAGAATCAAGTATCTCAAGCTTGAGATGGAAGAGTTTAGTCATAACTAGGATGTTGTAGCATCTTATTTGAACTCTTTGGTATGCTATTTTGTTTTTATGTGAAATCTTTATTTACATTACGTATAAACCCAATTTATATTTCCATTTTATCGTGAAAAATGTTTCTAATTGGGGTTCTCTTTATGTGATTGAGTTTGCATGTATATGATGATTGATATCATTGTTTCTCTTGATATATGATTAAGATTATTCATTGTTTCTCTTACTTTGACTCCATATTTTGTTATGCTAGGTAGCTAGGGATGGTTCTCAAGAAATGCCGCTAAAAAAATGATTTTTAGAATTTTCTATCAATCACTCAAGTTTCAATTATTATTACAAACAACCCTCCATGACCTCATCATATAGACATTATGCATGGTTAAGAGAGTTGATGAGCAAAGATGCTAATCCAAGAAAGTGCCATCATATGTTTAGAATACATGAGATTATATTTAATAATTTACACGTGACTTAATAATACAATATGGTCTTAAAGGATTTAGATATACTGATGTTGAAAAAATAGTTGGAATGTTTTGTTTATGTAGGGACATGGTATAGGTAACATAGTTGCACAAGAGTGAAGATAAGCACACTAGAAGTGTCAAAAGTTATGTACAATACTTACTTTGGTACCAAAAGCTTTTTTTGGATCACTTAAGTGCCAATTTTTTTTAAAAACAATCACTTAAGTATCAACTTTCATCAAGGTTATCAGAAGTCCAACGTGAAAATATTTTAATAATTTCTTGATTCTACGTGGCAAGTCGACATGCCCAATCAACATATAATGCTTAAACAACGCTGTGTAGTTGACGAGTGATTATTTGAGTGCCAAAAATTGTAAATATTAATCATTTGAGTGCCAATTATGGTTAAAAGTGATTGCTTAAGTGCCGATCATTAGTAAAAAAATGATCCCTTTAGTGTCGGTCATTGTTAAAAAATGATCACTTCAGTGCTAATTTCATTTAAGACGTAATCATTGTGCGACGTCATTTTGGATGTCCATGTGCACTATTGGATTAGAGTTGAGCCCAATTCTTCGCCTTTGAAGATAAGTTCACGCCCATGAATGGTCTAAAAGGTTAAATAAATAAATAAATAAATAAATAAGCCTACGAAAGAGCAAGGACAATAACTCAAACTAAGGGGAAGGGATTTTTTTTAAAAATGTGTCAAATCATATTAAAAGTTTAATTATAAATGCCACATAATCAATTTGATTGGAATATCTCGCTGGAGGCACTTAAGTGATATTTTTTTCTCCAATTTGGCATTTAAGTGAGCTGGTGAAAAATTTTAGCACTAAAGTAAGCGTTGTATACAACTTTTGGCACTTCTAGTGTATTTATCCCCATAAAAGCGTTTTCAATACTCTAGGAAAACTATAAGTAGACACTTTAGTTTGGTTTTAGATAAAGTATGTGATATGAGAATATATTTTATCTGACCAACCGATCAACAATATGAGGAAGTTCCACTAAAGATAATATATATATATATATATATATATATATATATATATATATATATATATCAATGATTGCACAATTATTTTAAGGTAAGTTACGATTGCACAATTAAAATGAAAAACTAAATGAAAATCAATTGATGTTTGCTTAATTTATTTTAAGATTGCATTAGAGCTATATATAGTAAACAATTCCTAACAATGGTACCTACATACGATCAGATTCATTATATAGGTAAAAAAGAAAAGACGATTCAAAATGTGTTGCTGAAATGTAATTTTCACATGGAATTTATCTATGTTTGTGCCGGCTAGGAGAGACAAGCTAATAATACCCATATCTTTTATGAAGCCACTAAAAGACATGATGCACAATTTTCCCATCCTCCTCCAAGTTTGTTAACTAATGGTTTATCTATATTTTATACGTATCTATGTGCGTTAAACCTTTTTCTTTTTTTTTGGCCAATGTAATCCTAAACATTTTGTATTTGTGCCAATTTAATCTATTCAACCAAATTTAGGAAGGTAGTGTTGACGTGGCACGACCAGTACTAATGTGGCTCTACCAACATTGACTTAGACAATTTTTAATAACATTATAATATTTTTAGAAAATTTATTTATTTTTTCTTTTATGTTCTTAATCTTTATCTTTTTCCTCTCCCTTCTTCCTCTAGCTGGTCGCTAAATTGAGGCGACCAGCTAAAGGCTAAGGCCAATGAGAAGAAATATGAGTTTTTGACGCAAACAATAGAATGAGAAAAAGGCTTAATAAGATAAAGGATTAATACAACGAAAAACTCCAAACTAGTACATTTATGCCAAATTTATCATAAACTAATTTTTTTACCATAAAAAATCTCAAATTGGTACACCTTTGATAAATTTATCCTAAATCAGTATACTTGTGACAAATTTACGCTATGTTAGTTTCCATTAAATTTAACTATTAAATTACTAAGTTTGATGATATGTGATAATTAACTAGTGTACCGGTTTGAGATTTTACTTTCTGTTTGTCATGGTTGTACCAATTTTATGATTTTTCTTTTTTGGTATTAGTTTAATTTAATAGAGGGTATATTTGTTACAAATGTACCGGTTTAGGATTTTTGGAGGTCGAGAAAATTAGTTTGAGGTAAATTTTTCATAAGTGTACCAATTTAGGTTTTTTTTTTTTTTTTCCATTTCGGATAAATATTTCACAAATATACTAGTTTAGGGTTTTTTGTTGTTAACAAATTCGTTTATGGTAAATTTGTCACATATATATTAGTTTGGGATTTTTCTTGAAATTAACCCTAAGATAAAAGCACTACACAAGATACCCATATTGTGTACAAATATCAACTGGCCCATGGCGGCCATAATGCATGTGGTGAAAGCATAAGTCGTAACTTTCCTAGATAATCCTGGGCGATGCTTCCACTTTCGTTGCCGAAACCACCCGCCAATCTCGACAAAACTATAGAAGACAAACGTAGATTCGACCTCCATGGAGGACTTACTTTATTTGTAGACGTTTGCTTGGAAATTTTTCTTCAATCTCGACAATCAATTCTACTCACGGTCTTGTGCAGCGTTTAAGAGGAAGGGTGACTCCTAATAACGATGGGGAATGAGGAAAGACAAAACGTAGAGATAGTGCTAATCGTGATGGACCCCAAGATAGATAGATGATAATCCGCGAATTCTCATGCTATCTACCATCTACAGGGAAAATAAATTTATACCGTCAATTGTAGGAATTCGTCTTGTATATTTCTATAATTAATCAAATACTTATTATATGTAAATAGACAATTCAAATTTTCTCTGATAAGTAGTAATTAATTTTTATATGTAAATATATATTGTTACAATTTGTAATCCGAGAGAAATATTTGAATTAATTAGGAGCAACCAGTTAACTAACCATGGCTACTGTGGTCAATATGAGAAATTATTCTGCTTTAATTTCGAAAACTAATCTTGATTTAATTTGATTTTTTGCCCTCACTGACGCTCATGGTTATTGAAACGATATAAGTTATATAGACATTATTGATCTTACTTAAGGAGGCATTTGAGACCATCTTTGTTGACAGATTGAATTATGTAAATAAATAATATTTTTTTCTCCGACCATTTGATCTTCAAGCAGTCACGAAAGATTAATGAATTTCAACTAATTCGATCAATTTAACTATAATTTTCCAATTGAAACGGTACAACTATGCACGGCGCTCATGTGGTCCTCACAAGAAAAAGTGTATCTAATCAGGTCATATATTATATGCATCTCACATAAATTCTGAATTTTATTGGATGTTAGGGGTTAAATAAGTATTTATACTTTTTAGTAATTATTGTCAACAAACTCAAGGAACATATTTGCGAAAATAAAAAAACAAGAATCAATATTCACGAAATTGTCCTATCAGAATTAAGGTTATTAAAAATAGAAGAGAGAATCAATAAACCTAAATCAGCCGTACTTATTAAACGACCCAACCCAACAAAGAAAAAATCTGCATGCAAACCATGGTTCCAGGAAAGCATGTAACCTAATCAAACCTAACATACTGAAATTGCATGAATGAGAAAAAACGTAGTCAAATTATTCGCTAAAACTTTAGGAAAAAAAATCGAGTGCCTAAACTTTCTCTGGCGAAGACGGTCCATTTATGACCACGTATTTCTTCCAATACCAATGTTCCTCCCAGACTTGGGACATCTCTTCGATCGGGATATTCTTCGTCTCTGGCACGAAGACGTAGATGAAGGCCGTCATGAGAGCGACAAAGAAGGCAAAGAAGATGAAGAGGCCGAATTTCAGGTGGCAGAGCATGGCTAGGAAGATCTGTGCAACCAAGAAGGTGAAGAGCATGTTGACACACACGACGATGCTCTGAGCAGCCGACCGGATCTCCAGGGGGAATATCTCGCTTGGCACCAGCCACCCCAGCGGCCCCCATGAGAAGGCATAGGCGCTTACAAAGATGCAGATGCAGACCACCACGACAATGGCATACCACCCGGGTAGGTTGTTCGCTTGGCCTGTCGTGCCAAACTTCCAGCCGATTAGGAACGCCACCGCCGCCTGTGCAATCACGATCGGTTAAATTTTTCACTGAATGTAGGGATTGGACATGTGCGACTAGACACATAATGGAACACCTGACACCATCCGATGGTTTAAAGAGTTCTACTGACACTCAATTAAAGATCCAAATATGGTTAGATGAGATAATAGGGAGTGGATTGTTAGAGATATCTAGTAAAGAGTGTAAGGAGTTTAAAGATGTTTTCTGTACCTGAAAGATGAGCATCAAACCTCCACCCCATAAGAAGAGAGGGCGACGTCCCCACTTATCAGTCCCATACACGGAGATGAATGTTGCAACCACATTGACACCGCCAGTGATAAGTGCCGACATGAGCGATGCATCGTTCCCGAACCCGATGGTGATGAATAGGACTGGCGCGTAGAACATGACCACGTTGATCCCAGTAAGTTGTTGGAACATTGGGATGAGCACCGACATGATCAAGTGTGGCCGATACTTCCGCTTGCCGAGGTTGCCCCATGGGTTCTTCACGGCCTTGGACGCCTGGCTGGCCTCCACGATGTCGTTGAACTCGGCCTCCACCTCATGGTCAGAAACCCCTCGGATGCGGCGGAGCATCTCCCGTGCCTTGGTGGGGTTGCCCTTCTCAAGGATGGAGTTGGGGGTGTTGGGGAGGAAGAAGGCCGAGATGCCGATGATGAGGGCAGGGACCGCCGCACCGCCAAGGCTCACGCGCCACCCTTCGCCATTGGCCATCTTCTGGGTGAAGTAGTTGACCACATTCGCGCACAGGATGCCCACCGTGATGGACAGCTGGAAGAGCACATTGAGTGAGCCGCGGCGCTTGTATGGCGCCATCTCCGACACGTAGAGTGGCACGGACTGAATTTCGAGTACAAGCACCATATTGAGTTAGGTCGATTTCATTGCAGTCTCAAGGACTTCCTCAACAAATTAGAGATATAGAATGATAGAAATCGGTAACTGAATTCTACTTTTTGGGTCGTCAAGTATTTGAGTTGCTTATGATGCAAGAAAAGTTGAAGAGCATAGTTGCGTGTAATCCAAAGCTATATGTACAGACATTTTTTAGCATGTACTGAAAAAAAATTAGCTATAGAACGAGAGAATCACACATAACTCATAATTTCAATTATGCAGTCACGGTTTAATTTAAGTCCTGTAAAAATGCAACTAAAAGTCTATAGGTATTATCATCAAATCTTTGCACCGAGATTTCAAGAAATTTGGCTCAAATCTTAATCTATTGAGCTTGTTTTGTTTATCTGATGGGAAACATGGTTAAACTAAACCTCTTGACTCGGCAGGCACAACGATGATTTAAGCAAATTAGGAAAATATAGGAATGCTAGATGAACTCAATATATCATAGACAGGACTTTGGGATGTTCTTTTGAGAGGTAAATTAGGGAGTCAAGTAATTAGTCGTCTTTTCACAATCAAAATTTATATAATTCAAGTAACGACGAATTTAGGTCAGCGAAAACAATGAAGCGTTTAAGGGCCAAAAACATACGCATGTGTATATATATGACCTCTGATGCGATGAATAACGAGAACTTGGTACAAAAATAGCACAGAAATTAAGGAGTTTTACCTGAATGGCGAAGCCGACTCCAATGCCGAGCAATGTCCGGCCAATGATCAGCATAGCGATGTTTTGTGCGGCAGCATTTACGATAGCGCCACAGAGGAAGATCGTGCCGCCTAGCAACATGGACCACCTCCGCCCCAGGCTCCTTGTCACCTTGGATGCGACCAGCGAGGCCACGAGCGCCGCCAAGTAGAGCGACGACGTGAACATAGTCAACGTGAAGCTGTCGAACTTGCAGTATTGATTGGTCGACTTGTCCAATGCCTCCTTCCGGTACACGGCAGGGAAGAACCTCTTTAGGAACGGAGCCATGGACGTCACGCCGCCTAAAAGAATAAATCACGAGGCCATGATAAAACTTGAGATTTTGAGGCAAACACCAAAATAGGTGAAAAGAGTCTGATAAGATGAGAGCATTACCCGAAATACCGATGTCATACCCGAATATCAAACCCCCCATGGCAGCAGCGATGCATGTGATGAGAACGTAAGTGGTGACTTTCCCAGGATAATCCTTGGGGACGCCGCCGCTTTCGATGCCGAAGCCACCCGCCATCGCAATGAAACTATAGAAGAGTCGGACCGTAGATTGGCGGATGAAATAGTAGAAGACACAGACTGACGATTCTATTCCCAGGACTCGGTCCGTTCACAGAGGAAGAGTGACCAACGAAAGCTACAACGTAGGGATAGTTCAACTGTGAAGAACTCCCATGATCTTATCCACCAGAACTTTCAACAGATTTTTATCTCCAAGAAATCCGGAAGATTTGAAAACCAATTGGAAAATTATAAATTTTTATTTTTATTTTTATGAAAGACCAAAAGGATAATTCTATCTGGATTGGCGTAATTACCGCATATTGACAATTTTTATCATTATGTTATAAATAATTGGAATTACATTTTTACTTGGATCTACACAAAGCGAAAAATTAACCTTCATCTGTTCTCACATATTATAATTTTTCATTAAAGGGTTTATCGAACTGCGGAACAGTACCCTTAAATGATTAGATATGGAGATAACGGATTTGAACCCAAGACTTCCTATTGATTTGATTAAGATTTTGGAAGATGATAATTTGGCCTAATAGAATTGAATGATTAGCTATTGTATTATAAACGTCATGAAGCTCTTTAATCTGGTATAATACATAGATAGATAGGTAGATAGACCGATACATTGATAAGAAATGTTTTATCCTATTCAATTGTCTGAATTAGGTGCACGGCACAACTAAGCATGAGCACTGATGATTGGCATCGTTGAACATTGAAAACTCAGATTGAAGTTTTCTGTAATGTTCACACTTTCTAATTAAGAGAGTGCTTAATATAATGTTCAATTGAATAGCATCTTTTGGAAGAGATGAGAAATGCTTTTGATGAGTATAATTGTGAGGCTTCTATCGATCATGCACCAAACTTGGTCAATGTTAAAAAGTAACTGTCTATGCCCCAATTAAAATTACAGTGTTAATTTACTCTTCTTAAGTTTATTATTTTTGTATTTTTAGCTATAGCATGTCCAAACCGAAGTTATAAGCATACTAAAATTGGACAAATGTTTATAACTTTGTGTTTGTGTGTCTATATATATTCTAAAACCGTGTAGGTATCTTTCTAACACGAACTCATACACAAGTGTCTATTAATAGCGTAGATTAGAGAATATAAAATTAACGTAGGAGGTCTTTTTTATTTTTTATTCTTAGGTAATAGATTTGACATATGCAAAGATCTTAAGCAAAGTTGTATTTTTACATATTTTTTTAAAGATTAAAGACATAAATGGAAAAATGAAGTCCGAAATATTTTGTACGGTCACCAATTTAGTCCTTAACTTTCTAATTTGGCCAATGTAGACCTAAACATTTAACGAGTTTTCAATGTGGATAGATCATTGATGTGGACAATTTTTCGTGACCGGAGGAGGAAGAGGTAAATAGGAAAAACGAGAAAAAAAGAAAAAGGAGAAAAATAAAAAATTTAGAAAATTATAAAAATTGTTCATGTCAATGCCGATGCCATGTAGAACAACCTATGTTGATTGGATCGTCAAATCAACAATTTTCAAACAAAATTGGCTGAAAGGATTATATATGAAAATTAAAATGTTTAGAACTGATTAGCGGTCATACAAAAAGTTTAGGATTTTTTGGACGATTTACCCCATAGAAAGACATTTCAACTGACTAATAGTAAAATAAAAAGAGCAAAGAAAATATTTATATGATAGAAAAACATTGCAGAATGAGCTATTTGTGTCGTTGCAATATTGTGAGGAATGAAATTAAAAATTCAATGGTTGCTACATATCACTATAATTAATAGTAATCCCTCCCATATTATGTCATAATAATTATTAGCACCTTTGATATTTTGGTTTGTCTATAATGATAATAATAAATAGTCATGCTATTATTCTAAACGGAGACTAGCTTTTGTTTAATGTTATAAAGAATTAATTGTGCTCCTTTTGCCGTTTTTAATTAGTTTATGAAAAAGGAGAGGTGGGGGATTCGAATCTCAATCTTTTCAAGAGGAGTTAGGGTGGGTACAATTTAGCTTTAAGAGTGAGCTTCAACTCTCACATCCTATAAGGAGGTAGAGTAAAAGTCTGAGAGCGAGAGTTAGAGTAAGAATATAATTAGATAGGCAAAAAAAAAAATGATATATATATATATATATATATATATATATATTATATATATATACTTGGGTAAATAGCTAGCAATTAGAACATTACAAACATTATTTAGGGAAATGACTTTAGATAAACATTGATTAACATAAAATAAAGCAAAATAAATAAAATTGATCTTATTGATAGGAGACGACAATAATTGTTGGACGGTGAAAGTGAGGGAGGGCACCTCTATTTATATATAGTATAGATGGCATTGATGTGGATATTCCTATTTATACATAGCATGGCTAACATTCCTATTTTCACACCAGTGCCCTTTTTTCTATTTTTTTTTTTTCTTTCATTTCTTTTGTAATCTTTATTGCTCTATATGGCATGACTAGGCTTACATAGACAATTTCTATAATTTTTTAAATTTTTTCTAATTTTTCTTCTTCTTTTATTCTTTTTCCCCCTCTTTTTTTTTCTTTTCTTTTTTCCTATTTCTTACGTTTAATTTACTTCATCGACATTCCTATTAATTATATAGTTTTGGGGAAAATTTCAAATAAGTGTATGAAGTGGAGCTGTTTTCTCAAATAAGGGTTCAGAGTGGATTTTGTCTTAAAAAGGGGTCTGAAGTTGTCAATTTTGTCTCAAATGAGGGCCCAACTCGTCAGTTAACTGAATTTTCATTGATGGACTTATTTCGGCAATTAGGGCATGGGTAATTTTGTCCAGAAATTGTAGCCAGGTAAAAAGTAGGTAAATCAAATATCCTAAATCGAATTCTAGGGCTCTTCACAGATTTTCTTTCCTTCCCATATTTCTCTTCAGTTCTTAGTGCTTGTTCACTTTGTAAATTTTGCTCCCGACCAAATCTGAGAGAATCCTATTCGCTCTTGAATTCTCTCTATGGATTTTTCTCTCAATTAAATCAAAAAGATCGCAAATTGATTTTGTCCAAAATATTCTATTTTGATCCAAATTAAAGAAGTTAGGGTTGTTCTGACTTGAATCCTCTCCCCTTTATGTCCCAAGTCTCTCCTTGGCCTCTCTTGTCACTCCTCCAGGCTTCTCAACTTGATAGCAGTAACGGTTTCTCCAGAAAAAAGGTGAAAATTGGCTCAACGGTAAATCTTTGAAGGAAAGAGAAGCGTGTGTTTAACACTTGGCTTTTGTAATACAATTGCAACCGAGGTCAAATTGATATTGATGTTTGCTTTGACCAATTCAGTTTATAACTTGAATTGAAGAATTCATTTGCTTTCCGAGGCAAACCAAAATCAACTATTTTTTGCAAAGCCTCTTGTTGAAGAATTCTTTTGCTAACCGAAGCATCCTGATGCAAGACTTTTTTTTTTTTTTTTTGTGCAGTTAGGATCACTCAAACACACATGGTTTGCCACTTTGAAGAAGCGCTGGAAGAGCGTTAGTTCCATTAAATTTCAGCATCCTCTAATTTGCTTCGTTTCAACCGAGGCCAATTTATTATATTGGTGCATCTAGTTCTTAATTTATCCAAGAAAAGGCCATTGCAGCTTGTTCAAGCAACATGTTGACAAGGTCTAAGCATATCGTGGAATACCACACTAATGGCAGTGACGTTAGTGATGGTAGGAGGAATTTCTTTTAGTATTTGCTTGTTCGAGTAGATTTATGGGTGCATGTTGTCTCCTTTTAATCAACGCACATCAATTGCATTTTGTAATGGCGAGTAGTATCCACTGTGTGTTTTCTAATTGGATTTGTTGCCATCTTGTTTAGCAATTTCACTGTTTTCATTTTGCTTTTTCTGATATATAATTTGTTGTTAGCAACCAATCTACTGGTTTGTTGGAGTTGTAAATCTTATGTTTTTACCTCCACCAATTAAAGACCTAAAGAAGCTATCATAATTAATTATATTCGATTGACCAATTGATTTTTTGGCATTTGGTGTGATTTTATTTACGAGTAGGAAAGAAGGGTTGGCTTTTAAGGATTGCTTGTTCAATTTATTAGTTTACCATTGTATGCTTTAGATATCAATATGATGATTATCCTTGTTCTATTGGTTGATACGTACTAAACTTGTCAACAAATGTAAAGCTTTTGTTGGTAAATAGTCAGTCTCTATAGCGGACAATGTTAATTGTTACCTGATTTATAGCCATCATTTACCAGCAAGCATTCGAAAGATAATCCATTTCTTTCCCATAGAATTAGTAGATGAGCTTTTGTTTGCTGAAAGGAAGGAAGAGGCCGCTTAATACAAATATTGTTGATATGTTATCTTTGTGTTGCTTTCTTCGCAATTAAGGCTATAATAATGGCTATAGTAAACATTTTCCTTTGGCGATTCTATAGAGTAAGTCATCAATTTGGTAGACTTAATTGTGTCCATAGAAAAAGAAACTTAGCTTTATCATCTTGGATTTGCATAACTAAATGTATACTTGTCAAGGGAATATATCGACTAGGAAGAAGGGAAATTTATTGATATTATTTTTCATTTATTTTGCACTAGGTGGGGGATGTGGAGAAGTGAACTATTTTATGTCTAATATTGGGTGTCTTGAAGGCGGTGAAAAAGATCAATTTACCTTCATTGATCTTGATGAGTTATACAAAAGAAACATAAGCTATGGTAAGGGTGATCGTTAATGGACAGGGATATAGATGTTGGGGACAACAACTTGTATGTCGATGCATTAGTTGATAATGTAGATTTCTTAAATATGAGTAGCCAAAATGAGTATATGTATCGTGAGTTTAATGCTGAGGTTAATATGGAGAATCATATCTTCAAGTTGGGAATGTGCTTTAGTAATGCTAAGGAGTTTAGAGAGGTTGTTAGGAAATATGCCATTAAAAATGGGAGACAAGTGAGATTCACTAAGAGTGCATGAAATAAGTTGAGGGCATTGTATTTTGAGGGCTGTGATTGGCTCATAGATGCTTCTAAAGTGCAAAGAGAGCATACTTTACAAGTCAAAACCTTCAACCCCATACACACTTGTAATAGAGTGCTACGTGTTCCTCAAGTAAGCACAAAATGGCTAGCAAACAAGTATTGTGATAGGTTGATGAATAATCCTACATGGCCAAGTGCTTCAATAAAGAAAACAATGGAATTTGAGAATGTTTTAAAGTTGTCGAGGTCAATGGTCTACAGAGCTAGGGCTTTGAGCAACAATTATGATTACAAGGAATGAGGAGGAGTAATTTAGGATGCTTAGGAGCTATTGTTAAGTACTTCTTGATGCCAACCCAGGATCCACATGTGTTATCAAGACTGAGTAATGTCAAGACCAATTCAAATTTAGAGAAGTTTACATTTGTCTGGATGCATTATGGAGGGGCTTTCTAGAAGGATGTAGACATTTTGTGGGGTTTGATGATTGTTATTTGTCATCAGGTTACAAAGGTATACTTGTAGCAGTTGTGGGCATAGATACTAATGATCAAATGTATCTATTTGCATGGATAGTCGTCGGACAACAAACTTATAAGACATGGCACTAGTTTATTAGTATGATTGTAGAATACCTAGGAATTACATACCTTGCAAATTCAAAATACTAAACTTTCTTATGTGATAAGCAAAAAGAATTAGTGCAAGCCCTAGCAAATATAATGCCTGAAGCTAAACATAGATTTTGCTTGAGGCATCTTTATGAGAACTTTAGGCTGCATCACAAAAGCTGAGGCCAAGGTCATCTCTGCACCATACCAAGGAGGCATCTCCTTCCACAAGTCGAAGAGGGGGCTAGCCCATCCTGAAGAACCCGCTCTTAGTCGACTCCATCATCCAAAAATCGAGGATCAAGAGCACCAACATCATCCTCGAGATCGGTCCGAGTAACCTCACCAAGAAACTCCTAGACACTGGCAAGTCCATCGTTGCCATTGAGTTGGACCCTCGCATGGTTCTCGATCTCCATTGCCAGTTTCAGGGCATGGCTTACACCGGTTGATGATAATTGAATTGAAATTGAACCAAGTCGGTTTGTCTTCTCTCTTGGTTTCCCTCTTGGCTTGGGAAGGTTTCGGGGGAGAAAGAAGGGATTGTGTGTGAATTCGCTCTGATGGTTGCTTTATGGGCTTTAAGGAACATAGCAACAAACAAGGTTATTTAATTGCTATGTAATTGGTTTTGGAGAAGTCCAGGAGTTATAAAATGTTTAGGATTTCGTAACTTCAATCTATCTTGCTCTGTAAAGAAGTCATAAGGTTCACTCTGCTACATTGCATATAGTGTAAGTCGAGAAGCAGGTGCACAGTAGAGCTTTATACGACAGATTGTTCAAGCTATACCAGTAAGTCTATCTTTCGAGTTTGTAGAAAGGTCAAAACAAATGTCACAACACACTGGGGGGGAGGATGAAGTAGCGTTCTTCCCTCTGAAAAATCATGTAAAGTGTGTACTAATTGAACTGCTTGAGTTGTGAGATTACATAGTCTGTCCTGTTTTTATTGGTTTCCAAGAATGTACATCGCTCTCTTGTTTGCATTCTTGTTCTGCTTCATTGAGTGGTGGAAATCATAAGGCTCTTCTTCAACTGCTTTGTGTTCATATCATTGTAAAGGCTGTTGGAAATGATTAAGTTTTCTCTCGGGTTATCCAGGGCGATGTGAAGACTGATCCACCCTACTTTGACATAAGTGTGGCCAACATTCTTATCAAATCTCCTCTCCCCTCACGTTCAGGTTATTCAACCACTAGCCGCCCTTTAGGCGTGTGGTGATTATGTTTCAGAAGGAATTCACAATGGGGTTGGTCACTTAACCCGGCAATAATCTCTATTGCCGTCTCTCTGTAAACGCCCAACTGCATGCTCGAGTCTCTCATCTCCTCAAACTCAGAAAGAAAAACTTCTGGCCACCCCCAAAAGGTGGACTCGTCTGTGGTCAGGATCAAGCCATGAAAACCCTGATACAAATCTCACGAGAGAGTTTGATGGTCGATGTGCATATGTTTCAATTGAAAGAACAATATATTGTGTTCCATTTTCGGACAGAAAACAATTTTTTCTGTGATGGAGAAGAACTGTAAGACTCTCCACGCATAACATTAGATGCAGAGTAATTTATCAGGAGATTCAAATGTAGGAACGAACGGTTTGGATTTTGGAGATAATGGGGATGACTTGAGGATGGAGGAAGCACATTGAATCAAGAGCATAATAGAATAACAGGATGATGATATCTCATTCTTTTGCTTCATGGATGTTAGTCCTCCAGTGACCGTGTAGTGCATGAAATTGTCTTCATTTTTCCAAATTCATTTCATTAATATGCAACATTCTCCCTACAACAGAATGGACACAATGGAGACAAAGAGGAGACACGTGCAAAGGATTTCCTCTAAGTCAGGACTTTCATCAGGATATACTAACTTGGCGATTGAGAATATTGAAAAAAACAACCATTTATTAAGAAACCATTCCGAAAATATGGAACAATCATTGATGCAAACAAGAAACTCTTGAATGTTTGAATGTAGCTGTTTCAAGAAATGAATAAAAGCATGGAGAAACCTCTCACAGGGAACTGATAGATAGATACCGCACTTACAGTTCTTTCACTTCAGAATTATTCTTTATTTCTAAAGAAAGATGTGGAAAGAGAACACTTCTATACAACCTAAATAGTTGACGGAGGTTCTTCACAAGAACTCAGCGGAAGTGCAAATAATTGACACCTGGACTCTTGAAATGCCAAAATTTGGCACCGGGATATTTAAGTGTCAAAAGTTAGGAAAATAACAATTAAATGCCAAAATCAAAGTAAAATGGATCAATTAAGTGCCAATAATGAGAAAATCCAGTCAAAATGCCAACGTGATTTTTTGATGAGACAAGTACAAAATAACGTCATTTTGCGAACTAATTTGGTTAGATAATGCAAAAGTGATGTCGTTTTATTGATGTGACTAGATAATTAATATAAATTTAATTAAATTAAATTTAAAACAAAATTTTAAAAAATGAAGATTGCAATGGTGAGGGCACCCACGGTCGCGGGGAAGGACCGACGACGATGGGGAAAAGGTCAATCGGGGTCGTGAAGCCTTAGCTCCCGGTGGGCAGCGGCCTTTAGCTTGGCCGAGTGAAAGCCAACGGCCCTCGCTGGATATTGGAGAGGGTCGTGACCTTCACTCCCGGATCTAGGTGAGGGCTCGTAGACCCTCGGCCGTTGGTCAACCAAGGTCACCGACCCTTGGCCAAGGCCCGATGACCATGGCCAACCCTTCCTCCACCGTCGCCAGCTTTTCCTAGCAACGGTGGGGAGCCTTTGCTACCAACAATCTTCATCTCTCTTTTTTTTTTTTTTTAAGTATTAATTAAAATAAATTCAAAACTTAATTATAAAAAATAAAAAATAATAAAAAAGATCCTAGAACAGCGAAGGTTGTGAAAGCCCTCGTCGCTGCCTTGCCACTATCGTTGAGAAGGGCCGATTATAATGGCGGTAGGGTCAGCTAGGGTTGCCAAGCCCGATTGATGGCAAGAGCCCGCAAGCCTTTGCCCAAATTTGGGGCGAGGATTGTGACCCTCTCCCAAATCCGGCAAGGGTCGCTAGCCTTTGCCTGATTGGGCTAAGGGCCATTACTTCGGCCCTCACCACCAATTGGCCAGGATTGCCGAGCCTTAGTTCTCGGCGACGGTGGGGAGGTAGCAACGAGGGCTGAGCCCTCACCTTCTACCTCCTCCTCATTTTTTTTAATAAATATAAATATTTTATTTTATTTTAATTCATATTTATATTAAAATTCAAAAAAAAAAAAAAAACGATGTCGTTTTGATACTTCGTTTCTAACTCGGTTCTCCAATGTGCCACATAGGCAATTTATATATATTTTTTAAAAAATTGTCATGTAGAATTTTCAGCCATCTTCGTCATACTTGGCATTCAGGTATTCTATTTTTAAAATGAAATTACACTTAAGTGTCATTTTCATAATTTTTGGAACAATGTCCCCTGTGTTAAAATTTGGCATTTCAGGTTTTTTTTGCCGCAAATAATTTAGGGGTATTGATATACTCGGTCATAACATCGTAAAAGGAAAACGAAAGGGAAAGTAAAAAGGGAAGCTTCATTTACTAAGAAGGTTGAGCAGCTGGAGTGTCTATCTTTTTTGTTTTCCTCGTTGACATTAATTACTAAGTGTTTGAGGTCATTTCTTTCGCGTCAAAATTCTTGTGATAAACTGTTTGGCGTGATAATCCCCTCGAATTGAAATTACAATGGTTCCCGTACCCGAAGTTGATGAGTTCTTAAAATGCTCATATCCTTTGAAAGAGGATATTTTGCATGATAATTAGCTTGTCTAAATCGTCAATTTCTGTTTGGAATCTATCTAGACAAACAATTCAATCAATAGCATGGAATTCTTGAAGGCTAAATGAGACATGTTAGGATGATGAAAGACAAACCTAATTTCACATAATCTCCCGTTTATACACTATGAGAGGAGTGGAAAAATGCCATGTCCTCAAGGTTAAGGATTTTTTCGCTAAAGGCATGTGAACCAAAATGATGAGAGGCATTTGACTTGTCTAAGGTAAACACTGCAGATAAATCATTGTTTAACCCAATTGAGCCATTATCCTTATCAAGAACAATCGCACACTGGGGCAAATTGGAAGTAAAGTTGACATTATAAGGTGGGAAAAATGGAAGAAACTTTCTTACATTCACTTGAATTAATCTCCGAGTGTCTTTATTGTAAATGAATTCAAACAAAAATTGAAGTTGCTGAAATTGATGAAAATCATTCATTTTCCATATCCTACACTCTTTTATCCCTCACTGAGCCTACAAATTTATTTCTAAAACCTAATTTGTGATTATCCCCATGCTGGAGCAAGGTTAACAAGAAAAGTGATATTGCAAAATTTGTAGGATAATTATTAAAAAAAGTCTTAAATCTATTGCATTTTTTCAATTAAGTTATAAATCCCTTTTTTTGGTCAATTCAATCCTAAACCTCTTATAATTGTGTTAATTCAGTCCATTTGATCAAATTTCATTGGCCCACGCTAACATGGATGCCAACGGGACAATTTTTAAATAATATTTAATTTTCTCTTTTTTATTTCCTTTTTCTCTCTCTTTTTTTCCTCCTCCCTCCTTCTTTCTCTTACTCTGGTGACTGGCCAAAGGGGAGGGTCGGTCCTTGGACTAAGCTAGTCGGCAACTAGCTAGTGGCGAGCTCATCATGCCGTCCCTGGGTGAAGGTGAGTTCGCACAACCACTAGCGAGGCCAAGCTCACACAGATTTGGCGAGGTAAGCCCTCATCCCTCGCCAATGGTGAGGCCAGCCTTTTCAAATTTAGGTGAGTTAGCTGGGCTCACTCTCACCCAACGACAGTGAGGTCGATCTCACTAGATTTGGGCAAGCTCAAGCCAAGTTGACCACTGGTTAGCCGCCTCAGTCCGGTGACTAGCCCGCCCCTTTGGTCAATCACGAGAGCAAGAGAAAGAAGGAGGGAGGAGGAAAAAGTGAGAAAAAAATAAAATATTATTAAAAAATTGCCCATTGGTATCAGCCAGTTAAATCTGGATGGATGGATTGAAATAACATAATTGTAAAAGATAATTGTAAAAGATTTAGGATTAAATTAGCCAAAAAGACAAATAGATTTAGGACTTTTTTGATAATATTTCCTAAAATTCATGGACTAGTGTTTGGTTTGCCAATAAGTAAAAATTGACCGGGCAGTTGCTGTCTCTTAATTATGAATATCGATGACCGAATGCTATTATCGATATACGATAACAGTTGGTTGATGACTGATACTTAGTAAATTCGACTAAATGTTAAGCCCAAAGACTGAATGCCAAGGGGACATCAATTGAGGAGTTATCGATAGTTCACAGAAAAGACTAACATGCAATTGTGGAAAGCAGTCGTGGAAACCTGAAGTTGAGCCCGTCAATAACTACATTGTTATAACAGCTATGAATGTGCCCAACTCACGCACTTGTTACCTAAGTAGCACACGACACGCGACACGACACGACACGCCGACATGTCGTTTCTAAAAAAATAGATAATTACGACACGTTGGGACACGTTGTGTGTGTGTGTATATATACATACATAATAAATTATCATTTTTATGCTTATTTCAATCAAATTAATCTTATTCAAATTCACAAATAAATAAATAATTAAAAAAGCCTAGAATGAAATTACACTAAAAACATGAATCCACCATTTATTAATATCATTCATTGTTTCAATTTAACAAATTCAACTATATTTCAATAATTCTTAAAACCTGGAGAAAAAACAAGCAATCAACATTCCAAACTCGCATGTTAGATATGTCGGAAGAGGAAAAAAAATAGCTTAATGGATGAATTGTGTATCACAGAAAGTGAGAGTCAGAAGAGAGGAAAATACTAAATTTTTCTTTTTTCTCCATTTATTATTTTTATTATTGTGTTTTATTTTTTTACATATAGACATTTTGACATCTCATTTATTGAAAAATTTTAAAATTGACTTCCATATCAAAATCACATGTTAGAAACTCATATGTTGGAATTCCGAGAGTATCGGAAAAGTTTACCAGATGTCAAATTTTCCAACACACGTTGACTGTAGACTCGTGTTGAAATATCCAACACGACACATAGACTCTTAAAGAGTATCGATGCTTTATAACTTATTACATGTGTGCATCATTTTTTTTAACAAAGTTGAATATTATTAAAATTAGATATGTGTTGAACTACAATTAGTTAGATAGAACCAAAAAGAATTGATGGTGAAGATGACATGCATATTAAAGATCTGACTACAAAAGCACATTGACTCTCGTGAAATTATTAAGGGAAATTTTATGTTATAGCCGAAAAATAATCTTATCGCTGTAACCTTGTAACATATGGTGTTGGGTTAGCTATATTGGAAATCTGTGACCAGGACACTTTTCCAATGATTGGATCAAATTTTCAAGAAATTTGGGTCGCAGGCTTTCCCTAACATGAGAATCTAGTCGATTGGACATCACGTGAGAGAAAAACGAGTGACCAAAATTGAGTCAATACCCAGAAAAAATACGTTATTTTTTAAATAGTAGTCCACGTTAGCGCCATGCGGCAAGACAAGGGCACTGATGGTGCCACGTGTGAGAGCGCATGTGAATCGAGCATTGCGTCAACGTTCATACCAAACCTAAATCCATTCGAACGACCCCCGTTTTTTAAGCCCGTTGATCAAGTCCACCGTCAGGTCCGTCAATACTCCGCCTGCTGCTGCCTCTAGCAACCGCCACTATCACTTTGGTGCCGATTTAAATTTTGGAAATTTTTTTAAAAAAAAGTAAAAATCATTTTCATTGCAATAGCTTGGATCTTCCAACCACAAGAATCAAGATGCTCGCAATTTTCGAACGCTTTGACCACGACATTATATTTATGTTTTCAGTGAAAAGACTGTCCTAAAGGCCCTTTTTTTGGCAGTCATTATTTGAGCTAGTGAAATCCTTAATCTGGTAAAAAATTTGGAAAGCACACGTAAGTAAATTACACCTACACTGCCGAGATAATGAAAATAGCCAGCCAAGTAATTATTTCTCCTTCACAAGATCCCGCAAAATGTCAATTGATGTGAAGGGACACCCTAACATGATCAGAGATGTTACGTATGTGTGCGTCGGTTTGACTTTGGGTAGGTTGAAAATAAGTTCCACCCAAATCGATTTTTTAACTCATGTTAACCCATTTTCGTCACATAGAATTCGGACAACTCCAACCAGATTTGTACATAACTTGGATCACTCAAATAACTCATTCCTCGAAGGCATCAATTGAGCCTTTTTTTTCTTCTTCCTTTTTATGATATTTCACCCAATTTCCTTGTGAATTCCCACATTATTTTTCTTTCATCACCCGGTAAATAAATTGATACTCCATTTCATAATTTTTTTGTTAGTACCAATTCAATCGAGTTATTTTTTTTTAATGTTAGTATTAACTATTTAAAGAAGGGCACCACTATTGCCACCCCCTATATAGCTAAATCCACCCAATTTTCACCAAAAATACAAATTTATCCTCTATCATTTAATTACATTTTAAATTTATGATCCCAAATTTATTTACTTTCCTTTTTTAAAAATGTTGTTAAACATCTACTTACCATAATTAAAAAATTCATATGTTTAATTTTTGTTTATTGTAGAACTTCTATGGATATTAACGGCACTATGTCTTTTTTATTGTTAGATATTACTTCCATAAAAAAAAAATTGTTGAAAAGAGAGATTTCCAAGAAATCTACTTCTTTTCTTGCTGATTAGATTAGTGGATAAATTATTAAGTAAATGAAATTATTAAATCAAAACATTGCATAAAGTAAGAATTGTTTCTTTTTGAAAATGTCCATGAAATTTCATTATTTTGAATTGACAAAAATTAATATCATCGACAAATTATTTATAAAAAATATTAAGTTACCTCATTGTGCATGGTGGCTTTAGTGTATTCTCATATATTTTCTTTAACTCCTTCCATGCTCTGTCTAAAAGTAGCTCGCCAATATAGTAAGGAAAAATTATACGTTCTTTGATATAGTAAATAAAGAGACCTGATATATATATTAGACTAAAGAAATTAATAAAAAGTTCATCAAGAAAGTGAGCTTTCGATATAAAAGGAACAAAAAGTAGATAGGTTGTTATAAGATCAATGATACAATGTTTTTTTTCCCTTACTATTAGCAAGATAATTTTACATGAAGCATGTCAAACGTCATAGGTAGATCTACGCTAAAACACAAAGCATGTGAAATTCTCAATTATGATAACTATCTTAAATAGAAAAGGGGGGGAAAAGGAGGAGTTGGACCATTATCTAATTCTGCAATTGAAAGATTGAGTGCAATTTTGTATTTTTTTGTGTAAATGGGATTATATTTAGTCATTTAGGGGTGGAAATAGCACCACCGTTAAAGAATTATCTTAACGATATATTTCCTTAGAATCAATATTGAAATAAAAAGCGTTAGCGCAGTACTTGTAGCTGTCCCACAACCCCTATTATTTAAACAACACATTGTAATTAGCAGAATTGGAAAAACATTTTTTAAAGATAGGCTAAGCCACATGCTCTAGACTTCCGATCCGTAAAGGCTAAGGTGAACAAACACAACCTTGGTAAGTTTAGATTGCTATAGCCCTTGATTCAACTCTTTGATTGATAATACTTTATTGCCTTCAGAAGAAAAGATAAAAGGTAAAGAAATATAACAAGTTGGACAAAAAGAGAAATAACATAAAATAAAATAAAAAGGATTATCACTGATCAAGTATACTTAGAGCAAGTTCGTTCCAGAGCAAGAATTAGAAAAATTTACGGCCAGGTGCGGGCGTGGGCGCCCAAATCTAGGCAAGGCCTCGCCCTTGTTGGGCGGCGGCCGGCGACCTCCGCTCAATGCCGGCAACCATCACCGGCCCCTCCGGCAATGGGCAGCGGCGGCGGCGGTGACAGCTTCTTCTTCTTCTTTTTTAAACAATTTTTTTAAAAATGAATTTTAGTTTTTAAATATATATTTTTAAATTTTGAATTAAAAATTATTTTTAAAAGCCAGGTGGAAATTAAAAAAATAATTTAAAATGCTATGTTGGCGCCAAGCATTTTCCATTAATAAGACCGACGGTGTTAACTTTAGGACTCAATTGAACTATTTTAACAAGTTTTAGGACTTAATTACACTTTTTGCAAATTTTAAGACTCAATTGCATTTTCGTAACAAGTTTTAGGACTTAATTACACTTTTTGCAAATTTTAGGACTCAATGGCATTTTCGTAACAAGTTTTAGGACTTCTATTACACTTATCTCTTTTACAAATTTATTCATTTTAACCAATTTAGACCGAAAATCACTATCGTGGCCACCAGCCATTGTATGTGATACGCTGGTATACTGATGTAAATGGTTTTTATTAAATTCTCTTAATTTTTTATATTTTCCTTTTGTCTTTTTTTTTGTCTTTACTTTTTTTCTTCCCTTTTCTTTTTCTCATGGCCAAGAAAGAAAAAAGGAACCAATTTTTTTTCAAAAAAAAAAATGCAAAAATCGTTCACATCAATAATATTCAATCAAAATTTATTGAAAGCTACATTAGGAAAATCCTCAGAAAGTTTAGGACTAAATTGATAAAACTAAAAGGCATAATATTGAATTAGTCTTTATACAAGATGTTAGGACCTTTTTGGACATTTATCCTAGAAGAAACTGTCTATGTTGAAATGAAAATTACAGTATTAATTTTATTCTTCTTAATTTCATTATTTTTTCTATTTTTGTCTATATAATTTCCAAATCGAAGTATTGAGCATGCTAAAATTAGAAAAAATTTATATATGAACTCAAAATACCAATGTCTATTAATGACATAGATCATATAATATAAATTAAAAAGATAAATGTATCGAAGTCCTAAAACTCATCGCGAAAGTGTAATTGAGTTCTAAAACGTGCAAAAAATTATAATCAAATATTAAAATTTATCAAATTGGTAGAATCAAGTCCTTCTGTTATCTCTGTTTAATTTGGATAATGGAAAAAAAATATTACGACTTTTTTATTACTTTCTTAAGGCCATGGCGCTAATATGGCGCCCTCTCCGTTTGGAATCTGGAAAAAAAAAGTGAAAACTACAATCCAATTCTTCTGTTGCCATGGTCAGGATCTCCTCGACGAACCTCGACAGCCATGGCTAGAGAGAAATTCAAACATTGAACTGAGCAAAGACGCCTCCATCCAGTTCTTAAAGTGCAAAGAAATTCTCCACAAACTCAATGAATAAAGAATTCATGAAAGATTTTCAAATTGGTTTGAGCCTAAATAAGACAGCAGTTTGATATCGACTATGATCCGAAGTCATCCGAGTCTCGTGAAATAAGGAAATCCACTATCCCTCCAATCCACTTCACACTGGTTCCTTTTCTCATTTTTCAGTCTGGTTTATTTTAGCTTCTCCCCTCCTCGAATACGAACGTAGGGTTTCTGAAACTTTGGTTCTTTAAGAGCCAACTATGCCCAAATGACACGATTTGAACTGCCTCTTGTGTTGATATTGACAATGGAAATCCATTGCACGCTTGTTTGGCTTGGATTTACGGATGAGGAGGTCGGAGAATGTTCATGGGGGCTCAAACCGTGGATGTGATTAATCCGACGAAGGAAATTAAACTTGAGCCAAGATCTTTATTCGACCGTTTGCAAGCTTTGTCAAGGTCCTCACGATCTTCGCCGCTACCTTGCAAGCAACCGATGGCCATAAATGTTATATAATATTCACTTTACTTTTTCTATATTGAGACGGGATAATGTTGTTTTGCTCATATCAAACATGAGCACCATATCGTCACCACATATCCTAAAAAAAATATTGAAATGCCACATAAGCATTTTTCATTAGCCCAATTAGATAGAATTAACAGAGGGATTCGATCACAAATTTGATAAGTTCTATAACTTAGTTGTATTTTTTAAAAAATTTATGACTCAATTGTATTTTCGCATCAAATTTAGAACTTTTGGTACTTTTGATACACTTAATTTAAAATTAAATTAGGATGTCATTTTTTTCTAATCTTGGTTTAATTTTTAGATAAAAGATTAGCATACATGAAGATTTTAAGAATATTTGTATTTTTACATATTTTTTATGATTAAAATCATACGTTGAAGGAAAATGAAAATGACATATAGCTTATAAAAATGGTTACATAAAGAAAGTAGTATAATCTTGGTTAATCTTTAATCGAATTGAAGTTCCTTATGACAAGCAAAGGAATAAAAATTTGAAAGAGAAAATATGGTAAGAGCTTTGTGAGTAAGGTTTATCTTTATAAGCATCATTCCAATTTTTAATAAGAGCAATGGCAAGAGTTAAAACTTTAGGCTAAAAATGGAAAGATACCGCTTTACCCATGTGATCAGTTAGGTATTGATTCGAATTTTAAATATCTGGATGATATAAAATGTTCTTTTGAACTTTATAACTATTGACACGGAAAAGGTGTATATGAAAAGTGTCCACCAATTTTGAAAGTTTGTTTGTATATTATATAACTAAATAGGTGCTAGTTCCTTTGCTGGGCCCTCGTTTTGAGATGGAGTAGATGATTTTTACTTGAAAACGGGTGACTTTGAATATTGATTATTAATGTTATATATTATTCACTTTACTTTTTCTATATTGAGATGAGATAATAAAGTTTTGTTCACATGAAAAGTGGACTTTAAATTTTAATATTTACTTACGTATGTTGACACAAATTTTGGCGGTTTGTTTAATTGTTATTTAATCATATAGAAAATTAAAAATTAATTTTTAAACCCTAAGAAAAAATAATTTTCATTAAATTGCATTGTATATAGATATTAGGAGCAATTGCATTATTAATATGAAAAATATATATATAATTTTAAAAAAATTAAATTAAAAGAATATATATATTTAAAAAAAACAGTGGGGCCAAGCTAGGGCCAGCCTTAGCCCGGTCCCTTTTTCTCCTCTTCCCCTTCTCTCCTCTTGGTTTTGGACATTGGTTGAAGACAACCAACAAAGGACAACGTACGACGGGCTGCGAGGAGAATATTGCGCAGTAAGATCGGTCGAGGCAGGCTAGCAACAACTGGCATCGTTGCTTAAAAAGGGGAGGGAAGAAAGAGAGAGGGAGGTTGGCTCGAGGGGATGATTTTCTGGCAGAGGAGAGCTTAGAGCGAGACCCGGAGTGAGGAGGGCCAGCTCAATTCTTGTTGGCATTCAGCTGAGAGAGAACCAGAGAAAGAGAGAAAAAGCTTGAAGAAGGCTGCTTTGCAGGGGGGGTTCTTCAGCTGGTTGAAAAAAGAGGAAAGAAAGAGAGTATTTTTCAGGCCGGGAGAGCGAGCAGAGAAAGGGAGTGAGTCGAGAGCAAGAGAGAGCAAGCAAACTGGCCCGCTTGCACGAGAAAGGAGGGAGTGTTGGTGTTTGTTTCGATAAACAAGCATACATGCATAAGTAAACTAAGACCAAAAGTCTGATCACAACGTAAGTAAAGACACTTATACACGTGATTTCATAGCATTTGCATGCATTTTAACAAAAATGCATAGAAGAGCCAAAGGGGCTAATCATATTAACATTGTACCATGCTCCAAAATTTGGTTCAGAAGTTTCTTCGGGTTCTGAAGACGAACGTCCGATGTTCTCACAGCAGTAATTTTGACATTCTTTAGACTCTGACCATGAACGTCTGACGCCTTCTAGTAATACCAATTCTGATGTTATTGGATTCTTGATCACAAACGTCTAACGCCTTCCGATAATACTAGTTCTGACATTCTTCATATGCAGAACGTTTGATCTCTTGACAAGCTTTGACGTTCTTCAAATCCAGCTCCACAAGTGTCGGGCCTCTAGTTCAGACGCACCACCAATTCCCATGTTAAACAGAATAGAGAAATTGAGAGATCTCACAACTACAATTGTGCTAGCAATTGCTCTCATGTGAGTGATTTGTTGATCAGTATTAGCACTCTCAATTATAGATTGTCAATTGTCCATCATTTAGTGATTTGCTCTTTGTATTATCTTTTATAAATAGTGCAGATCACATTTAAATCGATGCATTAACTCTAAACCGTTTTAGAATTAATTTGGCCGTAACTTCTGACAGACGTAAGTTCTGATACTGTTATAGACACTAATTTGAGCATTAACTCTATAACTGTTACAGAGCATTATTCTAGACATTTATTTGTAACTGTTACAAGTCTTTATTCTGTTTATTAACTATGTAACTGTCACAAATACTTAATTTGGACTGTTTTAGAGCATTAATTGGTCATTAATATGAAACCGTTTCAAATCATTAATGTGGCCGTTAAGTTTTGAAACCGTTTAAAACTTAACGTGATCGTTAGATCTAAAAAACGTTTCAAATCTTTAATTAGCCATTAAGTTTGAAATTGTTTCAAATCATTAATTTGACTATTGATTCTGAACTCACTTCAGATCATTAATGATGCGATTAATTCTAAACTCACTTCAAATCATTAATCCAGCTATTAATTTTGAACTTACTTCAGATCATTAATTTGGTTACTAAATGTAAACATGCTTTAGATCTTTGATTCGGCCGTAAAGTCTTAAACTCGCTTCAAAGTTTGCCAACTCTGTTGCCCCTTCATCAAAACTTATATTTCTAGCCCGACTCAATTTGATTGGCTCAACTACAAACACATTTGAAATATTCTATCTCTCGTTTAAACGTCATTCTAATTGGTTATGGTGTGTGACATCCCTAGATTCATCACTAAGCTGGCAGCAGGATTTGTATTAACACATTAACACAACCAAGAGAAATTGATTATCCAGATCAATCTCCTATTCCTACAAACCATGAGTGACATCTAGCAATATATCATGACTATCCAAACAGTGTGAATTGTCTCAGAATATAATGAACCTGTCAACTTTGATGACTGTGTTATTCGATCCTTCTATCTCACCATGTCCCGATCGAACAAAAGCCATGAAACTATTGGTCAAGCCACAAATTCGATCATATACCCAAATCTAATTGACATGTATTCTTCAAGATATGAACCATTCATTATCGATTATAATCTCGATCGAGGATTTCGATACAATGTCACGATTAGATTGCATAGGACATCAATATTGTATATCTATATATAACAAGAAGACAGATTCCATATTGCGCACATGTGCCTTCGTATGTGAACAAATTATGACCATCAAGTATAAAGGCAGTTCAACGAAGTGTCAATATGTGCACTTATGAACCATAGCCATCCAACATACAAGTCAACATCGTGCCTCAGGTCTAAGGATATTACACCTAACCATAGCATGAATGATCAAACATTGACCTTGCTAAAAGCTTCCATGTCGCCAATTGTTCTATGTATGTCACGTTCAATGAACTTGTCCAAGACAAGCACCTGTATTCTAGCTCAGATATCACAATACCCAATGACTTGTGACTCATCATCCCCTCAAGTATCCATTACTAAATGGTGAAGCTTGAGAACACATAAGTCTCAACAGGATCATCAATATCCTCTCAATGATCCATCGACCGGGAACTGTTTAAAGATTCAGCATAACTATAACCTGTCACACATATTCTTAACACCTTAAGAATAGGTTCAGTCGTAATTGATATTGTGGACTTCATTCATATAAATTGGACGATGAATGAAAAAAGTTATTTGCCATTGAATAATCCCTAACATGTAACTATTACGTAGTTGTTTTAGGGCATACAGCTAACAAGGAGGGCTTCATGTTCGTTGGAGGCCAGCCCGTTGGTTGCCGACCACCCCAACGACACGCCCAAATCAAGTAGGTTTCCCTCATCTGGTGAACTCCGACCCTACCGGTTCCTCGTTAAGGTTGCTTGCTATGCACTCTGGTCTGCTTGTTGTATGTTCTAGCACGCTTGTTATGAGTCTTGACCGAGGCTTAAGCCGTGTGTGAGCTAGAGGTCCCTCATTTCCATAGTGTACGCCAAATGTTCGATGAAATGTTTCACTAGAAAACCAAACCCAAGCCTTAGATCTCCCTTATCCATGTGTATTGTTATAGTGCTATGGTCCCGACACCCCCATGGGCATTTTTGTTGTGTTTTGACGGCCTATCTCTCACGGTTCAAAGAAAAGAAAAACAAGAATGAGATTAAATACCGAAATAGCACTAATTAGTTAGTTAGTGTAATTAAATCCCTAATCCTAGATTCTCTGATTACGTAAGAAGTGAGGTATGCTCATATGCCTTACTTAGTTTTCAGCCAACCCCATAAACTAGTGGTGACTCCTCATTAGAAAACTTTTATGAATACTCCGATATCGCGTGAAGTATGAGCTTGGAAGAGCCCGCATCTAATGCTAAGGTTATAGGCCCATCTTTGAGGCAATATCTCTAAACTTATTTTCCTCCCTACCAAAGGATAGGTCACGAGAACATATATAGCCTAAATTATCATTAACAAAAGACCCATTGGTTAGTAAAAATTAATGACTATGGGATGATCCATTTATCAATTGTTCTTTTTAAAAAAATAATAATAATTCAGATTCTTAGATATGCTTTACCAGTGTATACTGTTGGTTGTCATCATTCTGTTATTTTAAAACGAAATTGAGTATTATCAAAATTAAATATCATGTAGAGTTGTCACAAGTTAAATTTAAATTTGATGGTGAAGATGACATATATATCTAAGATTGGACGAGAAAAGCACATAGACTCTCATGAAAATATGAAGAAAAGGTTATGTTATAGCCGGTCTAAATTTTAATGTTACCACGTGGCAATGACAAAAATTAGCCGAAATGGTTGAATTGACAATTCATTAAAATGTTCAGAATTAGTTTGGCAAATTGTTTAAAGATTTAGTACTAAATTGGCATAATTAAAAGGTTTATGACTAAATTAGTAAAATTAAAAAGTTTAGAACTGAATTTGCTATCATATAATAGATTTAGGGCTTTCTAGACAATTTTCCTCTATATCTATCCCTACATTTATCAAAAAGATCTCCCTTCTTACTGCAGTCCTCAAATCGGTTTCTACCCCGCAATGAGCAAGTAAGCACCACCTTTAGATATAAAACTAATAGCGGCTAAAAAACAATTTAGAGCTACTCATCCTCCTTTGTAAAAAGCATCCAGTTCGAACTTATACAGGTTGCAAATGGATGGATTGAAATAGGTTTGATTGATTGGACATAGGTGTGGCTCGAACCAACTCATCTAATTACCCTTTTTCAATGTAATACAATTTGAACTTATCCATAGCCGACTCAACCGATACTGGACCTAAATCCAGTCGAATGAACTAAATCTTTCGAGATCCCCCAAAATGTCAGCTGATGCGAAGGGACGCCATGGCATGACACATGAATCACCGAGGAAATTTAGGGACATCAGTGTGACTACAACATACTGCATAATTCGGCTCGCAGCAGTCTATGTGACCTACGGTTTGGATTTCATCGGCACAATCGCAACAAGTAACTTCGTTTTTTATTGTCTTAGAACTTCGAGACTCGAGACTATGTAAGACAAAATGTACTTATGCTTTCAGGCACTATCGACTCGATCCTACAAAGGTGGGAAACATATGTAAAACCGTTGTGGATAGGTGTCAGTTAATCAAATTTCATGCATTCAAGCGTGGACTGCAAGATTTGGAATTCACTTGAGTGTTTATGAAGCCACTTCACAGAAGGCCGGAAGCCGCCACATTGCTCAAAAACGTGAAGGCTCCTCGTCTCGGACCACCGCGCTTTCGTCACTCAGCACTTGGTAGCGAGTGGGGTTTCCCTCCTCCACGGCCGAAGCACCATCGGGGTCTTTCTCACTGAAACAGAACAAGAACCTCTATTTAATCTCGGTAAGACCGCTAAACTGAATTTCAGCAAATGATCAATGCTGAGGACACTGCTAATCGGCAAGGTACATCAAAGCGGACGATAGGCAGAGATTCCAAACTCTCTGTGCTCGCGTGCGTGTGCGGGTGAGAATTTGCAAAGAAAGCATTATTCAGCATGAGGAAAAAAGATGGACCGATGTGGTAGAACATACGTTACTGAATATATGACGACTCCAACTATGACGACAGAGAAGGCGAGATAGTATAGCCAGTCAACCTGCGAAAACGGGGGCATAAATAGTAAGGTTTTGTTAGGGTAAAGCTCGTGGAAACTGGATGCTGCTAATACACTATAGCAGAATGAAATCAATGTGGACTGTGGACGTTTTCATACCTCCTGGCGGTATACGAAAATGCGTACAACTACTGCCCACATATCCGATGTGAGTGCTGAGAGGTTGAACATGGTCGCTCCGCTCATCTACTCAAAGGCAATGAAGCGAGCATTTTACTTTGTTGCTGTTAGGTTAAGAAAGATCGAACAGAAATCCCAAGATGTTTCCTAGCTCAAGAAAATAGAATTAGAAGTAAAATAAATTTTCAAAGTGCCTCGTATACACGATGATGCGATATCCTCTCGGTACGTTAGATGTTTCTTTCAATCAATCTCATGAAACTACAGAATGATACTTGAGATTGGTCTTATGTTTGCTTCAACCAAAAGTCCAGGACTGTTTTTACCGTTGTCGGTTGCTAGAAACTAACCTTCAGAACAAAAGGAACCAGAGAATAGAACATGAAGCACGATGCCGCGAAACCAATGAAAGCCAATATCTAGGGAGCAAAAAGAGAAAACAGATAGCTGATATCAGTTCCGGTGAAACGGATGCACCGATAATGCTAGAGGAATCGCTGGACTGTAACATGAAGCATAAATTAGGACATTTGCAGTGCCAACGACAGATTAGTATACTTCCCTTGTATGAATTCAGTGGCGGAGCATTTGGATTGAGCGCTGACTGGCTTTCAATTGCAGATTTCGGTTATTAAACTCCATAAAGACTGCAACAAAATAAGGTCTAATGACACCAGCAGTTTTTAAAACTTTTCGTTCAAATCAATGTTATCCGTTTTTCTCTTCTTTCAACTTAGTCTCTAAAGTCTTCGAATTCACAGTTAACTTGTTGTTAATTTGTACACTGTGACCTCTACATTTTTTCCACGTCAGCATTCGCTCCTCGAACTCAAACAGCGAACATATACACCATCATTCGTCCTCCCCGTGCCGACTCCAAGCCACCGCCACCGCCTGTCGCCAAAGCTGCCCATTACGGCCGCACTCGATCCCCACCATAATGAAATTGAACGCTACCACTGACAAAATCAGTTGCCACCGTAATATTCATTCAGCAACCATTATATGCTCAAACTTCCCCCGAGCACTGCCAGACCCCAGTAGTAGTCCCAAACTTGTCCACCATCATCATAAACATCAAAACTAGCCGCTGCCACTGCAGACAAACTACGATTTGAGGTTGGACCCTCAAATCTGAGCATGCAACCTTGGATTGGAGCTTGCACGACGTTCAATTTAAGGTCAGTGACGTAGGCACCACAACGACCTCCACTGGGGGTCGGCCAAGGCCAACGAGACAGAGTGGGGGAGGGAGAGTTCGAGGTCGAGCACTCACGGCGACAGTGGCAATTCACAAGCATTGGCACAGTAGTGATTGAAGTAACACGTGGCTGGTTAGAGATTAAAATTAAGAAAACGCCCCTTTCGCGGCTCAAACTCTGGCTGGCAATAACTCAAACAGGCAAGCGCCCTCTACCTCTAGTTCTAAGTTCTATCTGAAGGTGAATCCACATGAGCAAAAACCATTTGGCCCTTCACTTTAGTTCAATTCTAAAGTTATAAGAATTAGATTGAACGAAAATAAATAATCAGAGACGACCCTACATATCAACAAACAAACAAAAAAAGTAGTATGGGAGACCTTGAAGTGGTTTACTTACTATGTCTGTCGACCACTGGATGGATTCGTCACTCTCCCTCTCTACGATAGATCTAGTTCACTGTTAAGCAATAACTCAGGAGCATGAGACTGCTACCCATATATTTCTTTCATCAAAGGATACATTTCAATCACGCTGACTAGAGTCCCGAATAGACCGAGCATCGCGAGTACCTCAACACGGTCCTTTTTCTTTACGCAAAATTCCTGCAGTAGAAGCAATGAGAAGATAGGACACCGGCCAGCGAACAATTCTCTATGTAAAATGCTGGAGAAGAAAAGGTTCTGCCGATTCATGAACTTGTTCAAGAAAGCCATCTTCTGTTTTTCCTAAGATTGAGTCAAAAGGGCAAGAGAAGATTCGCTGTTATTCACCTACCTCCGCAACGTTGCTGACGGCAAAAAAAACTGTCCCAGCAATGACAAGAACATCTCCCAGTAGCGGTTTTGAACCACCTGAGCATAGAACATAGAAAATCTCGAACTTGGTTATAAATAAGAACATTTGTCACCCTTTTAAAAGACATGAGACAATGATAGAAATGAAACCAGAAAGGAGATCGCTGTAATGTCGGTTGTTCCTTTTCGGGCAGCGTAACTTTATTGACATTATATGGAGTGGAGAACGTATTTTAGAAAAGTGGAAGCCCCACCTCCTCCGCCCACACCGGCATCGGAGAGCATCACGAATCCGAGGCCTAGAACAGATAATGCGGCACCGAGTAATTGCCACAGCGAGTAGCGAGTGCCGAGGAAGATCCAAGTCAATGCTACGACCCACACTATTGTCCAACAATCCAACAGCGTTACGCTGGTGATCGATGAGTACTGGTACGCCTTATTTACTGCATACAGATCAACAATAGGCTGGCAATAAGTTCAAAATGACACATTACCTTTAGTAACAATGTGGAAAATCCTCTTTCATGACCCTTTTGCATTAAATAGGTTTCCGCCAAGGTGGGTCTGAGAGAGATGATATGCTTACCTAGATAATTTCCTTGAACATCAACACAACCCAGGATGAGATACCAGTACCAAGGAACCTGAATTCAACAAAATATAAGCAGAATTATTCAATAAGCCATAGCAAGTATAGAAACTGTCAGTTTTGTCTTTCTTGTAAGTACCAGAAAGTCAAAGTTCTATATTCTAGTGAAGGCAAGGGGCAACAATTGAAAAGAGGTACCAGTAGTCTTCGACGTCTGTACAGCATGACGCCTCCATATACCAAAGCTAAGCCCAAGTAAACAAGCAACATCTGAGTAAGAGGCGCATCAACCCCTGAAACAAAAACCGATCCAAATGAAAGAATGGAAAGGATAAGAACAGTGAAAGTACTAAATGCTCAAATTTAATCTCAGTCGTCCACCTTATGAAACAATGTGTAATCACAGGCTAAAGTCGCCACCTACGGAACATTCATATGCTGGCTCACTTTAATTAAATGAGCCAGCTCTCATTTTCCAATTTGAAAATCGACCGTAGGCCTTGATTTGGCCGTTCAAGACTTGATTGACCAGAGCTAAACGTATGCGACTCAATTGCATAATGACCCAAAAGTGTAGGACTTTTACATGGACATGTCCGAGGACCGAAATGTGGCAATTTAGGATTTACATCTGATAGGGGAATATGAAAGAAAACCAAGACACCAAAGTTACCGAGATCAGCAATGAGAGAGGAAGTGAAGCTCGATAGTGCGAGTGCGAAGGAGGCCACCTGACCCAGGAACAGCAGGTACAAGGTTCGCACTGTTAAATGGCTTGTCCATGAACCGTTCATGACTGTTCAACACAAAAACGAAAGTTGAAAAAGGGGCAATTTTCTATTCTTTCGGTCGTTGTAGGATACTATTCGAGTCTCTGTTGGCCAAGGAACGAGATTGGAGGGCTTCTGTGGTGTGTGGGTATGAAGAACCATGGAAGGAGGTGGTTATTGTCGGCATTTTTTATACTTGTATGTAAATAGCCAGTCAAAGAAGACTCAAAGGACGAAGAAAGAAAGAAGAAGAATGCAGCTACCGTTCTTGTTACGTTGGTTGGCGAGGAGAAATCCTCTCTCTCTCTCTCTCTCTCTCTCCCCCCTCACACCCTCACATAATCAGCACGACAGAAGCTCATAATGACAAAGTCACCCCAGAATGATATGGAAACTTAACGTGCATTTTCACAAAAAGAAGTTATCAAAAAATAAATATCGCAATCATTTTTTAAAAAAATTCCAAATAAGGATATGAAGTACTCTTATTTTCTCAATAAAGACCTAAGTAAATTTTATTACAAATGAAAACACGAAGTGGCTAATAGTAGTCATATCAATCTTTAAAAAAGAATCTAACTTTGCTAGTCGAAAGGCATTTTAGTATTTTAATTGTTTAAATATGTTTCTGTTTTTTTCCTTTCTCTTATCTTTTCTTTTTTCTTTTTCTTTGTTTTCTTTTCTCTTCTTTCTTCGCCGACCATGGTGGAGGTTGTCGGCCTCAAGCAAGGTTGTCCTTGCCCTTGCCTAAGCAGCGTCGAGCAAGGTTAGCCCTCACCAAGGTGCATCGAGCGAGCGCTACCCTCACTGACATCAAGTGAAGGTCGCCTCATCTGGGCTAGGCAGGCAAGGGTGACCCTCGCCTGTGCTGGCAAAGGCGTTCCTTACCTACCCAAGTGAGGGCAACCCTTGCCCAACACTGGCAAGGGCAGCCCTTGCCACACCAAGAGAGCCAAATTTAGTAAGAAATGCCCTCACCAGAGGATTGCCCTTACCTAAGCGGGCGAGGAATGCTGCCGTTCCTCTCTGGAGTCCGGCAACCTCCTCCATGGCCGACGGAAGGAAGAAGAAAAAAGAAAAAGAATGAAAAGATTAATAAAAAAAATTAAAAAATATGCTCATAATTTTTTTGATTAAAATACCATCTCTCTGATAGCTAGAATAGTCACTGGCCAACCAAAAGTTCTTATTTGAGACAATTTGGCCACTTTAGGCTCCTATTTAAAATAATGTCAACTTTAAACTCTTATTTGAAAAAAATGTGAGCACTTCGGGTGCATATTTGGAATTTTCCCGTATCTTTTTAATATCAAAGTGGTGATCCAAAACCATTTGAGAACCCAATTAATTCCCACTAATGGGGTAGTCCCCTTCTCTCCGAGCTTCTCAACCACATGTAATTATTGGGCACATGCAGATCCATGCTGCTAGGAGCAACACCAAGAAAATGCACCAATGTGGTGGTTTTGTAACCGGGCATTGATCAAGTATGTTTATCACTGGAGAAATCTCTTGGGGATAAAAAAAAGAAAAAAAAAATGTACAATATCTCTCCCTCCCCACACCACAACCCCCCGACTCACTCACCAATGACGCTCTGCTTTATACTCACAGGACCTCATAATTCCCGACTACTTTACTAGCCTTCATCTCGTCCTTTGCCACCACTACCACCGCTACTACCTCACTCCCCGACGCCATCCTCGTCGAGGGGGGTCGTTGTAATCGTTCATTTTCACTTCCTTGCCCATTTGTCCCCCGATAGCGTTGGGCAACATCTTAAACTGATGCGGAAGAAGAGAGGAATCTGAGCTGCATATCTATGGAGGTCAATTTTTAGAATTAGGCTTTCGCGAGAGAGAAGGAAACGATCCTGTCCTGCTTCAGTCGGCAGAAAATGGAAAAGGAAACTTGTGACTTTCTCTTTTGGGAAGAGGAAAAAGTGAAATGAAAGGGCAAAAACAAACTGCTGACGTGGACGGCTTAGCCAAATATTTTCGGTGATATGTTGGGTGTGGTTGTCGGTGGCAAAGGCCAGTGAGGGAGTCTGGAGGGAGGGAGAGAGTTCTTGAAGAGAGGGGGACAGGCAGAGTCCAATGAGCGACGTGTATGTCTTATTAAATGGACTTTTTGCAAAATTAACGTGGCATCACAATTACATCCAATATTTTCTTGCATCATGTTAGCTCCATGTAAGCTTCTCGACATCTCGTCAACGCCATGTCAATAAAATTGGGTGAGCAATCATCAATGGGGTATAAAAAATTTTAAGACGTGATAGCATTTTGGCCCAAATATTTAGTATTTTGGATTAATCTTCTTTTCTAAATTTTCCCTTATTGTCCTTCTCACAGAAAATAAAAAATTAAGATTCTATATGCAAATACCCGTTTCCCCACTTTCCCCCCTTTCCAAACATAGCCAATTCAAATCCCCATAATGTCCAGTTACATCAGTAATTCAATGTGGTAAATTTGTCGGTCTCCAATTCTACTTTTTATTTTTAATTATTCAACAATATCAACTTCAATGCTTAACTACTAAAATTTTCATGGTACATCTTATAAATCCCATGAACATATTAAATTCAGGCATTTGGTTTATGGAAATGACCCTAATAGCTTTTAAGTAGTTAGTGGAATTTGAATGAATTATTTTTCGTTTTTATTCTCCATAAACTCGAATTCCATTTTTTCTCCCCTTATTTTTGTCCGTAAATTCGAATTACTACATCCAACAAATTCACCTCATATATTTGTTCCTATTTAGCTAGTATAAGCAGGGGATCAAATCCAATCAATAAAGTGCAGGCCCAAATCCATCACGGGCAAATCCTCACTTGCCACGTGCTACTCGCCCTTCTCATTTCGATCCGAAAGTATAATGGGGGGGATGAGAAGGGTCGCGAGGAATGGAGGTTGGACTTGGAGGGACGTGGTCCTGTCCTTCCTCAGAACGTACCATTTCATTCCTCTTTAGAAAGGGTAAAAAGTCATCTAACATTCTCAACTTTATCTAACGTGAAAAATTTATCTCAAATTTTTTTATAATATAAAAAATCTCAAACTTTACCAATTATGACACATTTATCCCAACTCTATGACTAAAAGGCATTTTCATCTTTTTATTAATTTCTTTTTCTTTTTTTTTCTTTTTTTCTTCTTCTCTCTTCCCTCCGTGTGGCCGGTGAAGAGAAGCTGGACGCAGGCTAGGGTGGCCCTCACTAGCATCGGGCGAGGGCAGCCCTCGCCAGCGTCGGGCGAAGGCAGCCCTCGTCGGATCTGGTAAGGGTTGTCCTCATCCGACTTGGGGAAGGGCTACCCTCACCTGACACCAACAAGGGTGGCCTTCGCCTAAGTCTAGCTTCCCTCCGCAATGGCTAGTGGAGAGAAGATAGGAGAAGAAAAAAAGAAAAAAAATGGAAAAGAGAAAAGCAAAAGAAAAATAAAAGACAAAAATGCTCTATAGTTTTAGGATAAATGTGTCATGCCGGTATAAATTTTGGATTTTTTGTCTAATGAAAAAAAAATTGGAGTAAATATGTCACAGTTGGTAAATTTTTGAATATTTTATGTTACAAAAAAAATTTATGGTAAATTTGTTACACTGAGTAAAGTTTGGGATTTTTTGTGACTTTTTCCCTTTAGAAAATCACAAATGTACATCATTCGAGAGTCTCGTGGGTTGGTACCTTTAAAGTTGCCTCGCCTGGTGCAACAGTTGATAAATTTCGATTGGATGACTTAGATAATTTTATCAACCAACAGCAAATGAATCTTGATAATCCAACGGTAAGAATACAAGACTACCTTTACGACGCAAACTGGAAGGGTTAAATTACCACCTCTAACTCCTATAGTTATTTTCATCGTAGGTAAGAACTTTCGCAGTTTGCTAAATAAATGTTTGTTCTCGAAATTTCTTGGGCCTTTTTTTTTTTTTTTAAATTTGGCAGCCGTAGGTTTTAGCGTCTTACAATGAAGTGCTCTAGTGGGGCTCTTTTCGCCCCGGCCCAATTAGCTCTTCAATAAGGCCCGACTGACTTCAAATGGGTAAAGGCAACCATCTGTTTCCTTGATTTGGGCCGTATCTGTTCAGTCTGCTGGCCTTCTAGCTCAGGATACGCTTGTTAAGTGTTTATTAATACATAGGGGTTTCTATTCTCTCGAGGGGACAAAGATGACTTTCGCAGACGGCATCAGGAATGAGCATATTCTTGTGTTTATTTTTATTTTTATTTTTTTAGGGCCAGACAGTTGTAGGACATTCACATGTTGAAGGTAGATGTAACGTGTTTGATACATGAAGGGCTAGAATAGATCAGTCCTACTCGAGCCAACCCTTAGGACACAATACCAAAAGGGGTTGGGTTTCTTCTGCATAGGACAGGTTATGGTGTAGCGTGATTGGAGGTCAAGGACCAATAGGCATCACTGGTTCTAGGCCGTAAACTAAGGCCCCGTGCATGTGAATAAATATCGTTTCATCATTCAAAACTAAATTCCAGACATCTTATCAAATTACCACGTCAAAATGCATCTTACTATATGTCATAGTTCAATCGTTTTACATATTATTCATGCAAGTCATAATCGATTATCACATTATATTGCATGTCATCTGCACATATCATATTCAAAGTTCACGTCATACATACATGTCATATTGAATCATTGCATATTAAATCACCATATCACATCTAATTAGATTCACCACACGATTCGGTCAAGGGAGACAAGGTTATGCAATTTTTCTGATTGATTTGCGAACTGATTTAATTTGATTTTTCAGACGTTTTCTTTTCTCAAATGAATTAAGGAAAATTCACAATTAACATGAATTATGGCTTCAAGAGAGTTGTGGGATGCTAATTCGTCCCTTACATAACCGAATCCCAAAATCTCACCTACTGGTTAACACATATGGACCAGTCACCTTGCACATGTCACCTAATAACTTTATTATTCCTATAATTCTTTGGAATTAGTCTTGCAAGTTTGCAAATGGGAGATGTTTTGGGGCCTTCCAGGCTTATATTCATCGATCACGAAACAAAGTCATTTTTCTCCATAAGATAACGTCATTTTACCTACTAATTTCAAGGGAGGAATAAGCAAGATGAACCAATTGAATTCGGAACCACCCAGATGGACCAAATCGGATTTCCCAAATTGATTTTTTTTTTTTTTTTCAAATGTCTCACACATGCCTCCTCTCCTCTTTTGGTTTGTCCCTTTCACCCCACAATAGGTTCCACTAGATCGCCCAAGAACCAAATCAGATCGATCAGTCTGGTTCCAAGGACCTCTGATTTGATCCCCAGTTTCGGGATGGAAGCGAACCAGATCGGGAATCAATTGCTATTATTTCAAGCCACATCACGACATTTTTCGACACAAGTAGGATAGTCAATGATGACTGAGCCGTCACATATGAAAAATCAAGCCATACTTGGTTGAGAGGACTTGATTGCACTTTCTTTCAAAAGTTTGTGACTATATTGGTTCAATTAAAATGTTTAGGAGTCTATTTCATTAAAAAAAAAAAAAAAAAAAGGTTTATGACTAGTTTATCTTGTCCTTTTTAACTGGAGGGAACTTCTACGTACACAGAGCTTGTAGGTTTTTAATTTCATAACCTCACTCAGTGACGCCTTGCTTCCTTGCTAAGCATTTGGTTCGATTAGAAAGCAAAAAAGGCAAATTTGATTAGTTGAACTTTATTCATATCATTGCTATAAACTATTAGTCCATACCTTTGTATCATCGAACTACTGTCAGTAGTGCCAACCAAAAAGCACAAACCGTGGACCTGCTAAGTCTTCATAAAAGCATGTGACCCACCAGATGTTTCTCCAAATGTCAAAAGAGGGCTTGCAAAAGCATGAGCTAATCGAACTCCTCTCTAATTTTGACAAAAAGATGGACGCTTTCCCCCCCTTAGATTTCAGCTTTTCCTATGTTTTGTCCTAGAAAAGCTTGGAGGGACAACTGCGTGCACATCCTCCCAACTTGTTCGTTCCATGATTCTGTAGGGCCCGTTCTTGTCCAGTGTTTCGTATCTAAATGGAAACGAAAAGGAATGCCCACCAAAGCTTCCTTTGTTCCTAAATCAACTGAACTAGACTTATCTAGTGGGAAACCCAAAAGCTTCCATTTCCACGGTTCCACGTTGGACCCTCTATGATTCATGTTTATTCTTTGAGTTATTATTGATGTTTTCTTATTTGTACTTTAATTAAGATGAAATGTTTTACTTATTATATTTACTACATTTATCTTCACTATTTCTGTGTTGAATTATTTTTTTTCCAAAAAATGGTATTTCACTCTTGTTTCTATGGAATGTGGCATGAGGTTGATAAATTATATTTGTTTTGTCAAAAATCTTCTAGTTACGCATTTATTTACATTCGCTTGCAATCTAAGAATCATTTATAGTTGCAACTAGGTTAGAATAGAAAATGTCTCCTTAAAATAGGAGAAAACTATATAATATATAAGTGAAATTGTTTTTAAGCATTAAAAATTATACCATAAGTGATTTAACTTCCAAACGACACTCACTTAAGTATCATAATTTTTTTTCAATCACTTGAGTGTCATAACATTTTATGTCATTCACTTAAGTACCATAAATTTTTTAAGCAATCACTCGACTCAAGTGTCATAACTTCTTCTTCTTTTTTTTAAACGTTCATCATAAGTGTCGAAAATGGACCAAGCATAATGTCATATTTTTAAAGTTACAGTATTCAAGTAGTCAAAAATAAAATTATGATATTTAAATGAACATCCTATGAAAATAATAAAGTATATCATGTTGTTATCTATTAGAAGATATGATTAATAACTTCTCATTACCATAACTATTCAACTTTCCTTTCCCCACACAGTTACCCCACGCGTTTTTCAAAGAGTTGCAACGGATGAAGCAAAAGGGAGGGGCTGTTCACACGTGTGGTCCCGTGGGATCGCCAATTTGTCAACCCGAAGCTCACGTGTAAAAGGGGCTCATGCAGTTCACTTCGCAGTCATAATGCGGGAGCCAAACTCATCATTATCCATGCAGGGGGACGGTAATTATGAGGAATGATTAAGTGACCTCAGAAAAACCAAAAACAAAAAAAAAAAAAACAAAGAAAAAGAAGGGGGTTTGAACGGTTGCTGGTACTTGTGAGGTCATGCTTCTGGCTTTTGGCTGGTTAAAAGGTAAATGCCCAAAAAAAAAAAATTAATTAATTACAATAAATAAAGGAGTAGAAAGATG